>NC_091066.1:112406892-113110892 GCF_000393655.2 Nicotiana sylvestris | reverse complement strand
AACAAATATTAGTTTGGGCAAGCACAATCATATGGCATTGATCATTTCTGGCAGCTTCACAACCTGTAGTACTGGTAACTAATATTGCAAAAAGGACATCTTGTCTAGAATGTTTCCGGCTCTGCTGATGAAGTTGGTTCTGTTTGTGGACAATGATTCAGATACTGAACTGAATGCTAAACCATTTGAAATATTGTTTTGTCAAACTGAAGGATTTCGAATAACCTGATGAGATAGTGGCTTTGCTGCTGTAACCTCGGATAAAATTCAGCATTTTTATCATACAAAGCCCATTTTACTTCCCCAACCTAACATGAAAGCCGCTTCTGCACTGAAGGCTCTTGTTTGGATGGAGCACAAGTCTCCAATATTGATGTCTAATGGTGACTTTATCAACCTGAGGGGTCCATTGCAATCTTTTTTAATCCCACTCCACTGCTCTGAGCTAGAAAATGAACACTGGAGACAAGTAGTTGAGATATGTTCTATAGTTGAAGGAAAAGTCCTTCAGATTTCAACGCAACCTCTTGAGTCCCTTCAAAGTCATTCTTCTGCATTTTCTTCTCGCAGAGCTCTTTAGCCCTTAGGGCTTCATTTGTTGCACCCCATCACAAATTGCAATCAATGTTAACCAGTAAGATACACCAGACATGCATACAAAAGTCACCAACTTATATTCGTCATGCTCAATTCTGTGTTCCTTATACCTGGGAGCGAGTGACGAAGATGGGTTTATCACACTGGCGATGGCTTCTTATTGAACATAGAATATCAATTAAGCACTAATCCACTCCAAATATCCTGTAGGTGGAAATGCCAACATAGTTTCCATTTTGAAGGGCAGACACATTCTCTAAGACAAAAGGATCTCTATTTGCATGCTTTAAAGGGAACATTAGAAGGGGAACCTTGGAGCAACGGTAAAGTTGTCTCCGTGTGACCTATAGGTCACGGGTTTAAGCCGTGGAAGCAGCCACTAATGCTTGCATTAGGGTAGGCTGTCTTCCCCGGACCCTGCGTGAATGCAGGATGCTTTGTGCATCGGGCTGCCCCTTTCTAAAGGGAACCTAACAAGAAGTAGAAGTAAACCACAACTCAAAAAGATGATGGGCACGAATTATGATGATTATATGTATATTTGGTATTCCCTTTATTTTCAAGTTGAAATCATCAATGGATAGAAACTGCTAATGTTGGTGCTAACTGAGAGAGGAAGAATGGCCAGTTTGATGGAGAAATAACTGCGATGTCCGTCGGCAGAAGATAACATCTGTTAGTTTCAATGAGTGATTGGACCAAAATCGCACATTTGTTAAATTGAAGGTAGGATATACTCATGCAAATAATGCAGGGACTAAAACCTGAATAAAGCAAAACTCAGAGACCAAAACCACTATTTTCCCGAAAGAGTAAGATAGACGAGAGTGTCAGCAACACAGGCATTAAGGATTCTTGAGGATAAAAGTAACAAATGTCTAAGCAACTGACCTGAACAAGAGCACCATATAACTTCATGTATGCACTTAAGCGATCCACATAACTATCAGTACTTTCTATCTTCCCATCTTCCTCTGTGTAGCCAATAGCTTTGTAATAAGCTTCTTTTGTCTGAAATGCTGCCTGAAGTGAAAGAACACATCAAAGTTAATTTTCGTGGAGGTAGCATAATACGATGTGAATATGGGGTGAAGGTTAACTAATGTCTGCGACAAGTTCTTTTCTCACCACTTAATTGAAGAAATATCATGCTCCAAGACAATCAAGTAAAAAGAATCCCACAAAAAGACAATAATGAGATGTGCAGATGCCAAACAGGTAATACTAAGGTAAATAAGAAGTACCTCTGAGTAAATAATGTACTTAGGAACTGCGTAAATGCAAACTTTATTCAACTCGCCTATGAGAATATCCATGGCAAGAGGGACCTGTGATGAAAAGCAAACCAATATGTAAGGATGGTTATGACGACCCGACAGGTCGTTTTGAGTACTAGCCTTTATTTCTGTATTCTGAGACCTCTCATAGCTTCATTTGATGTTATATAACTTGCGTGCGTGATCCGTGTTGTTTTTCGAAAAAATTTTATGTGAAATTTTGAAGAAAATGTGATTTTTGACTTAAAATGAGGCTAGAGTTGACCACGGTCAACGTTTTTGGTAAACAACTCCGGTTCGGTGTCATGACGATTCCGGTAGGTTCGTATAATATTTTTAGACTTGTACGCATGTTTGGTTGGGGTTTCGGGTGACTCGAGGGCATTTCGGCGCATTACGTGAAAGTTGGAAAAAAATTGAGTTTCAAGGTTGAAATCTTGAGTTTTGATGATCGATTCTCGATATTTGATGTTGTTTTGATGATTAGAGTGAGCAAGCGAGTTTATAGGATGTTATTATACTTGTGTGCCTGTTCGGATTGGAGCCCGAGAGGCTCGTGTGAGTTTCGGATGAGTTTTGGTTGATGGAACTGTTGGTGCAAGTCTGTTGCTGGTGTGAGTTGCAGGTATCGCATTTGCGAAAACCTGATCGCAATTGTGAGCCTCGCATTTGCGATTTCAGGCTCGCAAATGCGAAGTGGGGGCTGATTTCGCTTTTGCGAAGAAGTCATCGCATTTGTGATCCGGAGATGGTTCGCATTTGCATCCATTTTGTCGCTTTTGCGATGGCTGGGATTCTTGGACTGCTTCGCAAATGCAAAGCTTGCACCGCATTTGCAATGGTTGGGGACTTCGCAAATGCAAGGTCTATGTCGCATTTGTGACTTCTGAGGGACTGTGGCACTGTTCGCATTTACGAAGAATTGTGATACCTGCAGTTGGGTAAAAGTGGGGAATTTCGGGACTTAGCTCATTTTACACCATTTTTCAACCCTAAACTTTCTAGAGGCGATTTTTGAAGAGGATTTTCTCCCCAAAGAGGATTCGTTGCTCCTTTTGGAAATAGGTTTACTTTATGATTCTTTATTTACTGCACCGTCTATTTCCCATATACTTGCGCCTATCCCGTTGTTTCATTTAACTTTTTACTTTTTATACCTTTATATATATATATATATATATATATATATATATATATAGAAAATTGCACGGGTTTATTGTAGGTGTCTTGTCTTAGCCTCGACACTACTTCGTCGAGGTTAGGCTCGACACTTATGGAGTACATTGGGTCGGTTGAACTCATACTACACTTCTGCACTTCTTGTGCAAATCCTGACATCGGTACCAACGGAGCCCCGAAAGGTGCTAAGCCGATACTGTGTTTGTAATTCGAGGTAGAGCTGCATCCCGTCCGCTGGCCTTGAGTCATTATCTTAGCTCTATTGTATTGTTTCCACTTTATCCGGACAGTGTTGCATTTCTTTCATAAACTTGTATTTAGTTGGATCTAGAAGCTCATGTACATGTGACACCAAATCTTGGGGTGGTTTACGTTAGTTATTGGTTATAGAACTTTTTTATGTTATCACAGAGCTGTTTTTACATTATGGTATTGATCAGTTGTCAGATATTTATTGCTTTTCTTTTCGTATTATCTGTTATGTTGGCTTGCCTTGCGAGCGGTGTTAGGCGCCATCACAGCCCTGATTGGTTGGGATTCTGGGTCGTGACAATGGTAATCTACATTAGTTAGTACTTTCTGATCATATTCATGATCCCTTTTCATACACTAAGTCTCCTGTCCTAAATTAAACCTTTTATGTTGTTTAACAATCCTAGAGCCCTTCTCGTGCTATCAATACAACCTCTAGATTTCCCTTCATCAGAAATTCCTGACATCTATTTTAAATTCGAAGGTATTCCCCATTTTTTCCAGCAATTCACATTTTGGGCTCAGGTCTGGATATTGCGTTTGGATAGAAAACAAATTATTTTTGGTGGTTTTAGAAAATTTAGATTCGGGTTTGTGTTTGGATATGGCTTTTGGTAAAAGATATCACAAAATCCCTAAGCAATTTTTTAGGCCTTCAAATGGGTGAAAATTGGTTGAAGAGAAACAACAAATATTCTGTTGAAGAAAAAATAAAGGGGGAGTCTAAAGTGTTAAGTGGAGATGTAACCAGTACTTAACCAATCACTTTAGCAGCGGAGAGGCTTGCCTGACAATTTGAGACCCCAATTTGTTTTGGTTGTGGAGAACAAGGTTAGGTTAGAAAGTTTGGTATAAGAAACAAGGACCCTCAATGTGAAGTCAAAACGTGACACTCAATCTGGAACTGAGCATGACTAGGTTTAGATGAAAGCATAATGGTTTTTTACTGATTAGTGAAGGAACAAAAATGCTTTAACTGCTTTCTTTTCAGTTATTGACGTCAATCTCCTGATTATAAAACAACAAGAACTAATATTGAACTATAATAGCAAGAGGACCAGAACAACACCATAATTACCTTTGAAGTAACAAGGACAATTACACGACCATACGCATAGACAGCACTGTTAAAGCTTCCTGTAGGGTTCACACACAGCGACACAACCTATAAAATTGAAAGCCAGAACCACAGTCAATATCCTTATATTTTTGGGCAAAGCTCCAATAGTAGAATATATTCAATATACACTAATCAACTGCTGCATCAAGAACCACAATTTTCTACAAGCATAAACATATGCAAACTCCAAACTCCCAACATCCGCCCCCGTTCATGCCCCTCCCGAAAGAGAAAAGGAAAAAGAGAAAGAAGTAAAAACAATGACATCATAAGAGACACCGAAAGAAAAAATCCCCGTTGAAGTACTTCAGGATTTTACCTTCTGTGCAAACATGGCAATGCTGATGGATTGTGGACATGTTGAATCACTGATAAGCTTAATTAATTCATCTGCTTTCACTCTGCAAAAGGAAAAGTAACATACATGTATCAAACAGCAATATAATTCTTGCACCTCGTGAAGTTTATTCCCAAAAGTGGTTCAAAAATATAGGTCAAAGCAACTAAATACGTGACTTAAATATGGGAGGTAGAAAATGGTTTCAACAAGAAAAACCATTAAAGCTACAGGAGATAGGGCTAATAATCTAAGAGATGAGTATCCAGGTACCTGACATTTTCTTTTGTACCAGTTATAGTTCGGATTCTTCTGGCTATTTCCATTTCATATTTTCGGCAAGCCTGTTAAGAACGAATTTGTGTTAAACTATAGAATATCAGAAGTACCCCAAATCTGGATTGTGGGGTAGTAGTAATAGTAGTTGTTGTATAAAAACATCAGAAATTACTTAACCCAAATTAACATCCTTAGGATCTCAAATAGAACTCTGGACCTCTGTACGCCAAGATGGAATATAATAATTCAAAATGCATCTGATGACATTCCAACTAAACAAGCAACTATTCTGTTTCTTTTATTAAAAAATGACCACACTAGCCAGAAGGTGCAAGTAGCACGCATTTAGGATAAAATGAGAGAAGATCACTTGAGATGTTACGGTGATGTCCTTCGTCGACCTACAGATGCAGCGGTCCATAGGTGTGAAACTATGGGGAGTGAAGGTGTTAAAAAGGGGACGAGGTAGACCTAGAATCACAAGGAGGGAAGTTGTCTTGAAAGACCTACAATTACCTGGAATCAATCAAGATTTGGCTAAAGATAGGGCACAATGGAAGAAAAAGATCCATATATGTGATATTTACTACTTGGGAACAAGTTTTAGTCTTGTTAGTACGCCGATTTTGGACCTATTGCTTTACTAGGAATATTTTGACCTTATCATAGATTTCTATGCCAGTAAGAAATATTGTTGTCGAGTCGAGGGATTTGAGACAAAAGCTTTTATAAGAAGGCAAATCATGGACGCGACTCTCATTGGTTCATTGCTAATGAATGTTTTAGATTCTAATTCTAGAAAGAAAAGCAACAACCAGTGTATTGATGCAAGTTAGACATTGAGAAAGCTTATGATATGTCAATTGGAACTTTCTGATGAACATGCTTGAGGATTTGGGATTTGGTAGAAGATGGATCATGTGGATTTCCTTTTGCATCAGTACAGTTAGATATTCCGACCTTGTTAATGGGAAACCAGTGGGTTTTTTTTTTTTTTTTGCAGCTCAAAGAGACATACGACATGGAGATCCTCTTTCTCCTTTCTTATTTTTACTGGTGATGGAATGTTTTAGTAAATGTTGTCTGTTACATATGTGAATCGAGGGATAGGAGGATTCAGAGTCAAAATAGTAACCAAAATGCCATGGAAATATCACATTTATTGTAAGCTGATGATACTATGTTGTGTGATGCGGAGATTGAGCAACTTAGGCATCTGCGGCTCAAATTTGTATATTTTGAAGCAATTTATGGCCTTCATGTTAACTGGAGAATAAGCTTTTCATATCCAGTTAATGTCATCACAAATTGCAGCAGAACTACTGGAACTTTAGGATGTCAGGTTGGCACTCGGCCAACAGTCTATTTGGGATTGCCTTTAGGGGCCAAGCATAGAGCTAATAGTATATGGGAAGAGGTCTTGGAGAAATGTGAAAGAAGGCTAGTAAGCTGGATGAAGCAGTATTTATCAAAGAAGGAAGATTGGTATTAGTTAACAGTGTGCTGGGCTCAACATATGTGATGTCTCTTTTCTCTTTGCCTACTAAGATTGAGAAAAGAATTGACAAGCTACCGAGGAACTTTATTTGGCAAGGTAATAAAGAAAAGGGCAGCCCGGTGCACTAAGCTCCCGCTATGCGCAAGGTCCCGGGAAGGGCCGGACCACAAGGGTCTATTGTACGCAGCATTACCTTGCATTTCTGCAAGAGGTTGTTTCCATGGCTCGAACTTGTGACCTCCTGGTTCTTTACTTTAGTGAAATGGAACCTATCGAGGCTAAGGAAAATGGTGGACTGAGGATGAAAACCTCAGAAAACACAATAAAAGCTTGTTGATGAAGTGGCTATGGAGATATAACTCGGAGGTTGATGCCCTTTGAGTTGGTGTGATTAAGAATAAAAATGGAGTTGAGTATCAATGGTGCAGCAGATAAGTAAAAGCTGCATATAAAGTCTCAATTTGGAGAATAATTCGAGCTCACTGCTCTTGTTTCACATCTAGAATAGGCTTCAAGGTGGGCAATGGGATGAGGATATCCTTCTGGAAGGATATGTGGATTGGAAATGAGCCTTTATTAGACTTATTTCCTGATCTATTTTTATTGGCAGCAAATGTTTCAGCTTTTGTGGCAGAAAATAGAGAAAATGGGACTCGGAATACAATCTTCAGAAAGAGATTCAATGACTGGGAGATCGACAGTGCTACAAAATTTTACAACCACTAAAGCACATTCAAACAGCTTACTGATTCAGAAGATGGTATCACAACAGTAAAGGAATTTTACTCTGTCTTCTTGGAAGCAAATCTGGAATACAAAAGCCCCTCTCAAGGTAGCTTGTTTTACCTGGATAGTGAGCAAAGAAGCTTGTCTTACTTACAAGAATTTATTACTATTATTTATATGTACTTAACTTATTTTTCACTCTTATATTTCACTTTTATTTTTATTTGGTATGATGATGACATGAGTTGAGCTTAAATGGAGAAACATGGTCAGTGAGGATTCATATAACCAACCTCAACTTGTTTGGGACTGAGACATAGTTGTTTTTTGTTGTTTATTTCAGCTAAAAAAAGACTCAAATGAACTTATCAAAATGTCTCAATAACTTTTTCAAACATGCAAGGATCGCATAGTTAAATGTAAGCAGTTTCATGAACTTGGAACTGCAACTCCCAAAACACAATTGGATGGGTAAATGATTATGTTAGTAGGGAAAGAGTTAACTTTCAAAAGTCATTACTTCCTGTGTCACATGAAATGTGAGACAACTTTCTTCACCAACCACAGAGTTTAAGATGTTAATTTGACTTTTTTTTTAATGTATTAGTAGTGGTGAAAGAAAAATATAAAAACAGTTGTTGAAAGATTAGTCTGATATTGCAAAAACACATCAATGCATATAGTTAAATGGCTTTTAACTCTAGCAACTGTGCAAGTCAAATAGAATAACAGTATTAATAAAATGGTGTCAAACATTTGGGATATCCAAATGGAAGAATGCCACATAAATTAGGATAGAGGGAGTAACTGTTTAGGAACCCCCATTCCCGAGCCTCTGCATAGAACACTTTACTTTATGCAGCAAGAAGCCTAATCTGCAATGAAATTTCAAATATTGTTTTGCAAGGTTACCTTATTAGAACCCGATCCCAGTGCTTCATTCTGGGAAGCTATTTCATTGTAAATCATCAATCTTTTCTCCTCCAGCTTTTGAGCATTTTCTGACGCCCTGATTGTATTTCCTGCTATATCCAAAATTGCAAACTTGAAATGTTTCATCTTGCCACTTGGAGGTTGGCGTATCATACACTATTTGATAAAAAGAAATCATCCAGTAAAAGTAGTAAAAGTTTTGACAATAACTTTTTATATTTAGAATATAAAGGAAAAACCAGAATAGTCCTTTAAATATAGGGTAGCTCTAACTTGGTCTTTTATATATTTCATTGAGCATGAACACTCCTTTATCTTTGTAATTAGTGACCACCTTTAGTCCAGGTTAGTCTCAAGACCATTCACTAACAGAAAAGATTCACCTAAGGCGGAAAAAAACTAACTGGACTAAAGGAACTAACGGGAGAAGAGACAACACTAATGGAACAGAAAGAAACCGCAAGTATTAACTTATGGAAATTTGCTTACCAGTAGACGAAGTTTGAAGCTAACGAATTATGTTTCTCTGTTCTATTTTTTTTTTTTTTTATGGATAATTCTCTGTTCTATCTAACCAAATCATATTTAATTCTAAGCAAAGCATATCTATTAGCAAATTATGACTAGTGCATGCATATTAAATGTTTGTCTCAGTATACTATTATTATTGATGGTAGAAAAACCTTTTCCAAGCAAAGAAAGAGATGGACTCTTACCTAATCAAATTCGAACTCAGAAATATTCAATCCCAGGAGGAAACTATTAAAGCTGGATTCTTGATATTTCTTTCATTAATGGTGCTTCTTTTGTTTCTGAAATTTTCTATAAAAAAAAAAATGTGTATGCGTACATGGTATACACATCTAATAAATACCTGGTATCTAATACACAATCTAAACCAGATTCTTTAATTTGGAAAAGGGGTGCCAAGGGGAGATTCAAGGTTAAAGCTTTCCATCAGCTTTTAAGGTCTTCTGTTGGCAGCATACCCAAGTCGCCATGGAAATGCATCTGGAGAAACAAAGCAACCCTAAAGGTGGAATATTTCACATGGCTGGTAGCACATGGTGGATGCCTAACTCATGAGAATCTCCAGAAAAGAGGACTTCATATATGCAGTAGGTGCCCATTGTACGAGAGAGAAAATGAGGATGTTAACCACCTCTCCATTAATTGCTCATTCACCATGCAGATCTGGCATATCATTCTTAACATAGTAGGAATCAGCTGGACAATGCCTGAGACAACCATAGCGCTACTACATAGCCGGTATATGGAAGGGCTGGAAAAGGATAAGCTGAACACTGGAACTCACCGCCTTCAGTCATCTGGTGGATCATTTGGAAGGAAAGGACCACTAGAATTTTTTAAAGCAAAAAAAAAAAACAATCTGTAATTAGTATTAAGTATAAATGCATTTCTTTACTGTTCTTTTGGTGTAATATGGCAAGTGCAAATGAACAACAATCATGTTTGACTTTTTGAGCTCATTACACAATATGTAATGTGGCTGTTCCTTGTAAATATTTGCAGTACTTTGCTGCCAATTAAGTGTTTACCAATCAAAAAAGAATCCGTGAACAGAATCACAGATATATTTTGCATAGAGATGAAGACAGGAACATATTTACTAGTCAAATGATCGGGTTACTGGTAAGAATATTTTCTCTTTTTTCGGATACCTCTATGCTTTACTCAACCTAAGAAACTAAGGGAAATTCGTTTTATAGCTGGCCAAGCTTCTAAAATCAGCTTATTTTGAGAAGCGCTTTTCCCAAAAGTACTTTTGGTGAGAAGCAGTTTGTATTTGGATACTTAATTTGAAAAACACTGTTGACCAGCAATTAGTATTTGGCCAAGCTTTTAAAAAGTGTTTCTAAGTGTATTTTTCTCAAAAGTGCCTTTCAAAAAAGTGCTTAGGGGGAGAAGCTACTTTTTTCTGTTTCTCAAAAACTGCTTCAGCTTCCACTCAAAACCATTTTTTTCCTCCTAAAAATTTGCTCAAATACCTTAACTTTGGGGAAAAAGCACTTTTGGCCCCAAAAAAAGCACTTTTGGCCAAAAAGAAGCTTGGTCAAACATGCTATTATTCAATCTGCAGTAGCAACTACAGAACATTAATCCAGAATAAAGATTGACATTTTGCTCTGAAAGATGAAATACAAGACGAGAAAGGCAACATTAGTGAAATGATATCCATGTTTCTCCCTTCGAACCGATTTATTAGACTTGTGACGAAAAATAAGTTTCATCTCCGCTTCATCATGCACTTCCTCGGCATTGGTTCTCATAAACCAGTACACCGCAATTGCATGGTCCTTGGCCACAAAGAAGTTTCACAGCTTTGAAGGTGACTTGTAAAAAGCCAATGGTTCGTCAGACACATAAATACTGATCAGTCACCCGCTTAATATTTAGGTAATTCTCAAGACTCCATTCCCCAAGTTCGCCTCTAAAACCACTATGTTTTGTTACCACCCCACATCCCCCAATGGAGGCTGTCAAAAGCATGGTTGTGAACAGTTGACCCAGATAATCCCAGGTAAGAATATTTTCATGAGTATATTTTCCAGGAATATTTCTTGGAGAGAGTTTTATTTTCAGAGTTACTCTCTTTTCCAAAGGCCTAGTTCCCAGCGTCAGTGAATAGCCTGCAATCTACCCCTAGATCAAAAGTGCTAACTTTTTACAAAGATGAAGGATTGTTTATGTCCAACTTTGAATATAAGGGATCAAAACAAATCTACCCTTAGGGCTTATATTCCTTCTAGGGTTTTTCCTCTTAGATTATGCACAGCGCATTTTTTGACCAGGTAAGGTAGTTTAAAAATCAGGACCATATCTCGATTTGCATGTGTCATCCTTGTGCAGGGGCCATCATGCTAATCTTCTCTGTGTCGTTCCAATTTTATCGGATGTCTCTGAAGGGACATGCACAGAGCATTTTATTTTAAGTTATTAGTTATTTGAAATGAAATGCCTAATATATAAAAAGAAAAAGAGGAGTAGGAGGAAGGTCAAATCTCCATCTCCACTCCCTCACTAAGATTACACAGTGAGACATACCTGCTGAATGTTTATGACTAGTGACATCCTTTGGAACCTTGTTAGCCTCCGAAGGAGCATTCATCAATGACTCAGATGCCTTCTCCGCAGCAGCTGCAGCTTCTTTTGCTGCTTTCCTCTCAGCTTCCAGAGCTGCGGCTTTTTCCTTTTCAACTCTTTCAGCTTCCAGCCTAGCCTGCACCTGATGAAATAAAACTTATTATTACCCACAAGGAGAAAATTCAATCACAAACAACAATTTTGTAATAGATGCAGCATGAGGGAGACAAATAGACAGCTAGATTTCACAGGAAAGCAGGGATGCTAGAACCAGGGAATGTGAGCATTAGCACTTGCAGAAGTATGCCACAGAGAAGGAAAAAAAGCACAATTACTTCCTCGTTTGATGATGATTCTCACAAATAGCTAACTTTGTATAATCTCTAAAAATCACAAAATGGCAGGTGACCAGAAATGCAATTGGATAAATATAGCTTTCTAAACATTTTTCTCCTTGAAGAAACTTTTCTACTAAGCATATGAGAGAATTTCCAATGAGCATATCAAATTGTGTGTCTCTCTCGATAGGAGTAAAACACATACCTTGGCTTCTGCTCTGATCATTTCTTGCCGGGCTTTTTCTTCTTGAAGAGCTTTTTCTTTCCTCTTGGCTTCTTCACGAGCAGCATCATCTCTTATTCTCCTTTCTTCAATTTGGGATCTGTGTTCGTGATCCCTTTGTACAGCAGTTAGGTGATCATCAAGTGCTTCTGCACTACAGTAATACAATTGAAGTCAAAAGTATATTTTTACTAAAATTAATCTGTAGGAAAATGCAAATGGTGATTAAACTTCAAATTCTGGGTACTCCGAGCATGTATAGAGTGAACAAGAAACATTAACAAAAATTTAATATTTGTCAGTCGCAAAGTTTTTTTATTGAGACCAAGGGCATGCATGTTGTTTGAATCAGAAAATAGTCATTTGCAATCAAAGTGACATGAATTCCTGTTGGTGTCCCTTCTATACAGTAACTCAGTCGCTGCCCATACCCCTGAATCTGTTTTACACCTTCATCTGTAATTCATGTCAACAAGAAATGATGAACAAATCACCCTATTCGCTTTCATTCCCAACCTAAATAACATTAGTGGTTTATGATCAATTGTCTATCTAACATCCTTAGTGAATTTTTTTGCAAGTGAATTCCTCACAAACCAGCTCCCATTTAAGTAATTGAGATTTGATTGGCATGTCTTCAGCAATTATATTATTTCCATTGGTCCTAGAGTAGCAGCAGCAGCAGTTGAAGTGAAGTCCACAGAGAGGATAAAACAAATACCCTGGTCTTTAGTGACCAAATAGATAATTCTTCCATCAGTTCCAGCAGACCACTATTGGACCAAAACCCACTGAGGAACATCTACCTTGTTATACATCATTGAACAAAGAAAAAACTAACTAGATGACAAACTTAATGCAAAAACAAGTCTTTTTTCATAAAAACAGAGTAATTCGCCTTACATTTTACGCTGGTACTGCATGTCAAATTTTCTGCTCATTTCCCTTTGAGCTTCAGTATTTCTCTCAACCCGTTCAAGTGTAGAGGCAAGCTTCTCATTTTCATCCATTACCTCAGCTTCAAGTGCTGATAGTTGATCTCTCATTTCCTCCTGTTGTAAGGTAATAAGAGAAAGAGATTCAGTTTAATATATTCATCCCTTCTTTTCTTTTCTTAAGTGAAGCAAGGCAGGGACATGGACAGAGAAAGTTAAGGAAGCACATAAGTGAAGTTACAAACCGCAATAGTAAGCTGGTGCTCATGAGCTAGTTCAGATAAAGCACTTTCCACTAATCCCACTTTATCCATTAGATCATGTTGAAGTTCAATGCCCAGGCCTTCTTCAGAATGGTCGCTATCACTGAAACAACATGAGAAATGCTGCACTAAGGCCTCATTTGTTTGCAGTCTGAATCTTAATTATTCAGATCTCAGACATTAAGTGTGTTTGTTTTTAAAGTCTGAATCTTAATTATTCAGATCTTAATCATTAAGTGTGTTTGTTTTTTTTACTTCAAAACCACTTAATGGGTTTGAATAGGTCTGTATGATTAAGATCCATAACAGAGACTTAATAACAGTGTGTTTGTTTTTAAAGTCTGAATCTTAATTATTCAGATCTTAATCATTAAGTGTGTTTGTTTGTTTTTACTTCAAAACCACTTAATGGGTTTGAATAGGTCTGTATGATTAAGATCCATAACAGAGACTTAATTTCATTAAGATGCTATGATCCATATACATTATTAATTATCGCCACTGCCAACCATTATCAACTACCATCATGCCACCACCATACTCAACCACCACCACCATAATCGACTACCACCACCCGCCATCTCCACCACTCCCATCACCATCATTCTCAACCACAAACAACACTCATCCACCTCAACTACCACAACTAACCACCCCATCACCGTCAACAACTATAATCGGCACTGCCCATCATTATAAACTACCACTACCCACCACCACTTTCCTCAATCACAACTATCACCACCACCCGCCATTATTAACTATCACCACTCACCACCACCCTCCTCAATCATAATTGCCACCACTACTAATCACCACTAGCTACTACCCTGAACCACCACCATCAACCAAACCTACCACCAACCACTGCCTCTAGTCGGCATTAACAAGCACCACCCGTTAACCATCACCACCAGCAACTACTATATTTTAAAAAATTTATATATTTATTGATAGAATATTAGATTAATTAATATTTCATTTGAATTTTATGTTTATTAATTTTCAAATAAAGATAAATTTTATACATTCAAATGCTAAAAATCAAACAGTCTTAATCATTTAGTATTCAGATCTTAATACACATCTTAATATTCAGATGTGTATTCAGATTCAGATATCTTAATCTTAATACACATCTTGATATTCAAATGTGTATTCAGATTCAAACGTCTTAATCTTAAAAAAAACAAATGAGGCCTAAGTATTAATCAAGAATGAAACGGAAGTTTATTATTAATAAAATAACTTCATGACGCATTTGGAAAAAAAATTATGAGGTAATATTAAGTGCTTCATTACCCCCTCCCCCCACCCCACCCCACCCACACATACACCTATCCTCCTTATTTGGCTAAGGATGTCCTTAACTCTTGGCTCAATAAGTAAATGTTATAAACATGTAATGCCTTAAACAACTATAGAGCCAAGCAATTATGAGATGTTTAACATGGGGAAGGGCATTTGTAGCAACATATTTCATAGCTTGTTTGTCTGTTCTAAAAGACCTCCTCTCATTCTTACACTCTATAATGTTTGCAATTGTTGAGTGCTCACCTCAGATAGATTTCGTCACAGGCAAAACGTTTTCTCCCCTTAACAAAATGATCACCAACTTCATCCTTAGTGTCTCTTTCCACATCCACCACGTCGTCATCAGACACTTGCATAATAAAGCCTCTCTGAGAATTATTCTTTGAAGCCGATAGTTCTCTGAGTAAAGATAGATTAGACAATAACATAGAAAATTTACTATCCAAATGGACCTAAAATGCTTGATGTGATTTTCACTAAGAAACCTTGTTAAAGTAACATACCGAGATTCTGCTTTGATAAAAGGTAATGGAAATTTCGATGATCCATTGAGCTTCTTCTCTATCGAGTTGAGCTCGACCAGTAAAGCATCAAAGCTCCAATCAGGGTTTGGATCCAGGGTCACTCCATCAACATTTTTAGGCAACGGAAGTTGCAGTTTAACAGCACCCCTGAGGAAAATAACCATAACTCAGCACAAACCAAGCAACAAGTAGAATATTATAGTAATAGAGCTTAAAAAGAAGTTATAGTTCCAGATTTTCTATAAACTTGTTGCAATAAAGGAAAAACTGAAATGTGATATTGTTATCACTACAACTATGAGAAAGGTATTTTTTCAAACATATGCATAGAGATACATGAACCAACCCCTCCCTAAAAGAAAACTAAAAAATGGCATCAATTTTTCGTGGACTGCTACAAATAGAGAAAGAGATGGAAAAAAGGTATCAGAAAAAAGTACTTACATTATTATTTTCCTGCCTTAAGAACACGTTTAAATAAAGTTGTGTACAACGCTGGCTTCACACACTTGAGTCTTGAAATTTGAGATATAATTAATTACCTGTAACAATTGAAAAGCAAAAGTTACAAACAGAAAATGTAGAAGATCATAACATGAACACCCGTAAGGGAAATTTGAAAGCTAAACCCTAATATTACTAATACAGACAAGAGTATGAATAGAGGGGAAAAAGAAAGCACAAAAAGGGATAAAGAGGGGGCTGATTTGAGATCAAAGTTTCATTCTTTATATTAATTTTCTCCAAGATTTATTCAACAAAAGGCTCTGCTCTCTGTGAAGCGTCTACCTTTGAAGTTTTCTTGGATTTGCGGTTGTGGTTTCTTGAAATAATAGCTATAGAAATTCAATAAAATCAAATGGATTTTTTTACTATTCCGAATTGGATAAACGGAGTATTGAATAAATCATAAGCTGAGGGTATGAATTTTGAGAAATTGAAGAGGAAGCGAATCAGCGATGAAGGGCGGGAGAAAAGAAAGCTTAACGGGAAAGAGGAAGTGAAAGTGCTAAAAAGTAAAAAATGAATGTACTATGCTGATGTAGCCAAAAGGAGAAGTTTTATTTTGGGTGTTATGTCATAAAAGTATAAAATAAAAAAGTTGTTTCGTAAACTAATATCAGTTGATACACAAAATAAAATTTTCTAGCTAAAAGGTACTCCTTTAACTAAAAAAAATTGTATCTATCCATCCATCCCTCAATTTACATAAGTCTTACACCTAACTTTTCTTCATTACATCCTACTCTCAGCCTTCTCTTCGCCGTAAACTTTGTCACATGTCATGTTTTTTTAATTATTATTTTCTCTTTTATTCATTTTGACATCTTACTACAACTAATTAAAAATAACTAAATGATGGAATCATACTCGTCTCTAAATATTTTCTTATTTGATTATAATAATAATAATAATGTCCCATATTTAGACGTTAACATTTTATCTCCCCCCCCCCCCAATAAAATTCATGTATCTTTAAGTTTAAATTATATGAGAAGAACCATTAATGGCAATTCCATAATCAATAAATCAATTATTGGTTCAATTCTAAATCGTTTACGACAATGATCTATCCCACCCACGAGTTATATAACAAAATAAGATAAACAATAAGTGCTCAAAAAAATCCAATTTATCTTTATATGGAGAACTAGTCTAATCTCAACTTTATTATTTGCATCTTGTACTTTCATAGTTTCATTGTATTTTATCCTAGCTAAATCTTCATTAATTTTGAAAAGTTTAGATATCTTGAAAAATATTTTTTGATATAAAATAAAATCATTTGAAATATTAATTTTAGCTATTAAAGTAAGACCTAAAATAGCGTCCGCAGAGACGCCCGGGCAGTCGACCAAAACGCACAGAGGGGTGAAGAAGGCGGGATTAGCCTTCGAATGATATTTGAAATGTTGCAGACTCAGCAAGCTGCGATAACGCAGCTTCAAAATTATAATCGAGCACCAAGCAGAATTGAGCTCGATGCATCACAGGAAGTTATTCACAGAGTCAAACCTGTACCGGAGAAATCGAATGATGGATCGGGAACTGATCCCTACCATTATGAAGATGCTCGAGGAGCTCACTAAACTGATCGAATCAGGAGAAAAGAAAATTGAGGCTAATGATAAAAAGCTAGAAACATACAACTCACGGGTTGATCAAATACTGGGGCACCCCCAATTCTAAAGGATTTAGATTCGAAAAAGATCGTACATAAGCCTTTCCCACCAAGTGCGGCTCCGAAGCCCATTCCAAAGAAGCTCTGCAAGCCAGAAATTCCCAAGTACAATGGAACCACTGATCCTAATGAGCATGTCACTTCTTATACATATGCAATAAAAGGAAATGACTTAGAGGATGATGAAATTGAATCTATTCTGTTGAAAAAGTTCGGAGAAACTTTATCCAATGGGGCGATGATATGGTACCACAATCTGCCACCCAATTCCATCGATTCCTTCGCCATGCTTGTTGATTCGTTCGTAAAGGCACACACCAGAGAAATAAAGGTTGCGACTATGAAGTCAGACCTCTTCAAAGTGAGACAAAAGGACACTGAAATGCTAAGAGAATTCATATCTCAGTTCCAGATAGAATGCACGGACCTACCTCCGGTCATCGATGAATGGGCTATCCAAGCCTTCACTCAAAGTTTGAACGAGCAAAGTTCGGTAGCATCACGACAACTAAAGAAAAATTTGATTGAATATCCAGTTGTGACCTGGGCCGATATACATAATTGATACCAGTCAAAGATTACAATCGAGGACGATCAGTTAGGGGCCCCTTCCGATTCTGTTTACCCAAATAGATCTGAAGGCATGATTCAAAGAGATATCAACAGAGAGCCCCGATCAAACAGAGATCGATACCAACCATACAATGTAGATCGTAGAAATAAAGGATCAGGACGTAATCCCATTCGGAATGATCAAAGGAATGATCGAGGACAAAGTTCCTGAGGGCTCATGAGTAAGAGTGGCTTCGATAAACATGCTGAACTCAAAGAAGCGCCACGGTTATCATAATACAACTTCAGCATTGATGCATCGGGTATTGTATCAACCATTGGACGAATTAAGGATATTAGGTGGCCTAGACCCCTACAGAGCGATCCGGCTCAAAGGAACCCTAACCAAATATACAAATACCATGGAACCCATGGTGATAAAACCGAAGACTGCAGACAATTAAGAGAGTAGATAGCTTGTTTATTCAACAAGGGTCACCTTCGAGAATTCTTGAGTGACCGAGCTAAAAATCACTTCAGAGACAAGGATGCATATAGGAAAAACAAACATGAAGAACCATAGCACGTGATTCATATGATCGTTAGTGGGGTCGATATTTCTCAAAGTCTGATATTTAAATGTACCAAAGTGACAATCATAAGGGAGAAACGTATCTAGGACTACTTACCAGAAGATACCTTATCTTTTAACGATGAGGACGTAGAAGGGATCGAACAGCCTCACAACGACGCACTGGTAATATCTATCCTTATGAATAAAATTCAAGTTAAACGTGTGTTGGTTGATCCAGGTAACTCGGCAAACATTATTCGATCAAGGGTCATAGAGCAACTCAGCCTCCAAAATCAAATCGTGCCTACAGCTCGAGTACTCAATGGTTTCAACATGGCAAGCAAAACCACCAAAGGGGAAATCATATTGCCAGCAAACATGGCTGGTACTATCCAGAAGACAAAGTTCCATGTAGTCGAAGGTGATATGAGATACAATGCGTTGCTCGGAAGACCTTCGATTTATAATATGAGGGCAGTACCTTCGACGCTCCATCAAGTCTTGAAATTCCCAACGTCAGAAGGAATCAAAACGGTGTACGGCGAACAACACGCCGCCAAAGAGATGTTTGTAATCGATGAAGTAGTGCCGGTATCGGTGCTTTCATCGGCAAAGGAATTGGAGCCAAAGGGAAAACAAGAAGTCAAATAGCAACCATAAGTACCGGCCTTGACCCCGTCGGAGGAGCAGGAAATCTTCGAGGATGAAGATTTTATGATACCTCGAACTTTCATGACCCTCGATGATTCTGATGCAATAAAATCATCGGTCGAGGAGTTGGAACAAATCATATTGATCGAGCATCTTCCCAATCGAAAGGTATACCTGGGCACGGGGTTAACTCCCGAGCTTAGGAAAAAACTCGTTCAATTCCTTTAAATAACATGGATTGTTTTTCTTAGTCCCAACTGGATATGACAGGAATCCCATCGGAGAACACAACATATCGGTTGAGCCTGGACCCGAAGTTCAGATCAGTAAAACAAAAGAGAAGGCCCCAGTCCGAGGTAAACATACATTCATCAAGGACGAGGTAACTAAGCTTCTCAAAATAGGGTCCATCCGAGAAGTAAAATATCCCGAATGGTTAGCAAACGTAGTTGTAGTCCCCAATAAGGGGAAAACCCTTAGAATGTGCATAGATTATAAAGATTTAAACAAAGCATGTCCCAAAGACTCTTTTCCTCTGACAAATATCGATCGCATGCTCGATGCCACGGCCGACCACGAGATCCTTAGTTTTTTCGATGCATATTCCGGGTACAATCAAATTCAAATGAACCCAGAGGATCAGGAAAAGACTTCCTTCATCACTAAGTATGGCACCTACTATTATAATGTAATGCCGTTTGGGCTAAAAAATGCCGATGCTACCTACCAACGCCTAGTGAATCGAATGTTTGAAGAACAAATAGGTAAATCAATGGAGGTATATATTGATGATATGCTAGTTAAGTCCCTGCGCGTAGAGGACCATTTGACACATTTGCAAGAAACTTTCAACATATTGAGAAAATACAACATAAATCTCAATCCTGAGAAATGTGCATTCGGGGTCGGTTAGGGCAAGTTCCTCGGCTTTATGGTGTTGAATCGGGGAATTGAGGTCAACCCAGATAAAATAAAGGCGATCGAAGACATCACAGTCGTGGATAGCATTAAGGTCGTACAAAGATTAACAGGGTGGATAGCCGCCTTAGGCCGGTTCATCTCGAGGTCTTCAGATCAAAGTCACAAGTTCTTCTCACTGCTCAAAAAGAAGAACAATTTCACTTAGACCCCGGAATGCCAACAGCCATTGGAAGAGTTAAAGCGGTATCTTTCGAGCCCACCATTGCTTCATACTCCGAAAGCGGACGAGCATCTCTACTTAGATTTGGCAGTCTCGGAAGTCACGGAAAGTGGTGTCCTAGTTCGAGAAGAGCAAGGTACCTAATTTCCTATTTAATATGTCAGTTGAACTTTAGGTGAAGCCGAGACCCCTTACCCACACTTAGAAAAATTAGCGCTTGCTCTAACAAGCACCTCTAGAAAATTAAAACCATATTTTCAGTGCCACCCAATTTGTGTGGTAACCACTTACCCTCTTCGTAATGTGCTGCACAAGCCCGAACTCTCGGGCCGATTGGCTAAATGGGCCATTGAAATCAGTGGGTATGATATCGAGTATCAAATCCGAACGGCCATCAAGTCTCAAATCTTGACAGACTTCATGGTCGACTTCATGCCAGCCCTCGTACCCGAGGTCGAAAAGGAACTTTTGTTAAAAACGGGTACATCTTCGGGTGTAGACCCTCTTGACAGATGGTGCTTCGAATGTGAAGGGGTTCGGGCTAGGCATCATGTTGAAGTCGCCCACAAGCAATACAACTAGACAATCTATGAGACTAACAATGAGGCCGAATATGAGGCCATGATTGTAGGTCTCGAGCTAGCTAAAAATTTGGGAGTAGAGGTCATCGAGGCCAAATGTGATTTCCTACTTGTGGTTAACCAAGTCAACATGATCTTCGAGGTTCGAGAAGATCGAATGTAGAGGTACTTGGACAAGTTATAGGTAACCTTACACCAGTTTAAAGAATGGACCCTACAACATGTACCTCGAGAACAAAACAGTGAGGCCGATGCCCTTGCATATTTGGGTTCATCAGTTGAAGACGACGAAATTAGCTCGGGGACTGTTGTACAACTTTCAAAGTCAGTAGTCGAAGAAGGCCACGCCGAAATAAACTCTACAAGCCTAACTTAGGATTGGAGGAACAAATATATTGAGTATCTAAAAAGCGGGAAGCTTCCATCGGACCCTAAGGAATCAAGGACTATGCGAACAAAGGTTGCACGATTCACATTGGCCAAAGATGGGACGTTATACAGAAGGATGTTCGATGGACCATTGGCATTGGGTCCGGGAGACACCGACTACGTCTTACGAGAAATTCACGAGGGTACTTGCGGGAATCATTTCGGTGCCGAATCACTGATTCACAAGGTCATTAGAATAGGGTATTATTTGGCCAATATGGAAAAATATACTAAGAAGTTCATTCAAAAATGTGACAAATGCAAAAGACATGCACCGATGATCTACCAGCCCGGAGAGCAACTTCATTTAGTCATATCCCCATGGTCGTTCATGAAATGAGGAATGAATATCGTCGGCCATCTGCCAACGGCCCTAGGTAAAGCTAAATTCATTCTATTTATGACTGAGTATTTCTCTAAGTGGGTTAAAGCACATGCTTTCGAGAAAGTCAGAGAAAAAGAAGTCATAGACTTCATTTGGGATCACATCGTATGTCGATTCGGGATACCCACTGAGATCGTATGCGACAATGAAAAACAATTTATTGGCAGCAAAATAACGAAGTTCCTCAAAGATCACAAGATAAAAGGATCTTGTCAATGCCATATCATCGTAGTGGGAACGAACAGGCCGAATCGACAAACAAGACCGTCATTCAGAATCTAAAGAAAGGTTGAACGTCGCTAAGGGAAAATGGAGTGAAATTTTACCCGAAGTCCTTTAGGCGTTCCGAACAATGACAAAATCCAGTACGGGGGCAACACCGTTCTCCTTAGTATATGGCGCCGAAGCACTGATCCCGGTCAAAGTTGGGGAACCTAGTGTCAGGTTTCGATACATGACGGAGGAGTCAAATCACAAGGCTATGAATACAAGCCTCGAATTGCTAGATGAAAAATAAGAAGCCGCCCTTGTTCGAATGTCCGCCCAGAAACAACGAATCGAGAGATATTACAATCGAAGAGCCAATCTTCGACACTTCAAAATTGGGGACTTAGTCCTGAGAAAAATCACCATCAATTCTCGAGACCCAAATGAGGGAAAGCTTGGTCCAAACTGGTAGAGACCGTATCAGATCCTCAACATCATCGGAAAAGGATCTTACAAACTTGGCACAATGAACATTGAACAATTGCCAAATAATTGGAACATATCACTCCTCAAACGATATTATTGATAAGGTATGACCTTCTCTTTTTTAAATTTGTACTTTATACTAACTTGTTGCAGGTGTTCGATCGAAAGCATCGAAGTTATCTCCAAAAAACAAAGTCCTTAGGTTTGAAAGCATGCGTTGCACTCTTTTTCCCTTCGACTGGTTTTTATTCCAAATGGGTTTTTTCGGCAAGATTTTTAACGAGGCAACCATTGTTTGTGCTAACTTAGAGCAATTCAACAGTATCTGATGCTTCTTTGCAATCAACCTCGAATACTAGGGTGCATCACCCTTGGATGTTACGTTTTCAAGGAAAATACTTCGTGTCAACAGGGTCTCGATGCATAAATTTTGTAAAGGGCCAAACGGTCGAATGAACCGTGTCCATGTAGATTACTCGAGACCTAATGACAAAACATATACACATGAATGATCTGTTGAAAGAAGTATTTTTTTTCCTTGCCTGATGTTCCATGCCTTAGTGAAATTTCTACTTTACAACTTCATACTTATGATCTATTGCGGAAACTGGCTCAAGCACCGATCACAACTAAAGCTATAACAATCAACCCCGTACTCGGGGACTGCCATCCAAAAATTGACATGCTCGAATTATTAAACTCCAAGATTATGAGACCTTAAAAAGGCAACCCTCGTCTTTACGGGCCACGACCATCCCACTCGGGGACTGACGCTTCGAACAAGTTTGAAGTGTAATTGAGAAACAAGCCCGAAGGGAAAATCTCAAGTTAAAGGTTACGGCCAAACTAACACAGTTCGGAGACGTCTGAATTCCGTAATAAAAGAGGCCTTCCAATATTTCATAAAACCGATTTAAAAAAGGCTACCCTCGGCAAAATTATAAAGGGTTTCGATAACATCAACCCTAAAAAACCTTAAGGGGTACCAAATTGTTCGAACTCTCGAACAAGCTTATGCTAAGGCATAAAGGGTTTCGATAATACTAACCCTCGATAATCCTAATGAATACGGATTTACCTCGTACTAAGGCATAGAAATTTTTTATATGATTAAACTTTTTAAGCCGAAAAGGAAAAAAAGCCATTCTTTTGAGGCCATATCGGCCAAATTCAAGAGCCTAAGGGCCATTATATTTTTTGAGTTCGAGAATACACCCTCACTCAACTAAAACCTAAGGGTTTTTTTACTTCGAGTTCGAGAAAGTACTCACTCGATTATAGAGACTATATTAGTTTGACTTCGATCAAGTTGCCTAAGTTTCGGATTCATAAACAAAATTTGCACAAAACAGAAGTGAGTCAAAATTCTCACAAGGTACAAAGCGTATTCAAAATTTTCATAAGGCAAAAAGCAAATAAAAATTTTTGCAAGACAAAAGTCGGGATAAGAAAGGAAACTCTTTATATATATATATATATACAAAAATTTACATGGATCGGTCAGGATCCTACACAAAAACTCCAAAAAAGGAAAAATACTAAGTGCTTAATTTTCTTTGGGAGCTGCATCTTCGTCACCAAAATCCCCTCCATTCTCGGATCCACTCATGCTCCCAGAGTCGTCATTATCATAAGAAAGCAACGCTTTAGCTTCAGCCTCGAGTACTTTCGCGTTCTCGATATTGACATCAAAGTCAAAGCCACAAGCATGGATCTCCTCGAGAGTCTCTCTTCGAGACTGGTACTTGGCATGCTTGACAACCCAGTATGATCGAGTCTGACCGGTGCCAACCACTTCTCTCGCTCGAGCTTGAGCAGCTTCAACATCAGCTCGGTAGACGGCCACGATTACCTCCACTTCAGCCTTTACTCTTTCTACCTCCACAGCCAATTTTCTTAGCTCGGTCCAAGTTTTCCTCCTTCATGTTTTGGAGTTGGAGTTCGACCGACGACAGTTGGGCTCGAGCAGTATCCTTCTCCGAGGCAAGGCGGTCCATGTTTTACTTCCACTACAAAGTCTTCGCCTTCATCATGTTGGCCTCCTCACGGAGTTGCTCGATTTTTTTGGCCTTCTGTTGAACCTGCAGGATCAAAGTATTAGTCATCATTCCCTAATTGATACATCGAACTTCTAATAAAATTCTTCATTACCTGCTCAATTAGGTCGGTCTGCTCTTTGTAAGTTATGGCTAGTTCAACACGGAGGTCCTTGATCTCCTCTTCTCTTTGCCCACTGAGAAGTTTGAGGGCATCTCTCTCCTCCGTGGGCTTTTTAAGATTGGCATCACACAGGTTCAGCTTTGCCCGGGATTTAGAAAATGCTTTCTGATGAAGCGTCAAGGCCTATGAAGACAGAAAGGAAATCAGGTAAGAGGAAATAAAGGCAAATGTAATATTGATAAAGGGAGCTAAGGCTTACCTGGCTCAGGAGCCGCTAAGCCTCATCGAAGATACTTGATGCATCACCCAGATCGGAAGCATCTTCGATTCCCGTGAAGCAACCATGAAAAAGGTCCTCCCCTTCGTGGGCCATTCCCACATCTGGGTTCTCTATGGCTTGGGCTTCCTGAATTCGCCCCTCGGAAAATGTGGGAAGGGGTGGCAAATCGTCAACATTTATTTCCCTGAGCAAGCACATCCGCTGATTGCTCATCACGGCGAGAGGCATCTTCAGCCTCCGAGGACTCGGGGACTCTGCTCGGGCCACCTTCTGAGATCTCCTTGGTCCGAGGCTGAACCTCTTCGATCATCACCGGCTCAGCGGCCTTCGTGGCCTCAACTCTCCTCTTTATTCGAGCTACTAACTCGAAGTCAACATCTTCATCTTCCTCCCTTAGACACTGAGCTACATCAACAGGCAGGGCGGCGATGTCCTTTTTTGACCTGCGAGCCTTGCTCTTCTTGGGCTTTGGAGTATTGGAGGGTGAGACCCTTTTCCTTTTCTTTTCCTACGACGGCTTCGGGATCGGGGGGGGGCCTCCTCTTCCCCGGACAGGACCTTATGACGACATCTTTCCCAACACATGTATGAAAGGAAATCTAGTAAGTATAAGAGGGAAACATTTTAAGGCCATTAGATACGTAAAGAAAAGGCTTACTGTGATTTTTGACCTCCCATCGTCCCCTTGCTAAATCATTCCATGAGCGCTCAGCATACGAGGAGGTCGAAGCTAGGGTCCGAAACCAGCTCTCGAGGTCCGAAATCCCACCAGGCATCCAAGAAATTGCTACATCATAGAAGAGGATGTTAGTGAAAAGAAGTAAAGGAAACAAAACAGTAAATAAAAGCTAAAGGAAGGATCAGACTTACGCTCCATATTCCACTTCTCGGGAAATGGCATCTTCTCGGCAAATTAGGTCGGATGTTTTCACTCGAACGAACCGACCCATCCACCCTCGATCCTTATTCTCGTCGATGCTCGAGAACAACACCTTGGTGGCCCGACGTTGAAGCTTTATCAACCTACCTCAAAAAAAATGGGGCCTATACAGCCTGATGAGGTGATCGAGGATGAAAGGCGTCCCTTCTTTTTTGCTCGCAAAAAATCGAAACTAAATGACAATCCGCCAAAAGGAAGGGTGGATCTGGCCTAGGGTTATTTGGTATTGGCAGAAAAAATTGATGATGAGGGGATCGACAGGGCCCAACGTGAAAGGCTAAGTGTAAACACTTAGAAGCCCTTCGACGTGGGTAGTGATATCCTCCCCGGCAGACAGAATCACCACCTATTTGTTCTCCCAATGGCAGTCTTTCTTGACCTGCTCGAGGTCGCTCTCAGTTATCGAGCACATGTACCTAGACATTGGCTCACATCGGCCACGGACAGAAGAAGTTTTCTCAACTTTAAAGTCAAAAGAAAGATCGCACCCCATCTCGGGAACGCATTCCTCAAGGCGCGGCTCCACCGGTGTTTTTTTGCCGGCCGGCTGCGATGAAGAGGCTTTTTCCTTTTGAGAAACAATTTTGATGTCTTAGCCATTTTTGTGTAAAGAAAGAAGAAGAGGATAAGGTTTGGTGTTTTGAGGAAGGGTTGGTAACGGAGCCTAGGAGACTACGCAGAATGGGAAGGCTTAAAAAATGTGAAAAGCTTTGAGGATTTGCAAATAGACTTGAAGAACTCAAAGGGATTTTTGAAGATTAGTACAAGAAAAATTCAAAGTAAAGTTTGAGGAAGTGAGAAGAAGATCTATTTAAGGATTCACGACGACGGTTCAAAGGCACTGGTGGTAGTTGACCGCCAACTAACACTGACTAATGATTTTGGGAACTATACTGACGGGACGTTTTGGTTTCTTCCGTCGCTTACATCACGAGGATGACGTCATGATAGATCGAGGTACAAAATCGAAGGCTCAATTTGTTTCTTTTTCATGATAGATCGAGGTACAAAATCGAAGGCTCTAATTCCAAGAAACGAGGGGACTATCTGTATACGATTAAAACCGGGCTGACTCGCTTATGCTATTTGATCGAGACCAGGGGACTGCATCGAGGGTTAGCCTCGTAATGGATCAGACCAGAACACGAAGACGAGGTATCGAGTCCAAGGATTGAGGTGCCTATCGAGATCGAGGCCAGTGTCACACCTCCTTTTTCCGTACCCGCGGGGGTACAAGGGATTTTTTCCAATTAAAGGACAATCGAAACGGGATTCATTTATTTATTTTAGAGTCGCCACTTGGGAGATTTAGGGTGTCCCAAGTCACCAATTTTAATCCCGAATCGAGGAAAAGAATGACTCCATATTACAGTCTGCGTACCAGAAATCCGGATAAGGAATTCTGTTAACCCGGGAGAAGGTGTTAGGCATTCCCGAGTTCCGTGGTTCTAGCACGGTCGCTCAACTGTTATATTCGGCTTGATTATCTGATTTTATACAAATATGAACTTATGTGCAAATTTTAACTTTTTACCGCTTTCATAATTATTATCATTATTTTTACAAGGAATTGGAACGTCGTGAAAACATATCTCGAACCACGTTACATCAATGTACACGTGGTTGTTGACATATCTCGACTCGGTTGATATTTGGATTTGGGTCACATAAATGTGCACCCGAGTTAAGGAAAATAAATTATTAAAGGCGCGCTTAAAGCAACTAGCGCATTGTTATTTTGGGGAAGGCCATGAAATTCGCTAAACGGTCTGTCCTCGAATTCTAAGTATTTTAATATATACATTTAGAGGGCCCCGCAACTTGTGCATTTTTGTTTGTCGAGGCTCGTCTCATCCATTATTTTTATTTAATTTGCAACGTCATGGAAATGCATTTCAGACCACGTCACAATCAATGTGCCCGTGATTAGAGACACATTTCGATTCCGTTGAGATTTGGATTTGGGTCACATAAATGTGCACCCGCGTTTAGGGAGATAACATTATTAAATACGCGCCTAAAGCGACTAGCGTATCATTATTTTGGGTAGGGCCGTGAAATTTGCTAAACGGCCCGTCCCGGAATCTAAGTATTTAATACATATATTTTGTGAGGGCTCCGCAATCTGTACATGTTTTTATTTAGCGGAGCTCGTCTCGTTTTTTATTTTCTTTTATTTATTTTTTTTAAAAGGAAAAGGACAAGGCTATAATAACTACATTTTTTGCTACTTTGCTAGGTCATGGGTTGTAAATTGAACTTATTTGATGAAACGAGTATTTTTTCGCGGAATTAAAATTGCTACTATAATTTCAACATTTGCTACCACATGTATAAACAACTATTAAGACAAACTAAAATAATTAACACCTTTCCCCTATTATGACAAATATTTGGATAACAACAATCTAAACATGAAGAAACCAAAATGTCAAATAACTACTTGAAGCAAACGAAACAAAGGAAAAGGCGTTCACGGCCAAATTTCAATACCATACGGAGTTAATTAACAAAAATAGCCATTCGCAAACATCATGTATATATGCCTCGCTCAATTCGTGCACTATCCGCATGAACTAGGATGGTATCCTAAAACATCACATATACATATTACTAACAGAAAATATGAGGGACACGGACAGAGATGACCTACTTGAGATTAACGTCCGATGCGTTGGACCTGCGACGAAATCTCGGACAACAAACTCGACGTACCGGACCTCGACGAACCAAAGACGACCTCAACGGACTGAAGCAACGGCCGAGCTGCTCAACGACGCAGCAACGCAGCAACTGGACATGCGAGTGGCGATTGGATAATCGCTTGGCATGGCGCGCTGGTTGGTCGCTGGGGAAGGAGGCGAGCTGGGTTTGGTTGATTGGTTGTCGACTGGTTTGATGGAGCTAGGAAGAGGTGGAGTGGTCGTTCATGGCTTGAGGGAGTCGTTTGGGCAGTGGTCGAGGACTGATGGGTTGTTGTTGTTGGTCGTGGTGTTTGGAGTAGGGTTTGTTAGGGTTGGGGGTTGCGACTGGTTATGGCGTGGGGGCGTGGGGTCGACGGGCAGGAACGGGGGAAGCAGGAGGCGGAAGCAGCTGCGACGAGCAGCTGGGACGGCGGTACAACAGCTGTGGTCGTCGGATTTAATGGAGGAGTAAGGCGATGGTCGTTCGGACGTGAGGGGGGCATCGCGGCTGGTTTTGGGTAGGTGTTTGGGTGGTGGTCTGTTTGGTGGTGGTTTGGCAGTGGTCCACGGGCTGGTGGGTTGTCGCTGTTGGTCGTGGTCGTCGACTGGTGAGGCTGGTCGGAGGTGGTTTTCGTTAGGGTTTTTCTGGTTTTTTGTTCTTCTCCTTTTGGAGAAGATGAGGAACAGTGCACTCCCCCTCCAAATATTTTCGAAAAAGTCCCTCCCCTGTGCCTTGTGTTTGCCCGTGCATTTGTAGCACTTGCCAAGGAAAATGAGCCCCACGCATGGTGGGGTTCGAGACTTGTGTCCCCCACGCGTGGTGGGGTTCCCCGTGTGTCGTGTTCCGTCCGTGTTCTCCACGCGTGGTGGACTCAGATTATTATGGGCTAGGTCCGAAAATTAAGCCTAAAAGCGGGTAAGTTTAAACCCAAATATTATTCTTTTGCCCGGACCCGAGAATAAGAACACGACGTTGTTCGACTAATCCTATGTAAGCAAAGTAACTACCAAAATAAGACTAATATTTAAACAAAACTATATCTTTTTTAATATTTTTTCAAGATTAAAATAGCTCCAAAATATTAATAAAACTATTTTTGTAATTTTCGTTTTTTATATAAAGATAAAATATAAAGTAATTTTTTTTTTGTATTTTTTCAAAATTAAAATGACTACAAAACATTAATAGAACTATATTTTTTGGTAATTTTTGAAATTATATAAAGAACAAAACAATGTACTATTTTTTATATTTTTCAAGTTTATGAGAAATACATAAAATAAAAATTTATATATATATTTTTGTAATTTTTCTTTTGCAACGAAATAAAGCAAAAATAGTCAAAATAGGTATATTAGACCTAAATTACATGTTTATGCTAAAAATGTGAAAATTCCCGGGGAGGGTCAAAAATCAGGTGTCTACAGCTGCCCCTCTTTGACTGGAAACACGAAGAGTTTTCCGACAAAGAACGACTAGACATGTTTTTGACCCGACCATTATTTGGAGGGACTACACTAAGGAAAGGGAGGGAATGTGACCGAGCCCTGGTATCTGAGCTGCCTACATATCCTTGGTTATATAGGAATCAGGCCACGTGTAGTTCGGGAATGAGAGAGATAGTAGAGTGTACCGAGGTGAAGAGCCGATCGAGGTGTCGTTCCGTTGAGGTTCCGGTCCGTGGTCCTGTCATTACATCAAAAATGAAAACTGAAAAAGACTAACTAAGCCTATCAGCTACTAGTTACAAGGATTCCTATCTTTAAGTCTTCTGAAACTTGATCTTGAGTCTTGAATGGTGCTTCATACAGACTTTGGATTTGAACCTTGATACTTGCTAGTTGTAGGTGCTAGTTCTTGAACAGACTGCATATATTCTCCACTTCCGTACTTTGGATTATTATTTTTTTTTTGTTTTTTTTTTGTTTTTGTGACTTGCTTTTGCTGACTATCTCAGACTGTTGACTCGCATTCTTGAGGCGAGCTTCTTGTTGTTTCTAACTTGGATTGAATGCTGGGGATTTTTGTTGTAGCCTTCTGCCTTCCAATGGGTTACGGCTTGACCTTGAACGATGTTCCTCTGTTCTACAGGCGGACCCCTAACTTCTTCAATCTTCGACGTATAACAACCTCCGCTCTACAGGCAGGCTCCTGACAACTAAAACAAACAACACAACTGAAATTACTTAACCCAGTTTGCACTGGGAAGGTTTGTGAGTCGTTAGAAAAATCGTAACCCACCGATACTACTGATGCAGTGCTGAGAGTGAACTAAAGACTACACTAGGATGTGCATCTCGTACGAGTAAAATCTCAATTTAGGAAGTGAATCTCCTAAAATAAAATATAACCTGAAAAGCCAAGCTAGGAAGTGCGTCTCCTATTGGTACGACATGGAATGTATTCCCTTTTTTTTTTTTTTGATCCTAGGAGAAAATTCATCGGACTAGGTCTTGTTTTTTATTATCTTAGGAGAAAGATTCATCAGACTAAGATTTTGATCCTAGGAGAAGGTTCGTCAGACTAGGTCTCTATCTTAGGAGAAAAATTCATCAGACTAAGATTTTGATCCTAGGAGAAGGTTCATCAGACTAGGTCTTTTTTTTGGTATCTTAGGAGAAAGATTCATCAGACTAAGATTTGGATCCTAGGAGAAGGTTCATAAGACTAGGTCTCTATTTTAGGAGAAAAATTCGTCAGACTAAGATTTCGATCCTAGGAGAAGGTTCATCAGACTAGGTCTTTTTTTTGGTATCTTAGGAGAAAGATTCATCAGACTAAGATTTGGATCCTAGGAGAAGGTTCATCAGACTAGGTCTCTATCTTAGGAGAAAAATTCGTCAGACTAAGATTTCGATCCTAGGAGAAGGTTCATCAGACTAGGTCTTTTTTTTGGGTATCTTAGGAGAAAGATTCATCAGACTAAGATTTTGATCCTAGGAGAAGGTTCATCAGACTAGGTCTCTATCTTAGAAGAAAAATTCGTCAGACTAAGATTTTGATCCTACGAGAAGGTTCATCAGACTAGGTTTTTTTTTTTTTTTGGTATCTTAGGAGAAAGATTCATCAGACTAAGATTTTGATCCTAGGAGAAGGTTCATCAGACTAGGTCTCTATCTTAGGAGAAAAATTCGTCAGACTAAGATTTTGATCCTAGGAGAAGGTTCATCAGACTAGGTCTTTTTTTTGTATCTTAGGAGAAAGATTCATCAGACTAAGATTTTGATCCTAGGAGAAGGTTCATTAGACTAGGTCTCTATCTTAGGAGAAAAATTCGTCAGACTAAGATTTTGATCCTAGGAGAAGGTTCGTCAGACTAGGTCTTTTTTTTTTATATACTTTTTATTCTTTTTTTTTTTTTTGCATACAACTTAAGAGGAAATGCATCTCCTATGGGTAAAATAAACTTAGGAGGAAATTCATCTCCTATGGGTGAAACTAAAACAAACTTAGGAGGAAATGCATCTCCTATGGGTGAAACTAAAACCAACTTAGGAGGAAATGCATCTCCTATGGGTAAAAACAAACTTAGGAGGAAATGCGCCTACAATGGGTGAAACTAAAACAAACTTAGGAGGAAATGCATCTCCTATGGGTAAAAACTAAACTTAGGAGGAAATGCATCTCCTATGGGTAAAACTCTAATGATTTCAAACTAGGAAGTGCGTCTCCTATTAATGAAATCTTCGCTTAGGAAGTGCGTCTCCTATGTGTGAACCATTTCCTTCTTCCTGAATTATTTACTTACCTATGTTGTCTTCCCTCGAAACTGCTGGGGATTATTTTGATGGGGATGACTTTCCTTTTTTTTTTCATTATTATCTTTTTATTCTTTTTTTTTATTATTCTTTTTTTTTATTCTTTGTTTTGTTTTTGCATAGCTTCTTCCTTCGAAGACTACCTCCCTTGAGAGTCATTTTGCCTTTCCCCGAAAGGAACCGCTGAGGATACCGACTTTCCAACCTTGTGTTGGACTCCTCGAAACTGCTAGGGATAACACTGTTGGGGGATTATTTACTTACCCGTTGGGGGGTAACATGTTATCAGCTGGGGATAACGCTGTTGAGGATAACACTGCCGGGGGATTTTGATTCCTTCAGAACTAGTGCTTCACTCTTCGGAAGGCCGTTGGGAATGATGTTGGCCTCTTGCTTTTTCTGAGCTCAAGTTTCATCCCTTTGTTGGGGAACAACTTCCTCCATTGAAACTTATTATGTTGGGGGCAACACTGGTTCTAAGACCACTTCCCTCGAGACTGGCGTTATCTTTTATTCTTCCCCGAATGGGTACCTGACTTCCAGAAAATTTTCTAAATGGAAGGAAAATTTTCTGCCCCAGTTTGATAATATCCCTGTGCATGCATTTTGGCATCAATGCCATCTCTTCTACGTGCTTCAAATCAAACAAAATTTGTTAGTTTAAAACGCGGTGGTTGGTTGTGATGGAGTTCCCTTTCTCCTTCTTTGCTCTGTGCTCCACAACTTGTTGGGGATGATATTATTTGCTGGGGATATCCCTCTTTTTTTGTGACATAGCTCGGAAACTGGCATTTTCCCGACCTTTTAGTCTAGTATGAATTTCCCAAATCATGCTCATTGCTCTCCTTGATTTGCCCACGGGCTTCGGCCTTGAGGTTTATAACCTTTGATTTTGGCAAGGGTATCCCTCTTGACACTTGTCAATCTTTTTGTCAATTCCCTTTTGCTGGGGATATCTTTTTTGACACTGGCCTCGCGCTTGTTCCTTGCTGACTATACCACTTGGATGTACTAGTCAGATCTCATCTTGCATATTTGGAAAGCTGATGGCATATTTTGAAGTCAATTCACACTTGTTCTGACCAAACAGACTCTATTGGGGATTTTTCTATGAAAGGAAAAAGATAAAAGGGGACAGAATAAAAAGACAAAGGAAAAAGATGACTCTTTAACAAAAGAAACTATAAATAAAAACCTATCAAATGCAGATACCGACTCTAATGGTCATGACATGCACATGTGGCCTATCCTCTACCGCCAATCATCCTTCAAGATCCTCAATTGGCAATTCCCCATCTGATTCTCAATCCTATTCGACTTGTAGTGCCCGAAGGGTTTTCACTATCAAGTCTCTCTCATTTTGGTTTTCTCTCAGCTTTCATCGCCTTATGGTGCCTGTGAAGGTTTTCACCAATAAGACTCTCTCGTTTTATATCTCTCTCCAGCTGGGGATTTTGGAGTGTTTCTGGTATGACTCTTTCTGTTGGAGATTAGAGTCCTTTCTGCTGTGGAACAGAATGTTATGTTCGCCGGTAAGACTCTTCATTTGTCTGACTTGGCATCTTTTGAAGACTGATCAGAAGGTCTTTCTTTGGACCGTAATGTGGGTTTTGGATAGGGCTAGGAAAAAAAAAGAGTATTAAAGGCTCAAAAAAAAATCATCGATTTTGGGTCATTAATTACAACCTTCGGAACTAGATTTATTTACAACGAACGCAACCTCTGCCCCAGTTTCTTGCTTGGGGATATCTTAATTGATTGATTTTTTTTTCAAAACTATGACCGAGCCGTGAAGCGCCTACGTATCCTCTTTGAGGAATCAGGTCAAACGTAGTTCCCAATTCCTCTTTTTCATCTTTCTTTTTTTCTTTGTTATCATTTTATTTTCGTTTTGTTGTTTTCTTTCTTTCTCTTTTTTTTTTCGTTGCTACTGATTCCGAACGAGGGGTATGAAAGAAAAATAAATAAGGCTCAAAAGAGGTAACGAAGGATAAAGTGTTTAGGTAGCAGAACAAAATGCCTTCGTCATTCTAGTCTTCAAAACATGCCAAGTGCAAACAACACAATTTAAATTCGTAGCCTCTTCTGATGGTGCTGGACTTAACAATTATATTCAACATCTGTTTGTTCATTTGTCACTTCTAAAGCACCATTGGGCGACACTCTCATTCTCATTATTATGAACGACCCTCATGCCAATTTGGCGAATCTTTGCTTTTAACGGTTTTCTTTGTGTTTAACTTGCCCTAGTTCCACATGACTCGAGCTCCGAATAATCTCAAACCGTACTTATTTCCTTTAAATGATTTGATCGCCTTTCCGAGGTTTTATGATTAACTTTTAAGATTAGGCCCAAACTGTGTGCGCATGTCATGTCACTAGAATCGGCGCTGGACAAAAATGATAGAAGGACTAAACAAAAAGATGACTGGAAATAATAAAAGACCGACTTTTGTATTAGATTACCGGTGAAATGGTTTGAAAAAACAAAACAAACCGGAATAAAATCCTAAACAACCTGGACAAAACTTGAACAAACCGCTATGACGAAAAATGGAAAGATAAGAAGGTTTGACACAGGACAAAATCCGAATTACAATCCTAATAATCCGAACAACAGAAATGACAACAAAATAAGCCACCAAATGCCTCTTTCTTGTTAACCAAGGAACGGAGCATTCTCCCACTTTATCAAAACTGGCATCTTAGCCACTGAGCTTTGCATCAGTATTGTCAAGACCATTGCCAGCTTCAATATCATCAACCTCCGTCAACAAGTTCCCAAATAGGATTTGAGTGCTTCTGTTATCAGGCCTGATCCCCGCAGAGTGTGTATCATGGAATACCAGTAAAGGATTCTGGGTGTCATTGTCCGGCTTACCACAAACCAACCACCTTAACTTTATTTGCGAAACAAACAGGTTAGAATGGACTCAGTCGGTCCTCATTATTAACAACATTTTTTTTCTTCTTTCTTTTTTCTTTCTTTTTTTTTCGATTTTTATTTCTCTCTTTTTTTTTTTTTTATGTTATGGTCGAATCTTATGAAGATTGCCTACGTATCATGACCGCGCATGAATCAGACCTTGCGTAGTTCGTGCAATAAAGATAAACATTAATAGACATTTTTTTCGATTTTCATATCAAACAAAACTGGGTTTCAAAGGTTTGAAGATGACCTACAAACTCGAAAATCAAACAACCCACATATTCTAATAAAAAGATTTACAAACTCCAAAAATAAATGGCCAGCTTCCTTTCTCCGTTTGGCAAATGCAACCGAACGGTTATTTTTGCAAACGTAGCCCCCTCCAAATTTCACATGAATTTGAGGCCGGGGAGGATTATTTTATGACACTTGACAAACTTGTCCGTTCTTTTACAAAAATAGCCTTTCGACAACTGAAAGATACTCTAAGGCTATTTCGGCAAGAACAATTTAAGACGCGACCGAAGCTGGCTCGATTTATTTTTTGACTAAAAATTCAAACGGTATTCACCTAACCGCGGACTCTTTGTTTTTTTTTTTCAAATTACAATGAAAACGTGGTGTTGCAAACACGACCCTTCAGCGCCTCGGGGACGAAGATTTATAAGGCTGTGTGGGTCAACTAGACCAAAAATCCTAAACATGACCCAAAAGGTGGCTGTTTATGCAAAGTCAGCCTTCCGGCGTCCCTTTCGAGAACATTCGGCTATTTATGACAAAACAACATCACCTGACTTATTTATGACTCTTTTTATCGTTTTTCGAATCAGAAAAGTCAATATTGCAAACACGGCCTTTCAACGTTTCGGGGACGAAGATTTTTAAGGCTGTGTGGGTCAACTGGACCAAATCTTAAAAATGACCCGAAGGTGGCTGTTTATGCAAAGTCAGCCTTCCGGCGTCCCTTTCGGGAACATTCGACTATTTATGACAAAACCGCATCAACTGACTTCTTTATTAAAATTTGACATATATATTTTTTGTTATTTATTTATTTTTGGTTATTTTAGCAAAATGGTGGGGTTGGACCCGATGAGGGTTGCCTACGTATCTCACATCCGGTGAGAATCAAACCCGCGTAGTTCGGGCAAATAAACTATTTTTGAGAAGACCCTTTTCCATTTTCTATTTTTTTTCACAACAAACAAACAAACTATTATTTTTCGTTCATAACAAACAAACAAACTAACGTAAAACATAAAACATTCCTTCTTCTTTTTTTTTCAGAATTTCGGTAGAGTTTCGATACTACTTGGACATTGGTTTTTTTTTTCTAAAAATAAGTAGCTATATCTCTACACTGTTATTTTCTCCTCTTTTCACGATTTTTTTTTAATTTGTGGAAAATGATGACAACATACAAAATCTTTTGAATTTTCATGTTTTTTTATATATATATATATTTTTTATATTTATTATTATTTTTCAAAAATGTGGCATGGGGGACATAAGGAATTCCAAGACTTCTTGGATTCCACAAATGTTCCCCATGTGCTTTTTCCCAAAAATGAAGCGTGGGGAACATAGGGAATTCCAAGACTTCTTGGATTCCACAAATGTTCCCCATGTGCTTTTTCCCAAAAATGAAGCGTGGGGGACATAGGGAATTCCAAGACTTCTTGGATTCCGCAAATGGTCCCCATGTGCTTTTCCCAAAAATGAAGCATGGGGGACATAGAGGATTCCAAGACTTCTTGGATTCCACAAATGTTCCTCATGTGCTTTTCCCAAAAAAAATGAAGCGTGGGGGACATGTGGAATACCAAGGCTTCTTGAATTCCACAATGTTCCCCGTGTGCTTAATTAACATAATAACATGCTTATCTAAAAAATCGTGCAACTTTCTTATTTAACGTGATCAGCATGATAAGGAGTGTCATTTGTCCTCAACTATTATTGGTCCGCCGAATGACCCATTCACCCTTGAATAAATACAACATGTAGCACATAGGATGCCAAAAGATGGTCCATTATTTTCAGGTTGCTTGTCCTAGACGGACCCAACCCCTGTGTTGAGTCCCCTAAGTCAAATGCAACGTGATGCAAATAAGCGTTCCTACTAGGGATCCGGCATGAGGTTTCGTTATACTAGGTTTATAACCTGGGTATATGTTCTAGACTGTGTACCCGAGCGGACAACTCGAGTCGAGGAGGGGGCAACTTACCGGGAACCAAAAGGCCATCCGGCTTCGTAACTTATCCGTCCTCTTTCTTATTTCAGGTATTGACACTAACAGAATAGGGAGCCTCGACCAGCGAGCTTCTCCCCGGAGGTAAGAAGAGAAGGGTTTCGGCACAGTTTATATACAGTTCAGATAATATCAAAGCGGTAAAAGACAACATTTAGTATGTTATGTCAGAACATGCAATATATATCAGATAATAAAGCCAAATATAACAATTATTCTAAGCTCGAATTCTTGAACCCTGAACTAGTGGTTCTGGGTAAAATCCCCAGCAGAGTCGCCAGAGCTGTCACACCTCCTTTTTCCATACCCGCGGGGGTACAAGAGAGTTTTTTCAATTAAAGGACAATCGAAACGGGATTCGTTTATTTATTTCAGAGTCGCCACTTGGGAGATTTAGGGTGTCCCAAGTCACCAATTTTAATCCCGAATCGAGGAAAAGAATGACTCCATATTACAGTCTGCGTACCAGAAATCCGGATAAGGAATTCTGTTAACCCGGGAGAAGGTGTTAGGCATTCCCGAGTTCCGTGGTTCTAGCACGGTCGCTCAACTGTTATATTCGGCTTGATTATCTGATTTTATACAAATATGAACTTATGTGCAAATTTTAACTTTTTACCGCTTTCATAATTATTATCATTATTTTTACAAGGAATTGCAACGTCGTGAAAACATATCTCGAACCACGTTACATCAATGTACACGTGGTTGTTGACATATCTCGACTCGGTTGAGATTTGGATTTGGGTCACATAAATGTGCACTCCAGTTAAGGAAAATAAATTATTAAAGGCGCGCTTAAAGCAACTAGCGCATTGTTATTTTGGGGAAGGCCATGAAATTCGCTAAACGGCCTGTCCTCGAATTTTAAGTATTTTAATATATACATCTAGAGGGCCCCGCAGCTTGTGCATTTTTGTTTGTCGAGGCTCGTCTCATCCATTATTTTTATTTAATTTGCAACGTCATGGAAATGCATTTCAGACCACGTCACAATCAATGTGCCCGTGATTAGTGACACATTTCGATTCCGTTGAGATTTGGATTTGGGTCACATAAATGTGCACCCGCGTTTAGGGAGATAACATTATTAAATACGCGCCTAAAGCGACTAGCGTATCATTATTTTGGGTAGGGCCGTGAAATTTGCTAAACGGCCCGTCCCGGAATCTAAGTATTTAATACATATATTTTGTGAGGGCTCCGCAATCTGTACATGTTTTTATTTGGCGGAGCTCGTCTCGTTTTTTATTTTCTTTTATTTTTTATTTTTAAAAGGAAAAGGATAAGGCTATAATAACTACATTTTTTGCTACTTTGCTAGGTCATGGGTTGTAAATTGAACTTATTTGATGAAACGAGTATTTTTCCGCGGAATTAAAATTGCTACAATAATTTCAACATTTACTACCACATGTATAAACAACTATTAAGACAAACTAAAATAATTAACACCTTTCCCCTATTATGACAAATATTTGGATAACAACAATCTAAACATGAAGAAACCAAAATGTCAAATAACTACTTGAAGCAAACGAAACAAAGGAAAAGACGTTCACGACCAAATTTCAATACCATACGGAGTTAATTAACAAAAATAGCCATTCGCAAACATCATGTATATATGCCTCGCTCAATTCGCGCACTATCCGCATGAACTAGGATGGTATCCTAAAACATCACATATACATATTACTAACAGAAAATATGAGGGACACGGACAGAGATGACCTACTTGAGATTAACGTCCGATGCATTGGACCTGCGACGAAATCTTGGACAACAAACTCGACGTACCGGACCTCGACGAACCAAAGACGACCTCAACGGACTGAAGCAACGGCCGAGATGCTCAACGATGCAGCAGCGCAGCAACTGGACATGCGAGTGGCGATTGGATAATCGCTTGGCATGGCGCGCTGGTTGGTCGCTGGGGAAGGAGGCGAGCTGGGTTTGGTTGATTGGTTGTCGACTGGTTTGATGGAGCTAGGAAGAGGTGGAGTGGTCGTTCATGGCTTGAGGGAGTCGTTTGGGCAGTGGTCGAGGACTGATGGGTTGTTGTTGTTGGTCGTGGTGTTTGGAGTAGGGTTTGTTAGGGTTGGGGGTTGCGACTGGTTATGGCGTGGGGGCGTGGGGTCGACGGGCAGGAACGAGGGAAGCATGAGGCGGAAGCAGCTGCGACGAGCAGCTGGGATGGCGGTGCAACAACTGTGGTCGTCGGATTTAATGGAGGAGTAAGGCGATGGTCGTTCGGACGTGAGGGGGGCGTCGCGGCTGGTTTTGGGTAGGTGTTTGGGTGGTGGTCTGTTTGGTGGTGGTTTGGCAGTGGTCCACGGGCTGGTGGGTTGTCGCTGTTGGTCGTGGTCGTCGACTGGTGAGGCTGGTCGGAGGTGGGTTTCGTTAGGGTTTTTCTGGTTTTTTGTTCTTCTCCTTTTGGAGAAGATGAGGAACAGTGCACTCCCCCTCCAAATATTTTCGAAAAAGTCCCTCCCCTGTGCCTTGTGTTTGCCCGTGCATTTGTAGCACTTGCCAAGGAAAATGAGCCCCACGCGTGGTGGGGTTCGAGACTTGTGTCCCCCACGCGTGGTGGGGTTCCCCGTGTGTCGTGTTCCGTCCGTGTTCCCCACGCGTGGTGGACTCGGATTATTATGGGCTAGGTCCGAAAATTAAGCCTAAAAGCGGGTAAGTTTAAACCCAAATATTATTCTTTTGCCCGAACCCGAGAATAAGAACACGACGTTGTTCGACTAATCCTATGTAAGCAAAGTAACTACCAAAATAAGACTAATATTTAAACAAAACTATATCTTTTTTAATATTTTTTCAAGATTAAAATAGCTCCAAAACATTAATAAAACTATTTTTGTAATTTTCGTTTTTTATATAAAGATAAAATATAAAGTAATTTTTTTTTGTATTTTTTCAAAATTAAAATGACTACAAAACATTAATAGAACTATATTTTTTGGTAATTTTCGAAATTATATAAAGAACAAAACAAGGTACTATTTTTTGTATTTTTCAAGTTTATGAGAAATACATAAACTAAAAATTTATATATATATTTTTGTAATTTTTCTTTTGCAACGAAATAAAGCAAAAATAGTCAAAATAGGTATATTAGACCTAAATTATATATTTATGCTAAAAATGTGAAAATTCACGCGGAGGGTCAAAAATCAGGTGTCTACAGCCAGCAGCGATCGAGACCAAATATGACAAACTTTGAGCAAAGCGCAATAACGAAGATGCGAGATATTCGTGACCAGTCGAAGATCATGGCGTAAATCTCGGAACAGATCAAATCAGGGGCGATTATCTAGTTAATCATGGAATTTACTTTCGGAATCAGAATTGTACCATAAATAGGATTCCTCTACTATATAAAGGGGATCCTAATCATCTTATAAACACTTTACATTCACGTAGATCAAAGCAATACAATATTCTCTCTTTAGTTTACATTCTCTTGTTCATGAGTTTGCTATATTTTAACTGTTCTCGCACAACTAGCTCGAGGGTATTCGAGCTTGGGGGCTGAGCTCTGTTCAAACACTGGTTTGCCTCATATTATTGTTAATTTCCATTATTACTCTTTGCATTTGTTAATTGGTACTAGGTGAAATCACGTATCCTTAAGACCATATTATAAATTTAATTGTTATCCGGTTTTTAAGGTAAACAAATCCCACAAAGTGAGGTTTAGGGAGAATAAAGTGTACATGGACCTTACACTAACTTACAAAGATAGAGAGGTTGTTTCTGATAGACCTCGGTTCAAGAGGGAAAAAATTAAATAGAGACAAACAAAAAGAAGCACAAACCCTTACCAAAAAGAATAATAAGGTAAAATAGAATTAACAAAAAATAATGTTAGAAGTAAAATGAGCAATCATTTAGAGGTCAAATTCCCAAATCTAACAGAAAAGTATACCATGCAAGTATTCTATCAAGAAGCTCTCATCCTCGACATAACCTGAAAAAGTATACATTCCCGACTCGCTTAGGTTAGTTTCTGTCACGACCCAAAACTCAACTTGTCGTGATGACTCCTATCATAATACTAGGCAAGCCGACAACTCATACATACCAACACTTGAAATATCCAAAATATATTAAAACAATTTTTAAATAAGTGAAAATCTCATAAATTAGATGAAAACATCACAACTCAATACAAATTTCCCAAAATCCGGGTGTCACTGAGTACATGAGCATCTATATAATGACATAGTCTAAGAAGGTAGAACTGAATAAATAAATTGAAAGATAGGGGAAGGAGAGTCAAGGTCTGCCGATGCCGAGGCAGCTACCTCGAAAATCTCTGAACGGTTGAAACTCCGAGAATCAACAACTTCTGTGCTTAGAAACACCTAAATTTACACATGAAGTGCAGGGTGTAACATGAGTACAACCAAATCAATAAATAACAAGTCTAACCTTAGGGTTGAAAGCAGTGACGAGCTTCAAAGGTACAGTCCAATTACAGAAATACAATACAGAAATGTAGACATGCTTTCAAGTTTAACAGTTAAAGCTCAAACAGGTAAGATATATCAAGTGCGACTGAAATGAGAAATGATACAACTCGATATCTACATGTCAGTTATGTATGCCAACTGAAATACAAAACGGTGATGGAGTCATATGCATAATCTTAGAGTATCAATCACTCAGTCCTCCCATTCACTCAATCATCACAGTCACTCAATCCTCCCAACCGATCGGCACTTGCACTCGCACTCAGTAAGTACCTGTGCTCACTGTGGGTATGCAGACACCGGAGGGACAGATCCAGCACAAACGCTATAATAAGCCAATAATGGCATGAATCAATAAATCCTGTTGCGGTGTGTTGCTCGATCTCATAAATATCCTCACAATCAAGCCAGCAGCGTCATTCAGTCACAAATTTCTCTAGTCTCTCAGGCTCACAATGTCATGAAAATCATCCCAAATAATGATGATATAAAGTATTAATAAATGGTAACAGAGACTGAGATATGATATGTGGATGATAGATCTGACTCGGTACATAATTGCAAATTAAGCAAGTAATTTAACAACAATATGATCTATGTGGGTCTCAATAGTACCAACATATAGCCTAAGCATGATTTCTAACATGAATCGTAGCTTAATTTCTCTAACACATGGAGAATATTCGGATAACAACAAGGTTATTCAACTATACAGTTCCATGGAATCGAACGAGTCACAATTCCTACGGTGCACGCCCACACGCCCGTCACCTAGCATGTGCATCACCTCAACATCAATCACATAGCACGAAATTTCAAGGATTCATACCCTCAAAACCAAGTTTATAAGTGTTACTTACCTCAAACAATACAAATCTATACTCCAACAAGCCCTTGCCTCGCGAATCGGCCTTTGAATGCCTCGAATCTAGCCACAAACAATTCGATACAATCAACTCAAGCTATAGGAATCAATTCCATATGAAAATGTTAAATTCTTAATCAAAAGTCAAAAATTCAACTCAAAAGTCAACCATCGGCCCTACGTCTCGGAATCCGATAAAAGTTAAAATTTTCGAACACCCATTCAACCACGAGTCCAACCATATCAAAATTACTCAAATCTGACACCAAAATCTCGCTCAAATCCCCAAAATTCAGCCTAAGAAGTTTTCTCCGTTTTTTCCGAACTTTTCAATCCAAATCACTAATTAAATGATTAAATCAAGGATATATTCATGTAATTTAATCAAAACCAAGTTAGAATCATTTACCCCAATCACTATCTTGAAAATCTCTCCAAGAATCTCCTCAAACCGAACTCCCAAAATCAAATTGTGAAATAAACTCAAACCCTCGTTTTTGAGATTTAATATTCTGCCCAGAAGTCCTTAATCGCGACTGCGGAAAATGCCTCGCGATCGCGAAGCAAAAACTAAGCTTCCCCAAAATTTTACACTACGCGAACAGAACCATGTGAACGCGAACACTAGCATTCATGACTTATGTGATCGTGGACAGCCCCATGCGATCGCATAGAACAATGCGCGTGAACCCCAGCTCCTGCCTCATTTCCTCTTCACGAATATGGCTTGGCCCACGCGTTCACGATTAAAAAATAAATTATTTTATGATTTTATTTCCATAATTAAATGATAATTTAAGTAATTAACTCCTCCATCTATGGTAAAAAATACTTCAAAGAGTATAACATTGTTTTTCCATTAAATTACATAGGATTAATTAAACTTTGGCATATTTAAATTGAACAAAAGATAAATATCCATTTTAAATTCACATTCTTCTGTAATCTGTTAAAATTACCGACCACAATATGCTACAAAACAATACTATAAAAAGTTCCAATCTCTCCTTAGGAAAATAAAGAAGACATGTTGCTCATAGGTTTCAACTATAAGTCCCAATAGTTAAATCGAAACTCATTCCATTATTAAGCGAATAACATAGGTGTCTGTAGTTTGTTTTGTCATCATAAAACAACAGCAGTCATGAAAATTAATCCATAAAAATGAAAACCATTAAGAGATCTTAAAAAAATAAAGGGAAAAAAACAAGACAGGAAAGAATAAGAAGATTTGAGAAAATTTTAAGACAACCATTGCTTGTCCTCGAGCAACTTTCTAAGCACAATGACAAGAAATATATTTTCAAAATATACTCAAGCACCATACCAATGACAATGGCTTATACCAACACTTAGAACTCAACATAAGAACTATTGACCTCTTTCTTCAAAAGTAGACTCATGTCAAGACTATTTAAAATATTTGTGCCACTTTTTCTAACATCCTAATCTCAAGAGATGGCTCCAATACATTCCTTACCATGACTCACTTCTTGTGTCAACTCAAAATGCTTAGACTTACCAATTCTTTGTAAATCATGTGTTCTCACCACAATTAAAGAGAAAAATTAATCCTCACACTCAAATATGCATTCAAGTATAATTTAAGAACTTAGACATCAAAAGAATTCGCTCCCTCTCACCAAGAAATTCATGTGTATCCTGAGGTCGTACCATAGACTTGCCCGTAGTGTATGTCTCTAGTAATCTAAGCTTGCAAAGTCCAGGATCAGTTAGGTCTTTCCAAGTTGTAATGTAGGCTAAGGGATGGGTAGTATATATTTGGGTATAGTGACTAACCCTCCTAAGTACTTTAATACACTACACTTAACCTTCAAATACATACTCTTCATGACCAATTCAAGCAATGACACGAACTCATATACAATTTGGCATTTCTTCTTTAAGCACAACTATGCATTCACCAGCTCGGATAAGAGAAATAGAAGGTGTATTTTCTAATTTTTTTTAACTTTCTTTGATTTTTTTTCAACACTCTGCAAACTTGGGTTGCCCGGCTAAATGATTTTTCGAAACATACATGTACCTTTTGGCCTTTATGTGGTTCCACTCAAAAACTATCCCAACTCTCACCTTACTCTTCTAGCGACGTAAATGCTTTTAGAGGTAAAGGTTCAAAAAGATCTAATTAAGAACAAAAAAAAAGGAATCTGCTTGTAATGTGGGTGCCAAAGAAAAGGTTTATAGACTCAAATAGGCTATCCAAGGATAATTTTATTTATGGTGGCATACTAGCTAAATGAACAATCAAAGAAATACCTACATTATCTTCTAGACTCACAAAGCTTACTTATTTTGCTTCGAATAACACACGGGGTAAGTTTTAGACTAACACAGGATATCACAGAATATAATCAATACCTCACATCACACAATGCACATGATTCACTCTCGACGGCTCAGGCCCGACTCTTAAGTTAAACAACTAAGCATAGTCATCATATTAACTCAACACATGGAAAGTAATCACAGGAGTCAACAAATGAACTTAAGCGTCAAAAGAGAGTCACATATATTCTCAAGGCATGTGGCTACATGGAACGCAAAAAAAGATAATTAGCTCAAATGTTACAACTCTAAGTCCCGGCATAAAACATGTCAAAAAGCGTAGATACTCAAGTTTTTCCATTCCATTATCAGAGAAGAAAGAAAAAGGAAAATCTTTTTATATTTTTTCTTTGGACTTTACTCCCTTAAGAAAAAGGTTTAAGAAATCCATCGTCGGAAAATGTCCAATTTTTTAAAAAATCTACCTTAAAAAAAACTATTGCCCAGTTTCAAAGAGTCATCCCTTGGAAAAGAACCGTGGCCATAAGAAAAACCAAGAGGGATGATTTCTACCTAATTATTTTTTTAACGTACATAAATATAGCACAAGAAATTGCCCAGACAGTCTTCTCCCACCCCACACTTAAAATTGTGCATTCTTTCTAATGCACACCATAAATAACAAGAGGTTAAAAAAAACTCCATGGTAGGTCAAAGGCTGAAGCATTAACAACTCATGGGATACTCCGACTTCTCCCAAGCATAGTCCTTTATGCGAGCATAGTCCCCGGCAATGGTACCATAATTTGATCACGCCGAACTTTAGTCCTAAAAAGGATAAGTGGTCGCTACAAATATAATCCGATTTAAAAGTCCGGAGTAGAATCCAACAAAGAACTAATGCTTAACAATTGTTTAGTATTGGTAAGAAATACAAGTTCAAATAAATTCCTAGTTATAAAGATTGTAATTTATATTTTAAACTAATTAATTAACAAATATAAAAAGTAGTAAAATTATTAACTAACAAGAATAAGGAGGTCTAGAGTTATGATTTTTCCAATTGTCGGAATTCTCCCCGGTATGTTTTCTATAGTTTCGTCTAAGTATTCTCTATCGATCGTGAGTACTTCAGGTGTCGTAATTCTCTTATGAGCAAATACTACAATTTACTAGACATATTCTTCCGAACTATGCTAGCTGGCATTAATTCACCGCTCCTAAGATTACACCAAGGTTTCGTTATTCCTAATTCCACCTTTAAACCCTCTGTATTGATTCCTCACATACGTTAGGAGTAATATTGTTCAATAACTACCTAAATATTAGCCTTTTCCAAGCAATATGCACTAAATAGGCACAGTCAATTGATGGCCTAACAACAATAAACACGTAGTTGAACAAGTAGAGAAATCAAACGGCTCAATTATATAAAAACGTAATAAGGATTCATCCTACAAAAGTGTCACGACCCAATTTTCTAACCCGGTCGTGATGACGCCTCTCGTGAAGACAAGGCCAGCCAACTAACCCAAATCGTATCTTTAACAATTATTAAACATAAATGAATAAATAAATACAGCTTAACGACAATAATAACAAGTGTTTAAAGCCCAACATAACCCGACCGGGGTGTCACAAGTCACGAGCATCTAAAGAAATCCTGAACACAACTACAGGGCCAATAATATACAAAATTAAATTCTGAAATTCTAAAGACAATGTCCGGTGCCGCGAACGCTGGCGGTAACCTTGCTCAGCTACAATAGTAATACCTTCAATGAGCTAATATCCCGCTACCGGGTTATCAATACCTGGATCTGCACACAAGGTGCAGGGAGTAAAGTGAGTACTCCGACCCAGTGAGTAATAAAAGTAACTACAGTCCGAAGATAAGAAAATCCAGTAAATACACAAAGTAAGCTAAAATCCAAATATACAGCAACATATGGAACTGAGCAGCTAAACAACAGTATAAATACAAATACATGAATGTAATGCAATGCATATGATGGTACATTCCAGTACCCACTGCGGCGTGCAGCCCGAGCCATCCATATTTATTTATCGTCGACGACGCTCACTAGGGGTGTGTACAGACTCCGGATGGGCTCCTACAGCCCAAACGCAATATCTTGGTCAGTCATTATTACCTGACCGGTCAGCCCATTGTTACCTGACCAATTTACATAATACAGTGCCATTGTTACCACTGTTTCAAGTATATCATACAGTGTCATTGTTACCACTGTTTCAAGTATATCATACAGTGTCATTGTTACCACTGTTTCGAGTATATCATACAGTGTCATTGTTACCACTGTTTCAAGTCACTTTATAATCAGTCCAGAAAATAATATAATAAGCCCCTTGGGCATTTACAAAATAGAAGTTTCCAGCCCGAAATACATTTAAAATGTCATTTGAGTTTTCAACACTTAGAATTACGGCTAAGTTTGCAAAACAGTAATTAAAACCTTGGACTGAAATTAAATGATATTAATCCCCGAAGGATTCTACAAGTCGGCACAAGGCCCCCAAACGTGGCATTAAGCCCAAATATCATCAATGCATATGTGTATCAGTCGCCAACATATTATAAGTATCAATACAATGTGCGGATCAGTCGCCAATATACTATAATTATCACTCGGGATGGACCAAGTTACAATCCCCAATCATATACGACCCCGCACCTTCCATGGGATGCGTGTCACGCCTCAATATAGTGTTACTATGTGAAAGTCCGGGGTTTCAAACCCTCAGAACAACAGTTGCATCAATTACTCACCTCGAACCGGCTACTTCTTTAGCTCGCGACGCCTTTGCCCCTCGAATTGGCCTCCACGTGCGTCGAATATGCCCAAAATCGCAATGAATATGTCGCATTATGCTAAAGAGACAATACCCAATCGAAAGCAATCGAAAAATATTGAAATTCACGAAATTTGCAAAACCCGAGCCCCGGGCTCACTTCTCAAAATCCAGAAATTTTTACATCAAAATGTTCCTTATATCGCCACGAGTCTATACATACCAAATTCACAAGAATCGGAGTCCATTTGGCCCCTCAAATCCCATATTTAGAATTTCAATTTCAAGCCCTATTTTCTTACAATTTGGTTATATTTTCATGAATTTCAAGGATGATTGCACAATATAATCATGTATTTAGTTCATAGGACTTACCTACAATCACTTCCCGTCAAAACCCCTTTAATTCCCGTCCAAAAGCTCTCAAGGTTGCTCAAAAATGGTGGAAAAATGGGTTGGGTTCGCGGATGAAATGTTAATATTTCGGAAGTACTGTTCACGGGTCACTATTCACGACACTGTTCACGGGTCACTGTTCACTATCACCCGCGCGGTTACTGTTCACTGCTGCAGAAAATACAGTAGCTTTTATGAAATTTGCAGCACAACCATTTTTTACTAAAATGGCTCTAACTCCATCATACGAACTCGTAATTAGACGATTCTTGTTCCTATGAGTCACAAATAATAATACAAACACAACTCTTCAATCGAAACTCAATTCGGAGCTCGTTTGACCAGTTCAATACCCATTTCGCTCGTTAAACAATTAACTCACATTTCACGTCAAAAACCCAATCGCGACTTGATGAAATTAAACCAAAATTTCCAGATCAGCCCTATAATTCATGATTTAAATTCTGGAAGTCTCGAAATCAAATTTAGATCTCTAGAACTATAAATGAACCTTTAGATCATTACATTTATGCTCAAAACGGCAAAAATCTACCAAAAATGACCCGTTGGGCATTCGAAACACACCCGAGGCCAGTGGGACCTCAACCAATCATGCCCACATAATTCATAACATCATTAAAACCTGCTCCAATCATCAAAACACCTCAAACAATATCAAATTATCCAAAACTCATCGAATTCAAGCCTAAGTTTCCAAAAACTTCCGAAAATACACTTTCGATCAAAAACCCGACCAAACAATGTCCGAATAACCTGAAATTTTGCACACACATCACAAATGACATAACAAAGCTACAACAACTCTCGGAATTCCATTCCGACTCCCGAATCAAAATCTCACCTATCAACCAGAATTCGCCAAAATACTAACTTTGCCAATTCAAGCTTAATTCTACCCCGGTCATCACAAAAATATTCCGGACACACTCCTAAGTTCCAAATCACCTAACGAAGATATCCGAACCATAAAATTTGCATTTCGAGCCCTCTAACACATAAGTCAATATCCGGTTGACTTTTCCAACTTAAGCTTCCTTAAAAGAGACTAAGTGTCTCAAACCTTACCAAAACTAGTCCGAATGACTTCAAATTTTGCACACAAGTCACATTCGATATTACAGACTTGCACCAACTTTCAGAATCACATTCCGACCCCGATATCAAAATTTTCACTTCCGGTCGAATTTTCTCAAAAACTTTCAAATTCCTATATTTAGCCAAATGACTTCAAAATGACCTCCGAACATCCGAATTCACTTCCGATCACGCTCCCAACTCCAGAATCACCATACAGAGCTATTCCCAGACTCAGAATCCCAAACGGACATCTATAGCTCTGAAATGCCTTCCAACCCAAGTTTATGAAATTCTTCTAAAATACTAACTTCCACAATATACGCCGAAATGCTCACGGGTTATCCAAAACTAAATCCGGACATACGCCCAAGTCCGAAATCATCATTTGAACATGCTGGAACTTTCAGATGCCAATTCCGAGGTCGTTTACTCAAAATTCCAATCTTAGCCATTTTCTTCAATTTAAGGTTGCCGCAATGAAAAGTTTCTTTCCAATTTGACTCCGAATTTCTTGAAATTCAATTCTGACCATATGTACAAGTCAATATACCTAAAATGAAGCTGTTCATGACTTCCAACTGCTGAACGACGTGCTAGAGCTTAAAACGACCGGTCGGGTCGTTACAAAAAGGTTCCATCAAAACCCTAGATAACAAATTAGTTATTCATAATAGTATGCAAAACTACAATACTAGAATTCACAACCAATAATAAAAATAGGAAGAAGAAGCGAAAAACTCGTAGAAGAATTCTCCGTCTTGCTCCTAGTGTGTTCTTGCCTCCTTCGGTCAATAATCTCCTCTCTAAAAACGTCCAATCCCCTTTTCAAAAGTGAGTTTAAGGACTATTTATATGTGATAGAGTTTGCATGGGGCGAAATAATATAAGCCCACTTCGGAACAACCTTTTTAGGTTAGCTCGTTCACTCTCTTGTGCGCACGCGAGAGTGAATGAGCGAAATTCTTCTTTTTTTCTTTTCCTTCTAGGTCTCTCGTGCACTTCCATGCCTCTTTGCCATAATTTGCTGTTTTTTTTTCTCAAGCTTTTCCTCAGCTAGCTCGTTCACTCTCTCATGTGTACGCGAGAGTGAACGAGCAAAGTCCTTCTTTTGTCTTTGGTCCCGAATCAACTTCTTTTGCTCACATTTCGTCCAACTTGCTCCTACACATAAGAATGCACGTAACGAGCATAATTAACTTCAAAAACTCATGTAACCTCCCACAACCACACAAGTTATGAAATGAAAGTACACCGAAAAATATGCATTTTCACTGTTTATCAACCATACCTTAAATATAACAGACATACGAGAAAATATAGGAACATAGAGTATTCCTCAATGTTTGAAAAAGGAGAACTGAAAGGATACTCCTTAGTCCTGTTGGAACAGGAGAGAGTTTTGAAGATCCACATGGTTAAAAACACTTTCATGGCATAGTATAATGACAATTTTGCCTTTGATCGACCAACTTGCCATATATATATATATTAAAAAGTACGAAGGTTGTTAGCGAAATATTATTCGCCTTTTTTACCGTCTAAAAATAAATTTTACGTTGGACATAATTATAATTTAAGTTACTTTCCTAATATTTAGGATATTTAAATCACCTAAAATTGTGTTATCAAATATTTCCTTATTGAAGTAAGTAAGAAGTCATAATTTTTAGCCTTTGGCCATCAAAACATGTTAATTAATAAGAAAACGTGATTTTTTTTTTTACTATTTAATAGTATTTTACGTGAGTTCTTTAATAATATTTACCTATAATAAAGTGCTAAAATTTAAAACTAATGCTTTCTCTTTTCATTTAACTTGATCTTTATCACACACAAAAAAATATATTATGAAGTCCCTCAACTTTATGTTAAATATTATTAGAAACACTTCATTTAATAGTTATTTAATTATTTTTTAATATATAAGAGCTTATTTACTTATTGATTTGTTTCTTATTTGAACCATGGGGAAAGTTAAAATTTGTTTTTTTTTCATTTCAAACTTTGTATAAGTCTTACACGTAAACTATATATAAATGATAGAAAAGTAAAATAAAGGAAAAGTAAAACGATTTAAGAAAGAAGAGGTATGAGTCCTTGGACAATTGCGTTGATAGTTTAATTTTTTAAAATATATTAATAATATTATTCAATAGTTTACTTTTAACTTTCGAAAATTTTAAATGCACTATTATAATTATGAGCAATATTGAGCAGAAATCAATAAAAGGCACAAAATTAACAAGATAAATTATGAGAATCTTTAATTTTTAATCCATAATACATTTAGCTAAATATGAATGGGTATATTAGCTAGCTTTCAATTGTAGATCTCTTACTAGCTTGCTTTACTTTTTATTTTTTAATGTCTTTTTTGTTTATTATTGCACTTTGATTTTGTGTTTATTTAAAGTTTGTAGATTATTAGTTACCTTCTTATATGCTGTAAGTTGCATCCTTCAAGATTATTTAGATTACTAAGGTTCTTGCCCATAAAACAGAAATTATAAACTTGGAACCAAATTTTAAGTTGAATTATTGATGTTGAGGACTTCTAAGATAGTTTCCTTTAATTATTGAGTTAGTTATACACAACTAATATTCATGATCATCTTTAGGAACTTACACTTTTATTTTATAATTTAATTCTATTTTTAAAATAAATTTATATTCATTGAGACATGATTCAGGCGCATCGCGCTTACCCTAAGTCTAGTTATATTAAAAGCACGAAGGCCTTTAGCGAAATGTTGTTCGCCTTTTTTACCCTTTAAAAATAGAGTTCACACTAGACAAAATGGTCATATAACTATTTTTTCTAATATTTAGAATTTTAAAATTAATTGTAATTTTGACTATTAAAATTTTCCTAATATTAGAGATTATAAAAATATTCCTTATTTGGATTATGTAAAATAAGTATAGAAAGAATATCTATCCCAAGGAGAATCTCTTCACGGGTAAATCTCCTCCGGAAGAGATTTGGGGTTGATACATTAATTAGAGATGCATAATTATGCATCTTAGTATTTACGTGTATATTTTATCGGTGTCGTACTGTCAAGTTAAAGGTGTGCCTATTTTACCTTTTTTTACGGACATTGTCGTCTTTATATTATGGCGTCAACAAATACCTCACCCATAAAGTTGTTGCAAAAGAATGTTTCTTATTTTATTTTTTTCATTTAATTTACAGAATTTTTTTGTATATTTTCGTAGGATATTTGTTTCATATATAATTAACGGATATTTTGAAAATATTAAAATTCTGTGTATATTAATTTTAATCTGTCGAAACGTGATGGTCGATTCTCTCCTAAAGCAGCAAGATGAATTTTGAGAAGATAATTATGGATTGGACTTCATGGAGTAATAATAATAAGCAGGTGTGTCTGTGTGTGAGTGCATTTTTTATTTTCCTATTTTTCATTCGTTAATTCAAATGGCATACTTATAGTCTAGCTTTATTATATTGGTTAGACCATAAAAGAAAAGCAACATATTGCGGTAGTGATCATGCTATCATAGTATATATGCTTATCAATTGAAGGGACATCATTAAAAAAAATGCCATCATTAAGAGAGTTATAGTATTATTTTGTATACTATATAACATAATTTGGTAAATTAATAAAACAAAGGGTTGAACTAATCAGGATTGAACGTATGACTATTGTAATGTCTGATTTCATGTATATTATCTGGAATTTTTTCTTGATAATACATATTCAAAATTTATAAATAGCGGAGAGCTTTCAAAAAAAAAAATTATGAGTTATTTCAACTCAAAAAATGTGCAATACTTGGGGATCCTCTTGATTAAAAATATTAGTTATTGTATCTAATATGATTTTCAAGTATGTAGTTATGAGCTTAGCAAAGTAATTCATATTAAATAATTTTGTAAATTATCGGAGTATAATTTTTTTTCTTCAATTGTTCTTTTATTGGTACAACATTCAAGGTTCATCTTGGTGATGACTTATTTTGCTCACCAAAAAAGTACTTATTGGATAAATGGAGGAAATAATATTGATTAATACAATATTAACTAAATTCTTATAACTTCAAGGAGAAATGGAGGCTGTAGTGAATTGATTGTCATTAGTTCATTACAAGTATTAGTTCAGAAAGTATGCAGCCAATTATAGAAAGTCTTCTCAAAGCTGGTACATTATATGCCAGCATTCTCCAACCTAATAGATTATGCATAGTGTATCCCTTTATTTTTGTTGCATGAGAGTAAAATAAGTTAGTTATTTTAGGAATTAAGCAGTTATTATGTGCGAGAAAACGTATAAATAGTTTCACCGAAAAATTCTTGAAAATCTATTGCTATGCCAAAAAGTACTCTAAAGTCAATTGGTTACTCTAAAGCAAAGTCTTGGAAGTTGCTTACAGTTTTATACTAATTAGTTAAATAACAATAACAATTATTGCCTTTGCATCTTATTATGGTAAGTTGGCAAGAGTTGAAGCACGTGGCTAGAGAGAATGAGCGACCGCTCACTGCAACAACATTCCACTACTCACAATCACATTCCTCCCAAACCCCCTGATAAACTCAATCCTCAGTCATCGAATACATTATCCTACAAGGAGACTCTGCTACGGGATGAGTTCTTCATCAATAACACTACTCCACCGGTTGAGGAAATCCCAGTACACCCCATGGACATTCATTCAACTGAATTGGATGATACAAACTCAGGGGTGTTACCAAACAAATTGAAACAAATAATCCTATATAAGGAGGACATAAAATGTATGTATAGCCCTTGGAAATTCTCAATCTATCATAAAGTTTATGGGCAAACGATTGGTGTATCACTACTTAAAAAAGAAACTCCAAGAACTATGGAAAATTAATGAGAATTTTCCTCTCATGAATCTTGGAGAAGACTACTACACAGTCAAGTTGGCTGGGGAGAAAAATATGACAAAAATATTACATAATGGACCTTGGTTCATCAATGGTTTCTTTCTTTCAGTTCAAAAATGGGTGCCAAATTTTGTAGCCAAAGAAGCCCATCAAAGCTATACAGCTGTGTGGGTACGTCTACCCCAACTACCCACGGAATTTTACGATGGAATTATACTATCAATAATTGGCAACTGCATTGGCAAATTGCTCAAAGTAGATACATGCACGTCAGCTACATTAAGGGGAAGATATGCCAGGTTGTGTGTGGAGCTGCCTCTGGAGCAACCAGTACAAAATTACCTCCTAATTGGACAACATAAACAACTCATTTTATATGAAGGTGGTGATATACTATGCAAAGCATGTGGTAAGTTGGGACACAGAAGTCTGCGATGCTCACAAGCCACTTTACCAACTAACAAAAGGCAGACCAATCAAATATTGAGCCACCACTGTCCAAGATTGATAAAGCAGGGGAACGGATGACAATCTCATTTCCTAAAGAGGGCAAATCTAAGGCAGTCAATCAACATAAGGAAAAAACTAGTGCAAACATATCCCCAGGTATAAATGTTCGAATGTATGATGTTGTGTCAGGTAAGTATCTCAATACATAGCCTTTAAGTTATATTAACAAACAACTTCTAACTAGTATTCCAAACCATTTAGTAAGCACATTTCAATCTGATCATAGTAAAGAACCAACCATCATCGACAAAACTCAAGTTTCTAAACCTAATGATGAAGGGGAAAGCAGTCTTGCTAAACCATCTAAGCAGCACAAGGTTTTGGAAAAAGGGGAAAACAAAAAAAATTCAAAAAACCAAAAATCTGCATGAAACACAAGTTGTCCTACTTAAAAATGTCATAGACGTGGCATATTGTCCAGGCATGATTAATAAGCAAATTTTTTTGCTTAATACAATGGAATTGGACACAATCCATACAATAACCAATCCGGAAAGCCAAGAACAAATCAATTACTCTACTAACAATAATTACAACACAAATGATAGTTACATTAAAAGTCACCATGCATGTTCCACCTCTAATGACCAATCCACTCTCAAACACTTGGTAAACAAAAGCAGCTAAATGGCGAAGGACATATCCATGCAAGATTTGGATATAAACCTCACGCAACATTCTGCCCCATCTATACAAATAGATACAATTATTAGCAACCCCCCCCCAATCACCTTCCCACCACTCCTCATATAAACAACCAAGCTCACCAAAATGCCAAGACCTTCACTCACATTAAGGAGAAGATTTCGATTGATACAGCTGATCCATCTTTCTCGAAATCCAACAATGAACAATCTACCAAATATTCCACCTCAATTCCCCTCAAACTCAGTGATCTATGCTCAACCACCAAGCCCACCCAACCATGTACCACAATCGTGGGTGGAATTGGGGCTTCAAGGTCATGTAGTGTCTTTCAACATGGAGATAAATGGGCAGGAGTCCATCCTGATAATCCAAAATACACATTTCTTAGCTCAGTTGATCTTAGAGGGGATGAACTTAGCTATGAACAACTGCGTCAATCAAATGTGGATGAGCAACATTCTCCAACCACTAGCACCATCAATGAACTAAAACCTAGTAAACAACATACAACAGATGTGGAATATCCCACGCAACTCCAACCAGCAAATGCCTCAAAACTAACCTCTAAATCTTCCATTCTTTGCTCCAGAGGATCTAATGCTCTTGAATCCAGTATTCACACAATAGACTGCTCAGCCCATGCACAACTAACAACATAACCCACAACTAAATCCAATGGAAGAGCAAGCTCCAGTCCAAAATATGCCAAACTAAGAAGGGCTCCAGGAGGAAGAAGAGGAGGAGGAAAACTTTCCACACTTGGCGGAGCCAGTAGTGGCTTTTTCAAGACTAAGAGAGGTAAAAATACTCATATTCAGGGAGATGCTAGACAAGAAGTCTATCTTCAGTTGCCCAACGACACTCTACAAGTGCTCACTGGACATACGACCTCCACAGGACCCAACTGTGGGGAAGAATGTAGTGATAACAGTGCCCTCGCTTAGGAGGATTCACAACAACAACCCCCTCAATAATAATCCCATGTATCAGCCAAATAACATTATAATTTGGAATGTTAGAGGTGTTAATAATGCCAACTTTGGTAGGCACTTTAGGGAACTTATAGACACTCACAGACCATGTTTAGTTGCACTTTTAGAAACAAAAATTGAGAGTCACATCTCTATCCTAGAGGGATTTAACTTTACTGAGATGATAGAGGTTCCATCAGTTGGCCAAAGTGGAGGGTTCGTAATTCTGTGGAATAATGAAGTGGTGACAGTCAACAACTTCACTAGAAATGGGCAAGCCATTCATGCAATGATCGAGGTAAAGCCTAAAAACTTATCTTGGTTATTTACTTTCATTTACGCTAGTAATGATATTCATAATAGATGTATGTTATGGGATAACCTTAGGAATATATATGATCACTACAAAGGTCAGTGGTTAGTGGGAGGTGGTTTTAACAAAGTAATAAACTCTACTGATAAGTATGGGGTAGAAGTATCAACCAGAAGCGAGCAAATTCTTTAATAGACTGCCTAAACTATTGTAATCTAGTAGACCTAGGTTTTAAAGGGTGTAAATACACCTGGTCAAACCATCGTAGGAGAAGAAAAGGTTTAATAATGGAAAGATTGGACAGGGTTTACTCTAATGATGAGTGGTTACAAGCCTTTGTTAATGTAACCATAACTCATCTACCAAAAATTCATTCAGACCATGACCCTGTCCTTATTAACCTCAACAATAGAATTAATTTCAGTAATGACAGACCCTTTAGAATAGAAACATATTGGTGTTCATATCCGGATTTCAATAGGATTGTTTCTAGTAGCTGGGAAAATAAAGATTTAGTGGAAGGAACTTAGTCTTTTCAAAAAAATGTGTTAGACTGGCAAAAAATAACCTATGGTAATATATTTGCTACTGATAATAGGCCACATAGACGATATTTACACCCTGATTATACCATGCTTTATTGTTGTTTTATTGGCTAAATGATAACAAAATGCTCTAATTTGTGTTCTTTTGCTTCGTAGGGACTAATCCAAGTTAGGAAGAACTATGGAGTGTTTTGGAGTCAATAATGTGAAGAAAACGTCCAATCAAGAAGCACCCGAGCGGAAATAAGTAAAAGGTGGACTGGGTTTGAATCTACCACGACCGCGGTGGAGCGGGCCAAAGACACGAGGCAGAATGTTTGTCTCTCATCGCGGTCGCGCCGCGTTCCGCCGCGGCCGCGGTGAACTGTGCAGTTGCTAGAAAATTTGGGACCAAAGTGTAACTAGGGGAAAACATATTCCAAACCCTTATAAACTCAAGAAGCTCACCCAAGAAAGTTTCAAGCTTGTTTTTAGACTACTTTGGAGGCAAGAACAAGCGTGAGAAGAACGACCAAACATTAAAGTTTTTCTATCTTCTCTTTATTATTGCAATTACATATTATGAACAATTTAGTAATTTTATCTTGCTTTGTTATGAGTAGCTAAACATTTGATCTAGAGTTGATTGAACTAATTGTTGGATAAAGTTGACTCAACTTTGTTATAATCGAGCCGGATTTATTATATGATTGTTCAACTACGTTTTGCATGGTGATTAATTGAATGAGCCCTTGATTAATCGTGTCTAATTGCCTTGTGTTGCTTGAAAAAGAATACTAGGTTAGACTACTGTTGAACAACACCACTTTTGGGTAATTGAAGAGATTCATTACTTGAACTTAAAAGTGGGGGTTAGAGATAACTAAACTTTGGTGGGATAATTCAGAGCTGCACAAATTATCAGCTAGAGTAGCTCGAGAGAATGCTCTAGTAAATTATTGTAGTTGATCGAGAGATAATTACGATAACCCATAGCTCATAATCCTCATAGAGTATTACTGCGAGATTATAGCAAAAGAGTTAAGACTTAAATTAGCAATTAAAGAAATCAATGCCCTAGACCTTTTTACCATTGAATTATCTTTGATTTAGCATATTGTTATTTTTAATATCATTTGAAGTAGTTAAACAAAAACCCAACCTTTATTGATAAAAATCTTGCATCTGGAAATTGTTTGAGTTGATAATAGCATTGCCAAGAATTGTAATAAATAGGTTAGTTCCCTGAGGATTTGACTCCGGACTTAAAACTTGATTATATTTGCAACGACCGCTTTGTCTTTTAGAAGGCATAGTTGGGCGTGATCAGCTACGGAGAGAAAATCCTAAAAATAATTGATGGGATTCAAAAATCTCCAAATTACCCGACAAGTTACTTCCTTAAAGACTTAGAAACAAAACTGATTGAGGAGTACAATACAATTCTTAAACTTGAAGAAGACTACTGGAAGATTCGCTCTAGAGTTAATTGGTTAAATGAAAGGGATGCTGATACTAAGTTTTTTCACATAAAACCCACCAATAGGAGGATAATAAACAATATAGTATTTTTTAAAGACAACTCAGGGAATTGGATTGAGGACCAATCCTCCCTTATTAGCCATGTTACATAATACTTCTCTAATATTTTTACAATATCCCACGATAGGTCTGACTGACAATCCATTAAAAATGATGCTGCCAACTTCTCACACATTAACCTCTCTAACCTTGATAAGCCTTTAACAAACCAAGAAATTAGAAAAGCTATGTTTTCTTTCAAGCCCTACAAGGCACCAGGCCCAGATGGGTTATACCCCTTCTTTTTCCAAAAAGTTTGGCACATACTAGGAAGCAAGGTCATCAATCTATGCCAAAAAAATTTCACACATCAGTAATACCCCATGAGGTCAACAAAACCTATCTCTGCCTAATTCCTAAAATTAATAATGCTAAGAACTTGAAGAATTTTAGGCCGATAAGTCTTTGTAACATGATTTATAAGGTGATCACTAAAGTAATTGCTAACAGAATCAAGCCATTTGTTAACCAACCGATCAATATTCAACAAGCTAGCTTCCTAAAGGCTAGGAGAGCTAGTGACAATGCTATCATTATTCAAGAAGTTTTGAAGAAATTTAATTTAGCTAAAGGAAAGGAAAATTTCTTACTAAAGCTTGATTTGAAAAAAGCTTTCGATATATTGGAATGGTCTTACATTTATCGGACGCTTAATTTTTTTAAATTTTCTAGGAAAATTAGTGCCCTTATCCTTAGTTGTATTACCACGAGTACTATTTCCATCCTGGTTAATGATAACAAAACTAAGAAGTTCACTCCCACACGAGGTATTAGACAAGGGGACCCCATGTCACCTTACATATTCATACTTTGTATGGATATTCTTTCTAAAAACATTAACTACTAAGTAGATACAAGGAATTGGATACCTATTCATTTGCAGATGTATGGAGGATTTTAGTTATGTATCCTGATTAAATAACAACAAAGAAAAATCTAAATTGATCATGTCTAAGAGTTGTAATAAACACACGAAAGATATGGCTACTAATACTTTTGGGATTATCATTAGCAAGACCTGTCACGACCCTAAACCCGAACCCGGTCGTGATGGCGCCTCTTATGAAGACAAGGCCAGCCAACTAAACCCAATTCACTTGTTAAAGCAGTTAAATAACATAAAGGTAGTCTAAAACATAATTAAATGATAATAAGTAGCGGAAATACAACTCGACACAATCCTAATCGGGGTATCACAAGTCACGAGCATTTAACAATACGAAATCCTCAAATGTAACTACAGAGTTTTAAATACTGAACTAAGAACATAAAGAAAATAGATAAGGAGGAGCTCCAGGCTGTGAATGCCAATAACTACCTAAAGACTCCTCGAAGGTCCGCCTGAAGCTGGGATGAATCAACACTCGGGAGCGGAACCAGCTACACCTGAATCTGCATAGGGGTGCAGGGAGTAAAGTGAGTACTCCAACTCAGTGAGTAACAAATGTAAATAACGACTGAAAGTAAGAAAACACGTAAGACACACATCATTCTATAATGAAGCAGTAAAAATCATTTAAAAGCGGTAAACCAGTGAGAAATCAAGTAAAACTTCTTTCAACAAGTAAACAAGTAATTGACAGGTAATTAAGGTAAAGTAAACAAATAGAAATTTGCCCCTCGGGCACAGTATCAGCAAATTCGCCCCTCGGGCAACATCTCGGAACAATACCAGCCCCTTGGGCTCAATCTCACATCACAATGGATATCCGCGCTCACTAGGGGTGTGCAGACTCCTGGAGGGGCCCCTTACGGCCCAAGTGCAATAACAATCCACCTCGTAGCATCATCACTAGGCCCTCAACCTCATATCAATTAAACCACCTTGTGGTGTACATATCTCAGGCTCTCGGCCTCATAATCAGTATCAAATGTTTCCTTACAACCTAGGCCCTCGGCCTTACTCAGTTAAAATCCTCACAAGCTACTCGGGCAACAGTAAAACAGTGTTTCTCAGCCCAAACATCATTTAAAATATCATTTAAGTAATAAAACTGAGTAAACATGGCTGAGTATGAAAATAGTGGAAAATAACATGACTGAGTTCAAGTATAAAGTCAAAATAGTGAGGAAATATCAATAAAAATCCCCGAAGGGTACAAATAGTTGGCACTAGGCCCAAATATGGCATTCAGCCCAAATAATGATGAGAGAAAATAGTTTTCAATCAAATACGCAGTGAAATAGTCATTCGGGACATACCAAGTCACAATCCCCAACAGTGCATGACCCCACGCTCGTCATCAAGCGTGTGCCTCACCTCAATATAGCACTACGATGTGAAATCCAGGGTTTCAAACCCTCAGAACATCATTTACAATCATTACTCACCTCGAACCGGCTAAATCTCTAGCTCGCGACGCCTTTGCCCCTCGAATCGGCCTCCACGCGTGTCGAATCTATCCAAAATCAGAACGAGAACGTCAAAATATGCTAAAGGAACAAAGCCCAAGCGAAAACAGTCAATAAAGGGCACAAATCCCGAAATTGCCAAAACCCGACCCCCGAGCCCACTTCTCGAAACTCAGAAATTTTCACACCAATAGACTCATTATCTCCCCACGAGTTTAGACATATCAAAAGATCTCAAATCCGACCCCAAATGATCCTCCAAATCCCCAATCATAAGTTCAAAATTCCAAGCCATAGTTCTTCCATTTTTAGCTTAAGTTTCCATGATTTTCTAGGTAGACTTCACATAATAATCGAGTTTTAAGTCCAAAAATCTTACCTCCCAACGATTCCCCTTGAATCCCTCTTCAATCTCCTTCAAAAATCTCCCAAAATGGCCAACTATGGAGGAAATAAGCCGTAAAATTGCGGACAAGACGAGTTAAAAACATTTTGCCCAGGCCTTAATTTCCTTCTTCGCAAACGAGGTCAAAGCCTCGCGTTCGCGAAGCACAAAATTCTGTTGACCCAAAATTCTTCTTCGCGATCGCGACCTGACCATCGCGAACGCGATGGTTCCTCAACCTTATCCTTCGCGAATGCACCCCTCTCTCGTGCGCGAAGAGCAACCACGACCTCAGACCAGCTGACCAAAAAGACCCTACGCGAACGCGACTTACATCTCGCGAACGCGATGCACGAGCCTCCAGCCCTTCGCGAATGCGAAGGCTAAACTTCCACTGACCCCCACTGACTCTTCGTGAACGTGTGGGTCCACTCGCGAACGCGAAGAGTAAAAGCCTGCAACAGCTGAACCTGCAACTTCTGCAATTTTTCCAACTTCAAAATTATCCGATTGACCACCCGAAACTCACCCGAGGCCCCCGGGACCTCAACTAAAGGCAACACATCCTAAAACCTTATTCAAACTTGTTCCAATAATCAAAACACCTTAAACAACATCAAATCACCCAAAACACATCGGATTCAAGCCTAAATTTCTAAAATCTTCCGAAATACGCTTTTGATCAAAAACCCAAACAAAACACGTTCGAATGATCTGAAATTTTACACACATCCCAAATGACACAACGAAGCTACTGCAACTCTCGGAATTCCATTCTGACCCCTATATCAAAATCTCACCTATCAACCAGAAATCGCCAAAATCTCAACTTCACCAATTCAAGCTTAAATCTACTCCGAATCTCTAAAACCCATTCCGCTCACGCTCCTAAGTCATAAATCACCTCCCAAAGCTAACCGAACCATCGAAACTCACATCCGAGCCCTCTAACACATAAGTCAACATCTGGTTGACTTTTCTAACTTAAACTTCCTTAATAAAGACTAAGTGTCTCAAGCCTTACCAAAATCATTCCGGATTCAATCCGACCAACCCAATACCACAAAATACGAATAACGAAGCATAAAGAAGCAGAAATAGGAAAAACGGAGCGGTAACTCATGAGACGACTGGTCGGGTAGTCACAAGACCTTTGGTACATATTTAGGGTTTCCGATGCTGAATAACTACCATAGGCACAAGGATTATCAACCATTACTTGACAAAATATGTGCTAGATTAAACAATTGGATTGCGAGGTGGCTAAGTACGGCGGGGAGGTGCACACTAATAACATCTACTTTAAATACGCTGACAAACCACCTAATGAAAATAAGTCTACTTCCCACCAAAACACTTCAAGAAATAGACAAAATTCAGAGAGATTTCCTTTGGGGGACTATTAGGGAAAAGAAAAATATCCACCTTGTTGGATGGAGTATGGTTACCAACACAAAGACTAATGGTGGTTTGGACATTAAGAAAGCAAAATCTAAAAACATGTCCCTCTTATCAAGCTTGGCATGGAGGATCCTTACTAATACAACCTCCCTATGGGCTAAAACTCTTATTAGCATTTATGGGAAGAGTAAGAGAACAAATGGCACTTCAAACACTTGGAAAAGTCTCCTCAAGGGTTGGACAATTTGTAATAAAGGCATTAGGTGGTCAATTGTGTCACGCCCCAACCTCGGGAGGCGCGATCAGTGCTCAATCGAGTGAACTCAAATGAGCAAGCCTTATCAAACACTTTCTACCCAACTCAATACGATCAAGAAAACCATGCTTTTGTTTATTTAGACAATGGGAAAGATCGTACATTTAACATTGTTAGTTCATTTTATATCACAACCTTAAACTGTAGTTAAGTTCCAAGATTTAATACAATCACACTTTTAGAGAAGCAAAAGTTAGAATTTCAATATAGTTTATAGACCCATCCAACACCCGTACATAACCCACACAAACGTCTACGGAGCCTCTAAGGATACAAAAGACAAGTATGACAATGCCGACAACAAGGCCCCGACTGTACCTCAAAAGTGGATATCTATGACAAAAGATGTACAACATAACCCCTTGAAGGAGAAAGAGGCTCACCAAGACTTTGAGAAGAGGATACGCACGATCGGCACTATCCGCTATGAAGCCACCTACATTCATTTAAAAATGTAGCGACTCGGGCAAAAAGGATGTTAGTACCATAGAATAGTACTAGTATGTATAACTAAATACCATTTTATTAGAAAGAACTATCATGCAAGAACAGGGAAATCATAAGAGACGATCAAAGGTTTTAACCGGACACCACATCATCGATAAGAGAATCATATAATCTTTCACACAATTTCCATAACTTTAGTTTGGGGCATTTCTTTCATATGTTCATCATTGTTCTCAATACCACCGCTATCATGAGCGGAGTCCGATCACGACCCGATTGGCTAGGTTGCCTCATTTGAGACATATACCTCAATCACCATTTCATTTACCTTTTCCAAAATTCAATATCAACACATTACCACCATGTGTGCGGCATGGTGTCCGATCACGGCCCGATCGGCTAGGCCGCCTTACCTAGGCGTTGTTCCTTTCTCATCAATCATCTCATTTGAATCTTTATTTCACATATATCGTATCAATTCATTGGCACTTAGGGCCACAATTATCACATCATTTCCACTTTCAATGTCAACCTTGCAATTTATGATCATAGGCATATACAAAAGCAATTCAAGTGGCAACCATAGGTAAGATTTCACATAATTAGCATGACAATCTCAGTTTAATCTTGGCTTATAGCCTAGGTATTTCAACACATGATTCGTATTCTTCGCATATCTCTAAATATCAAGAATAGTACATTACACACATTGAGGCACACCCTTTATATATATATATATACCAAGTCATGTGAAATAACCATCAATGCATCAACCAATTCTAGTCTTACCACATTTGCGTAAACGCCAATGGAGCTCAATTTCTAATAAAAGGGAGTTTTAGCCATACATACCTTAATAAAGCTTTTCTTAATCCTATAATGTTCCAGAATATTCGCAATTCAATCTATTTAAGCAATGTAGCACGATTGAACCCATAATCAGGAAAAGATCATAATCTAAGCTCACTTGAGCATTTTATCAAGCATTAAGTGTTCATTAAGGCCTTATGGTCCTTTTATGCAAGATTACACTAGCCCATTCCCCATGCCTCACTATTTATAATTTTCCCATATCTTCTAAGAACACATGCATGCGCAATCACCCTTGTCCCCATGAATTACCCCACTACTGACCCCTTATAACTATGTATAAAATTAAGAGCTGAGGTGATGAAGTCTTACCTCCTCGGATGAAGGTTTAGGTGCCCCACTTTATTATCTTCAAAGTTTTAACAAGGATTTGTGGAGCAATTTTGATGAAAGACACTTCCCCTCTCTTAGACCATCCCTCTCATTCTAAAAGCACCAGGATATAGGCTCAAAATGAGCTATTGCACATGATATAATGACCGGGGGGTCGGGTTTAAAATTTAGAAATCTGGAGCCCCAACTCAGATCTGCAGTTGCATATGCGATCGCAAAGTTGACATGCGGCCCGCAGAATGGAACGCAAAAATGCTCCCAAAAACCTGAACAAACTGACTGGGTATGCGACATGAATGCGGTCTGCATACCTGTTCTGCGGTCGCACAATGCACCGCAGAACTGCCCTTCGCAAAAATTCCAAGGGGATTATGCAATGACTATGTGGCCCGCATATCGACTATGCGATCGCATAGTTAACCCCAATATTAACCATCACACTGCCTGACTATGCGGTCCACATAGCTATTATGCGACTGCATAGTTGACCGCAGAATTACACTTTTCTAGAAAACACTATTCTTTAACTTTTTAATGCATAGATCAATACATGATCCTAACTTGGCACCACGAGATTCAGGTTTTTTAGTAGAAATTTCATGGGGCCTTACAAATTGATAGACATTCCCATATGAATGTTTGGGAATCAAACTGGATCCCAAACATTCAAAGTCTGCGTAATAATATTTCAGGACCGTTAAACCAAAATGAAGGTAAGTTAACAATTAAAGATATTTGAGATAATAAGGGTTGGAATTTAGAAAAAATATCTTTTGACCTCCCTCAAAAAGTCACAAACAGTATTAATGCTTTAAATCCCAACTGCCAAGTCAATCACCCCAACAATCTCATTTGGAGTTTTAACCCTAGCGGTATATTCATAACTGCCTCTTGCTATAACCTAATTGATGAGCAAACACCCCATACCCTTACCTTTAAATGGATCTGGGAACTCAATTGTTCTAACAAGATCAAGTTTTTCATTTGAAAACTCTACCATAAAAGACTTCTAACAAGAGGCTACCTAGCTAAAATTGGTATCAATATAAATCCAAACTGCCCAATATATAAGGATAACACTGAATCTATATACCACATCTTCCGGGAATACAAGATAGCTCAAGCTTTCTGGCAATCCATAGGAGTGTCAATTAACAATCAGGGGCAGACCAATAATTGGTTTGAGTTATTACGGGATGCAACCCATACTAAAACATATAATTATGTAACTTGGAAAGATACACTACTATTTGCTCTTTGGGCCATTTGGAACAACAGAAACCATAACAACCACAACAATACCAACTCTCACATTAATGTTAAAAATGTTTTTGATCAAACACTGAAATACACTTTTCTCACATGCACGATCAATACTTATAATAAAATCATAAAGATTAATGTAAAATGGCAGCCACCACCAAAAGGTTGGTTTAAGGTAAATATTGATGGTGCCTTCAGAAGCAACTACCTGGAAGGAGGTGTTAGCGGAGTAATTCGTGACTACAAAGGGCAATGGCAGACATGATTCCACAAGAAAATTCAAACAACATCACCAATACAAACAGAACTTCAAGCTTTTTGGCATGCACTTCAACTAATTATTAGGGAACACACATTCCCAGTTGAAGTAGAAATTGATGCCACAGAGGTCATACATTTCCTTCATGAAGATTACCCAACTTACAATAACTTAATATATGAATGCAGGTGGTTAATGGAAGAGGCATCCAGGCAGGGGACAATCACATTGAAGCATAGCTTCCGCGAAGGAAATATGGTGGCTCATCTTTTGGCAAAAGCAACACTAATGCAAACGTAGCTACAATAAATTATGTACTTTTGTTTTGCCACCTGAATTTGTTATAGATGTCTATGACAAAGATCAGGTTGGATATATATATGCTAGAAACTGTTCTAGGGACCAGTGTGGTCGTATGGCTGCTTTAGGTAATGATAGTGCCTTACAAGGCATAATATTAGCTTATGATGGCATATGTACTAATGCTAATGTTAACGGGCATTAAACCTACCTATGTTTTAATATAAGTACATTTTCATGCTAAAAAAAAGAGTTAGAAGCAAGTGGCATAGCAAACTGGGAAAAAACTATTACGATTGATTTATTTATCATTTTTAAGAATTTGCAAATTTTGAAAGTTTTATTTTACAACTCAAACATATCTTTTCTATATTATTTATACTAACTTTGAAGGATTTATTCTCAATGACACAGAATATACGCGCAATGCGCGTACACTAAGACTAGTATATATCTATATTATATTAAAAGCACGAAGGCCTTTAGCGAAATATCGTACGCCTTTTTTAACCTTTAAAAATAGAGTTCACACTAGACAAAATGGTCATTTAACTATTTTTTCTAATATTTAGAAATTTAAAATTAATTGTAATTTTGCCTATTAAAATTTTCCTTATTTGACTAGTGTGTGTCTATATATATAAGTACGAAGGCCCTTAGCGAAATGTCGTTCGCCTTTTTTACCCTTTAAAATATATTTTCACATTAGACAAAATAGTCATTTATGTTTTTTTTTTTCTAATTTAGGAGTTTTAATCCAACTATATTTTGTGTATTAAATTTTTTCTTTTTTGAAATATTTATTTTTCAAATAGTAGGATTCTAAATATTAGGACTTTGAAATCAACTGAAATTTTGATTATTAAATCTTTCCTTTTAATACTAGGTACTAGGTGAGAAGTTTTAATATTTAAGTCCTAATACATAAATCCAACAAATATATTACGTTAACAAAATATGACGTAATTGTTTAGAGATTTTTCTATGTAATTGAGTTACATAGAAACGATATAAGTAATAATATCCTAATTTATGCTATCATTATCTTTAGGCTTTAAAGATCTTTTCAAATAATATTTCCTAGGATTGTTTAAGGTTATCATGGAATATAACTATAATTCATTTAATATTATCTTGGATGTGAACTATAAATACGAATACAATATATATTTCTATATTATCTTTGTATTACTTTAATTTTTATTCAAATAATATATTATTATGTATCATTTTTTTGTATAATAATTTTAAAAATATACTCAATAATTAGAAGAATAACTAATAAAATTAAAAATATAACGAGAGAAAGAGAAAAAAAAAGTTATTGGTGAAAGTTAATACTAATGATTCTACAATTTTACTCTAGAAAAAAATTATTATTTTTTATCAATTTTTTAATTTTATTTGAGTCTTCTAAAATGAACTTATGAATAACTTTTCAAAAAAAAAAAACTCAGAAAAACACTTAAGTTTTCAAGGATTATATTTGATTACTGAAATTGAAAAAGAATCATGATAACTTATGAATTTAAAGTAATTGAATCATAAAACTGAATAAATTTTAAGTTGAATATATTGAATACTGATTGAAAACTTATATAAAGATTCATCATTTTAGGGAATATTAAATTTTATTTTATAACTTAAACATGATATTTGTATACGGTGAAATCGGAGGGTCCAATTCCTCGTCATTAAGGTGTTTCGGGAAGTCATCTCGAGATCTTGAGGCTGCGAGGTTGAGGCTGCGAGGTTGCGGTCGAGTTCTCTCTATCTCGATGTCCATTTACGCCCGACCCAACGACGATGCCGGGGATGGGGAGTTCCCAAGGCGAGCAGATAGCACTGGCAGAGCCTGGTGTCACGTCTAGTCGTCACATCTCCATACCTTTATAATAAATGCATTTTGTACTATGTTGGGATCCCTTCCTATATATAGGGGATCCTTGCCATTTTGTAAAGGGCTGCTGTTGCTCCAACTATTCTACACAAGATAATAACAACTCTCTCTCTCTCTTCTCTCTAACATATTCTTTCGATATTATTGCTTTTATTTGTTGACTTCATACTTGTTCTTCATTTATTGCTTGTCGTTGGCCATAAAGAGCCTCCCTTAATCATATCCTAATTGTTATCCCCTTCCCAATTATCCCCGATAGCTCGAGCCCGAGCCCAGGCATCGACCTCGAGGCCCCTCATCGGTCAGTCCGGGGCCTGAATAGCCAACCCCTCGGTTTGGTTATAACTCTACGTTAGTTCACATTTCATCTTTAAACTTCACATATCTAGCATCAACTGCTTAACAACTAGCATAAAAATAGATCACTTATTTTTAGAGTCTCATCAACAAATTTAATTGTTATTACCTTTTTCACGGTAAACAGTTTGGTGCCCACTATGGGGCTAAAAATAATAGTGATTATTTTCTTGCTGGTTTCGTCCTATAACGCAAGTTATCTTTCACACTTTTTCTTGTCCAAGATCTTCGATTTCAAGTCAAAATGTCTAGCTCAGTGAACAGAGTTGAGAACGACAACCTCGAAAACCACGGAGAAAACGGTGTAGTTGTTACAATTGTTGGCACACCACCACAGTACCCCGATAACGCACCTGGTCCAATTCCAGTAGACGCGGGTTCGCAAAACGCACAGTAGGTCAAAGAAAACCTCACACACCAACAAGAGCATACAACATGGCGACCAACAGGAAGCCCAAAAAACCCCAGCTCGGGAAGAACGAGAAGTTAGCCTTCATGTTTTTTTTGAAATGTTGCAGGCACAACAGCTGGCTATCGCTCAACTGCAAAGCCACCCGAAGACTCCCAGCACAATAGCATTAGAAGCTACTCCCCTGGCCGAACAAGTACCGGAGAGATTGGGCAACAACGGATCGGTAGCCGATCCTGCCATCGTAAAAATGCTCGAGGACCTCACCAAAAGGATCGAGTAGGGCGAGAAAATGATAGCAACCAATGACAAGAAGGTCGAAACCTATAACTTCAAGATCGACCCAACCCCGGTCGCACTCCCGGTCGCACCCCCGGTCTTTTGAAAGGTGTAGATTCGAAGAAGTTCGTGCAACGTCCATTCCTAGAGGAAACGGTTCCAAAACCCATTCCAAAGAAGTTCAGAATACCAGAACTCCCAAAATACAACTGGACCTCAGATCCCAATGAACACATCACTGCCTATACGTGCGCAGTAAAGGGCAACGACATAAAAGACGACGAGATCGAGTCCATCTTACTGAAGAAGTTCGGAGAAACACCCTCGAAGGGGGACATGATGTGGTATCACAACCTATCTCCCAACTCCATAGACTCATTTATCATGCTAGCGGACTCCTTAATAAAGGCACACGCCGGTGCCATCAAAGTGGCAACAAGGAAGTCCGACGTATTCAAGATCAAGTAGAGGGAGAATAAAATGCCACGAGAATTTGTATCTCGCTCCCAAATGGAACGAATGGAACTACCCCCGGTCTCGACGATTGGGCGGTGCAGGCCTTGACTCAAGGCCTGAATGAACAAAGCTCAGTGGCCTCAAGGCAGCTGAAAGAGAATCTGATCGAGAACCCTACCGTAACCTGGTCGGACGTCCACAACCGATATCAGTCAAAGATCAGGGTCGAGGTTGACCAACTCCCCCGGGCTCAGTATATCCAAGCAGACTCCTAGCAAAGGAACCAAAACCAAACAAAGAAAGATACCAACCGTACATCGAAGAAAGGAGGAACGCCCTTAGGCGCAACCCACCTTGCAATGATCAGAGAATAGATCGAGGACAGGATCCTCGAGGACTCATCAATAGAGCCAGATTCGACAGGAACGCAGGGCCAACAGGTGTACCTTACTTGTCGGAATACAAATTCAACGTCTATGTATCGGACATCGTGTTCGCCATCAGTAAAACCAGAGACGCCAAGTGGGCCAGGCCTATATAATTGAATCCTTCACAAAGGAATCACAACTTAGTGTGCGAAGTTTCACAACACGCACGACCACAGGACCGAGAATTGCCACCAACTACGAGAAGAGGTAGTTCGACTACTTAACAAAGGGCATCTCCGGGAATTCCTTAGCGATCGAGCCAAAAATTAGTTTCGAGAAAGAGAGGCGATCAGGAAGAACGAGCCACAACATGTCATCCACATAATCATGGGAGGCGTCGATGCCCCGTAGGAAACCGTAATGAGAAGGACAAAAATATCCATTACCATAGAAAAGGGGACCCGGGGATATATTCCCGAGGACGCCCTCACATTCAGCGAAGGGGACACCGAGACCTTGTCTCAACCCCACAATGACACACTGGTAATATCTTTCCTTGTAAATTCCTTTCAAATAAAATGTGTGCTCGTGGATCGAGGTAACTTGGCCAATATTATTAGCTCGAGGGTAATAGAGCAGCTCAGACTACTAGACCAAATCGTGCCCGCCTCTCGAGTCCTTAACGGATTCAACATGGCGACCGAAACAACGAAAGGAGAGATCACTCTCCTAGTTAGCGTGGCCGGCACGACCCAAAATGTCAAATTCCATGTCATTGAAGGGGATATGAGAAACAACACCTTATTCGGGTGACCGTGGATACACTGCAAGAGAGCGGTACCACCCACTCTTCACCAAATGATGAAACTCCCAACAAAGGACGGAATTAAAACCATCTACGGGGAACAACATGCGGCAAGGAAAATGTTCGCGGTGCACGACGTGGCACCGATGCTCGCACCTCCGCCCGCAAAAGAGCCAAAGGGTATTTGAGCCACACCCTCGATCAAGCCCGATTAAACGAAATAAAGGACTGTACCATGTCCTCATCTCAAGTGATTGGAACATATCGATCCCCCAAAACATCGCCGGCGTGTCTCACATTGAGGTACGACCATCTCTCTTTTCATTTCGTATTTCAGATTAACCCTTATGCAGGCGCCCGATCGAAGCGGTCAAAACGCTATCTTAGCTCGAAGACCTTAAGGTTTTAATGCATTCGTTGCACTCTTTTCCTTCAACCGAGTTTTTATCCCGAAGAGGGTTTTATTGGCAAGGTTTCTAACGAGGCAACACCTACATGCTACCTGAGAGGGATCCAACAAGTATTCAAGGCTTTTTTGCAATCAACCCCGAACACTGGAGGGCATCCCCTCGAAAGGTCATCCACTCGGAAAAACCAAGGAATGTCGAACAAGATTCAAGTAGGAAATGATGTACTGGGCCAAACGGTCAAGGGAACCGTGTCCGTATAAGACGGACCCACAGCAACAAAACAACATGTACTTAAGCCAAGCAATCAAAGAATATCTTTCGCCAAAGCATCTCGTAATCCAAAGGAAAGTCAACATTTTCACAACAAAGATCCCTCCACCGAGAACGCCCCGAAATACTCAGAGACTGGCATCAACAACTCGGCACCCACATAACCTCAAGGTTAGAACTCCAAACTCATAAGCCTTCAATGAGGCAGCACAGAAATTACGAAACATCTCCAGGAAAGAAAAACGTCCCGAACACTCGGAGACTAGCGTCATGACCTTAGGGTCGGAATCTCCAAAGTCATAAGCCCTCAACGAGGCAATTTCGAGCTTACGAGTAATAGCTCCCGAGCCTAAAAAAAACTTGATGACTCGAAGACTGTCGTCAATTGCCATTCATTAAAAAACTCGAGGTCGTAAGACCCCGAACGGGCAGACTCGGTCTTGTAAGACCTCAACGGCATGAAAAAACTGTAAGACCTTAACGACATGAAAAAACTATAAGACCTCAATGGCATGAAAAACCTGTAAGACCTCAACGACATGAAAAGACTGTAAGACCTCAAGCAAGGCATGAATCATACTTGTACCAAGTATCAACAAAACTGTAAGACCTCAAAAGGCATGAAAATTTTGTAAGACCTTACTACAGGCATAAACTCAATCCCGAAATTTAGGCTATATATCGCATTTGTAAGACTCCCGAAAGGGCATACCCTCGATATAGATGCCTAAACTACTACACTCGGGGACCAAAAATGGCTCCGGCCAAAAACAAATGACTACGGTCATACGGCTGTACCAGCCGAATTAATGCGACTCAGGGACGCCCGACCGTTGCTACAAAATCATAGGCCATTACTTCGAATCTACTTCGAAAAGAACTGGTTAAACAGGCTACCCTCAATAGGAAAAAGATCTTCGACCATATCAGCTCCAAATCACAAGGCTTCGAGCTACTCAGCCTACGAGCCAAACCTTCTGAGGTGCTCGACCATCGCCATAAACGACATAGAAAATTGAGGTTCTTCCCGAACTGATGACGGGTCAGGCAAAATCATTTCAAAAAGTCCTTAACGATAGGAAAACAAAGCGTACATATGCCCAAGGGCAAAGCGTAAGAGCCATTGTTGCCAGACTAATGAGCCCTAGGGACACACACACTAAAAGGTCGCAATGACCAAAAACATAAGAGCCACTGTTGCTAGCTTAAAATTTGAAAGCTTAAGGGTCAAAATGAGCTCGAGTCGTAACCCGATTCGGAGACTGGACCCAAAGTAGTTAATTATACATTCCTAAGGGCAAAGCGTAACAGCCACTATTGCCAGCTTAATGAGCCTCAGGGCCGTGCATATAAAAGGTCGCTTCGACCCAAAGAGTAAGAGCCATTGTTGCCAGCTTAATGAGCCTCAGGGTCGTGCATACAAAAGGTTGCTTCGACCCAAGGCATAAGAGACGTTGTCGCCAGCCTACACAGATACAAAACTTGAGGGCCAATTGTGCTCGAGTCATAACCCGACTCGGATATTGAAGCCAAAATAGTTAAAATACAAATGCCCAAGGGCAAAGCGTAAGAGCCATTGTCGCCCGCCTATGCAAACACAAAAGCTTGAGGGTTGAATGAGCTCGAGTCGAAGCCCAACTAGGAGACTAAACCCGGAACAGTTGAGCAAAAGCATAAGAGCTCTAATGCCAGCTTACACTAAAGGTCGTATCGACCGAGAGCGTAAGAGCCCCCAGGCCTGCCTAATAAGCCCAAGGGCCATATCACAAATCTAAGGATTCTCACCGACTCTGAAACCAGTCCACCTAGTCAGAAGCGAAACAAAAAGGGGTACAGAAGAGATAAAGTTGCAAGTTTTCTTTTATTTATATACGTGAAAAATTGCACCCTCCATCTACAAACACGCTCTGAAGATATCACATACAAAATGGCAAAGTCTATGCCCCTCCCCTAAGGTCTACGACCTATCAGCCTCATCTTCACTATCCTCGGCGTCAGACAGGAGTGACCGAGCACCAGGCTCGTCCGCCCTTGCTCGCGCCAACTCTTCTAGGAGAACAAAACCCCTGGCACCGATCTCCTCGGGAACCTTTCTTCGGGATCTGTAACGAGCATATTATTTGATCCTCTCTTCGCAATCAAGGATCCTCTTCAACTTGGCTTGGGCATCGGTAGCATCCTTCAAATAAATCGCCATCTCCTGATCAACCTTAGTCTGGCTCGGTGCTGCTTCGGTCCGAGCATCAACGATCTCAGCCCTGACCTTCGAAAGTTTGGATTCAAGCTTCGTGCTCATATCCACTTGAACTGAAGTGTTATCACGAGCTAGGCAGAGTTGGACCCCGAAGGTAGGAACTTTAGCCAAGGCGCCTTTCTCCTCTGAAGCTTGAACCTGCGCCCGACCTCTTAGCTAGCCATAGTCATTCCTGATTCGGTTGGCTTCACCCCTAAGGCATTCCAGGGCCTCTATCTTTTTCTGCAACTGGGATAAGTGAAGAATTAACCTTAAAGTTAAAAAGCGAAACACGTACTCGCCTGGGACGGGAAGTTACCTGCTCCATCAAATAGCTCTTGTAATTCGAGCTCTGGTACGCCTCATATTTCCAGTGTGCCAACTCAACTTCCTTCTTCTTGCAAAGGAGCCCAAGAGGATTACCCTCATCCAGAGCTTTCTGGAGCCTAGCCCCATAATGGAGAAGCTCAGACCTAAGCCTATCAAAGGCCTGCAAAAGAAAAACTCGATAAGGAAGGGAAGACACGAGATTCGAAAGGCCTGTGCCAAAGCTCACCGCAAAGTGAAGTTGGCGGACTTCCTAGAAGGACGAGAACACCTCCATTGATCTAGTCCTCTCGGCCCTGGAAGAATCAACCCCGATCGAAGCATGATCGCTTGGAGAAACCACCTCTCCAGAACCAGAAACTTCGGGTACAACAGGCTCGGATGATGTTTTCTTCTCAAAGACTCAGCCCCGTTTTGCCTTGCTGTGAGTGCCATCGCACTACAAATGCATATCCCATTTGTTATTGTCGCCCTTTAGCTCGGAGGATGGCAACCCCTTCCCCTCTCCGGAGGAGCACAACCTCGCCCTTGGAGACCCTTCGATGCCTACGACGGCAAGATTAATACATGAAAAGGGAAAAATGTCTTCCTAAATGTACGAGGGACAAGGAAAAATCAGTACACACACATACCATGATGTTTTGCTTCCCATCTGCCCCAGGACATAGCTCGCCACCTACGCTCATCACAAGTCGAATGGGTCGCCAGCTTCCGAACCCAACCAGACAGATCAGGAACTTCGCCCGACGCCCATGAAATTGCTGCAAAAAAGGAAGAAACATGATTAATAAACTAGTTTCCACCATGAGTAAATCTGAGAAAGCACGAGACGCTCCACTTACGCGTATAATTCCATTCCTCGGGGAATGGCATAAATTCCACGGGAATAACGTCAGCCATTTGGACCCGGACGAACTGACTAATCCACTCTCGATCTCCATCTTCCTCATCATCAGCAACAAAGGGCGTGGACAAACGGCACCGCAAGGTTAGCAGACCTCGGTGATAAAAGGGTCGGTACAGCCTGACAAGATGACTGAGCGTGAATTCAAGCCCTGCCTTCTCTGCAAAGAACCTCATCATTAGCACTATTCGCCAGAACGACAGATGTATCTACACCAAAGTAACCCGATACTTTAAATAGAAATCGAGCACGACCCTATCAAGGGGGCCCAGTGCGAAAGGGTACAAGTACACGTTCAGGAATCCATCGGCAAGGTCCATGATACCCTCATCCGGGGGAAGCACCTGTAATGCTACCCCCTCGCCCCATCCGCAGTATCTCTTCACCAACTCGAGATGCTCCTCAATTATCGAAGACATAGTCTTCAAGGTAAACTCCCGTGGATCCTGAGCGTTGGGAGTGGAACTCTCCCCTCTCTGCTGGGTAGACCCTGAAGTAGCAGTCATGGATATGGAGGGACTATCAAGCTGAAGTGGGAACCTACACAAACACTTTGGTGGTAAGGTAACGAAGGACTCGACACCGAAATGGAAGGATAGCTATCTAAAATAGTGGGATCTCCCAAGAAGCGGGAGCAACCCCGTACATATATGGGGAAACAGCAACGGTCCGTCTACCCAAGTTAGGCTTCAAAAGGCCAGCAACATCATCTCCAGCCCCGAGGTGGTACCCGACCTTGGGGACCTCCATCAAAAGGAAGTTAAGCTCCAAAAGGCCAACTATATCATCTCCAGTCCCGAGGTGGTACCCGACCTTGAGGACTTCCATCAACTGGAAGTTAGGCTTTAAAATGCTAGCAGTATTGTCTCCAATATCAAGATGATACCTGATCTCGCGAACCTCCTCCAAGGAGGGAAGTTGGGCTCCATAGAACCTTCAACACCGTTATAGAGTCTGAGAGGGTATTCGACCTCGAAGGTTCCTCTCAAAAAGAAAAGTAAGCACTTTGAGCCCCGTCCATGAGGGCTCGACCTTAGGACATCGCCTAAATATGGGTAACCCCTCCTCAAGGACCTATCTACAATGCTTTAAAAGGTTATCTACATCAAGTTCAAAGTAAATCTCCAGGTGCTTAAAGCTGACCTTCACTCAGAGACCACTCTCAAAAATTTCTAGGTATGATGCGCTATCCACATGTGACTCGAGGGTCCTGATGGACCGAATCTATTAGACCAATTTAGGCTTGATCCGAGGAACAACGGTGGGATCAGAAAGGAGCCATGTCTATCAACCAAAGACCAGAGAGAATACTCGCACCCAAGTTAGATGTTGACAATCATCAGCAGAGGTATACATCCAGAATCCCCACAAATACAAAAGAATATGGCAAGTATCAAAGGTAAAAGTCAATAAAATATCTTTATATTCATAAATATTTGCTTACAACGGCCCTCGAGGGGTCCTTACGTATGATTACAAAAGCCTAGAAATGGTCTCTACACAGAAACAAAGAAGCAAAGAGATACATATAGTGAAAGCCTAAGGGCCTAGCCTACCCTCGAAGGTTCATCTCCGATAGTGGCATCTCGGAGCGCCGCCTCCTCGAGCTCGCATCCTTGAAGACAATTCCTTCGATTGCCACCTCCTCTAGGTTCCCAGCTCGATCCCACGGAATAACATTGCCAAGGGAGAATATGAAGAAGAGGAAAGGGGGAGGATGCAGAAGAGGCAGAAAAAAAGAGACATAACCCGCCGAAGCCAAAGGTTGAAGATTCGGCGGGCCTCAGCCTCAACGACCGGTTGTGCCATTTTATCCCTGGGAAAAGAACCCAAGGGATGAAGTGCCACATCGGGCTAGGGTAGGAGAGTGAGCATCGGTGTATAGTTCGAACACTCTCCCGAGCAGCGGTGTAGAGTCCAAACACCCTTTTAGATCGGAGGAAGCTGGCCGCCCCCGTATCATCATCTTGAGCCAATAAGGACAGCAGTAGCATGCGTAACAACAACAACAATGACAAGACGGGATAATCTCGCTCGACAAGGGAAAGCTCAGGTAGAAGGCCACCACAAAGCTGATGAGAATGCGGCCGAAAAACCTTAAAGCCATGAACCCCAAATATGGTGATTAGCAATAAAGAAAGATGGCGAGAAGAAAGGGATGAATGAATGGAGGAAGGCACTTGGATAGAGAGATAACGCCAGAATACCCCCATTTATAGGGGTGATAATGACACGACCATCAATGCCTTTGAAAGACGGATCGACAGGCGCAATCAATACGTTCTCGAAAGTAGAATCGACAGCGGTACTGTCACTTTGAAGAATGAGAGTCGACAGTGCATTAAATGGCGTCGAAAAGACAAGTACATAGGATGTCCCGGTTATCGTGAAGACTCACGTCATAGGTTGCGTCGCCGGTATGACGTTATCATAAGAAGCCCGAAGGGTCAGGCATTAGAATTGTTTCCCATCGCTTCATTCTAGGAAACGCGGAGACTATCTGCATAAGGTGAAATCAGAGGGTCCAATTCCTCGTCATTAAGGTGTTTCGGGAAGTCATCTCGAGATCTCGAGGCTGCGAGGTTGCAGTCGAGTTCTCTCCCTCGATGTCCATTTATGCCCGACCCAACGACGATGCCGGGAATAGGGAGTTCCCAAGGTGAGAAGATAGCACTGGTAGAGCCTGGTGTCACATCTAGCTATCCCATCTCCATACCTTTATAATTAATGCATTTTGTACTATGTTGGGATCCCCCTCCTATATAAAGGGGGTCCTTGCCATTTTGTATAGGGTTGGTGTTGCTCAAACTATTCTACACAAGATAAATAACAACTATCGCTCCCCTCTTTATCTCGCGAAATTGGGTTTGTGACATTTGGGAGACAACTCGTTCCCTTTCGGGAATTGGGTTTGAATTGAAGAGACGCCACCTAATGATTTAAGTGCACTAGGACACTAAGAAAGATTTGGTTTGAACAACCAGAGATTGGGTAAGGGCTTGAAATTATCTCAAGGGGAAGGTGTTAGGCACCCCTCAAGATCCACTAGTGTGGTTCCCGGCCAAGCTATTATTGTGACGTAAGTGTAAATAACACATAGGCAAATAAAAAAAACTTCAAATAAGAGGGAATTTTCACGTAATGGTTGCAAATAAACAAAAGTAAGAAAAATGAACTAAAAGGAGTTGGTTTTCTTAAAAGAAATGGTTTAAAAAGATTTAAAAGAAACAAAGGGAAGGGGGGTCCTAGGTTTATTAATAATATGGATCACCCCACACAACATCCGGTAATCACTCCTTAGTGAGGGGCTACACGTGATGTTATCGCGTGGTCATCATATTCATATCTACCCTTTCCCATCCCGTTAAAGTATTAAAGCGCAGAATGGTCTCGTTTACTTATTGCATGCTATTACCCGCCCCAATCTTATCAGCCCCGGAGGCACTTTGGACTACTAATCCTAGAGGGAGGAAGTATTGGGCTTATTTGTGGTTTCAAAAGTAAAATACTAAGGCGACAAACAAAACAAACAAGTTTGGGGAAGCATATAAACAAATAAAAAGGCTCAAACAGACCTCCTTTAAACCAAAGAAAACACATAATATAGCATGACTTGCATGTACTGTTTAGGGTCTGATTAAAACTTAAATGGTGGAGGCAGATTGATTTATTGCATAGTTCAGATAAGAAGCCCGAATCAGGCTTGCCTGCTGGTTGTAGTTAATAAAATCTGATTCAGTTTATAAACTATCCTATGGATTGCCTAAGTGTTAGACGAAGACCCCTATAGGCATGATATTTACTGATTCCAGAAAAGGTGAAGTATATTGATTTTAGAAAAGGTTGTCAGTTATTTAGGAAAGACGAGTTTTGACAAAAGATCATAAATTTTGCAGACATTAGACATTGTTGTTACTGGTTTTAGACTTATAAGCGAGTGAAACGTTTCAGACTTGGTTGATGGTTCTTATAGGCATGCTTTCTATGTGTTTTTAATTTGGACACTCTTATAAACATAGTAAAAAATGTAGAAACCTTATAGGCATGACATCTAGATGTTGAATTTCGTTTAAAGCATATGAACATGATATCTAATTGCAGTTGGTTATTTAAGACCTACGAACATGTTTGCTTGATGAGGAATGTATATGCAAGATTCGGAAAGAACCTATATGCGGGATATCTATATGATGTGCAGAAATTCAAAAATTCCTATAGGCAAGATATCTATACGCTATGCAGAATTTCAGAAAACTATAGGCAGGATATTTATATGGGTGCAGAATTCCTTATAAGCATAGTGTCTACATATGAAAGTGCAGAATTCCTATATACAGGATATCTATGTGATATGTAGAGATCAAAAATTCCCTATGAGTAGAATATCTACCCCTTTTACATACATAGTTATTTCCCCCCTTTTTTCACTAGCCGTCCCCAATAGTTTATTACAAAATTATTACAGTCCAGAAAAATAAAGTAAAGAAAATACATCAGAAGTTGAAAATTACAACCAAGGAAAACCAGATTCAGACTTCCTGTCTGAAGTATGAAGTAAACCAACTCCAAATATCATGTTTCAAAGCCTTTCTACCACTTGGGTGTGTTAGAGTTCCCTAAGAGTTTCATAAGAACTCCGGGTAGTGCTTACATCCAAATGTATCGCCATATTAAGCCAAAGTACAGTGTGGAAGGGCCAGCTCTCAGGTGTCCAAGTTCAGAGGGAACTCAAGATACCAAGGCAAGGCTCACAAGAGGGGGGCAAAACTTAGGAACTAAGAGAGAGTGTAAGTGTATAATTCTAAAGGGGGAAAGGGAAAGGGAAACATCACATATAGGGATATAGGGAATGGGGAGTTGCAAGAGGTAAACAATAGGCTAGTGGGCATAACCCAACAATGGGAGATGTTGGCACACCCATAAGCCTACTGGAACACATTGTTTAGAGGTTAGGTTCCCCTAAGGGATCAAGTTCAATCCATAGACATTAACTTGTATATTGCCATGTTTTAAACTGTAACTCAAAGTACATAAAGGGAAATAGGGAATAGGGATTCATAGCAGAAACAAGCAAAAGGGAAGCAACATGCTAGTTTAATTATTTAACTCTGCAGAAGTAGAAAAGTAGACATAAGGCAGAAAGCTGTAAGTAAACACAATGTGGGGTTGCTGAAATTTGAAATTAGGACATACCAGTTTCAAAGAAACAAGTAGAGAAAAATGCAATAGCCTGGTAAAAACCTCAGTGCAGACAAGAAGAGAGAGTTCTATTATGTGAGTAAGAGTTCAGAAGAGATTGTGAATTGTGAAGTCTGAAGTGTGTTTTTGTGAAAAGGGTCGTGCCTTTTTATAGTGTAAAAACCAAGTAGAAATAAGGTAAGAAATAATTGAAGAGCTAATTGTCAATCAATTACACAAGACTCCCTTTAGTTAAGGGATTCAGATTCAAACGGGTATAAACAAATTAAGGAAAGAAATTAATCAAACACTTTATGCAAAGTAGGCAATTAGGGGTGAATACATAAAAGTTATTTAAGGACAGGGTTTTTGAAATACACGATTTGTGCGAATAAAGTAAAAAGATCAATTAACAACCAGTAAATCAAAAGGGTCTGAGATTTTGTATGAATGAACCAAGTCAAAAGATGGGAAAGGTTTTTAACTTAAGGGAAATCAGTAAACAATGGAAAGGGAATCAATTAGACCCATATTCAGAGGGAAGTAGGAACTAATCTCAAATTCAAAAGCTACTTTAAAGGGAAGTCTTTCATATAAAAGGAGCATACGAACATGTTAAGCATGAAAGAAGACTGTAGTGTTATTGTAAAGTCAGTAGAAAATCCGGTAAAGACAAGTTTAGCAAAAGGTCAGAGTCATATGAAAGCAAGGAATGGGTATGAAAGAGTTAGGGGTTTTGAAATAAACCCTAAGTTCAATCAAATCACATAATCAAGCTTGGCGAAACCCCCAAATTCTAGGGTTTCCACATTGAATCAAGTACAGAGATGAGAAGACAAGTAGTTGAAACAGGCTCAGAGGTTTCAGAGTTGAAACCTCTTGCACGCTTCTTTCATCAACAGAAACTCATGAGAAAAACATGATAGCAAAGTAACATGCAGAACATAGTATAAGCACTCAAAATAGGAACAATAAAAGAAACATGCTTAAGAGATTTTTCAGAAAAAACTTAAACAAGGCTTAATAGAAGGAAAATAAGGAAACTTAAGAACTTAGCAGGAAAATACAGTAGGAGAAACATGCTAGAACATAGTAGAAGACAAAAATATAAGAACACAGTAGAAAAGCATATGAGAGCATAGTATGGAAACATGGTAGAAGAACATACAAGCATGTAGTATATAAAACTCAGTAAAAGAACATACAAGAACGGAGTGTAAAAACTCAGTAGAAGAACATACAAGAACGGAGTGTAAAAACTCAGTAAAAGAACATACAAGAACGGGGTGTAAAAACTCAGCAAAAGAACATACAAGAACGGGGTATAAAAACTCAGTAGAAGAACATACAAGGTAGAAGAAAACATAAGAACACAGTAGAGGCAAATAAACACAAAAGACAAAGGAGAGAAAGTCAGAGAAACACTTAAGTATCTTCAGAAAACCCTAGATCGGAAACGAAATGGTTTTGAAAGTAATTTTTGAAAGAAAAGTTAGGGAAATCATTTGAAAACTCAAAGAGAGTACAGATACACAACGGATCTAAGGAAATCGGAGAAAACCTCGAAGGGATAGGGTTTCAAAAGAACCCTAGAAGTGAGATAGGCTTTGAAAGGTCACTGATCTGAGTTGGAGAGGTCGGAATCAGGCTCAAACCACGTACGCCGGAGTAAAGCCGGAGATGGCCATGGAACCTTGAATCGACAGAGGTTTGGGTGCAAACCTTTGAGGTCAGGCCTCGACTCTTTAGGTATCAGGCTCGTGGGAGCAAGAGAAGGTGAGTATAAGACTCCCAGAGCCTGAGAATCCATGGATTCTGGTGAGTTTCAAGGTGGATGTGGTGGTAAGAGGCGGTTAGGGTTTGGGAATGTTCAAGAGAGTTTGAGAGAGTTTGAGAGTTCAGAGGCGGTTGGTTAGGTGGATTGATTTAGGGTTAAGGGGTGTTGGTATATTAAAAAAGGAAAGGAGGGTTTGTGGCCGTTGATCATTTTGATCAACGGCCTGGATTTAATGGGGGGTCGGACGGGTTAAACTTAATTGGATCAGGGGCGGGTAGTTTAGGAATTGGGCCAGTCCATTTGAAATTGAAATTGGGGTTAATTGGGGGGTCGATTTGGGCTAAAATTTAAATAGGTAGGGCTAGTATTTAAATAGTCACTTTTTCCCTTTTTATTTTATAAAAAATAGTAAAATGATTTCAGGAAACAAATTAAAGTTACTAAATCGATTAATAATATGAAAATATTAAATTAAAAATCCTGGAATCAAATTTGTAATTATAAACACTATTAAATCTTAAAATAGGCTAAAATTGCAATTCTATGCAATTTAACTTTAAAATACTAAATAAATTTGTAAAAAATATACAAAAATTACCTTATCTATATTTTGGTATAAATTTGAGAATTCAATAAATGAGTTACCAAAAATGATAATTTGGGAAATAATTATTAATTTTTTCTGATAAAATAAGGCGATAAATTGATTTAAAAAATCTTTTAAAAATTGGAAAAATAATAACACACTTGGATATGCTTATATATGCATACATATGCTATTTTGAAAGTATTTTGCATATGAAAAATATATAGGGCAGAAATTGGGTATCAACAACTTCCCCTCTTTACCCGAGAAGGATGAAAGAGTTATCAGGTAATGATATGATGGCCAATTTTGACCGAACGGAATGGTTTGAAGAATTTGACCGAGCTCTGGCTTCTGAGCTGCCTACATATCCCTGGTCTTATAGGAATCAGGCCATATGTAGTCCAAGATCCATCGGAGGAATATGCTGATGGAGATTTTCTAAGACGGACGCGAAATTTGGGTTAGGATGGATGGTTAAAGTCTAATAGGGCTGCGGGAACTGGAGCGGGATTGCTCCTGCTGAGACGGTCGTTGCTCGTCGGTTTACCTACAAATGAACCATATGTTGAGCGGAAATTTAAACATGATGCAAGTTCCCGTCGGATCATGAAATGTTGTCTTTGGACGGTTAGGATGACGTCCTCAGACCATGACGTCCTGGGCCTTGAAGCGTATAATAAGGATTTGTAGGCCATGAAATTGTGCTCTCAAGCTATGAGAATGATGCCTCCGAACTATGATGCCTTTGAATAATGATATGCAAAAGATAAGAGGGGTCCTCAGGCCATGACATGGCGTTTTCGGGCTATGAAAATGGTGCCTCCGAACAATGACGCCTTCGGATGATTCGGCGATATTTCAGCCTATGAGATGCAGTAGGTGGCGATCTTTCAGCCAATGTAAATGTAAATAAGGTGGCGATCTTTCAGCCAATGCAAATGTAAATAAGGTGGCGATCTTTCAGCCATGCAAGATGTAAATAAAGTGGCAATCTTTCAGCCGATGCAAGATGTAAATAAAGTGGCGATCTTTCAGCCGACGCAAGATGTAAATGAAGTGGAGATATTTCAGCCAACGCAAGATGTAAATGAAGTGGCGATCTTTCAGCCGATTCAAGATGTAAATAAAGTGGCGATCTTTCAGCCGGTGCAAGATGTAAATGAAGTTGCGATCTTTCAGCCATGCAAGATGTAAATGAAGTGGCGATCTTTCAGCTGATGCAAGATGTAAATAAAGTGGTGATCTTTCAGCCGATGCAAGATGTAAATGAAGTGGCGATCGTTCAGCCATGCAAGATGTAAATGAAGTGGCGATCTTTCAGCCAATGCAAGATGTAAATGAAGTGGCGATCTTTCAGCCATGCAAGATGTAGGTAGAGCTTAACCTCGGAAGGCAGAATGGTAGCCTTATACAATGCAGAGAATGCAGATGGAGGTAGAGCTTAACCTCGGAAGGCAGAATGGTAGCCTTATGCAATGCAGAGAATGCAGATTGAGGTAGAGATTAACCTCGGAAGGCAGAATGGTAGCGTTATGCAATGCAAAGAATGCAGATGGATGTAGAGCTTAACCTCGGAAGGAAGAATGGTAGCCTTATGCAATGTAAAGAATGCAGATGGATGTAGAGCTTAACCTCAGAAGGCAGAATGGTAGCCTTATGCAATGTAAAGAATGCAGATAGAGGTAGAGCTTAATCTCGGAAGGCAGAATGGTAGCCTTATGCAATGCAGAGAATGCAGATGGAGGTAGAGCTTAACCTCGGAAGGCAGAATGGTAGCCTTATGTAGGAAGTAAAAATGGCAAATGGCAATAGAGTTTTCTTAGCTGATAGCGGATTGCGGTATCATGATTGCTGGGGATATTGTGCCTGCTGGGGACACTGTTGTGCGGATAGCAGTTACGAGCAAGTGCAACGGTTCGGAGAGTTGTATTCCTGAGCTTTGTGAGTGAGCGTATAGTATATTTGATGATTTTTCAACTCAAGTGCCTGCATCCAAAGAAAAATCGTGAGTTTGAAAAGGGGGAAAAGTTGGTTCGTATCCCCGCTGGCTTTTCTTGACCTGCTCGGCTTTGATCTGGTGATACTATACGTATCATTGGGGTAGCGTTGCTAAACAAGGCAATTTTGGTAATAAACATGCATGATTTAGTAAAAGCATAACATAAGTACATAATTAAGAATAGTTTTCTTTAGATGAATCGATGACTGCGACGTGGTTCAAGACATTGCAACTTTGCTTGCTTTGGAATTTTAAAGGTCCTTCTCAAAATTCTGCCCTAGTTTACTGGGCTATTGCTCCTGACGGCCGTTGATGATAAATGGCTGGAATCGACTTCGGAATTTTAAGGGTCCTCCTCAAAATTCTGCCCCAGTTTCCAATAGCGGGGGAAATGAAAATTTTATTGAATTGTGACCGAACCTATAGGGCTGCCTACGTATCCCCTCTTAAACGGGAATCAGGTCAGGCGTAGTTCAAATTACATTACAAAAGAAAGCATAAAGGTTACACATAGTATCATTTGACTGCATCTGAATTGATCGGCTTTGGCCAGACTTCTCCGTCTATTTCTGCAAGTATGAGGGCTTCTCCTGTTAGAACCCGGTGAACCATGTACGGACCCTGCCAGTTGGGAGAGAATTTCCCTTTGGCTTCATCTTGATGCGAAAAAAATTTCTTTAACACCATCTGCCCCGGTGTGAACTGTCTCGGCTTGACTCTTTTGTTGAAGGCTCTGGACATCCTATTGTGATAAAGTTGACCATGGCAAACTGCATTCATTCTCTTTCCATCTATAAGGGCTAGTTGCTTGTAACGACTCTTCACCCATTCTGCGTCGTCGAGCTCTGCTTTCTATATGATCCTTAAGGAAGGAATTTCTACCTCAACGGGAATGATTGCCTTTGTACCGTAGACCAGCATATAGGGGGTTGCTCCTGTCGATGTGCGGACTGTGGTTCAGTATCCCAATAAAGCAAATGAGAGCTTTTTGTGCCACTGCTTATTCTTTTCTATCATTTTCCTTAGTATCTTCTTGATATTCTTGTTGGCAGCCTCTACGGCTCCGTTCATTTAAGGTCTGTAAGCTATAAAATTCTTGTGTTTGATCCTGAAGGTTTCACACATGGATTTCATCAAATCACTGTTGAGGTTGGAGCCATTATTAGTAATGATTGACTCTAGAATTACGAACCGACACATGATACGGTCGCGGACGAAATCCGTCACGACTTTCTTAGTCACTGCCCTGTAAGATGCTGCTTCAACCCATTTGGTGAAATAATCAATTGCTACTAGGATAAACTCGTGCCCGTTTGATGTGGCGGGTTTGATTGGTCCGATAACATCCATTCCCCGGCGGCGAACGACCACGACGATCTTATTACATTAAGCTCATTTGGAGGCACCTTTATTATGTCTGCATGTATCTAGCAGCGGTGGCACTTTCAGACATACTGGATGCAGTCTATTTCCATAGTCATTCAAAAGTAACCAGCTCCGGGTATTTTATTTGCTAAAACAAAGCCATTCATATGTGGACCGCAGGTCCCTGCATGAATTTCCTCTAATAGCTTGGATGCTTCCTTTGCGTCGACATACCTTAATAATCCTAAATCAGGAGTCCTCCTGTATAGGATTCCTCCGTTGTGAAAGAAATTGTTGGATAACCTCCGCAGTGTGTGCTTCTGAATAGCGTTTGCAAGCTCTAGGTATTCTCATTTTGTCAAGTATTCCTTGATATCATGAAACCAAGGCTTCCCGCCTGCTTCTTCTTCAACATGAGCATAGTAAGTGGGCTGATCATAGATCTTTACCGGAATGGGATCAATGAAATTCTTGTCTGGATGTTGTATCATAAATGATAGGGTAGCCAGTGCATCGGCGAATTCATTTTGGACCCCGGGAACATGCTGGAATTCTGTCTTTGTGAACCTCTTTCTCAACTCCTGCACATGATGATGCAAATAAGGGAGTATCTTGGAGTTCTTGGTCGCCCATTCTTCTCGGACCTGATGTATAAGCAAGTCTGAATCCCCAATTACTAGCAACTCTTGGATGTTCATGTCAATGGTCATCTTGAGCCCTAAGATACAGGCTTCGTACTCGGCCATGTTATTGGTTCACGGGAACCTGAGCTTGGCAGATACTGGATAATGCTGACCGGTTTCTGATACTGGGACTGCTCTTATGCCAACTCCTTTGAAATTTGCTACTCCATCGATAAACATTCTCCAACCGTCATAGGATTCTGCAATGTCTTCTCCTATGAATGATACCTCTTCATCAGGAAAATATGTTTTCAGGGGTTCGTGTTCTCCGTCCACGGGATTTTCAGCAAGGTGATCTGCTATTGCCTGTCCTTTGATTGCTTTTTGAGACACGTAGACAATGTCAAATTCACTCAACTGGATTTGGCACTTGGCCAGCTTGCCAGTGGGCATGGGCTTCTGAAAGATGTACTTCAAGAGATCCATTCTTGATATGAGATATGTAGTATAGGCACAGAAGTGGTGCCTCAACTTCTGAGCTACCCAAGTCAAAGCACAACAGGTGCACTCTAACAGAGAATACTGAGCCTCGTACAGGGTGAACTTCTTACTGAGGTAATAGATGGCCTGCTCCTTCCTCCCCGTTTCATCATGCTGCCCCAGAACACAATCGAACGCTCCATCAAATACTGCAAGGTAGAGTAATAGAGGTCTACCCAGCTCAGGCAGAACTAAGACTGGCGGTGTTGATAGGTACTCCTTGATTCTGTCGAAAGCTTTTTGGCAATCATCAGTCCATGTGGTAGCGGCGTCCTTCTTTAACATCTTAAAGATCGGCTCACAGATGACCATAGATTGTGCTATGAACCGACTGATGTAGTTAAGTCTTCCCAGAGAGCTCATTACTTCCTTCTTGTTCTTTGGCGGTGACAGTTCTTGAATAGCTTTGACCTTAGATGGATCCAGTTCTATCCCTTGGCGACTCACAATGAACCCAAGTAGTTTTCCGGCAGGAACCCCAAATGCACATTTCGCAGGATTCAGTTTCAGGTTGTATCTTCTCAGTCTATTGAAGAACTTCCTCAAATATTCCATGTAGTCAGTGGCTTTCTTGTACTTTATGATGACATCATCTACATACCTCAATCTCCTTGTGTATCATATCATGGAAGATAGTAGTCATGGCCCTCATATAGGTGGACCCTGCATTCTTTAACCTGAATGACATCATCTTGTAGCAGTATATCCCCCACGGCGTAATGAAAGCCGTTTTCTCAGCATCTTCTTCGTCCATCCAGATCTGCTAATATCCAGTGAAGCAATCTACAAATAATTGCAACTCATTCTTGGCGCAATTATCGATCAGGATGTGTATGTTCGGCAACGGAAAGTCATCCTTTGGACTGGCCTGGTTGAGATCCCGATTGTCGACACAGACTCTGACCTTCCCATCCTTCTTCGGCACTGGCACAATATTGGCTAACCATGTCGGATATTCTACTACCCTGAGGACCTTAGCTTTGACCTGCTTAGTGACTTCTTCCTTGATTTTCAAACTCATGTCGGGCTTGAACTTTCTGAGTTTTTGCTTTACCGGCGGACATGTTGGATCAATTGGCAGTTTGTGGGCCACAATAGATGTGCTCAAACCAGTCATGTCATCATATGACCAGGCGAATATGTCCTCATATTCCTTCAAAAATTATGTGTATTCTTCCTTTTCTGACGGTGACAAATGAACGCTGATCCGAGTTTCTTTGACATTTTCTGCATCTCCCAGGTTAACAATCTCGGTCTCGTCCAGGTTGGACTTAGGTCTGTTCTCAAAATTTTCAACCTCTTTAACAATCTCTTCCGGTATTTCATCTTCCTCTGAATCAATGTCCGTCTGTTGCGTTGTCTTGTTGCATGTCACAATCATTGGTTCATCAAGATAAGTAATAGTAATGATGTATAAGTAAAGTAATGAGAGAAAATAATAAGAGTAATATTTGTAAGGAAACCGAAATGCTTTGATAAATTTCATAATTATTTTGAACAGTGGAAGATCTTATTGCGAAAATTCAAAATGCGAAAGGAAAATCAAATAGTAAAAATAAAAGATAGTGCATGATGCTTTGTTCAGCCTTGCTACCCCGAGGCTTTTCGGGCTCTGGTGGTTCTGATGGTCCAATTGTTGAGGCCTGCTCCTCGGCTTACGGCCTGTATGGAAAGGCCTTTGGATCTTGTGAAATAAGATGATGATGCCAGAGTGCACGAACTAACCTTTGGGGAGGGGAATAATAAAAGAAAACAAAATAAAAACAAAAGGTAATCAAGTCAGTGGGGATTATAAGAAAGTGTTGCGATATTTAAACACATAGTCCAAGAATGTAAATCGCGTCCTAATTTGGGAGCCTCGTTGTGCCCGAGGTAGGCCTAGCGATAACTTGATTTGGAGAACTTAGAATGCTAAATGCCTTATTTTATTGATAAAAAGTAGACGAATCCCAAAACGACACTAAATAACAAGGAATAAAATGTCACTAGTGGTCATTGGCCTTATTACATTTCATAAAGTAAAAGAAAACTCCTCTCTATTTGGTCCCAAAAGGACCTTCCCCAGACTCGGCATCTTTGGCTCCATCGAACAACTTCACCAGCTCGCGAAGTCCCAGCAGCAGGTAGGCTCTGGCCAGGTGTCCACCCTCGTTTCCTTTAGCATTCTGGCAGTCCTCGATCCTCTTGAGAAACTTCCTTTCCAGCTCCACTAAACCTCATTCCAGGTATCCTAATCGCTTGTTGGTACTGACAGTCATGTCTTTCCATTCTTCAATTAGTTTTGATGGGCTTCTTGAATCTCACAGTGCTCGCTTTCACATTCCCGAATCCTCTTGCGCAGTTGGTTGTATTTGACCTGTGCTTCATCCCTTTCATCGATGATTCTATGACCTTGAACAAACCCGGGTTGGCCCAAACCATTGTGATTATCCTCCAACCAGCCTGAATAGTATGGGGTGCAGCCAGCATGGTATCTGTCTGGTTCGATAGTATCTCTTCCCATGATGATCTTGCAATGCCACATATGCTGAGCTTGGCACTTATAAGGACCGTCATCAGCTTGGAAGTCAGCCCAAAAGTGACTCATCTTGTCGACCCTTGGTATAACCTCTCCCTACCAGCCTGTCTCAGAACTCGTAGAGGGACATAAGGGTAGGTTCCTCTCAAACCGATCAGTATCATAAATGGTGCGTCCCTGGATCGGATGATGAACTCTTCAGTAGGGAACCACTCGAACATCCATTGTATTTGATCCACAGTTAGATTTTCAAACAGCTCCACCCACCCCTTGGCATCTTCTGGCTGAGCAAACATATTGGGCATGTAGTTCATTCGCCTTGGTTGATGGAAGGCTATATGATCGTCCCAGTCTCTACACTGAATCTCTTGCCGATATTCACCCCTTTGAAGATGCTCCATGAGCCAGAGCTGGAGTAGCAAGTTGCAGCCCTCGAAGTGTTGGGCTCCTTGTTGACATTTTTCCAAGGCTCGGTATATCTCTGCGATAATCATGGGCACTATGCTAAATGGTTGTCTACCAATTCCATCCATCAAAGTTTTGGTGACCATGGCTAGCCTGGTGTGGATCCTTGCTTTCTTCATTGGAAACACTATCATCCCCAAGAAGTAGAACATGAAGACAAAGACCCTTCGGTGAATATGCCCCAACGATGTAAGGGCGAACTCATCCGGATAAGTACGGTAGGATTTGCTGTGACCGTACCTCTCGTACAAATAATCAAAGGGAATGTAGGACTCCTTCAAACATGTCAAGTCTGGATTCTTCTTTAGGCCCATCATTTTGAGAAAACCTCTACCCTTGCGATTTTCCGGCATTAACAAACCCGAGGTCTCCCATGGTATACCAGCCAATCCTTATATTTCCTCTAGCAGGGGTGTCATCTCAATCTCTCCGAAGCTAAACACAAACCTATCACAATCCTAGAACATAGTAGTAACTTCTATGATTTTGTTGTTAGGCTGGACCTCCAAGAGGGAAGGTAGATTTCCTAGGTATTTCCGGACTAGAGTCTGATCACTGGAATGAAGATCCTCCCACCAACTTAGCAACCTTGGGGGGATGTTCGTGACCATGCCGAATCTGGGGACTTCATGCCTCATGTTTCTGCAAGACAAAAGGGTTAGGCCCTTACCCCCACCAGACCCGACTATTAAATACCAATAATTGGCATAAAAGCATTTAGTTCTCCAAATAAATGCACAAAACGTGATAATGTCTGTTTGGGTTTTTGGGAAACCCAGTGGACTTTGGATAAGGCTATCTTAAAGAGTCACTATGCGGACAACATAACTGACTCGACTAGGTTTGACCATGATGCATGCACAATTTAACAGAGTAAGGTTTCTATGGGGGTTTTTGACTGGTACCCTTGAGCGGACAACTCAAGAGGGAAAGGCACGAAACCATCGACTACACCGTTGATCGACTGGTTTTACCGCAAATACGCCTTTGCCGAATTTAAATGGTGATAATATCGGAAGAGCGCAACCACTCATTATAAGCGTTGCTATGGTATTTGTTTGGCATGAGTGGAATATGATGTTGAAAACATGCTTATGCAATAATTAAAGCAAGTTGTCACGTATTTGCACGTTCATAAAGTAATAATTACAATAATTTAAAACAGTAATAAAGGAGTGCAGTAAAGGAAAACAGTGAAAGAAACAAGGGAAAGAAACAAGAGACAAGTTAGTTTTTGCAGTAGAAGAGGGAATTAAATGCTTAAAGGTATTAAACAAATACGACATATAAGAAATGTAAAGTCAAAGTAATAGCTTGAAATGGTAGAAGCCTAAAAGATATCCCCAGCAGAGTCGCCATGTTGTCGCACCTCCTTTTTTCTCGCAAAATCGGGTTTGTGACATTTGGGAGACAACTCGTTCCCTTTCGGGAATTGGGTTTGAATTGAAGAGTTACCACCTAATGATTTAAGTGCACTAGGACACTAAGAAAGGTTTGGTTTGAACAACCAGAGATTGGGTAAGGACTTGAAATTATCTCAAGGGGAAGGTGTTAGGCACCCCTCAAGATCCACTAGTGTGGTTCCCGGCCAAGCTATATTGTGACTTAAGTGTAAATAACACATAGGCAAATAAAAAAAACTTCAAATAAGAGGGGATTTTCATGTAATAGTTACAAATAAACAAAAGTAAGAAAAAGGAACTAAAAGGAGTTGATTTTCTTAAAAGAAATGGTTTAAAAAGATTTAAAAGAAACAAAGAAAACAAATGGAAGGGGGGGTCCTAGGTTTATTAATAATATGGATCACCCTACACAACATCCGGTAATCACTCCTCAATGAGGGGCTACACGTGATGTTATCGCGTGGTCATCATATCCATATCTACCCTTTCCCACTCCGTTAAGGTATTAAAGCGCATAATGGTCTTGTTTACTTATTGCATGTTATACCCCCCCCCCAATCCTATCAGCCCCGGAGGTATTTGGAACTACTAATCCTAGGAGAGGAGGTATTGGGCTTATTTGTGGTTTCAAAAGGTAAAATACTAAGGCGACAAACAAAACACATATAACAAGTTTGGGGAAGCATATAAACAAATAAAAGGGCTCAAACAGACCTCCTTTAAACCAAAGAAAGCACATAATGTAGCATGACTTGCATGTACTGTTTAGGGTCTGATTAAAACTTAAACGGTGGAGGCAGATTGATTTATTATATAGTTCAGATAAGAAGCCTGAATCAGGTCTGCCTGCTGGTTGTAGTTAATAAAATCTGATTCAGTTTATAAACTGTCTTATGGCTTGCCTAAGTGTTAGACAAAGACCCCTATAGACATGATATTTACTGATTCCAGAAAAGGTGAAGTATACTGATTTTAGAAAAGGTTGTCAGTTATTCAGGAAAGACGAGTTTTGACAAAAGATCATAAATTCTGTAGACATTAGACATTGTTGTTACTGTTTTTAGACCTATAAGCGAGTGAAACGTTTCAGACTTGGTTGATAGTTCTTATAGGCATGCTTTCTATGTGTTGTCGATTTGGACACTCTTATAAATGTAGTAAAAAATGCAGAAACCTTATAGGCATGAGTCTAGATGCTGAATTTCGTTTAAAGCATATGAACATGATATCTAATCGCAGTTGGTTATTTAAGACCTACGAACATGTTTGCCTGATGAGGAATGCATATGCAAGATTCGGAAAGAACTTATAGGCAGGATATCTACATGATGTGCAGAAATTCAAAAATTCCTATAGGCAGGATATCTATACGCTATGCAGAATTTTAGAAAACTATAGGCAGGATATCTATATGGGTGCAGAATTCCTTATAGGCATAGTATCTACATATGAAAGTGCAGAATTCCTATAGGCAGGATATCTATGTGATATGCAGAGATCAGAAATTCCCTATGAGCAGGATATCTACCCCTTTTACATACATAGTTATTTCCCCCTTTTTTCACTAGCTGTCCCCAATAGTTTATTACAAAGTTATTACAGTCCAGAAAAATAAAGTAAAGAAAATACATCAGAAGTTGAAAATTACAACCAAGGAGAGCCTGATTCAGACTTCCTGTCTGAAGTATGAAATAAACCAACTCCAAAGATCATGTTTCAAAGCCTTTCTACCACTTGGGTGTGTCAGAGTTTCATAAGAACTCTGGGCAGTGCTTACATCCAAATGTATCGCCATATTAAGCCAAAGTGCAATGTGGAAGGACCATCCCTCAGGTGTCTAAGTTCAGAAGGAACTCAAGGTCCCAAGGCAAGGCTCACAAGAGGGGGCCAGAACTTAGAAACTAAGAGAGAGTGTAAGTGCAGAATTCTGAAAGGGGTAAAGGGAAAGGGAAACAACACACATAGGGATATAGGGAATGGGGAGTTGCAAGAGGTAAACAATAGGCTAGTGGGCATAACCCAACAATGGGAGATGCTGGCACACCCATAAGCCTACTGGAACACATTGTTTAGAGGTTAGGATCCCCTAAGGGATCAAGTTCAATCCATAGACAATAACTTGTATATTGCCATGTTTTAAACTGTAACTCAAAGCACATAAAGGGAAATAGGGAATAGGGATTCATAGCAGAAACAAGCAAAAGGGAATCAACATGCTAGTTTAATTATTTAACTCTGCAGAAGTAGTAAAGTAGACATAATGCAGAAAGCTGTAAGTAAACACAGTGTGAGGTTGCTGAAATTTGAAATTAGGACATACCAGTTTCAAAGAAACAAGTAGAGAAAAATGCAATAGTCTGGTAAAAACCTCAGTGCAGACAAGAAGAGAGAGTTCTATTATGTGAGTAAGAGTTCAGAAGAGATTGTGAATTGTGAAGTCTGAAGTGTGTTTTTGTGAAAAGGGTCGTGCCTTTTTATAGTGTAAAAACCAAGTAGAAATAAGGTAAGAAATAATTGAAGAGCTGATTGTCAATCAATTACACAAGACTCTATTTAGTTAAGGGATTCAGATTCAAACGGGTATAAACCAATTAAGGAAAGAAATTAATCAAACACTTTGTGCAAAGTAGGCAATTAGGGGTGAATACATAAAAGTTATTTAAGGACAGGGTTTTTGAAATACACGATTTTGTGCGAATAAAGTAAAAAGATCAATTAACAACCAGTAAATTAAAAGGGTCTGAGATTTTGTATGAATAAACCAAGTCAAAAGATGGGAAATGTTTTTAACTTAAGGGAAATCAGCAAACAATGGAAAGGGAATCAATTAGACCCATATTCAGAGGGAAGTAGGAACTAATCACAAATTCAAAAGCTACTTTAAAGAGAAGTCTATCATATATAAGGAGCATACGAACATGTTAAGCATGAAGGAAGACTGTAGTGTCATTGTAAAGTCAGTAGAAAATCCGGTATAGAAAAGTTTAGCAAAAGGTCAGAGTCATATGAAAGCAAGGAATGGGTCTGAAAGAGTTAGGGGTTTTGAAATAAACCCTAAGTTCAATCAAATCACATAATCAAGCTTGGCGGAACCCCCAAATTCTAGGGTTTTCACATTGAATCAAGTACAGAGATGAGAAGGCAAGCAGTTGAAACAAGCTCAGAGGTTTCAGAGTTGAAACCTCTTGCACGCTTCTTTCATCAATAGAAACTCATGAGAAAAACATGATAGCAAAGTAACATGTGGAACACAGTAGAAGCACTTAAAAGAAAAACACTGATAGAAACAGTAAAAGAAACATGCTTAAGAGATTTTTCAGAAAAAACTTAAACAAGGCTTAATAGAAGGAAAATAAGGAAACTTAAGAACTTATCAAGAAAATACAGTAGGAGAAACATGCTGGAACATAGCAGAAGACAAAAAATATAAGAACACAGTAGAAAAGCATATGAGAGCATAGTATGGAAACATAGTAGAAGAACATACAAGCATGGAGTATATAAAACTCAGTAAAAGAACATACAAGAATGGAGTGTAAAAACTCAGCAGAAGAACATACAAGAACGGAGTGTAAAAACTCAGTAAAAGAACATACAAGAACGGGGTGTAAAAACTCAACAAAAGAACATACAAGAACGGGGTGTAAAAACTCAGTAGAAGAACATACAAGGTAGAAGAAAACATAAGAACACAGTAGAGGCAAATAAACACAAAAGACAAAGGAGAGAAAGTCAGAGAAACACTTAAGCATTTTCAGAAAACCCTAGATCGGAAACGAAGCGGTTTTGAAAGTAATTTTTGAAAGAAAAGTTAGGGAAATCGTTTGAAAACTCAAGGAGAGCACAAATACACAATGGATCTAAGGAAATCGGAGAAAACCTCGAAGGGTTAGGGTTTCAAAAGAACCCTAGAAGTGAGATAGGCTTTGAAAGGTCACCGATCTGAGTCGGAGAAGTCGGAATCAGGCTCAAACCACCATGGTACGCCGGAGTAAAGCCGGAGATGGCCGTGGAACCTTGAATCGACAGAGGTTTGGGTGAAAACCTTTGAGGTCAGGCCTCGGCTCTTCAGGTATCAGGCTCGTGGGAGCAAGAGAAGGTGAGTATAAGACTCTCATAGCCTGAGAATCCATGGATTCCGGTGGGTTTCAAGGTGGATGTGGTGGTAGGAGGCAGTTAGGATTTGGGAATGTTTGAGAGAGTTTGAGAGTTCAGAGGTGGCTGGTTAGGTGAACTGATTTAGGGTTAAGGGGTGTTGGTATATTAAAAAAGGAAAGGAGGGTTTGTGGCCGTTGATCATTTTGATCAACGACCTGGATTTAATGGGGGGCCGGACGGGTTAAACTTAATTGGATCAGGGGAGGGTAGTTTAGGAATTGGGCCGGTCCATTTGAAATTGAAATTGGGGTTAATTGGGGGGTCGATTTGGGCTAAAATTTAAATAGGCAGGGCTAGTATTTAAATAGCCACTTTTTCCCTTTTTATTCTATAAAAAATAGTAAAATAATTTCTAGAAACAAATTAAAGGTACTAAATCGATTAATAATATGTAAATATTAAATTAAAAATACTGGAATCAAATTTGTAATTATAAACACAATTAAATCTTAAAATAGGCTAAAATTGCAATTATATGCAATTTAACTTTAAAATACTAAATAAATTTGTAAAAAATGTGCAAAAATTACCTTAGCTATATTTTGGTATAAATATGAGAATTCAATAAAGAAGTTACCGAAAATGATAATTTGTGAAATAATTATTGGTTTTGTTTTATAAAATAAGGCGATAAATTGATTTAAAAAATCTTTTAAAAATTGGAAAAATAATAAAACACTTGGACATACTTATATATGCATATGTATGCTATTTTGAAAGTATTTTGCATATGAAAAATATATAGGGCAAAAATTGGGTATCAACAACTCTCTCTCTCTCTCTTCTCTCTAACATATTCTTTCGATATTATTGCTCTTATTTGTTGACTTCATACTTGTTTTTCATTTATTGCTTGTCGTTGGCCATAAAGTGCCTCGCTTAATCATATCCTAACTGTTAGCCCCTTCCCTATTATCCCCGATAGCTCAAGCCCGAGCCCAGGCATCGACCTCGAGGCCCCTCATCGGTGAGTCCGGGGCCCGAATAGCCAACTCCTCGGTTTGGTTATAATTCTACTTTAGTTCGCATTTCGTCTTTAAACTTCACATACCTAGCATCAACTGTTTAACAACTAGCATAAAAATAAATCACGTATTTTTAGAGTCTCATCAACAAATTTAATTGTTATTACCATTTTTACGGTAAACAATATTTAATGTATTATTTATAAAATAATTACTGATATATTATACGCGCGCAAAGCGCATACCATAAGACTATATATATATATATATATATATATATATATATATATATATATATATATATATATATATATATATGTTAATTTATTTTATATTCTTTGAACAACAATCTGATGTATATGAATAACTTCCCTCTTCGAACTTCAAAATCTGTAGGAAAACTATTAGCATAAGTAATATCGTAACCAAAAGTTTCTTAATATATACGCGATCATAAAAAGGAGGCTACAATTTGTTGTAGACGGTCACAAACTTTAAGACGTGAAGCATCAAGCATAACCAATTATATATTGCTCATATTCACATTTTAAATTATGTTTTGTCGAAATTCAAAAAATAAGAAAACTGTCAACCAGAATAATTACCTAAGAAAAAGGTTATACCAATTGAATTAGTTGTGTACAACCTACAAACTATAATTTTGATCGGCGACCAAATCATTTGAATAGGCTTACTGCTCATCCATTTCAGCTTGTACTTTTTCCTTTCAAAATTTTAATTACTCATTATATTTTAATAATCCCTCTGGTCCACAATAAGTGACCAATTTACTTTTGGCACGCCGATTAAAAAAATATTAAATTCTATACAAAAATATCTAGTATGACTAAACTACCCTTAATTAAATATTTAATGTGAGGAGTAAGAAAACTTTTTAGGAATATGTACATAAGAGTAATTTTGTAAAAAGAAATTAAATTTTTTCTTGATTATATAAATTGACACTTATTTTGGACCAAAATAAATAAGTAAATTGGTCACTTATTGTGGACCAGAGGAAGTATTATTTATATATTTAAAAAAAGTATGCACTGTCGATATAATACACGTGTATCGCACGTATCTAGAAACTAGTAATACTATAAAACCCATACTATCTTATTAATTTGAAAGTGATAGTTTTTCTCTTAGGACATCTCCACCCTTTACTCCATTTTGGTCTAAAACGGGGATTTCCCCATTTTGGGGACAACTTACTTCAACCATTCCCCCATTTTTTCTCCAAACTTTTTTATATTCTTCTCTCTCTTTTATATTATATTATTATCTTTCATTTCAATTTTATTTTTTAATTTTCATTAAACAAATTCCATCTTTTATTTTTATTAATTTGTAATTTTCATTAAAACAATTTCATAAAATTTTAAATAATATAATTTGTAAGCAATTATTATAGATTAACTAATAATTCAAATAAAAGTGAAATCATTGCGATACAAGAAATACATATTACATAACGATAAAATTCATTCAAAATACTACATAAATATTCAACTTCAACCTCTAGTATTCTCCCATAAATGATCTATTAATGCATTTCGAAGTCTAAAATGAGCATCTTTGTCCTTAATTCTTCTATGTGCAAAATGAACATCTTTGAGATAATTATATATTTTTTGTACAATTATAACTTATAATAAAATTAATTTACAAGTTTACATAAAAATAATAAATGCACGAAAATTAATTTATCAAAATTATACACCAAAGTTAAGATATAAAATTAATACTATAAAGACATTACATAAATATAATTAGGTACATATAAAGAGATAAATTAAAAGATTAAATAATAAAATAAAATAAAAAAGTGATGAATAGTAATGAATAGTGTACCCCATATTTGAGGGAACACAATTCATCCCCATTTTGAGGACAAAAATAGGGGAGGGTTGGAGCTAAATTACCCAAAAATTATCCCTGGGGTAAGGTGGCCTTAGCTATAAATAGTCATCTCCCCGTAGGAAAATGACCCGAGAATCCTAAAAACAACAGATAAGACTTTGTAAAATATGTGGAAGTCGCCATCATCATCCTCCTTCTCCAGCATTCATCTATTTCTATTTGTTCTGATCATCAACCAACATGTTACTGTTTCATCACAGCCACTTTACACAAAATCAAGATGGATTGTGAACTCAACAGGGCAAAGAGTGAAACTGGCATGTGTAAATTGGGTGTCACATATGGAAGTTATGGTGGCAGAAGGGCTAAACCAACAGCCAGTGGATGCAATTTCTCGAGCTATTATCAACATGGGTTTTAATTGTGTTAGACTTACATGGCCACTCTTCTTGTTTACTAATGATTCTTTGGGATCAATAACTGTAAGACAATCTTTCAAGAACCTTGGACTCTTTGCTTCCATTGTTGGTCTTCAAGCTAACAATCCTTCCATTGTTGATCTCTCTGTCCTCGATGCTTACCAGGTAACAAATTTAATTTGCATTCCGTATAAAGATTTTTTACATCATCAGTATATTTCAAGATTAGTTATCATTTTTGATAAGACATAAATTTTTCTGTAATTACTTTACAAATGACTTAATGATTTTGTTGCTTGACTAGTGACTTACGCTAATATTTTTTTCTTGCTCAAACAAGAAGTTGAGAAATATAAGATAAATAAATGATAGGTAGAGAGGTGGTTAGAAGTCACATTCCAATGGGCATACGTAGTTTTTCAACAATGTAGGGTTAGCTCCGGGAAAAAAAGGAAAAATACGGTTAGCATTATTTTATGTTGATGGAAGACTTTCGCCGAAAGTATATATTCCTTCCATCCCATAATTATTGTCCACATTTGGATCGATGTCATTTTCCATCATTGCGATCACTATATAATAATATAGATCCAGTATAATTTTTTATAAAGAGATCAAACATAATATTTTAATGGATTTTCCCACCATTTAAAACCTATCAACTCGTGTTCCTTTTAAAATGTCGAATATTTTCACAGACCAACTAAATTGTTTAAATTGTTCGAGTGAAAGAGTATCGTGAACATTTTTTTTTGTGTTTATAGATATATCAGTTTATGTAATTATGCTCATTAAATTAATTTTTGTACTATGCGTGTCAAAGTTTGTTTAAACCATATTGGCAAATCAAACTTTTGGTATAGATCAAATTTTAATTTTATTTATATCATAACTAAGGAACGTATTCTTATCTCTTTCATTGGCCACTGACAATAATTTGTCACCACCTTAATATCGCAGGAATATGAATAATTGTGCAGTTCTGTAATTCCTTCTTTTTCTCTAAAACTTGATGTTATATCTACTTTTGAAAAAGAATCAAATAGAGAAATGTTGCTTTGAGCTACTCTATTCGTTCAATGAAACGATTTTGTTTGGAATCTTAAAAACCAGTTTATAATAGTTGATTCAATCCTTTTTGTTTTATTCTATTTTATCTATAAGTAGATTGAGTAGCAATGACGCTGTAGTGATGGTGACCTCCAACAAATATCATCTTTTCTTGCACGCCACTACTCCTTTTTATTTCTTAAAAAAGGTGCATCCTAAAAAGCAATTATTGACCAAGTAGAACAATCCCAACACAATATTATGAAATTTATAGATATCCTCATTCAAATTGTAATTTTGTTGGATGATAAACAACCTAAATGTACTGTTTCCGTTCCAACAGAATGACATAGTGCAAAATACGACAGTTAATCCATATAAGTTTCAGTGTTGATCTGTAGACTGATACTTTATATTTTAAAAACAACATTCATGCATTTACTAAAAAAACTACACAAAATCACAATTTTATATAAGTAAAAATATTATAAAATTATCATCAGAAAAGAAATTATATTCTCAAATAGTTAGTAACAGTGTCATTCTTCTTGAGACGTCTAGTTTTTCCTCCATATATTAGCTAATTTTGTTGAAAAACTTATATCAATACTCTTTTCAGTTGTTGACTTTACCATATATAGTATGTCCAATTATCCATTTATATTTATGACAGGCAGTGGTGGCTAGCCTTGCAAAAAACAATGTAATGATCATATTAGATAATCACATAAGCAAGCCTGGCTGGTGCTGCAGCAGATTCGATGGCAATGGCTTCTTTGGAGATAAGTACTTTGACCCTGACCTCTGGCTCCAAGGCCTTACCAAAGTAGCCACCATTTTCAAGGGTACTAACAATGTAGTAGGCATGAGCTTACGAAATGAACTTCGTGGACCTCTACAAAATGCTCATGATTGGTACAGGTACATACCACTATTCAATCTATCAAAATTTCTGAATTTTGACTACATGTTGACGGCAGGCTGCATCTGCACTGCACCTATCTGTTGCCTCAAGCTCGAACTATATAATATACCCCGTTTCAATTTAGATGATACAGTTTGACTTGCCTTAAAGTTTAAGAAAAAAAGAAAACTTTTGAAAAATGAAGTTCTAAAAGGTTAAGGGCTAAAAGCTTTATGGGGTCAAGTATTTGTGTGACTATAAAAGCTTCTCATTAAGGGTAAAGTGAGTAAAATAAAAAGTTTAAAGGTAAATTGTTTTCAAATATAGAAATATGTCTTTCTTTTTTGAACGGACTAATACGGAATGTATGTCATTTAAACGGAAACGAAGAGAGTAATATTTTTGGTATAGCCGAATTAATCTTTCATAAAAAAAATTATCTTGAGAAAGTTTCCCATTAAAGATTGAAAACATTTTCCAAGTTTTAATCAGTGAGTGAAATTTTCTTTTTCTTGAAAATGCTTTCTAATTTTGGTTGATGAATGAATTCCTTTTTTCCTGATGATAACCTAACGCCAAAAAATCTTCTAAACATAGTTGAAAATCTACCTATTAATATTTTCCTGAAAATGACTTCCGTTGCAGCGTGCACTACATATATACCTGAAAATCATCTAAACAATGTATATAATTGGGCTAAGTTGCAACACATCACCGTGAATGCAGTTTATGTTCAAACATTTTACCGCGCCTGAATGCTTAAAAATTTATATTTGTTGCTATGGTTCACCAATTAAAGTGGTGGTTGTTGAGGCAGGTACATGCAGAAAGGAGCTGAAGCAGTGCATGCAGCTAATCCCAATGTTCTTATTATTCTATCCGGCCTAAGTTTCGACAAGGATCTTTCTTTCTTGCACCAAAGACCAGTAAACTTGACATTCAGTGGCAAGCTAGTTTATGAGATTCATCGATACGGTTTCACAGATGGAGATACTTGGTCAGGAGACAGTGCAAACCAAGCATGCGGAGTAGTGTTGAATGACATGGTGAGCAAAGGAACATTTGTGTTACAACAAGGCTACCCATTGTTTGTGAGCGAGTTTGGAGTGGATCAAAGAGGCACTAATGTGAATGACAATAGGTATTTCAATTGCTTTCTTGGACTGGCAGCTCAACTTGACTTTGATTGGGCACTCTGGACACTTGTTGGGAGCTATTATTTGAGAGATGGGGTTGTGGGACTCAATGAGTACTATGGGGTTTTAGATTGCAACTGGCGTGATATCAGGAACTCAAGCTTTCTGGAAAGAATCTCAGCCATCCGCTCTCCATTCCAAGGTATAAGCTGAAGTGGTAACATCTATGACTTTTCAAAAATGTTGCCTCACCCGTGTCAGATCCTCCAAAAATGCACTAATTTTGGAGGATCCGACACACAATCTGGCAACATAATTGTTAGAAGTTCTTTATGAAAAAAGAACTAAGCATTTACCTTGGTTCAAATGCAGGACCAGGTTATACCGAGACTCGTCTCCATAAAGTGATTTTCCATCCAAAGACAGGGCTTTGTGTTCGAAGAACCTCATTTCTGCAGCCATTGGAGTTAGGTTCATGCTCTGAGGCTGCAGCATGGAGGTATGCTCCCCAAAAAACACTGACAGTCATCGGAACTTACTTTTGCCTGCAAGCAGATAAGCTTGGGGAGCCAGCAAAACTTGGTATAACATGCAGTGATGACAGCTCAAAATGGGAAACCATCTCGGACTCTAAGATGCACCTGTCTTCTAAGCTACAAGATGCTACTAGTGTTTGCTTGGATGTTGATTCCAACAATGTTATTGTCACACAAACATGCAAGTGTTTGAGCACAAATGACACTACATGTGATCCTGGAAGTCAGTGGTTCAAAATTATTGACAGCACAAGGGTGACAAAAACAACAAAATCCTTTCTTCAAATCAAACCAATCATTCGTTTTCTAGCAAGGAGTTTCTTTGGAAGCTACATCTGATAACACAGAGTACTTCATTTAGACATGCAATTGAAGGTTTTTCAACACTTAAATACTCATGTAACTGTTTGACACTCTAATAGTTCACGAATGGATTTTATCATTGCAATACAAGTCATTCTTCCATGGCATCTCCACCTTCAATCACTTGTACAATCTCTCTCAATGGTGTAATCTTTGTAAGGAGAACTTCTGCAAGCCAAAGAATTCCAGCCGACGCATTAGCAAAATTCCATTCGTAATTCAAATAACCGTGATACTTGCTCTATTACATTGCATGTTGACAAGTCTGAGAACACTAACCAGTCTTTTTGGGGAACGAGTAACCTTTTTGTGGATAGGTGCGGGGATTAGGCGACAAATGGTTTCTTAAGTACTCCGTGTTTCCCTAACAATCAAGATAAAAGTTTAGAAGCCACATGCTATAAAAAAAAAACAAAAAATGGTGTTATGCATTCTACGCTGAAAATTCGTCATTATCGCTAGGAGAGCTTTTTTTTTCCCCATTAGGTTCACTTAAAGGAAAGCTGACCTTTGTTATCACACAGATATCAACATTGCTGCCACTACCGAGGTCATTGAATACTCCGGACAATATGGCCTCTGCTACTAATTTTATCCCTTCATCCCTCTGCAACAAATTCCCCTCAACATTCAGGATTAATAATACATCTACCAAATGCAGCAAACTACTCTAGCTTAAAGAAACAAACTTACGTTCATCCCTTCCTGGTATTTTGACTCAAAGATAGCCATTGCTGCGAGGGAACCAGAGCCCATTGTAGCATATGGCAGAGTATCAGTTGATCCATGTGGATAAATCTGAGAGGCGATCGATTGACCAAATAGTGGAACTTTAATGAAAATGAGGAAAAATATATACACACACACGCCCACATACATTTATATACATACTTATACACAAATATAAATGTGAACACTACTTACAGTATGCAGATGGGGCCCTGTGACATCCACACCACCAAGGACCAAAGCAGCTGAGACATGGCCTTGGTAGCTGGTAAAGAGAGCATAGTTAGGCTTCTAGGATTGATTTTTTAATGCACTCGAAGACACTACTATGCCTATTAGGAACATTAACAATAGAAGCTTTACCTGAAAAGGTGAGACTTCAAAAGAGTAAGAGCTGTCACAACCCTGGATTCACGACCAGTGTGAAACCTATGAAGCTTCAGCTGGGAACTGACCATGTCTAGAGAATAACAGTTCTAAATTAACATTAAGAGATGACATAGAGAGAGAGAGAGAGAGAGAGAGAGAGAGAGAGAACCGGATTGGAAACTTAAAAGGAGAAGGTATATATATTGCAAACAATTTCCAAGAACTCCTAGAATAAGGATATAAAGCTCATTACCAGTAACCGCCTCTGTATCCGCAGCTGTCCCAGCTCCGCAGCAATATATATTAGGAGCCATGTAATGAATTTTCTCACAGTTTTTATCGGCAACAATTGGCCCTTCAGTTGCCCGTGTGTCGGCTCCAAGGATAACACCATCCTGAACAAGAATCATGCTCAACAAGTTGATTAAGGGCATCGATTCTAGATTCTGCATGACTTGTGCATAATTGAACAGATAAAGTAACCCCAAAATGTCACATTTTCTAACAAGCATGTTATAATATGTCAATTAAGCACTATTTCCAGAGTCTACTGATTCATCATGCAAGGGCTCATGGAAAATCAATAAGAGCACTACAGAAAGAGCCAAATTGTCCATAAAAACAACAGAAGAGGGAAAGAAGAGAAAGATGTGAAGGAGCAGCAATCTTTGAGAGGTACTATTCATTGAAATGCAAATAACTCTTCATTCGGTTTTTTTATCAGCATTCCTATTTTAATTTCATTCTCTGGAAGACAACCTAAATGTGTTTATAGATAGTTATATAATCAGTTGAATGAAGTTAATACCACAAAGTAGAAACTAACGGGTCTCAATTCCAGACAATGACCTACATCATGATGCCTTCTATATTTTCTCAATAAGTATGACGTTCTTTTCTGGATCTTGAAAGACTACCTTCTGCTTTGTGACCTCATCAACAGCTTTTCCTCAAGCTTCCTGCTATTTAAGCAGAAAAATATGCAGTCCCTACCTAATTTCCTCTCTATAACTACTATTTAGCCATTAAAATCAATCACCGACGAAGCTATTGAGGCTGAAGTCCGACCGCGATGAATCCACCATTATCACCGGCAAGATTTGAAAGATCTTCGTCCTCTCTCTTATACAACTCTAGATTTGGAAGATGAATTTTATATTTTCCTTATTTTTCTTTTTTTATCAGATAATACTCCATTCTATGAAACACGACTTTTTGAGAAGGAAACAGGACTATGTTCCAATTCTTCATTGAATCAAGAACATATCTGGAAAAAAAATAGTCTTTTGAGTATTTCTGATTTTGGGTGAGATGAATTTCTTGGAATTATTGATGAGTTTTCATGAGGTTTAAAACTAACTATAATAGAGGTAAACAAACAGAAGGAGCGGGTTGGTGGAGAGGAGGGTTTGGAATTTGTTTTTGGCGAAGGAGGTGGAGAAGATGATCAAAAGTGGGGTTTGGAAGAAGAGGAGACGGGTGGGGGGGGGGGGGGAGGGATTCATTTATGTTTTTCTACTTCAAATTATTTTAATTTTTTTGGCCATTTGGGTGCAAACCAAGAGGTTGTGAGTTCGAGTCTCCCAAAGAGCAAGGTGGGAAGTTCTTGGAGGGAAGGATGCCGGGGTCTATTTGGAAACAGCCTCTCTACCTCAGGGTAGGGGTAAGGTCTACGTACACACTACCCTCCCCAAGCCCCACTAAGTGAGATTATACTGGATTGTTGTTGTTGTTGTTGGCCATTTGAGTGCAAATTAGATTTTTTTTCTTGAGCTATGACACGTGTCATGCTTTAATTGGCCAGTGTGATACAATCTCCAAGAAGAAGTGGTCTGGTCAAAAGTGGTGTCTCAGACACAATTGTGAGTGTGTAAGAGGTTACCCGTGGTCGACATGATTGTCACAGGAATTAGGCCTCAAGCCCGGGGGTAAAATATGTATTCTGCCTAAAAAGAACACAGATTGCAGACAACTCATGCGTATGGTTAGACTACTAACTTAATACGAAATACATTTTTTTGACCAAGAACTTACAAGGAAATCCATGCAGCATTAAATGACATTCTAATATGTTTTTTCCTCCTTTTTCACAGTAGTGTTGATGTCAAACTTCTGGTCGGATGAACTAAATTATTTGGCAACGCAAAAGAATGCAGATCATACAAGCAACCAGCTCAAGAGTCACCATATTGTATGCTCTAGTCAGTTGCTGATTATGTTGAACGATTACAGTATAATTAATTTCAACAAATTGTATGATCTCTGTGATGCCATATGATTCTATTGCTATTTTAACTAAAGCACAACACCATTTTGAAAAGAATTTCTTATGAATGTAGTTAAATGAAACTAAGGTAAGCTTGGACCCCTATAATGTTAAAACATCTTTGCTCTTAATGGTTTTCATTACACAACTTCTGTGCGAGAATCCAAACATCTCTGAATTACCAGATGAGGAGAACAAAATTCGCTCCCTCTTTTTTGCTCTGTAAATAGAATAAATCCCTTTGCAATGAATTAGGTCTGAGCAGTGTTATATAGGCGCACCACAATGCAAGAGGCATTGCCAACATGCCTTGTGCATGGCAGAGGTGAAATTATGCTGAGGAGTTAGCTTTCTTGAGTGAGGCCTCCACCTGTATGGTTTTGGTCTGATGTTTTTACACCCTTATTACAAGGAGTACCCATATTTGAGTGAGGCCTTCAGATTTTTACTTCATTTTTGCCCTTAGCCAATTAATGAGAGGTGTTTCCATCATAAGATCATTTAAAATTCTCTCTGTTTATCTTCCTATTTTTTCCGTATCATTGATCATATTGATTTTTTTAGCACATTAAAAAAAAAGTCCAATAAGGCGTTCGCTTCACAGCTTGAGGCATACATCTCACTTTTTAGCAAGAAAATTAGCTTCTCTTTTTCAAATACATGTGGTAAGCAGTAGGAGGTGCAAGATCTTGCTACATCAGATTAACAGAACATACCATATTTAGAAAGAGAAGACGTTGAACTGAAAACATTGAGTAGAGTGAGTGGAATTAGGATATGAATAAATCTATGTTTATTATGTTGATATGAATAAACTTTCCTGTCTTGAAGCTCGGGAGGAATATAGATAATAATGGTCACTTAATAGTTAATAGATAATAATGGTCTGCTATGGCAACGTTTTCCATATTTTCAGACGTCTACATGAAAATTGTGTGAGATCTAACAATCCTTTGATTTTACTCCCAAACAAGTTAGGTAGGCTGTATGAATCATCACTGACCATGTTATAATCCTTTGTTTTTACTTATATAAAAAAAAAGAATCCTTTCCGAGAACCCCTAGTTTACCTTTAAAGGAAAATGATTTAGTGTTGGAATGAAATGAACCCAATAATGTAGAACAGATAAGGAGATTCATATAGCCGACCCCGACAAACTTTGGGATGAGGCATGGTTGACTCGTTGACCTAGACGAAAATCAGGAATATTACGCATCCCGTGCCCCTGCCCCTGGGGCAATAACCCTAATACTGAAAGCTTTGCTTGTAGTTTTTTTATTCTTTGCAGAAATATTCACCACATCAAACCATTAAAAAAATTCCAAAGTAAGAACCTTTAACTTACGTAATCCAACAATAGACCCATAAAACACAAACAAAACTAACCCAAACCGAAATTTAGCAAATTAAAAAAGGGGAACGGACCTGAAAAATTAAGCCGACGATGGTAGTACCAGTCTTGAGAAAAGAAGGAGAACGGAGTCCTTTATTGACCAGCATCTCATTCCTTCTACACAAATCAAAACTAAACCCACCTTTTTGGGGAACATCCATTGTTGTCTTAGCCGTCATTTTAACCTCCAAATAAAACCTACCCACAGAGCAAAAGTTAAAGACAGGAATGCAGTATAATGGAACTGTGAATCGTTAAGAAACTTAAATTGAAGTTCTTAGTAGCGACTTACTTGCTGCAGCTGAAAAGGTAAAGTTCGGAATCGGAAAGAGAGATTGTGAAAATAGCCAAGGCTTGAAGAACAAGAAAAAGAGATCGATTGTGAAAATAGCTGGTGAATCTTCTATGGACGGGTAACTCTTGGGCTGCTTCGGTTAAGGCCCAAAATATATTCAGTTGGGTTACCCAAATAGTCCACCGAATTTAATGTTTATTTTTTCTAGTCAATATATAATATACATATACAACAACAACAACAACAACAACGGCCCAGTATAATCCCACAAGTGGGGTCTGGGGAGGGTAATATATACGCAGACCTTACCCCTATCCCGAGGGGTAGAAAGACTGTTTTCAGGAGACCCTCGGCTCAAGAAAGCAACAGGAGACGATATATTAGTACCATCAATAGAATCATAATAAAATAACAACAATATAAGAAATACGAAATAGATGGAAGGTATAATAATAACCAGCAGCTAAAGCCCTGCATCAGTAGATGACCACTAGAATCCTAAAACTAACTCATAACTGGCTAATCTCACTCTAGTGCGCTGTAGAAATATTCACAACTTCCCCTAGCCTACAACTTTAATGCTCGACCTCCACAATTCCCTGTCAAGGGCCATGTCCTCGGCAATTCTAAGTCGCGCCATGTCCTGCCTGATCACCTCTCCCCAATTCTTCTTAGGTCGCCTTCTACCTCTCATTGTACCCACCACAGCCAGTTGTTCACACCTCCTCACCGGTGCATCAATGCTCCTCCTGTGAATGTGCCCGAACCATCGGAGTCTTGCTTCCCGCATCTTGTCCTCCATGGGGACCACGCCCACCTTCTCTCGAATTTCTTCATTCCTAATCTTATCCATCTTTGTATGCCCGCACATCTACCTCAACATCCTCATCTCTGCTACTTTCATCTTCTGGATGTGTGAGTTCTTAACCGGCCAACACTCAGTCCCATACAACATAGTAGGCCTAACCACTGCTCTATAAAACTTACCTTTTAGTAACGGTGGCACTTTCTTATCATACAGGACTCCCGACGCTAACCTCCACTTCATCCACCCCACCCCTATACGGTGTGTGACATCCTCGTCGATCTCCCCGATCCTCTGAATAACTGACCCAAGGTACTTGAAACTACCCCTCTTGGGAATGACTTGAGAGTCAAGCCTCACATCCACTCCCGCTTCCGTTGGCTCGACCCCAAATTTGCACTCAAGGTATTTCGTCTTTATCTTGCTCAACTTGAAACCTTTAGACTCAAGGGCATGTCTCCAAACCTCTAGCCTCCCATTGACGTCGCTTCGTGTCTCATCAATTAGAAATATGTCATCAGCAAATAGCATGCACCATGGCACCTCTCCTTAAATATGATGAGTTAGTGCATTCATCACCAGGGAAAATAGGAATGGGCTGAACGCAAACCCTTGGTGCAACCCCGTAACAATCGGGAAGTGCTCGGAGTCGCCTCCTACTGTCCTAACCCGAGTCTTAGCTCCATCATACATGTCTTTAATCACCCTAATGTAGCCAACCAGAACCCCTTTAGCCTCCAAGCAGCTTCATAAGACCTCCCTAGGAACCCTGTCGTACGCTTTCTCCAGATCAATAAACACCATGTGGAGATCCTTCTTCCTATCCCTGTATTGTTCCACCATCCTCCTAATAAGGTGGATAGCTTCTGTGGTAGATCGCCCCGGCATGAACCCGAACTGGTTTTCTGAAATAGACACTGTCCGTCGCACTCTCATTTCTACCACTCTCTCCCAAACTTTCATGGTATGACTCAGTAATTTGATATCCCTATAGTTGTTACAGCTCTGGATATCGCCTTTGTTCTTATACAACGGAACCATTGTACTCCACCTCCACTCTTCAGGCATCATATTAGTCTTGAATATAATATTAAATAACCCAGTAAGTCATTCCAAGCCTTCTCTACCCACACACCTCCAAAGTTCAATCGGAATTTCGTCTGGTCCGGTAGCTCTGCCCCTTCTTATCTTACGCATCGCCTCCATGACCTCATCGACCTCAATGTCCCTACAATAACTTAATTCATGGGGACTATCGGCATTCCTCAATTCACCTAGTACGATATCCGGATCCCCTTCTTCATTTAGAAGTTTATGAAAGTAGGTCTGCCACCTCCTCTTAATCTGGTCATCCCCCATCAAAACTTTGTCGTTCTCATCTTTTATGCACCTCACTTGGTCCAGATCCCGAGCCGTCCTCTCTCTCACCTTAGCCAGTCGGAATAACTTCTTTTCCCCACCTTTGTTCCCCAGGTCCTCATACAGACGAGCAAAAGCTGCAGTCTTAGCCTCTGTGACTGCCATCTTCGCCTCCTTCCTAGCTACCTTATACCTCTCACTGTTCGCTCTCCTCTCTTCCTCGCCAGTGCTCCCTACTAACTGCAGGTAAGCCGCCTTCTTTGCTTCCACTTTACCTTGGACAACTGCATTCTACCACCAGTCTCCTTTGTGGCCACCGGTGCGGCCCAAAGAAATCCCTAACACCTCTCTCGCCGCCTTCCTTATACAGTCTGCCGTCGTCGACCACATAGTGTTTGCATCCCCACTACTTCTCCACGCTCCCATTGCCGATAACCTTCCTTCCAATTCCTGAGCTTTATCCTTAGTCAAGGCGCCCCACCTAATCCTTAGATGGCCTCGTACTGGCCTTTTCTTCCTCCTTATCATAATACCAATGTCCATCACTAAAAACCTATGCTGCGTTGCGAGGGTCTCACCAGGGATAACCTTGCAATCCTCGCATAACCTTCTGTCGCATCTCCTGAGGAGGAGATACTCAATCTGAGTCTTCGCCCCCGAACTTTGGTAAGTAACCAAATGCTCCTCCCGCTTCGGAAAACTTGAGTTCGCAATCACTAGATCAAATGCCTTGGCAAAGTCCAACAACGAAGTTCCCCCTCCGTTCCGCTCCTCGAAACCGAAGCCGCCATGCACCTCAGTATAACCACTTGCAGACGACCCAATAAGACCATTGAAGTCTCCTCTTATGAATAACCTCTCGGAAGGCAGGATACTACGAACGATCTCATCCAACTCCTCCCAGAAACGCCTTTTAGTCTCCTCATCCAAGCCTGCTTGTGTTGCGTACGCGCTAACGACATTTAAAATACACTCACCCACCACTAACTTAATAGTCATTAATCTATCATTCACTAGCCTGACCTCTACCACCGACTCTCTAAGATGGCTATCTACCAGGATACCCACTCCATTCTTACCCCTCAGGACTCCAGAGTACCACAACTTATACCCATCCGCGTTTTTCGCCCTCGATCCGACCCACCTAGTTTCCTGGACACACGCTATATTAATCTTCCTCTTCTGAAGGATCTTCGCCAACTCTATAGACTTACTCGTTAGTGAACCTATGTTCCATGACTCGATTCTCAACCTATAGGCTCCCTTGCCCCCTCTACCTCCCCTGCCTCCTGTCCTACCCCTTGACCCCCGCCCCATACTCTGCCTCACACCCTGCCCCACTCGAGGACATGCCCTTATTCTATCATCCCAGACTACAGCCACTACACCTACGACAATCTAAAGAAGACTTGCTAGTGCACAACGGACAACGAATCAAACTAGAAGGAAACAAGTGACTACTAGCACACTAGTTGAATGATTGAACTATTGCAAACTAAAGAACATCAATTTAGCTAACACCAAAAGGGAAACAGTAAAGCGGGAGGTACCAACTCCCGAGAACAAAACCTGTGATTGATTTGCTATACTCGATGTAGTTGTACGCTCACGCCCGCTTCCCACCGCCCTTTGCTGACACTCGCCCAGGCTGCTCTCCTTTGCTAGTGCTCTTGCGCCCAACTTGTCTCCAACAATTTCGAGAGTTTCCCTGAAAACACAAAAAATACCACGACCCAAAAACCAAAAAGGGGCTGTCACCGCTACCACTGGTGTAGCCCCGACAGTAGCAGGGGAAATGCAGGAAAAATGCAGAAAACTACACAACACACAACTTAATTTAATTTCCAACACCAAATTAACAAGCAATACAGTATTTCACAATAAGAAATTAACGTACTCTGCAAAAATTCACCAACTTTATCATCAACCATCCACAAATCCGACAAAATTGTAGCGGTAAAAACTCAAAAGCGTACAATCCCTCAAGTCAACAGAAGATAGAGCAAAGGAACAGATTATTAAATTACTAAAAGATAGGTATAGGTAATTTTCAACCGACCGGATCAATTTATTTAACGAAACAGAGATTAAACAAATTCACAAAAGGCAAAAAATTGACGAGAAAATCAGATCCGTGCTCAGGTTAACATATCCGAAACATATAATCAAATATGTACAACATACATAAGGAAGGCAAAAGAAGAAAGAAAATTCAAAGAAGAAAACTGGAAATAGAGAAAGTTGTACCTTGAGGAATCAAACGAGAAGATCTAGTCAATTTTATACAATGAAAAATAAAAGAATTGTGAACCTTAATACTATGTGTTCTAATTAATGCAGTTTTGATATATTCTTTTGTTGAGGGTTTTAGTCTTTCGTTTTCCTCTTTTTTAAAAAAATTTGAAACAACGCAGAAACAGAAAATTTATAATCTTAACAACTGACTCTGGTCACTCAACAATGGTAGAAATCAAGAAAATTACTAATTTAACTCAGAAAATAAAAACTTAAGTGAATTATGTCACACCTCCTTTTTCACCCGCGCCCCCGTAAAGAGCGTAGAGAGAGTTTTTCCAATTAAAGGACAATCGAAACGAGATTTTATTTAAAGATTTAGAGTCGCCACTAAGGAGATTTATGGTGTCCCAAGTCACCGGTTGAATCCCAAATCGAGGAAAAGATTGACTCTGTATTATAGTCCGCGAACCAGAAATCCGAGTAAGGAATTCTGTTAACCCGGGAGAAGGTGTTAGGCATTCCCGAGTTCTGTGGTTCTAGCACGATCGCTCAACTGTCATATTCGGCTTGTTTATCTGATTTTAATACATGTTGAACCTATGTGCAATTGTTTTACTGTTTACCGCTTTTATTATTGTTATTTTTAACGAGAATTGCAACGTCGTGAAAATACATCTCGAACCTCGTCACATCAATGCACCCGTGGTTATTGACACATTTCAACTCTGTTGAGATTTGGATTTTGGTCACATAAATGTGCACCCGAGTTTAAGAAAGTAAATTATTAAAGGCGCGCCTAAAGCGACTAACGTATCATTATTTGGGTAAGGCCGTGAAACTTTGCTAAACGGCCCATCCCGAAGTCTAAGTAATTTTACCAACACGTATAGAGGGCCCTGCAGCTCGTGTATTTCTTTTGTCGAGGCTCGTCTCATTCATTATTTTTTAAAAGGAATTTGCAACGTTGTGGAAATGCATCTCGAACCACGTCACAATCAATGTACCCGTGATTAGCGACACATTTCGACTTCGTTGAGATTTGGATTTGGGTCACATAAATGTGCACCCAGATTTAAGAAGGTAATGTTATTTAAAGTACGCGCCTACAGAGACTAACGCGGGGTTATTTTGGGAAATGGCCGTGAAGTTCGCTAAGCGGCCGATCCCGAGTTCTAAGTAATTAATACATACATTTGTGAGGGCCCCGCAATCTATGCGTTTTATTTGGCGAAGCTCATCTCATTTTTATTCAAGGATATCCTAAAACGACTATGATTTTCTATTTATTTGTCTCTATGAATAAAGGAAAATCCTAATCAATTAGTATTAAAAGTTCGGGCTTCAAGTTCAAGTCCGGGTCCAAACAAAAGGAAACACCTTCTAGTTTGAACCCGCTACCTAACTTAAGATCCGCCGCCTGCCGTTGTAAATATTAACAAACCAGCTACCATTTCGATCCCGTTCAACTCTAGCTTTATTATATGAACTGGACTATTGGAATTAACTATGTGTAATACAAAGCCATTTTTGAACTCTTTTTACAACTTGTTGAAAAATGCATCAATGCCTAAAAACTGATATCAAGCTAACATTAATCAATAACGTTTGAGAACTAACATTAGTTACTAACATTATTTACATTGCTATTTAAAAGGATGTTATTTACTCAAGTGAACTCGCAATTTCAGAATTAGACCTATTAAACCAACATATAAACTATTTGAACCTGTTTTGTGACATAAACTATTTGAAACTATTTCACGACTACTGAAGAAGAATTAAGTACAGTATATTTCATAACTAGTAATCACCAACTAAGATTAATTACAATTGATATTCACATGTTTGTAGAAATAGATTCAATCAGTCCAGTTTATGCATTCCCAAGTCATTCTAATACATGCTATTAAATATCAAGTGAACTACTCCTTATACATTAAAGTAAACACAAAGAAAAGGGGAAGTTCAGAAATCCATTCCAACAACTCTTTACTTCCTTTCCATTAAATTTGAGAGCTTTAGAACGTGTACCTGGATAATGGAAATACAAGAAGATGAAGGAGTAGTCAGCAACAGTAATAACACAGCAACACAGTGACAGAACAACCCAGTAATAGATTTAAAAAAAGGAACCAGCAGAATTCTAGCAACACCCAACGAAACAGTAGCAAATAACCAATAGCAAACTCAGGAAGAACCAATTGAAACCCCAAAAATACCAACCAGCAACACCAATGAAACAGCAACAGTACTAGTTCTGATATTCAGCAGTGAAAGAAAAGACCTCACTTTTCAGTTTCTTAGCTCTCACACACTGAACCTTTTAGGATTAAAAAAAAACAGCCTCTTTTTTACTTTCAAATTACTGAACTTTTAAATGTTAAAAATCCAGCCTAGACTCTCTAAAAAAAAACTGAAAGAGAACTGATTTTTTCCTTCAAAAAACCAACCCCTTTTCTATCTTGAACGACCCTATTTATAACCCAAAAACAGGCTTGTTATCTCTGCCTTGAAACCATCAGATTCTAACTGTCCATCCCCCTTTCAATCCCATTACTTAATGTCTTCTTGTTTGAAGTTATTTTGTTCCCCACACTTGCATGCCTTGTTCCCCACACTTGCATGCCTTGTTCCTCACTATGTATTAAACAATGCCTTATTTTAATATTATTAGTGCTTAGTGGACAGAGCACTCAAATTAATCATTTTTTTAAAACTTTAAATCCCAAAATACCCCTGAAACTACTGAAATTATTATTCTACCCCATCAGCTATATCCAATCCTCCTAATCAATTAACCAAACTATAGCAGCTATAACCAATCTTAAGTGAGAAATCCTAACAATTGACTAATTAAACACATGAAACTAACTCCCAATCAACAACATTAGGACAATTCAACAAGGCCAGATTCATATCAGAACAAACTTAATAGAACAAACAAGTATATCCAAATCACTAAACACAATCATCAATTGAACTCAAAACAGTAGGAAAGTCGTCAAAATGCATATACATATAATTTCAACGAATATGCAGTAGGATACTTCATGCGAAAACTTTATCAAAATGAATCCATGTCACACCTCCTTTTTCCGCCCCCCGCGAGGGTACAAGGAGTTTTTTCCAATTAAAGGACAATCGAAATGGGATTTGTTTGTTTATTTTAGAGTCGCCACTTGGGAGATTTAGGGTGTCCCAAGTCACCAATTTAATCCCGAATCGAGGAAAAGAATGACTCCATATTACAGTCTGCGTACCAGAAATCCGGATAAGGAATTCTGTTAACCCGGGAGAAGGTGTTAGGCATTCCCGAATTCCGTGGTTCTAGCACGGTCGCTCAACTGTCATATTCGGCTTATTTATCTGATTTTAATACAATTATGAACCGATGTGCCAATTTTAACTTTTTACCACTTTATTATTTTTAAAAGAATGTGAACATCACTTAAAACACGTCTTTGGACTGCGTCACATGAAATGCACCCACAATCCGGAACACATTTTATTTGATATTTTGGGATTTGGATTTGGGTCGCATGAAATGCACACCCGTGTTTAGGAATGTATTATTATTAAAATCGTGCCTAAAGCGATTAACGTATTATTATTTCTGGATAAGACCATGGAATTCACTAAACAGTCCATCCCGAATTCTAAATATTCAATTAAACATTTATTGAGGGCCCCGCAATTGGTGCATTTTATTGGGCAAGGCTCATCTCATTTTATTTTTAAAGGACAGTCCTAAAATGCCTACATTTTTTCTCTTATTAAATTTGTCTCTACAAAATAAAAGAGAAAATATCTTAATTTATTTACATGTTATTACCTAGTTACATTATACTAGGCATGTTCTCAGTTTGTCAAATTAAAAAAAAAACATAGCAATCTAATTTTAATCCTAGACCGTTTACATGCTGAAATTAACCAATATTATTTAACTAAACAATATTTATACCAAGTTCCTACTAGATGGCCTATTAGTTTGATTTTTGACTCGACGGAGTTACTACACCATTTATTTATTTTTAGGCAATATATGTAGATAGTTCATCTGTTAAGCTATCGTCGGATGTTCCACTATATGTATTAAATAGCTACATGATTCTGATTTTTGCAAGCTAAATAATTTGTACATACAAATAAAATTCAGAATATAATTAAAGCAAATTTAGAATTTCAACTCTTCATTTTTCGTATTCATGCTTCATATTTCGGATTACAATAACCAGCGTGTCAGTTGTGTACCTGATATTGGAAACAAAAGAAGATGAAGATGAGAATCAGCAGCAGTAATAACAATACAGCACAGCAACAACAGTCCAGCAACAGTAACAACCCAGGAACAGAGTTTGCAAACCGGTGGAGCAGTAATCCCCAAAACAAAAGCTTCAAGCTTTGATGAAACAACAACAATTAATGCTGATTTCAAACAGTGAAAGAAAGCAGAAGATTTTTTTTAAGTTTTTTTTTTATTTTGAAAGTTTTAATGCTTTTCGGAATAAATATTCAGCTTTTTTTTTTCCTCTCTCTCTCTATCTGTCCGTTTTTTAAAATATGATCAAGCCTCTTATATATATCACATCCCCAAACCCTTTAATTAATAAATCAATACTTTTTCCTACCAAACCCATTATTCTTCCCACTCATCCCCATTACATTAAATAAATATATCAACCCCACCCCATTATAATTTGTCACACATGCCTACCATAAACAATTACCATATTCCCCTCCACTACATTTTGTCTTGTCCCCCATTTATATTAAACAACTATATCACCTACACCCCATTACCTTTTGTTCTCCATGCTTAACATAAAGAATTACAAAATGTACAATTCCTAAACTACCCCTCCGACCTTATTGCAATTACTATTTTACCCCTGGACGTACTGCAATTTACCAAACTACCCTCATCAGCTATAACTAATCAATTAATCAACTCAACCAAAATATAGCCAATATGACCAATTTCTACACAAATTCAAACAACAAATCACATTAACATGATTTCTTCAACATTTCAACAACAAATCACATGAACACAAATTAAACAACAAAGAACAACTAAAATTTGATTGAACAATATTTTTAGCAACAAACAAACCTATTTTCAGATTCAACAACAACAACAACAAACAAGTATATTCAGATTTCTAAATTCAATAATATTGAACTTAAAATCAACTCTAACAACATTACAACCAACAATTCCTATATTAAACTTAAACAAGATTATGAGACAAATTCAAGAAATAATCATAAATGATAAACAAGAAATCAAACTATACAAATTTCGGATTCAAGATCAACCAAACAAAGTATGAACATGAATGAAAATATTCAATAATAATAACAAACAAACTTTGTTCAAACTTCGAATTAAACTTAAACAAAACAAATAAACATATTCAAATCACTAATCTTCAAATAATCAATTAATCTTTCTTAATTAAATCCAACAAAAATTATAACAAAGATACATGATCCAAAAAAAATTAAAACCAAAACATAACTTCACATTAAATCACTGAATTAAAACCAACTTCAAAAAATGAATACGAATTAAATCTATATTAACAACAAACATGACGGATTAAATGACTCAAACAACATTAATAATTTCTGGAAAATACATAACAACATGAAACAAATTGAAGAAATAATCAATTAAATTTCAATTTGAATCTAACAAACATTAAACTAACAAATTTTTACCTAAACAATAAAACAAACATGAAATAAACATGAAAAACAACTAATTAAATTTCCATTTGAAATCTGAAAATTAATTCAACAAAACATATGAACATGAACAAAACAAAAAATCAAATATCTACCGATTTTAGATTCGAGAAATATCAGAACGAAATACGGACAAACATAAAACTCAAAATCTACTAACCGGATCGAAACGAAATATGTATGGACTGTTTTGACGAGCCTCGACCAAAGCTCGAACAAACGATGACGAACACGAATTTAAGAAGTTGATGCCGATGCAGTAGTGATGAAACAGAAGCAGCTGGGGGTGCGTTTGGTTTGCTTGCGCGAAGAAGACGAAATCAGCCACAACAGCGTGGCCTGCTTGGTTGCCTGCTTGGTTGCGACGCAGCAGCGGCGACGGGGGAGGGGGGCTTCGAACTAGCTGCTCGACGGGCAGCAGCAGTAGACGCGTCTGGTCGTTTGGACGTGAGGTTGAGGACTGGCTCAACAGTGGACTGGCTTGGGTGAGCTGAAACACGAAAAAAGAGGGCAGCCATGGACGAGGGCATTTGAGCTCGACAATGTAGATGATGAAGACGCAGCTGGGTCTTGAAACGCAGCAGCATGAAGTGAGGAAAAAGAAGCAGCAACGTTGGTTATGGTGGAGCTGGGGGCAGTTGTCGTTTGAAGCTAGAGCTTGAGGGGTCGTCCATCGCGAGGTGTTGCCTTCGACGAAGAAGAAGAAGCAAGGGCAACGACCAACGACCATGCGAGCTCATGCTCGAGCTCGACGAGGTAGCGACGATGGTGTTGGAGCTTGTTCTGGGTGTGAGGAGGCGGAAAGGCTGCCATGGTTGTGTGTTTTTGAGTTTGGGGAAGAAGACACAAAAGTGTGGGGGGGGGGGATCCTTTCTAGGTTTTTTAGGGTTTTTTTTGTTTCTTTTTGTTTTGTGTTTTGAAAAAGAATGAAGAAGGGTGTTGGGTATTTGGGTTAATGGGGCGGACCGGGTCGACCCGGTTTGAAGTGGACCGGGTCATGGGGAAGGTTGGGCAATTATTTGGGCCTGTGGTTTGAAAATTAAAGAAGTGGCCCAATCCGATTTTTCTTTGTATTTTTGCTCTCTTTTCTTCTTTTATTTTTCTAAAACTAAATTATAAAAATACTTAAATTATTATTAAGAACTAAATTAAGTTATAAAAGCGCAAATTAACTCCCAATAACAATTAACGCACAATTAAGTAATAATTAAGCATAAAATTGTTCATTTGGACATTAAATGCTAAAAATGCAAAAGATGCCTATTTTTGTAATTTTTAATTTTTGTAAAACTAATTTAATTACTAACAATTGTAGAATTAAATCCTACATGCAAAATGCGACATATTTTTGTATTTTTTATTAATTTAACAAATAAACAAGCACAGACAAATACAAATAATTATCCAAAAATATCACAAAATCTCACAAAATTGCACACCAAGGAAAATCATTTGATTTTGAATTTTTTGGGAGTAATTCTCATATAGGGCAAAAATCACGTGCTTACAACCCACATTAAAACAAAACCACAAATAGATCCGTGAATAGCATAGATTCGAGGTAAGAGATATGACCTTTACTACTGCACTTTCTTGCACTGTTACGCACAGTGAAAACAAAACTCCAAAGAAAAAGCAAAAAATCCGTGAATGAGCTATGGCTGACCTTTATGCTAACGATCCGACGTCGAACAATGCTGAACTTCCGATGAAACACAACTTCGTTCACAATACTGTTTCGACACTTGACTAACAAACACGGACTCGGAGGGAACCTCGACGCACTGCCTCAACATATGACTGAACACGACCTCGGATGGATGGTCTCATTTTGGACTGGAGGGTGGTTATGGAGAAGGTGAGTCGATGGGTTGAGGGTCGTTTTGTTGGCTGGTCATTCGTCTGTGGTCGAAGAATTGATGGAGTTGACGGTGGTCATTGGTAGTAGGGCTGGCGTGAAGGGAGGTGGTCGTTTGGATGAAGCTGGTGGTGGTTGCTGGACGTGGTCGTGGTGGACGTGAGGCGGGCTATTTCTGTTGGTGGCGTTGGACGTCGATATAAAAGGCTGGCCAGTGGTCAGCAGTGCAGCGACGGGCGGACTGGCTGGAGCTCACGACTGGAGGGTCGGTGGTTCGAAGAAGAAGAAGGAGGGCAACCATGGATGTCGAGGGAGCAGGAGGTGTCGTTTGGAGAAGATGAAGAGAAGAGGGGGCGGGTGGTTTAGGGTTTTTTTTTGTTAGGGATTTGGAAATGAAAATGAAAATGGAGAAAGGGGGGGTGGTCGTTTGGGCTATGGGGCAGACCAGGTCGGGGATGGGGTATGGGCTGGGTATTTGGGCTGTCTTGGATGGGTTTCAATTTCAAGGGGAAGAAAATTGTTTGGGATGATGGACTTTAAATTGATTTGGCCCAAATATGACTTAACACTCTTTTATTTTGCTTTTCTTTTTCTGAAACTAACAAAACTAAAAATTCCAAAAATCCTAAATTAACTTATAGGACTAGATGAATTTATAAAAGTACTAATTAATTTTTAATAACAATTAACACACACAATTAAATAAAATCACACAACTTGGACATCAAATGCTAAAAATGCAAAATACATTATTTTCTGTGATTTTTTCATTTTTGTAAAAAACACTTAATTACTCCTAATTGTAGAATTAAATCCTAAACGCAAATGCGACATATTTTTTGTATTTTCTTATTAATTAAAAAAAATAAACATGCACAGACAAATACAAATAACTATCCAAAAATGTCACGAAAATTCTCAAAATTGCACACAAAGGAAAATTGTTTTGTTTTGAATTTTTTTGGGAGTAATTCTCATATAGGGCAAAAATCATGTGCTCACAGCTGCCCCTCTTTGTCCGAAAAGACAAAGAGTTTTCGTGCAAAGATAAAGTGAGCGGATTCGAGCGATTTTCGCCCGTTCGGCTACTCCGTGTGAAGCATTTTTTGAAAGGCTTAACCGAACCTTTGCTTCTAAGGTTTCCTACATATCCCTAGCTAAAAGGGAATCATGTTAATGTAGTTCGGGAAGTTTTGGTAGCTGGGACTACCATGGGACTGCAATGTTGTTGTTACTGTTGTTGCATGATGTTACTACTGCTTTCCGACCTCCTTATTACACCATTGCTAGAAAGAAAACAAAAAGCTAGTCTAAACTAATGATTACAGAATCTTATCTATCTTCGACTTACTCTTGTAGTCTTCATTTTGATTTCTGAAATGGGATTCATGCTGGAGGTATTTTTGTTGTAACCCTCCGCATTACTGACTTCTGACTTGATCTTGAAATGTATTCCTCTGTTCTGCAGGCGGGCTCCTGACTTCAACTTGAATGTGTACTCCTTTGTTCTACAGGCGGGCTCCTGACTCCAATAGCGACTTTGCAAATAAATCAGCCTCTATTCTCCAGGCGGGCTCCTGACTTCAACAACAACTTTAAAGTAAACACCTCCATTCTACAGGCGGGCTCCTGACCCCTTCAACTTAAAATATGACAACCTCCATTCTACAAGCGGGTTCCTGACTTCATCAACTTCAAATATAACAACCTTAGTTCTAACAGGCGGGCTCCTGACTTCTTCAACTTAAAATATGACAACCTCCGTTCTACAGGCGGGCTCCTGACTCCTTCAACTTAAAATATGACAACCTCCGTTCTACAGGCGGGCTCCTGACTCCTCCAACTTAAAATATGACAACCTCCGTTCTACAGGCGGGCTCCTGACTTCTTTATCTTAAAATATAGCAACCTCCGTTCTACAGGCGGGCTCCTGACTTCATCAACTTCAAATATAACAACCTCCATTCTAACAGGCGGGCTCCTAACTTCAACTTAAAATATAATACCTCCATTCTCCAAGCGGGCTCCTGACTTCACTACTTCCCAAAACATAATACCTCCATTCTCCAGGCGGGCTCCTGACTTCAACTACTTCTTAAAATATAGTACCTCCATTCTCCAGGCGGGCTCCTGACTTCAACAACTTCTTAAAAATATAATACCTCCATTCTCCAGGCGGGCTCCTGACTTCAATAAACAATTTAGAGATAATACCTCCATTTTCCAGGCGGGCTCCTGACTTCGACAATTTCTTAAAAACATAACACCTCTATTCTCCAGGCGGGCTCCTGACTTCAACCTTCTCAAGAAATATAACACCTCCATTTTTCAGGCGGGCTCCTGACCTCAATTATGACTTAAAAAATATAACACCTCCATTCTCCAGGCGGGTTCCTGACTTCAGCTTCTTCTTAAAAATATAACACCTCTATTCTCCAGGCGGGCTCCTGACTTCAACCACTTAAAGATACAACACCTCCATTCTCCAGGCGGGCTCCTGACTTCAGTAAACAACTCAAAGATAATACCTCCATTCTCCAGGCGGGCTCCTGACTTCAACAACTTCTTAAAAAATGTGTTTTATTGTTGTTGCTCCTTCCTACCTCCTGGACCATTTTCCTTCTAACTTGAAATTATCTTCTTTCAGAACTGCTTCCCTCAAAACTGGTGTTTCATTCCTCTGAAAACTGCTGGGGATAACACTGGTGTTTTATTCAAAAATATGTTATTTTCCTCCTTCAAAGACTACTTCCCTTAAAGCTGGTGCTTTCCTTCCACTGGAACTACTTCCCTTAAGACTTGTGTTATCTTCCTTCTGAAATTGCTTCCTTTAAAACTTGTTTGGCCTTATTCCGAAAACTGCTAGGGATACCATTTTTCCCCAAACTTGTGTTATCTTGCTTCTTCCCCAAGTGGGTACCGGACTTCCAAAAAATTTTCAAAATGAAAGAAAATTTTTTGCCCCAGTTTGACAATCTTTCCTGTATCATATTGTCTTTTCATCATCTATAACATTTCTTGTACCTGCTTCAAATCAAAGACAAAATTTTTGTTATTTTAAAACATGGTGAATGGTCGTGCCACTCCTGCTGGGGATGGTTTTCTCTTTCTCCTTTCCCAGCTTTGTGTTCCATTACATTACCAAAGCTTGTTGGGGATGAGATTATTTATTGGGGATGATATTCCTGCTGGCGATCATATTCCTACTGGGGATGGTTTTCCCCCTCTTCTTTCCCTGCTCCGTGTTGTCCGACCCTCTTGGGACTTGGTCGATAATCTGCCAGGGATGCTCTTGTTTCTTGACGATTCTTTATTCACCAATTGTGCTTCCCACTTTTCTCCATACTCTCCCCGAAATCCTAGACCAATCTATCATTTGGTCTTGCAACGAACGTCTTTCTCGTTCCATTGCATTATCTTTGGCCCGTCTTATCCACATTGTGTTTTTGCACAATCTTGGCAACTGGCAATAAGCTCTGAAAATCCTTTTAAAAAATAAACTGCTGGGAAGATAAAGTCTTTAGACCAAGAAATGAAAAAGTGATGATTTCAAAAGATAGAAAAAGAAGAAGTCTTTCTGAACAAATGCTGGGGAAAAGAAAGAAAAGAACTTATCTGAATGATATAACCGATCCTAACGATCATGTCGTGCATTACAGATTAATCAACCCAGTCTACTTGTATCAATCAATCTTTCGAACGGCCTCATCTTGCTGGGGATAAACAGGCACTCAACTCTTTGCCAAATGCGGATCCTTTCTGCCAATCTTGTCTTGTCGCCTCATAGTGCCCTTCGAGGGGTTTTCACTAATAAGACTCTCTCATTTCTCTCAACTCCCGTCGCCTTATGGTGCCTGTGAAGGTTTTTACCGATAAGACTCTCTCGTTTTATTTCTCTCAACTTACGTCGCTTTATGGTGCCTGTGGAGGTTTTCACCGATAAGACTCTCTCATTTTATTTTATTTTTTCCAGCTGGGGATTGGAGTGTTACCGATATGACTCTCTCTGCTGGGGATTCTTTCGGCTACCAATTCATTTCCAGCTTATGATCCTTTTCTCTGCTGGGGATCAGAGTGTTATTCCCGACTTCCATTTGCATGACTTGGCACTTCTCGAATACTGATCGGGAGGTCTTTTTTGGACATCAATATGGGTTTTTGTGTATGGCTAAAAGAAAAGGGGTATCAAAAGGTTCAAAATAATTTTGATGAGTAAAACATTACAACTCTTGGAATCAAACTTCCTTCCCAAAATTACAAACACACCTTCTGCCCCAGTTTCTTGCTTGGGGATTTTTATTTTTGTTACACTATGACCGAGCCATGAGGCGCCTACGTATCCTTTTTGAGGAATCAGGTCAAACGTAGTTCCCAATTCCTTTGTTTTTCTTGTGACTTTCTTTTGTCTTTATTATCATTATTTTTCTCTTCTCTTTTTCTTTCATTTTCATTACTGATTCCAAAAGAAGGGTATGAAAGAATAAATAAGGCTCAAAAGGGGAAGCAAAGGTTGAAGTGTTTGGATGGAAGAACAAATTGCCTCCATCATTTCATTCTCCAATACCATGCCAAATGCAAACAAACAACAATTACAATTAAAAGAAATCACACATAATATCTCTTAACTGCGTCAGAATTGATAGCCATGTCGACGCATTTCCCTTCGATATCTGTTAAACATAAAGCGCCATTGGATAACACTCTGGTTACAATGAATGACCCTTGCCAATTCGGGGCGAACTTGCCCTTTGCCTCAGCCTGATGTGGGAGGATGCATTTCAGCACTTGCTAGCCCACTTCAAACTTCCGGGGACACACATTTTTGTTGTATGCTCTTGCCATTCTCTTTTGATATAACTGGCCATGACACACAGCTGCCAATCTCTTTTCATCAATCAAGTTCAACTGCTCCAAACGAGTTTTGACCCACTCGTCATCATCAATCTCAGCCTCAGCGACAATCCGAAGGGATGGAATTTCAACTTCTGCCGGTATCACTGCTTCAGTTACGTATACCAACAAATAAGGAGTTGCACCTACTGAAGTACGAACAGTAGTGCGATAAACCAACAATGCCAATGGTAACTTCTCATACCATTGTCTGGACCCTTCTACCATCTTCCTCAGTATCTTCTTTATGTTCTTGTTGGCCGCCTCGACCGCTCCATTCGCCTTGGGACGATATGGTGTGGAATTATGGTGTGTAATCTTGAACTGTTGACATACTTTTTTCATCAAACCGCTGTTAAGATTAGCACCATTATCCGTGATGATCACTTTCGGGATCCCAAATCTACAGATGATATGGGAATGAATAAAATCTACCACTGCCTTCTTGGTTACCGACTTGAAAGTTTTAGCTTCAACCCACTTAGTGAAATAATCGATGGTCACCAGAATGAACCTATGACCGTTGGTAGCTGCCGGCTCAATAGGTCCAATGACATCCATGCCCCAGGCAACAAATGGCCATGGTGCTGACATTGTATGCAATTCTGTCGGCGGAGAATGAATCAGATCTCCGTGTATCTAACACTGATGAAATTTTCGCACGAAACTGATACAATCACGCTCCATAGTGAGCCAATAGTACCCTGCTCGAAGAATCTTCTTCACCAATACATATCTGCTCATATGTGGCCCACAAACTCTAGCATGTACCTCTGTCATAACTGTTGTGGCTTGACTAGCATCTACACATCTCAGCAATCCCAAATCTGGTGTTCTTTTGTACAACACTCCTCCACTGAGGAAAAATCCATTTGCTAGTCGTCGAATGGCTCTCTTTTGATCTTCGGTGGCCTGCTCAGGGTATATCCCCATCCTGAAGTATTCCTTGACATCATAGAACCATGGTTCGCCATCCAGTTCTTCCTCTAACATGTTGCAATAAGCATGCTGATCACGAACCTGAATATGCAACGGGTCAACATGAATTTTGTCTGGGTGGTGCAACATTGATGCTAAGGTGGCCAAAGCATCGGCAATCTCATTATGAACTCTTGGGATGTGTCTGAACTCCACTGATCGAAATCGCTTGCTCAGATCATGCAAACATTGTCGATATGGTATGAGCTTCAAATCCCTTGTTTCCCATTCACCATGAATCTGATGCACCAAGAGGTCCGAGTCTCCCAAGACCAAGACGTCCTGGACATCCATGTTTGCAGCTAGCCGTAGACCCAAAATGCATGCCTCATACTCAGCCATGTTGTTGGTACAATAGAAACGCAGTTGAGCCGTAACAGGATAATGATGTCCTGTTTCAGAAACAAGTACCGCTCCTATTCCAACTCCCTTCGCATTTGCGGCTCCATCGAAAAAAGCTTCCATCCTGGTTCCTTGGTCATTTCCAACTCATCTATATGCATCACTTCTTCATCAGGAAAATACGTCCTCAAGGGCTCGTATTCTTCATCAACGGGATTCTCAGCCAAGTGATCAGCCAATGCTTGGGCCTTCATGGCCGTCCTCGTCACATAGACGATGTCGAATTCTGTGAGTAATATCTGCCATTTTGCCAATCTCCCTGTGGGCATAGGCTTCTGGAAAATATACTTCAGTGGATCCAAGCGTGAAATGAGATAAGTAGTATATGACGACAGATAATGCTTCAATTTCTGGGCCACCCAAGTTAGGGCACAACATGTCTTCTCGAGTTGAGTGTACTTAACCTCATAGCCTGTAAACTTCTTGCTGAGATAATAGATGGCTTGCTCCTTCCTTCCTGTATTGTCATGTTGCCCCAGTACGCAGCCAAACGAATTCTCCAGGACCGTTAGATAAAGAATTAATGGTCTTCCCATCTCAGGTGGAACCAACACAGGTGGATTTGATAAATATCCTTTGATTTGGTCAAATGCTTCCTGACATTCTACCGCAACATCTTTCTTCAGTAGCCGAAAAATGGGTTCACAAGTTGCTGTGAGTTGAGCAATAAACCTGCTGATATAATTCAACCTTCCCAACAGACTCATTACTTCTGTCTTGTTCTTCGGCGGTGGAAAATCTTGGATGGATTTGATCTTTGATGGGTCCAATTCAATGACTCGCCGACTGATGATGAATCCCAATAGCTTTCCAGATGGAACACCAAATGCACATTTGGCCGGGTTGAGCTTAATATCGTACCTTCGAAGTCTTTGGAAAAACTTCCTTAGGTCTGCTACGTGGTCTTCCTGATGCTTGGATTTTATGATCACATCGTCCACGTATACCTCAATCTCTTTGTGTATCATGTCATGAAACACAGTAGTCATTGCTCTCATGTACGTTGCCCCAGCATTCTTCAAACCAAATGGCATTACCCCGTAGCAATAAGTCCCTCACGACGTAATGAAAGCCGTCTTTTCCGCATCTTTTTCATCCATCAGAATCTGATGATACCCAGCATAGCAATCCACAAAAGACCCGATCTCACGTCCGGCACAATTATCGATCAAGATATGGATGTTGGGTAATGGAAAGTTATCCTTTGGGCTTGCCCTGTTCAGATTGCGGTAATCGACACACACCCTGATCTTCCCATCTTTCTTCGGCACTGGCACCACATTAGCCAACCAATCAGGATATCGAGTGACCCGAATAACCTTTGCTTGCAGCTGCTTGGTTACTTCCTCTTTAATCTTCACACTCATGTCTGTTTTGAACTTCCTCAATTTCTGCTTGACGGGAGGGCATGCCGGGTTAATGGGCAATTTGTGAACCACTAAATCCGTGCTTAACCCCGGCATGTCATCATACGACCATGCAAAAACGTCTTTGAACTCAATAAGTGCTTTGATTAGTTCTTCCCTGATATTCGGTGCAATGTGGATGCTTATTTTAGTTTCCCTGATATCATCTGCATCCCCTAAATTGATGGCTTCTGTGTCATTTAAGTTGGGCTTGGATTTCTCTTCAAACTGGCTTAACTCTCTGTTTATCTCTTCGAAGGCTTCATCCTCATCGTATTCCGATTCATCATCATAATCGACCTCGTGCATGCCATGTCATTAGAACCAATATAAAGAGAACTGTTCAGAAAGAGAAAAGAAAAAAACAAAGTTAAAACAAAATAAGAAGAGAAAAGCTTTCACTTTTTTTAAAATACGGGATAATAGAGTTTCACACTTTGCCGAATACAAAACAAAACTGGATTACAACCCTGGAATAATCCAAAAAGACAAGAAAGAAAAATCAGAGCCCACTACCAAGACTCCCTCCGGGTAGGAAGGGGAGTAGCCATCCAATTGTTGATATTTGCCCTAGGCCCCACAAACTGTACATCTAACCTACTGGACCCTTCTCCAGCTTCTATCATGTTGACATCGGCGAACAGCCTTTCAAAGCCCTCATTCGAATCTCCATCTAGCCCAATCAGTGGTCCGAGAACTTTCGGGACCGACAACATTCTGATACCTGCTCTGACAAATGATCTGGATAGGTGTGAGATTGGCTTGGGAAGGACCCAGACTCTTTTCTTCAACTTGCGGGCCCGTATCACATCCGCCGCTGTAGGCTTGAACCCCAACCCAAAGGTATCCAGATTTTTGGGCAAAGAAACCGGCTGAACAATACCCTGAAGATCAACCCCTAAACCTTTGCTAGCACAAACCCGTTCTTCAATATCTCCGAGGCTACCATAACAGTTGCAGCTGCTATTTTGGGAAGTGGGATGCCTTCACCTTCGGGAACTTTGTCCACTAAAACCGTATCGAAAACCTGGTAAACCCACAGTCTCTTATCATCATCAGTCTCTATGAAGGGTATGATGACATCACTTATGACGCTTGCATTGTCTTCCCCATGTACTACGATCTCTTGCCTCTCCCACTTGAATTTGACCATATGATGTAATGTAGAAGGCACTGCTTTGGCGGCGTGGATCCAGAGTCGCCCCAACACTGCCACGTCTAACACTTGAAACTCCATGGTGAACTCGACTGGACCAATTGTTAATTCAAGTATGATGTCACCCACTATGTCTGTACCACCATCATCAAACCCTCGAACATAGATGATGTTCTTGTGAATCCTGTCACCATCGACCTTCAGTTTGTTCAACGTGGTCAAAGGACAGATATTGGCACTGGACGCATTATCAATCAGTACTCGAGTGACTACCGAATCTTCGCACTTCACGGTCAAATAAAGGGCTCTATTATGTTCTGTACCCTCCATGGGCAACTCGTCGTCTGAAAAAGTGACCCTGTTAACCTCAAAAATCTTGTTTGCTATTTTCTCCAGATGGTTCACAGATATCTTATCCGGAACATGGGCTTCGTTCAGAATTTTCATCAATATCCGGCGGTGCTCGTCTGAATGGATCAACAACGATAACAATGAGATCTGTGCCGGGGTCTTCCTCAACTGCTCCACAATGGAGTAATCTTGCGCCTTCATTTTCTTTAAAAATTCTTCCGCCTCTTCCTCGGTAACTGGATTCTTTGTCGCTACGGGATTGGCCCTTCTTAACTCTGCGGGAGCAAAACACCTTCCCGAACGAGTTAACCCCTGTGCCTCACATATTTCCTCCACAACTTCCTTCCCCTTATGCATTACCATTACTTGACTGTAGCTCCATGGCATAGCTTTCTCGCTGATTATCGGTAACTGCATTACTGGCCTGATAACAACTGGTCCTATGCATGCCCCCTTCATGGCTACTGGCTTGCTTGATATTCCTTGCACCGTTACTTTGACCAGCTCTGGATTCTTGGCAACATCAGACGAACTCTTCCCCATCACCACCACTGGCTTGCCTTCTACCCTTTCCGACTGTACTACCGCTTTTCCACTGATCAACTTTTCTTTCGGACTGGCACGGATCATCATTATCGTTTGTGAGGGCTTCTTGAGCTTCCCTCCTTCGTGCACTAGTTCGATCATGTGGGCTTCATGGTGTGCCGGCAACATGTTCTGATTGATGTTAGGTGCCTCTAGCTCCTGGACCTCGATCCTATTTGTGTCAATAAGATCTTGTACGGCAGTCTTCAACTTCCAACACTTCTCAATATCACGCTCGGGAGCCCCCGAGCAATATTCACAGCTTACCGAGTGGTCCAGATTTTTGGGAAGGGGATTTGGCAATTTGGGCTCCACAGGACTCAATAGGCTTAACTGCCTCAATTTGTGGAACAAAGTAGTATAGGTTTCTCCCAGCGGAGTGAATGTTCTCTGCCTCTGCACCCTTTCATTCCTGAAAGTCTGATTCCCATGGAAACTTGGCCCCGAAGGATTCCTGTAGGCCCTTGGTGGTGGATATGTATTTTGTGGGGGTGGATATGTGTTTTTGGAGGTGGATATGTATTTTGTGGAGGTAGATATGTATTCTAAGGAGCCAGCGCACACCATTGCGGGCGAGCCGGAGGCTGGGTGTAAGTTTGGGCATGATAGACAGAGAAATGTGGCTCTTGTGGTGGGTAGTAGGGCTGTGGAGGGTCGTATGGAATGTGTGGGTAATTTGAGTGACGGGGTCTAGGTTGGTAGTGAGGGGGGGACCTCTGGATCTGGACCAAGTACCTGCCTCGACTGTTGCGACATCTTCCCTTTTCTTCTTTCCGAGCATACCTCTCGTGCCGCTCTGGATGACCTAAGTGGTTGCTTTAATCACCGAATAGCTTAGGATTTTGTTAGACTTAAGTCCCTCTTCAATCATACCGCCCATTTTTACTACTTCGTTGAAAGATTTGCCAACTGACATCACCAAGTGACCGAAGTAAGTTGGCTCCAGAGTCTGCAGAAAATAGTCCACCATTTCCCCCTCTCTCATCGGAGGATCAACTCTTGCCACCTGCTCTCTCCAGCGGAACCCAAATTCTCGGAAGCTTTCCCCGGGCTTCTTCTCAAGTTTCAGCAATGTCAGACGGTCAGGGACGATCTCAAGGTTGTACTAGAAGTGGCCTGCAAAGGCTTGTGCCAGATCGTCCCAGGTGTACCACCTGCTAGGATCATGTCTTGTGTACCATTCTAGTGCAGACCCGCTTAGACTTTAACAAAAATGAGCTATCAACAAATCGTCTTTTCCCCCGGCCCCTCTCATCTTACTGCAAAAACCTCGCAGATGTGCCATTGGGTCACCGTGCCCCTCGTATAGATCAAACTTTGGCATTTTGAATCCTACCGACAATTGAATGTCGGGGAATGGGCACAGATCTCTGTAGGCCACACTGACTTGGTTGCCTAACCCATGGATATTCCTGAAGGACTGCTCCATGCTTTTAAACTTTCGAAGCACTTCGTCTTGCTTTGGGCTCTTAGCCGGCTTTTCAGTCTCTACCGGGATCTTGAAGTGAGTATTATAAGTATGAGGCTCGGGTACTTTGAAGGTTGGTTCAGGGGTAATATTGGTTATCGTGAGCCTGAAACAACGGCTCGCTGGATGATCTTTGCAGCGTGGCTGGTGGGGGTGCCACGAAAACAGGAACATTTGGTGGAGGAGGGTTCTGATTGGGTTGTGAAGCTTGGGGATCATAGGATTTTCTTCCCTGATAGTATTGGTGACTGGGAAAGCTTGTCGAAGGGCCGGGGGGAAGGTATTCCGGCGAGTGCCCTGGTGGGAGAGTGGGAGTAACGGGAGGGTTAGGCACTTTTTGTACCCTAGCTAAGGCCAGCTGCATTTCTTTCATCTCTTGTCTCATCTTATCCATTTCCTCCTTCAGCATTTGATTCTCCGTCCTTTCATCCTCGACACTTTGGTCTGAACTAGTCATGCTTTTTAGTATGGGCCCATTGGATCTTGTTTGGTAATGGTAATCTGCCAGAACATTCTAACAAACTAACTGGTTCGAAATCTCTGGAAGGACAACAAACTTGTTAGCATTAGAGTTTAACACATATTGCAATTTCACGTTGGGGGATGCAATGTTCCTAGGCAGTTTAACCATTTCTAACATGTCTTTGCTTCGACCGCATGCGTCATTCCGGCTTACTTTGTTTGTGCCTCGTTTAAGTGTTTCTGAAACTTTCTTTATCTTTCTTTTTATTTCTTTCTTTTCCTTTCTTTTATTCACTTTGCCTTTCTCTTTTTCTTTTTAGTGGTGGTCGAATCTTATGTGGATTGCCTACGTACTATGTCCCTGCATGAATCAGACCGCGCGTAGTTCTGTGCTATAAGTGCGAAAAGCAAAAAGATAATTTTTGGAAATTTTTGATTTTTCATTAATAAACATTCTATTACAAACCAGACGCTTTTTGGAAAGGAAAATAACAGACTCGAAACTAAACCAAGTACGAACTCAATAACTACTGACATACTCTGATGCGAAATAAAGACAGACTCTAACAGGCAACAGACTCTAAGAAAAAGAAAATGCAAATTCAAACTATGAACACATTAAAGTTTTAAATTTGGGTGCCCGCGGGGAGTCATTCGGCCTCGTCGCGGGTTTAGGTATAAGGTTCCTTTCCAGCTGTTCCAATTCATACATGATTTGCTTCACAAATATCATCACCGCCAAGAATAAGGTAGTACGGGTCATGTTTTCACACTCCCGACATTTCCTGGTAATAGCACGAGCAATAGTCAGAATCTTGTTCCTGGTTCGGTCTTTCCCTGGGAGTAGGCGTTCTATCTGATCCCCTCTAGCCTTCAAAACCCAAGAATCATGCAGATGTTGTTTCCGTAACTGCTGTATTTCATCTTCCATCGAGGCCATCAAATTATAGCAGTGTTTGCTCTCGGTTTCAAAAGCCTTGGCTTGTTTAGCCGCCTCGCTCTCTAGGGTGGTCACCTTCATTTTTAGACTGAAAATGGTCTTTTCATGATCTTTCCTTGCCTGCTGTAAGTGCTGTGTGCGCTCTTTCGTTCTCTTTGCCCATTGTGCCCGGAGTTGTGCTATGGTATCCTCAGATTTCTTCAAATCATCCCGGCACTCACTGATTTCCTTTTTCAACCCTTTTATTAACCGCTCATCCGACCGACTCCTTTGTTGTTTGTCAGCATCTCTCCTCATTTGTCGGATTTGGGCTTTCAGCGCCTCATTTTCTTGGGCCAATTTGCTCTTTTCTCCCCGATCGGCATCAACTTGCAGACTATTTTCAAATTCCAGGTCTCTAATCTGTTGCCTCAGCTTGCCTACTTCGGCCCGGTATTCGCGCTCTTTGGCCAACCAGTCCCACGGTTCTTGTGACGCCTCAACGAACTCTTGAATGTGAGGTTTTTTGGTTGGCCGTTCTGGTTCGTCTCTTATAATTCCTTTCTTTCTGTACCAGGCGAGATAAGCCGGTGAGACTTCGCCTCTGGATAGGTCGTGCACTCGAGTGTTTACCGTCAAATACTGGCATTCATTCCATATATAACGGACGATTTCTTTATGAAATTGGCCGTCGGTGCTTATCTCGACTGTATAAACACTGAGATCTTCATCTGGGTGTACCACCTGACACCTTCCTAACTGTCTCATCACCCGGTAGGGCGCATAAGGTTGAATACCTCGGAGTCCCATTAAGAGGAAGTAAGGCCCTCTGGCGGGCATATACACAATTTCTTCAATAGGAAGCCAACCCAAGGTCCACCCTATTTGTGCTGCAGTGATGGTGCGAAGGCAAGATACCCAGTCTTCAGACCCTTCTGGCAATTTGAGCCCTGAAACCCTAGGCAAGATACCCAGTCTTCAGACCCTTCTGGCAATTTGAGCCCTGAAACCCTCGTGTTATATCCTTCAATGCAGCCTTCGTTTGTAGATCTATAGCTCATATACTGAGGATGATGACACAAGTGCTCAATCATCCACATCTGCAATAACAAATTGCATCCTTCAAAAAAATCTGCCCCGGCGTTACAGGCTGTGACAGCTCGGTATATCTCAGACACTATCATAGGGGCAAGCGTGCTTTTGTTGTTGGTAATCAGGACCTTGACAACTCCAGCCACCTTCAAATCAATATTTTTGTCTTTCCGAGGAAACACACAATGCCCAAGAACGCTACCATGAAGGCAAACCGCCTATGTTCATCCCATTTTGTCCGATTCCCTCTGCTGCAAACCCTGCTTTCCAGATCGTCGAACCCTTCTATGTGCCCATACCTGTGGTATATGAACTACAGAGTAGAAAAACCCCTATCCAACTCAGAGTACGGGACTCCCTTGCTTATCTTCAGTAGATCCATGAACTTGTGCGAATTTACGGCTCTTTGAGCAATCAGATATTTGTGCCTTAGCCCCTCAGTAAGGTCCATATAACCTGCTACCTCTTCTAAGGTTGGGGTGAGTTCAAAATCTGAGAAGTGGAATACACTGTGGGCCGGGTCCCAAAATGTAACCAAAGCTTTTATGATGTCACATCTGGGTCTGACGTTCAACAAACTGGTGAGACCTCCCAGATGTGGTTTGATCTTATCTCGCTCTGACTTTTCCAAATCCTCCCACCACAAGCATAACTCCAAAGGGATCTTGCTCCTAACTGTTACCGGTAAACTTGGACCCGCGCTCATTCTGCATGTTTGTTTGGGGTGATTAAGACTCATTGGACTCAAAGAAAGAATAAACTAAAATTGACACACATTTAAATAAAACTTCGGTCTTGTCAATACAGCCTTTAAGCACTTCGAAGAAGATTTAAAGGTTGTGTTTTACCAACCGGACAAAAACCTTGAAAATGACCAACAATGGCTGTTCTCGCAAAAATAGCCTTCCGGCGTCTTTTCAGGGACATTCGACTATTTTTTACAAGAATGGAATCACCCGACTTATTTATGACGAAAGATTTGAAATTTTGACATTTTTGGCTATTTTTTGCAAAAAGGGAGGTTGGACCCGATGAGGGCTACCTACGCATCTCACATCCGGTGAGAATCAAACCAGCACAGTTCAGACAACGAAAATAACCTAATTCTGAAAACAAGAGTTGTTTAAATAAATTACACTAAAAAATATTTTTTTCATTTTTTTCCCTTTTTTTCTTTTTTCGATATTCCAGTATTTTCAGAAGCCGGTCAGCATGCAAGTCTGCAGCAAATAAATGCGTAAAACAAACAGGATGCAGCAGGATGGTCTTTTTCATTCCAGGTCGCTTGTCCTAGACGGACCCAACCCCTGTGTTGAGTCCCCTAAGTCAAGTGCACATGATGCAAAGAAGCGTTCCTACTAGGGATCCGACATGAGGTTTTGTTATACTAGGTTTATCCTGGATGTTTGTTCTAGACCTGGATTACCCGAGTGGACCACTCGAGCCGAGGATGGGAACTGCGTACCGGTAACCAAAAGATCATCCGATTTTGCAATTCCTCCGAATCCTCGTTCTATTTTGGGATATGACACTAACAGAAAGAAGTCACGACCAACGTGCACTCCTCAAGAGAGAGAAGAGAGGGATTTCGTAGCAGTTTATATATACAGTTGAGATAATATCAAAGCGGTAAAAGTAACATTTTAGCACATTAGGACAAAACATGTAATAAAATCAGATAATAAATAAAGCCAAATATAACAATTCATCTAAGCTCGAATTCTGAACCCTGAACCAGAGATTCTGGGTTCGTTCCCCAGCAGAGTCGCCAGAGCTGTCACACCTCCTTTTTCACCCGCGCCCCCGCAAAGAGCGCAGACGGAGTTTTCCAATTAAAGGACAATCGAAACGGGATTTTATTTAAAGATTTAGAGTCGCCACTTAGGAGATTTATGGTGTCCCAAGTCACCGGTTGAATATCGAATCGAGGAAAAGATTGACTCTGTATTACAGTCCGCGAACCAGAAATCCGAGTAAGGAATTCTGTTAACCCGGGAGAAGGTGTTAGGCATTCCCGAGTTCCGTGGTTCTAGCACGGTCGCTCAACTGTCATATTCAGCTTGTTTATCTGATTTTAATACATGTTGAACCTATGTGCAATTTTTTTACTGTTTACCGCTTTTATTATTGTTATTTTTAATGAGAATTGCAACGTCGTGAAAATACATCTCGAACCTCGTCACATCAATGCACCCGTGGTTATTGACACATTTCAACTCTGTTGAGATTTGGATTTGGGTCACATAAATGTGCACCCGAGTTTAAGAAAGTAAATTATTAAAGGCGCGCCTAAAGCGACTAGCGTATCATTGTTTTGGGTAAGGCCATGAAACTTTGCTAAACGGCCCATCCCTAAGTCTAAGTAATTTTACCAACACGTATAGAGGGCCCTGCAGCTCGTGTATTTCGTTTGTCGAGGCTCGTCTCATTCATTATTTTTTAAAAGGAATTTGCAACATTGTGGAAATGCATCTCGAACCACGTCACAATCAATGTACCCGTGATTAGCGACACATTTCGACTTCGTTGAGATTTGGATTTGGGTCACATAAATGTGCACCCAGATTTAAGAAGGTAATGTTATTTAAAGTACGCGCCTACAGAGACTAACGCGGGGTTATTTTGGGAAATGGCCGTGAAGTTCGCTAAGCGGCCGATCCCGAGTTCTAAGTAATTAATACATACATTTGTGAGGGCCCCGCAATCTATGCGTTTTATTTGGCGAAGCTCATCTCATTTTTATTCAAGGATATCCTAAAACGACTATGATTTTCTATTTATTTGTCTCTATGAATAAAGGAAAATCCTAATCAATTAGTATTAAAAGTTCGGGCTTCAAGTTCAAGTCCGGGTCCAAACAAAAGGAAACACCTTCTAGTTTGAACCCGCTACCTAACTTAAGATCCGCCGCCTGCCGTTGTAAATATTAACAAACCAGCTACCATTTCGATCCCGTTCAACTCTAGCTTTATTATATGAACTGGACTATTGGAATTAACTATGTGTAATACAAAGCCATTTTTGAACTCTTTTTACAACTTGTTGAAAAATGCATCAATGCCTAAAAACTGATATCAAGCTAACATTAATCAATAACGTTTGAGAACTAACATTAGTTACTAACATTATTTACATTGCTATTTAAAAGGATGTTATTTACTCAAGTGAACTCGCAATTTCAGAATTAGACCTATTAAACCAACATATAAACTATTTGAACCTGTTTTGTGACATAAACTATTTGAAACTATTTCACGACTACTGAAGAAGAATTAAGTACAGTATATTTCATAACTAGTAATCACCAACTAAGATTAATTACAATTGATATTCACATGTTTGTAGAAATAGATTCAATCAGTCCAGTTTATGCATTCCCAAGTCATTCTAATACATGCTATTAAATATCAAGTGAACTACTCCTTATACATTAAAGTAAACACAAAGAAAAGGGGAAGTTCAGAAATCCATTCCAACAACTCTTTACTTCCTTTCCATTAAATTTGAGAGCTTTAGAACGTGTACTTGGATAATGGAAATACAAGAAGATGAAGGAGTAGTCAGCAACAGTAATAACACAGCAACACAGTGACAGAACAACCCAGTAATAGATTTAAAAAAAGGAACCAGCAGAATTCTAGCAACACCCAACGAAACAGTAGCAAATAACCAATAGCAAACTCAGGAAGAACCAATTAAAACCCCAGAAATACCAACCAGCAGCACCAATGAAACAACAACAGTACTAGTTCTGATATTCAGCAGTGAAAGAAAAGACCTCACTTTTCAGTTTCTTAGCTCTCACACACTGAACCTTTTAGGATTAAAAAAACCAGCCTCTTTTTTACTTTCAAATTGCTGAACTTTTAAATGTTAAAAATCCAGCCTAGACTCTCTAAAAAAAACTGAAAGAGAACTGATTTTTTCCTTCAAAAAACCAGCCCCTTTTCTGTCTTGAACGACCCTATTTATAACCCAAAAACAGGCCTGTTATCTCTGCCTTGAAACCATCAGATTCTAACTGCCCATCCCCTTTTCAATCCCATTACTTAATGTCTTCTTGTTTGAAGTTATTTTGTTCCCCACACTTGCATGCCTTGTTCCCCACACTTGCATGCCTTGTTCCCCACTATGTATTAAACAATGCCTTATTTTAATATTATTAGTGCTTAGTGGACAGAGCACTCAAATTAATCATTTTTTTAAAACTTTAAATCCCAAAATACCCCTGAAACTACTGAAATTATTATTCTACCCCATCAGCTATATCCAATCCTCCTAATCAATTAACCAAACTATAACAGCTATAACCAATCTTAAGTGAGAAATCCTAACAATTGACTAATTAAACACATGAAACTAACTCCTAATCAACAACATTAGGACAATTCAACAAGGCCAGATTCATATCAGAACAAACTTAACAGAACAAACAAGTATATCCAAATCACTAAACACAATCATCAATTGAACTCAAAACAGTAGGAAAGTCGTCAAAACGCATACACATATAATTTCAACGAATATGCAGTAGGATACTTCATGCGAAAACTTTATCAAAATGAACCCACATTAAAACGAAACCACAAATAGATCCGTGAATAGCATAGATTCGAGGTAAGAGATATGACCTTTACTACTGCACTTTCTTGCACCGTTACGCACAGTAAAAACAAAACTCCAAAGAAAAAGCAAAAAATTCGTGAATGAGCTATGGCTGACCTTTATGCTAATGATCCGACGTCGAACAATGCTGAACTTCCGATGAAACATAGCTTCGTTCACAATACTGTTTCGACACTTGACTAACAAACACGGACTCGGACGGAACCTCGACGCACTGCCTCGACGTACGACTGAACACGACCTCGGATGGCTGGTCTCGTTTTGGACTGGAGGGTGGTTATGGAGAAGGTGAGTCGATGGGTTGGGGGTCATTTTGTTCGCTGGTCGTTCGTCTCTGGTCGAAGAATTGATGAAGTCGACGGTGGTCATTGGTAGTAGGGCTGGCGTGAAGGGAGGTGGTCGTTTGGACGAAGCTGGTGGTGGCTGCTGGACATGGTCGTGGTGGACGTGAGGCGGGCTGTTTCTGTTGGTGGCCTTGGATGTCAGAGAAGGCTGTCCAGTGGTCAGTAGTGCAGCGACGGGCGGACTGGCTGGAGCTCGCGACTGGAGGGTCGTTGGTTCGAAGAAGAAGAAGGAGGGCAACCATGGATGTCGAGGGAGCTGGAGGGGTCGTTTGGAGAAGATGAAGAGAAGAGGGGGCGGGTGGTTTAGGTTTTTTTTTTGTTAGGGATTTGGAAATGAAAATGAAAATGGAGAAATGGGGTGGTCGTTTGGGCTATGGGGCAGACCGGGTCGGGGATGGGGTATGGGCTGGGTATCTGGGCTGTCTTGGATGGGTTTCAATTTCAAGGGGAAGAAAATTGTTTGGGATGATAGACTTTAAATTGATTTGGCCCAAATATGACTTAACACTCTTTAATTTTTCTTTTCTTTTTTTGAAACTAATAAAACTAAAAATTCCAAAAATCCTAAATTAACTTATAGGACTAGATTAATTTATAAAAGTACTAATTAATTTTTAATAACAATTAACACACACAATTAAATAAAATCACACAACTTGGACATCAAATGCTAAAAATGCAAAATATATTATTTTCTATGATTTTTTCATTTTTGTAAAACAAAACTTAATTACTCCTAATTGTAGAATTAAATCCTAAATGCAAATGCGATATATTTTTTGTATTTTCTTATTAATTAAAAAAAATAAACATGCACAGACAAATACAAATAACTATCCGAAAATGCCACGAAAATTCTCAAAATTGCACACAAAGGAAAATTATTTTGTTTTGAATTTTTTTGGGAGTAATTCTCATATAGGGCAAAAATCATGTGCTCACAAATTATCAAAATCCACTTTAGAAATTGAAAAACGGCAACACTTTACCCTATTATATAAACAAAAATGTAGGCTCAGTGGGTTTGCTAGCCAAACTAAATGAGACAAACTAACAGAAGAAGTAGAGAAATAAATAAGAGAATAGAAAAACAAACCGTTTCGGTGAAAAATGGTGGTCGGCGGCGAGTGCCGGAAAAGTAAGTGTTCGAACACTGTTGACCGTTCGAAAAGTTGACCGTTGTTTGAAATTAAATGGCAATAGAAATACCAATATATAATATACATATATATATATAGATTATACACTACTTATATATAATTATATATTATATATAAATTACACATATATATTCTCTGGCTATTTTAGCTTAATAATTGGATTGGCGGTTATTTAGTTAACATTGCATATTAAAAGTATGGGGTGAACAAATGTACCCATTCACGGAATAGTTTTTAAATAGCAAGTCTTAAGGTACGTTCATTGCGTGTGTACCGTGTCTCAATAAGTATAAAAAAATTTAAAATTATAATATTCTTATATTAAAAATTATATTTGAATTGTAAAATAAAATTTGAAGAAAACAATTTAAGTTTATAAATATATTAATTGATGATTCTATTTAGCTAATCTAATAAAGAAAGAATCCCTCCTCCAAAGAAGACGTCAATCATTTGGGGTCATGATAAAGTAAATAGTAATCAACTTCACCATTTGACTCAATAGCATCCTTCGCTTCGATATTTTTGCAAAAGTAATTTCCGGACAGAATCTATAAATATATATTATCTATATCTATAAATATATATTAAAGCTATAAAGTTGCCACAAATAATTTGATTATGTAATTAAGCCAAGTGGCAAACTAATAAATATCAATAGTATATGGTGACTTTATTCTATATTTGACTATGTTAGTCAAATATATATATGTATATATATATAATTTCAATATAATTTTTTTAAATTTGAATTAAAATAAAAAAAATATCTTTTATTACCATGTTATCATACTTAATTCGGTTAGTGATCATATGCAATTATATTAGGAACTTTTGTTATCTTAATTCAAATTATGTAAATACTACTTCGCCTCTGGCAAAATTAAATAAATAATACTCCATATAACTATAAACTCTTTTATATTTAAAATCCTATAATTATAATTCCTAGATTTGAATAAAACGAATTTCTTTTAAAATAAATATAATATATAAGGTACACGTCTATGTTTATAACAAAAAAAAGTTTAAAAGTTGATAAAAATTTACTTGCATATATAATGAAGTAAACCTACATGCTGGAGAAAGAAACATTACAAAAATCAATCAATATTCAACACAAGTTATTTTTTTTCTTTTTGAAAAATATTTGTTTGAAGAGTCAATTTATATAAATGGATATCAAACAAATAACAAAACTTTGACTATATAATTGATTAATTTCTATTTAACACCTTCTAGGAATTGAAGGATATAAGTCGAAATCTCTTCATTTAGTTGCAGTCAAACCAACATTGCTGTGGTGTAGTATTTTTTCATTGAAAAATATTAGTTTTGAATCATTCGATTATGTGAAAGATTTTTTTCTCGAATTCAAAAGGAGGGATATTGGTTTCTAATTGATAGTTTCTATAGCGATTTTCAAGTGTAACGAAAAGTATATTTGAAAAAAATTGGTATGACGTGAAATAGTTATTTTTAAACTGTAAACAAATTATTTCGAAATGGGATTATTTTTTAAATTATAATGTAATTTTTAAAATAAAGATAAGATATTTTTAAATTTTAGTAGAGAGTTTTTAAAATAATTATAATAGAAGTTATATCATGGATAAAATCAAGAAATCAAAATCTTATGGATTATTACATAAATATCCGGCCAGATTTATTATTTACTTTTTATAGTTAATATACATAGATGATATACCTATTACATACGATTATACACATGTTACATATGAATTATAAATAAATTACACAACCTCAATTTTTTAGTTTAAGTGGTTGGGGTGAGCTCATGTTTAGGTTGATAAGATAAAGCCAAAAGAAAAATAGGACAAAATTTCAACTAAAGATTAAAAATATAAATAGAGTTCTTATGTAGACAATTTCTATTAAAACTCGTCATTTTATTACGAAATAACTTAATTTTGTGTAACAAAAGAAAGAAAAACATAAAAAAAATAGGATAAAAGAAAATAAATATAGAAAAAATGTATGAAAAATCTAAAAACCAGAAATAAGTGATGACAACGAATATCTTCTTCTGTTTCATCTTTGTTGAGTGTAAAAAATTTGGAAGATGATCTCATCGATTTCAAATATTTTTTTCAACTCAAATACATAGATTATAAGATAAGGATATCTTAGAATATTTTTTTTATTTACATTGTGTGTCGTTTTTTTTAAAAAAAATTACTATTGCTAACAAAGTGATATGATATTCAAATTTGAATTTAATTATAATTTAAGTAGTTTGCATTGAGGTTAAGCCAAGCATGGTGAAAAAATTGCTTATCAATTTTAAGACAATATATACAATATTATATAATAACAATCAATTAATCTAACATTTAATGATTCAAAGAACAAGAAATCTATATATGTATAGGGTATTCAAAATTTGAAATTTGTGGCTAGAGATATCGATAAACTCAAAATGGAGTCATACTGAAATAAAATTCACCGACTAAAGAATCATTTAAATTTTTAGCTAGCCGATTAAAGTAAATTTTAAATTAAGGATAATATCTTCACTTGCATCATTATAAAAATAATTATTTTATTGAAATATATATAATGTTGTAGAAATTAAAATTTTAAAATAGAAATATTTTTTTTAAACATAATAGCATACCAAATAAGAATTCAAGTAGTAGTAAAAGAGTCACATCGTAACCAAAGATTTGTTCATATTGTGCCAACCTTTGTGCTTTTCCAGAGCTCATAAATACGAGTTATTATTTTGTGACTATTTTTAGGTTCCAATGACACCAATAAGAATGATGCAAAAATAAAATTATCACTACGAGATTTGAGAAAATGTTAGACTTTTTTCATGTAGTGTTTCGTAAACAATATCTAACGATTATCTGTAATTACCTAGAACGTTTAAATTTTAAGGTTATTTACATATAATTCAAATAACTCACCTATTTAACATGGTTAATGTCAAATATCAAAATGGAGTCATACTAGAAAGAAAATCACTGGCTAAAGAACTTTTTAAAGTTTAGATAGCACTACTAAAATGAGTTTTGAATTAAGGATAATATTTTCATTTACATTGTTATAAAAATAATTATTATTGAAAAATAAAATTTTTGAAACTGAAAATTTAAAATAGAAATAATTTTAGAATATCAACACACCAAATAAGAGTTCAAGCAGTAGTAAAAGAGTCAAGTCGTATCCAAAGAGTCCTTCATAGTCTCAACCTTTGATTGTTTTTCCATAAATATGAGTTATTATTTTGCTTTTTGACTGTTTTTTTTATCAAATGACACCAACGAGAATGGTACTAAAAAGGAAAAATAGAATTATAACTAGGATATTTAAGAAATGTTTAATCATTTTCGTGTCTTAATTAATATCCAATGATTATCTATATTTATCGAGAAGGTTTAAATTTTAAGATTTTTTTACGTATAATCCAAATAACTCAAATATTTAACATGGTTAGTATCCGCGCATCTGCGCGGGTGCTAATACTAGTATATATTAAAGCAAGAAAGTTACCATATATAATTGACATTATGGTTAAGCCAAGTGACAAACTAATAAACGTCAATAGTATATGGTAACTTTATTCTATATTTGACTATTTTAATTAAATACAAATATATATATATATATATATACGGAATTTGAATTAAAAGATAATTTTGAATTATATATATTAAAGCAAGAAAGTTACCATATATAATTGACATTATGGTTAAGCCAAGTGGCAAACTAATAAATGTCAATAGTATATGGTAACTTTATTCTATATTTGACTATTTTAATTAAATACAAATATATATATACGGAATTTGAATTTATAGATAAAGTTCTAAAATTCGAATCTATATCTATGTATATATATATATATATATATATATATATATATATATATATATATATATATATATTAAAGCAAGAAAGTTACCATATATAATTGACATTATGGTTAAGCCAAGTGGCAAACTAATAAATGCCAAGTCGCAAGCTAATAAATAACAATACTATATGGTAACTTTATTCTATATTTGACTATTTTAATTAAATACAAATATATATATGGAATTTGAATTAAAATATAATTTTGAATTTATAGATAAAGTTCTAAAATTCAAATTTAAACTAAAAATAAAATTTATCTTTTTTTATCATGTTAGCATACTTAATTCGGTTAATGATCATATGCAATCATGTTAGGAACTTTTATTATTTTTTATAATTATTTAAATTCTACTTCGCCTCTAGAAAAAAACTACTCCATATAACTATAAAACTCTTTCACATTTAAAATCCTATACGTATAGTTCTTTGAAACACTGTAGCTAGATTTGAATAAAATAAAATTCTTTTAAAATAAATGTAATATATAGAGTACACGTCTATGTTTATCTAAATAACAGAAAAGAGTTTACAAAACCAAATAAAACTTTACTTACATATATAATAAAGTAAACATACATGCTGGAGAAAGAAACATCACAAAATCAGTCAATATTAAAAAAACAGTTGTCTCTTTTTCTTCTTGAAGGATATTTGTTTGAAGAGTCAATTTGCATAAATGGACATCAAACAAATAACAAAACTTTTGCTATACAATTGCTTAAAATGGAGTCATACTGAAATAAATCCGACCAAAGGATCATTTAAATTTTTAGATAGCCAATTAAAGTAAATTTTAAATTAATGATAATATATTCACTTGCAGCATTATAAAGATAATCATTATTAATATATATATATATATATATATATATATATATATATATATATATATATATATATAGAGTTTTAGAAATTGAAATTTCAAAAGAAAGATAAAATCATACCAAATAAGAGTTCAAGTCGTAGTATAAGAGTCACGTCGCAATCAAAGAATCGTTTATATCGTGTCAACCTTTGTGCTTTGCCATAAATATGAGTTATTATTTCACTTTGTGGCTATTTTTAGGTTCCAATGACACCTATAAAAATAGTGCAAAAATAAAATTATCACTATGAGAATTGAGAAAATGTTAATTTTTTTTCATATAGTGTTTCTTAATTAATATTTGATGATTATCTATAATTATTTAGAAGATTTAAATGTTAAGGTTATTTACATATAATTCAAATAACTCAGATATTTAACATGATTAATGTTAAATATCAAAATGGAGTAAAAAAATTCACTAGCTAAAGAATTTTTTATATTTTTAGATAGCCAACTAAAATGAGTTTTGAATTAAGAATAATATTTTCAATTACATTATTATAAAAATAATTATTATTGAAAAATAATGTTTTAGAAACTAAAATTTTAAGAAAGAAATATTTTTTAAGAGATATCAACACACCAAATAAGAGTTCAAGTAGTAGTAAAAGAGTTAAGTCTTATCCAAAGGGTCATTTATTGTCTCAACATTTGATTGTTTTACCATAAATATGAGTTATTATTTTGCTTCCTTACCATTTTTAGAATCCAATGACACTGACAAGAATGATATCAAAAAAGAAAAATAGAAAAAATGGTTAATTTTTTTCATGTAATTAATATCCAAAGATTATCTATATTTACTGAGAAAGTGCAAGTTTTAAAATTATTTACATACAATCCAAATAATTTAAATATTTGACATAATTAGTGTTCGTGCATCCACGCGCGTACTAATACTAGTAATGAGAAAGTAACAAACGATAAATATTAGAATACAAAAGGATACATGTAATATTTTATCTCGCGAGGCCATCATGGCATTTTAACTGTTGCTTCTGTAATTTTTCGGCAAAATTTGGTTGGTTTGCTGGTCATATTTATTTTTTTAGAAATCGTTCATAAGTTGAGTGACTTTATAGTAATAAGAACTAATTTGATGACTTTTGAGGAAAAAAAATTTAAGTTAATTCTTGTTACCTCGGCAAAAGATTGTGATTGTGATTGTGGAATGAGGTTGAGAGGTGGTACCTCGGTTGTAATTCTTGTTGTTATCTCTCATTTACCTCACTTGTTTTAGTCCATATTATTTTCTTGATGTCCTTATTATGTGTTCCTTCCTTGTTGCCCTATTGATTTAAATTCAATTATAGCTTACCTTGTTGTATTGCTTTATTGCCACTATTCTCTCGTCTTCATTACTAGTCCATGTTATACTTGTTCAACTTTTGTTATCCTAGTATGTGTATTGACTTGGCCTTGATCGTCACTACTCTACCGTAGATAAACTTGATACTTAGTGGGTACCGTTGTGGTATACTCATACTACTCTTCTGCATATTTTTATGCAGATCCAGGTACTTCAACCCAGGGTAGGTACCAGTGAGTAGAGCATTCAGTTCGGAGATTTCAAGGTATACCTGCCCGGCAGTCGCGGGCCTCGGAGTCACCCTCTGTCCTTGTTTTTCTACTGCTTGCTCTTTATCTAGACAGTGTATTAGGGATTTTATAGTATATTCATGTAGAGCTTATGACTCAGTCTCACCATATTGTGGGAGTTACTGTCAGCGGTATTTTTGAGTTCTATTATGATAGCTAGATGATTTAAATTTAAAGTCTTATTATTATTTTCGCTATTTCTCCATGCATGTTAGGCTTACCTAGTCTTAGATACTAGGTGCCATCACGACTTCCTCCGGTGGAAAATTAGGGTCGTGACATCAGGATTTCACCTCAACAGACATTTGAGCCAAGTTCTAGATCAACAATGCAATGCAACAATTTTTATATAGGCTTACAACCCAATGCACATGAAACAATGATGTCGACTTTGTTCTTTCCCTAATTGTAAGCATGAGAATTTTCTAGCTCCACTAAGGCATAATTAAGAGGTACCACAAGAATATATGGTTTACTCAAAGTTGACCCTCTCCATGATACCGATTTTTACTTGTTCTTTCCCATGCACACTCCTAACCGTGTTAGTACCAACCAAGTCAATGTTTGATGATTTTTCCTTTTTTTTTTGATAAATGGGACTAGAGTCAAAGAAATGTTTCCCTCTTTTCTTTTTCGGATTCACTTAACAATTTTTTTTTCGAAAAATGAGACCGAACCCGAAAGTTGCCCATGTATCTCTTAGAAATGAGAATCAGGTCAAGCGTAGTTCTGGAAGATAGAAAGAAAATATTTTCAAATTTTTATTTTATTTCATTTTCATTTTTGGATTTTTTAATTTTGATCAATTTTTTTTGATTTTTGATAAAGAGCATTGAATGTAAAACGGGCTTTGTAGTTACCGTTCCGACGTGATATTGGAGCATTGAGTGTTAGACGAGATTTGGTATCGTTTCGAAGCGATATCAGAGCATTGAAAGTTAGAGGGGCTTTGGTACCGTTTCGAAGCGATATCAGAGCATTGAAAGGAATGTAAGTCTCCACACGGTAGGAGTGACAAGAAAGAAAATTCGAATCTCCGCGCAATGGGAGTATTCAACAGGCTGTAGTACCGTTCTAATGTGATATCGAACATTGACAGGAAAATAAATCTCCACGTGATGGGAGTGACAGGAAAAAAAATTTGAATCTCTACACAATGAGAGTATTCGACCGGTTGTAGTACATGTTCGAAGCAATATCGGAGCATTGACAGGAATATAAATCTTCACATGACGGGAGCAACATGAATGAAAATTCGAATCTCCATGTGATGAGAGTATTCGACGGGCTGTAGTACCATTCTGATGCGATATCAGAGCATTGATAGGAAAGTAAATTTCCGCACGATGGGAGTAACAGGAAAGAAAACTTCGAATCTCCATGCAATGGGAGTATTCGACGAGCTGTAGTACCTTTCCGATGTGATATCGGAGCATTGCCAGGAAATTAAATCTCCACGCGATGGGAGAGACAGAAATTGAAAATCTCCACACGACATGAGTGACTGAAATGTAAAATCTCCATGCGATGAGAGAGACAAGAATTGAAAATTTCCTCATGATGGGAGTATGTTTTTTTTTAAAAAAAAATGAGATCGGAACCGATAAGAGTCCTTGATCATTTTTTTTGATTTTTTGAAAAATGAGACCGAACCGAAGGTTGCCTACGTATCTGGTAAAATGAGAATCAGGTCAAGTGTAGTTCAGGAAGGTTAGAGATAAAGGGAAGATGTTTTGGATTTTTTTGAATTTCCTCAAGGAAAGAGGATAATATTTTGGATTTTGATTTTGATGTCTCACGGAGAGACTTTTGGAGAAGCAAAAGAGGAAGATATAATACACACACACACACACACACACACACACACACACACACACACACACACACATATATATATATATATATATATATATATATATATATATATATATATATATATATATATATATATATTAGAAATGATCTTTTTGCAAAGATCTTCGGTCAGCTGTGACCCAAGTGGCAGACTTGATCGACTCGTCCAACTAAGGGAGAGGAAACCGGACCCATTACAGGTTGCCTACGTATCTTGACACAAGGTTAAGAATTAGGTACGCATAGTTTGTGACGGTTGGAGAGTACGAGATGTATGATTTTCAACATGTCTTTTACTCTCTTATTTTACAGAATTGCAACTAGTTATATTAACTGCATCAAAGATATGTACAAAATGCAAGGGTATAGACAAACTCGGAGAGATGCCTAGTTGCACCTGTGATTGGGTGTGATATCTCTGGAGTTGAAGAGTGACTCCATCCAGAAGATATGCCCAAGTTGCTTCTTCAAATAGTTACTGCGATGCCCCTTGACTATTTGCGAGACAATTATTGTGGTTATCTCCCAATTGACTGCAGGGATATTTTGTTGTGACCTTCCAGTTGTCCACAAGAACCTTTTGGTGATCGTCCCCGGCTATTAGCCGGGGCGATTATCTGATCAAAATATAGAAATATTGTAAGAGTAGTGCCGTCATAAAATGATAAAATTAAGAAGTGATTGTACAACTAATACTCCCCTGATTGTTCGATTGATGTTCTACAATGTCCGATGTCGAATGCTATTTCTCATGTAGCTCTAGGATGATGCACCTTTCAGCCGTCCACAGGAACCATTTGATGATTGTCCCCAGTTGAAAATCGAGAATGATGTTCTGATCTAAATATAGAAAAGTGGTGAGAGTAGTGAAGTCATAAAAATTGATGGACTTCATTGTAAAACCATTACTCCCTTGATTATCTGATTGATGCTCTACCAAATCTGAGGTTAGAAGTTATCCCCCATGTAGTCCTAGGAGGACGCACCTACAAATTGAGAGGAAAAAATATTAGAGCCCTTCTAGAACAACATTACATAATTGAGAGGATGCAGAGTTAGGTCGTGCGACCAGTGGTATGTCCGATTGTGATCAGGAACGTGACGATGAAATTCCATGATAGTTCCAAAAATTATGTTATTCCTCCTGTGTCCAAAAAAAATATTTAGTCCGAGGAAGGAAAATTGATTCTTGTTGACTTTAGGCTTCGCTTGTTCTTCTTTGTTTGTCTGAGTTGTGTGAGCATGAAACTTTTCAAAGGCTGACTAACAACTTGCCCCTATAACAGAATGGGTTAACTTATATCAATTTTATGAATTTGAAAAGTTGGAGTGGACACCATGACTTCATAGCCAGATACTTGAAGAAAAGACTTGCATCCCGTATGTTGGGATTTAAGTTGAGTGAGGGTTAGAGTAAGGCTGGCATGGTATTTTGAGATTTGGATTTTTGGGTGAAGTTTGGTTTGCTCTCGGAGATTTCTGGGTTGAGAGAATCATTGTACTATTACAAAAGAATTGCCCTAGTTTCCAGTACTAAGGAAATTATTTTGAAACTGTGGGGAGACCGAATGAGTGACTGTTCCTTGAAAAAGAATGTGATTATGAATGATAATCCTTGGGTGGGTGGGTGGAGACTGGTGAGTCTTGAATAAGAGATAGACGATAGCACATTGCATATATCTATCTAACATGATGGAAGCCGGTGAAAATGTGAAGTCTGATTGAGAAGAATACGTCAACTCAATGGAGATACACAAAGTTGAATTGATGTGTCTTTGAAAAGGATGATAGAGTCCAGATGATGGTATGACTAGGGGGATGGTCATGAAGACCAGGATAGACATGTGTATTTGAAAGATCAAGGTTCAACACAAGTGAACCAGAGTTTAGTCAAACAGAGAGAACCTAATGATGGATAGCCAATAAAAGGTATATGTAACAGACAACAAATACATAATAGTAGCAACTAAAAATATATAACGCATAAAGAATGGATAGCATACAAAGGATATGTAACAAGTAAACGATATTTAACAATTAATCCAACTAAAGAAAGCTGCAAGATCATATGTACAATGACCTAGGACTTATAAGAGTAGATTTACCTAGATTCAAACATTAGTTAAGGACAATTTCAAGATGGTACGTAGTTAGCCTGGTATGCCAATCTCTTAAACTAGAGATTTTTGAAAGAAGGTTTGGGGGGGGGGTGAAAAGACAACCCTCGTGTGACTTGTGTGTGATTGTGCACGACCAAGACTCGATGAAAAAGTGATGATAATTTAATAAGCTAGTACCATATGCATGTGATAAAGAATATACAACACAGTTATATGTAACAGAATATATGACATAGACATGTGGGAAGCATATACAACATGAACATGACAGAGAATACGCTACTTGAAGCGCGTGACAAAGAATATGCCACTTAAAGTATATGCCAAAGAATATACCGCTTGAAGCGCATAATAAAGAACATACCTCCCGAAGCGAATGACAAAGAATAGACTACTTGAAGCATGTGATGAAGAATATACGACTTGAAGAATATAAAACTTAAGGCAAAAAATATACAACATGAAGCAAAGAGTATACAACTTGAAGAATATACGACTTGAAGCATGTGACAGAAAGAATAGAAGTTGGAGTACTGGAGAACCTATAATTTCTCAAGTAATTGATCAAGTCTGCTGTGGTTAGAACCTGAAGTATCCCCAGCAGAGTCCCCATGTTGTTGTACCCTATTTTGTACAAGTCAGAACAATGTACAACTTATAATACTCTACAAGGTTAATTGGAGTTTAGAGTCGCCGCCTAGTATTTAAGGTATACTAGGACATCTATACTACACTATGTAATATATATTTGATTATGGACTATGAAACCAATTGAGATTTTAAGATAGGAGGGAATACTGAGTTGCTCTAGATACCTTTTCACATGTTTGATGCTGGCACATTTAAGCTATGGCATGCAGTCTATCTTCTTGTGTATTAGGTTTGAAATTTGATGCCTTAGTGAAAAAGAAAACAAAGAATAACCTGCGTTATGACGTCTCTTCTCAGTTGCTTGGATTGTATGGCATCTAGTGCATTGTTGCTTAAATTTCTCAACTATATGTACTTGCTTGACTTGAGGGTTGAACAGAACCATCTTGATTGAGTTATGTGCGATGTGTGTGTGTAAGGATTCGTGATATTCTATACTATCATGTGTAGTCTAGAACTTTTTCCGTGTGTTAATCAAAGCAAAATCATTAAGTGTACTAGTCTAGGAGATGATGTAGGCATTTCTTTGCTTGATCATAGATGTACTTGTTACTTACAAATAAATTTTTTCGTTGTTAGCCCATTTGAGCCTTAAACTTTTTCTTTGGCACCCACATTACAAGTTGTATCCCTATTTTTTTTAACTTAAGATTTTCGAATATTTACTTCCGAAGGAACTTAATCTCTAAAAGAAGTAAGGTGATATCGTGGGAAGTAGCTTTTGAGTGGAACTATGGAAGGTCCCAAAAGGTACACTAAGTTATGAAAGACCACTAGCTAAGAATTTTAATGTAGGGAGATTGTGTATTAAAGAAAAAAGAATAAAAATAAATAGAGAGAAAGAAAAATATGATGGAAGAATTGAGAAAAATGTTGATATGTCAAAAGGGTGGAGCTCTATTAGCGCTTAAACAAAAAGGGCTAAGTTGTGTATAGTTTTGCGGCAAGGTGAATTGGTAGAGAAGAATATGTGCTTGAATGTTGAATGTAGTGTATTAAAGTGCTTAGGAGGGTTAGTCACTAATATCCAAGTTTATCAAATCTGTCCCTTAGCCTCCATTACAACCTAAAAAGACCTAATTGATCCTAGAATTTGCTAGCTTAGATTAGTAGAGGGATACACTACAGGAAAGCCTATGGTACGACCATGGGGTGCACATGAACTTCTTTGTGAGAGTGAGTGACTTTTGTTAAATTGTATGATGTCCTTAAATTATGTTCAAAGTCATACTTAAATGTGTGGACTATCTTTATATTCACTCTCTTGTTTATTGGTGAGGGCACATGGTCTCACGACGGATAAGTAATATTCTTAACTTCTCTTGTTGGGTTAGTGCGTGAGTTGAGGATGATTAGTGGTAACGAGTCGGCTTTTGAGGCAAGGTAATTATTGGTAGGTTGTTTGAATTGGTTGAATTGAAGCGCTTATACTTGGCATATTGAGAATGGGAAGAGTGTGAGTTGTGTATGCTTATGCTTAATTGCCGGTATCAACCATAGTCAAGGGTAGAGTGTATGAATGAAGATGAATTTGCTTCTCCATAATTGATGTGTAAAGTATTTGGGGTGTTGTAACGAGTTACATTGCTCGAGGGAGAGCAAGATTCTAAGTGTGGGGTGTTGATATTTGGATTAAAGTATGTGTATTTATATGCATACCGCCTACATTTTACTCGAATTTCATAGATTTGTACGTGTATTATAATGATTTATGCTAATTTGTGGTATTTTTATATGTAGGAAGTTACCCTGAAGCAATGTTGAACAAAAGGGAACAATTTGAAGATAAAAGAGAAGAATTGAAGAGGACATGATCATAACTCTAAAGTGGGGGCGGATTTGTATCTAGGATAGGAATATACCTAATCACTATGCTTAATTGAATATCGTGATCTTAATTCATTCTTGATAGATTGATTTCATAGGAATATGTGCTTTAATATATTTTGGACGGGCGAGTATTAATTTGGGAGTTAGTTAGAACATAATAGAATTGGTGAATTGATCACAACCCTGTAATGTTTATCTCTATTGAATTCTCAACACAACTACTTTCTACTTGCTAAATTAGTTAATTGTTACATTTACTGCTTAGCTATAAATCACACAACTCAACCTTGATTGACTCGACTGAATAATAATTTGAGTGAAATTAGTAGACAGTTAAATACAAGTCTTTGTGGGTTCGACACTCTACTCATCACTATATTACTTGTTGACCATGTATACTTGCACGTGCATTTGAGAGCAACACCCACCAAATCAATAAGTCATGGAGCTCTCTCGCATGACAAGGATCATTGTCAAATTCAGAGCTAACTAATGATATTCTTATCCAAACATACCTTATCCAAGTCCGATTGCACTAATTCCAGGTCTAGTAACTTCATCTCACCCAATACAAGCTTCTCGATTAACAAGCCACACCAAAGGCCACCTAGCCACATACGGCGCAATTCGTGCACCCAACAAGCAACGAATTGAATATAACCAATGATGAAAAGAGAACCAAATAAGAAAATATCCAACAAGTTCGGTAGATATAACCACCAAGGCATAATGCTATGATCCCAACCCACAAGGGAGAAGCAAGACACACAAAATAAGCACAAAGGATCATATCCTAACATAACTCCGATGCAGCGCATAACCAAATCCAAACATACTGATCCACATGGAATACACATTGAGCCATAATGCTCACAATCAACAAACTATGTGTATCAACAGCAAATATGCGACGCTCATGACCATAACTACAGAGAAATGGATAGTAGTAGATACCACAAAAGGAAAAGCACGACTAAGGTGCAATAAGAAACTCAACACCCCAAGAGCCATCTTGCTCAAATTTCACCATAAAGCCTAAACAGAACCACATCATGCATGTAAATAATCAAGTAGTCTCACAACTCATCATAGCATATGAGAGTAACATATCGAACATATCATGGCATGAATAAGATCAACTCTAGATAATGACACACCCCCAACAATTGTTGTGCTGAGTAAACAAACACGATCCGATGTAGAGTACACATTTTTGCTAGTCCTACCAATGGACCCCAAATCAATTTTGATCATCTGAAAAATAGGTAAATAACCTTCCAAAAGTACACAGTTACCTATCCATAACACATACAATCAATTGTCTAACCTTTAACATATCTTCATAGTCTGCAACCAAGAAATAGTCTACTTCTAAGAACATCCAATTTTTAAACCTCAAGAATATAGGAACTCCAAATTTGATCTCCAACTCTCCCCCTCAAATTACTGATATGCCACTCATACAATGTCACCTTATGAGAATCACTCCCATAAATCTTTCGCATCGAGTAGAAAAATCTGAACATCAAACCAACTATGCAATCTCTGTAGTACTAGTTAAGCATCCAAGTCAAGACACGATGCGTCCTTTACAACACACAACCTTCTCAGGCGATACTAGATAGTGTCAGCATTCTCTTAAACATCTGGAATATTCCATCCTGTCTAGAACTCATGACATTTCATTCGATACTGAACCATAACCTTGTCAGATGCAATCATATGAAAATGCGAGAATCTCATTATCAACTTTGAATTACAAGTAGAACAAACACTCCATCAACCATAACATTCTACTTAACTCAATCTAGGAGAAAATCAACTTGCGCAACAAACTTCCCATGCATGTAGAAGACATCAACCACAAGTCGTGGTCAAAACCATCGCAACTCTTCGGAACTCATTAGTACATAACCCAAACCATCAGAACTGAACCCCTCTAAATCAACTAAGTTACGTAGATTGGTAAACCCAAAAGTATTACCACAAGCACCCGTAAAACTCTATCATACAAAAAGTACCGATTGTTTCTATTACTATATTGATCCAGATCACTACTAAGCTAACCCACTTCTGCAAATTCCTCTCGACTTGACTTCAAGCTAACACTTCTATTTCCCCAGCACGCTATGGATACCAATCAAAACTCTTCCCAAGTGATCCCAATATGAAACCACATCGTCCCAAGACTAGTAAACTACTTTATTCCCTCTCATGCACCTAATAGTACCTCAAATCAAAATGCCCACTCTGGAGAGACTTCCTATAAATCCAAAGTCTTTTATTTCATCTCTTTAATACTGCAATATAGAATCAATAATGATATATAAATACTATAAGTCTCGATACCATCCAATGCAAATCTCAGATCTTAGCCATACCCAAATCCGGGAAACCTTAAATACCACATATGAATCTTGAACCCATTAGAAACTTCCCAGGATTCATTCACCTTGCTCTAATCTCCAATGCACAGCCAATATGTGCCGAATGACTTGTGCTTCACCAGCACATGAATATCTAAAAAGAAGCAACAAAGTGATTCCTATTCCTTGCACACTACATCCACAACGAATATCAAACTCGAATCATTTCAAAATTTCCATATACCCATAAAGTATAATACATCATGCATCCAGAAATTTCCTTGCTCGAGTCATCCTCGAAATTATCCTCTTCAAGTCATAACTAATCCACAAGCATCCCTTAGTCCGGGAACTAATATAATACATGACCATGCAATATGATCGCGATAGTAGACTCCCTCATTTGGCTCGAAGCCACAAAACACATCATTCGATAACCCATAATACTCTTCCTTCATAGCTTCCATGATCTCACACTGTTATTCAGCTGAATTCTTCATAAGCTCATGTAGCATAAAACACTCTAAATCATCATCCAAATGCATACTTATCCTCATGATAGTCGTGCGAACTTCCTCAAGCAATTTGAACTCTAGTTAGAGTATATACATTCCATTGGATAGAAAGAAACTTCTTCATAGAATCCTCATAAGAGTCACACAACCTCAAACCTTCTCGCAGGAGATAAACCAACTGCTTAGCCTCAAACCGATATATTTATATGACCCTAGCATGGTTACAACCACTATAAAATCAATTAATCTTCTCCAGTCTACACTCGTCAACAAGATATAAGAAATTCACTTCATTCCTCAAATGAACAACTAAAAGATCCACGAGCACATCTATATCTTATGACTATACAACACATCAAGACATAAAGCGTAGTCCCCAGTCACATAATACTCACAATATAGCTATATCACAACTCACTAAACCATTATTCCCACTCTTAGGGACACTACTAGACATAAAAATCTAAAGGTACATATCACACAACTAAAACTTCCTAGCCCAAGATGCGGTCTAAATATGGCCTGAATTCCTCTAGACTGGCCTACCTTCAAAACACGAAAATACATCTCGCACCTCATCCATTATATCACAAGCCACATGAAAACATCTGATGCCGAGTGCTCAACATCACATACGAGTGAGTGGAAGAAATCGAATACATAAGATTCAAGCTGAATCAACATCGCACGATAAGGAAAGAAGGAATGTGAAGCTTCCTAAATGCGTTGTAGAGTCTCAAAGATAAGTATAGACGTCATCACACCGATCTGCAAGACTCTACTAGACACTTGTTCATGACTCGTAGCACCTATGAACTTAGTGATCCGATACCAACTTGTCACGATCCAAAATTTCACCCAGTCGTGATGGAACCTAACCCAACCACTAGGTAAGCCAAACAACAAGTAACACTACTTGGATGAAATTAATCAATAATAAATGGACAAAATAACTAAATCCCATACATCATCCCAAAAACGGGTAGTACAAGTCATGAGCCACTAAGATTAAGATTTGTAAAGTTGGTATGACGAATAAATACAATATCTATTTGAATATACATAAACAGAAGTACAAAAATTTTAAACTACTAAGAACAAGTCGTAGCTTATATCTAGAATGCAAGTACATCCTCAATGCTAGTCTTCACATCCTCAGCCGTGCCAATCCAAGATTTGCACACAAGGTGAAGAAGTACAGTATGGGTACAACCGACCCCATATACTATCACTCCCCAACCAGGGATGCATGGCTGGCACCCTGTGCCGTACAGGACCGAGAGAACCACTTTGTAACTCACGATCGTTCGACAAAAACTAGAACATATATAGGTCGACTTGGCTGAACTCATTCTTTCTGTAACTATTATGGGACAACATGGCCACAACTCATATTATGTAACTGTAAGTAGGAAAATGTTGGATCAGCAAGCCATCATACTTAGAACATGAATACACATGGGCCGTCAAGGCCTCTAGCATGTTGTACATACTAAATCTGTGTTTATAAAGCCTCTAAGAGTATCTGACATCCAAATATGGCCAAGATAGGAAACTGACCTACCCATAAGTATATATATATATAGGATAGTTTGATAACCTCTAGACTCGGGTGTACTTCAGATGAAATGAATCTTTTCCAATCCTCAACTGGATATCAGCTCCGTCTACGATAAAAGCCCATCAAATTGGATACCTGAAAATGCGGGCATGAATGTATAGCCTCGATGATGGGACATTAGTACAAAGAAATGTACTAAGTATGTAAGGGAGATAGCATATGAATAACATAATTGATACTGAACTAACATGTATATATGATATATTGAAAGAAATTTGAAGGGCCAATGAGGCTCGAGAATCATACTTACCTTATTCTGACTCGTATATATATATATTAAATTATTCAACTTACCTTACAAAGGATGTAGACTGAAAAGGGAAGGCTCCATTGGCCGAGAACATCTAATGTCATATATACATCTAATTTGTGTCAAGTTATACCTGAACGTGTTCCCTTATGCTATCTATATTGGAAACCATCATATTACGGAACTTCATCTATAACATTCTTCTATCCATCACACCTTATATCTAAATACTTACCTCAGACAGATCAAACATCTCTAGGGCTATATTGAAACATAAAAGTGGCACTTACGCGTTTCATAAGATACCGTCCGTAAGGTTCACTCATAAACATAAATAACTAGTGGCTCATACGCGTAACATAATAGACCATCCGTACGGCTCACAATACTGAGGTCTGGCTATGCGTGCAACTGAGACCGTCCCTAACCAACCTTCATTATGCACCTACACATTCATAGACCGTCCGTAGGGCTTCACTGTACACCTATGCGTTCATAGACCATCCATATGGATTATGTCTTACACATACTTATTTCTTATCACTCAAGCAGATGTCATTTAATCACCAATATATAAACTCTTATTCATAAACATATAAGTTTGTGAGTAACTCATTACAATAACTAATCCTTATTCCTTAGCCGCTTGTTATGTCATCCTTCGTATTTTATATTATTTAACTGTAAAGACCGTTGTATCTATTTTGGAATCGCACTTTTATCCTTATTTCACATAAGGGTGTCTAACGGGTGGGCTGGGTAAGGAAAAGTAAGAAACCATACGGGTTTGGAACCGGGACGGTTACGGGTTAGGGATTACCAGGCTTAACGGGTTCGGGTTTATCCGGGTAAAAAATAAACCGTAAACGTTATGAGTACAAGGGCCGGGCCAGGTTAGTGTATTTTTTTTTTTTTTGTATTTTGTATAACTATTGCAAGTTATATTAATATAAAGTAAAAATATAAAAAATACAATGAAGATGGAAAAAATTACACTTATAAATTGCAAGTGCTACATTTATTTCGAAATTCAAACTTACAAATTGAAAGATTTACATTTAACAACAAATAAATTAACGAAAAAGAGTAAATTCAAAGGTTTTGCATTGCCTTAGTAAGTTCTTCATAATCAATATGAACTGATTGATCTTTTTATGGAGTGTTAAATTCAGATGGGTTACCATGTGTTAATATATCTCTAAGTTCCTCGTCTTCTGGGCTACCAATATCTTCCTGTAATTGTTCATAATCTATATTATTATCAAGTAATATTTCAGAAATATGTGTAGAGTCATTTAAATTACTACCAGATGCTGAAGCAGCAGTACTACCTCTTTTTTTATTTTCCCGATTAGTAACCTTATTACAAACTCTTTTTGCAGCATTAAACATATTTTGAAAATTTAACTACTAGAAAAAATTAAATATGCAAAAAAAAATAGTAAATAAGAGAAAGAATTGGAGGGAGTGCACCGAATTCGGCAATAAGTTGAACACTTGATGATTTCGCAACTCCAATATTACCACGAAGAAACGTCAATTGTTCAAACTCAAACATTAAATAATAAATAATACGATAAATGAAATTCCAAAAAAAAAAATGAGAGCCAAATATTTGATTGCACTTTAGGTGAAGAATGAGAGAATGATAATTGAGAATATAAGTTTGAGAAATGAGAGATGAGTGAAGAAATAAAGAAGAAGAGGGGGACGGGGGTGTATTTATAATTTTTCAAAGGGCTAATTAGGTAATTACAAAAGGTGTTAATTTAAAAAAAAGGCCCAAAATGGGTCATTTGTGCAAGGGCCGTGCAGACCGTTGAAAATGGTCAGAAAGTCAGGCCTAATTAAAAAAAAAAAAAAAATTAAAAGTAGCCGTTATACCGGCCTGGGCCGGTCCGGTCCCCACCGGTTAACCGGATCTATAGTAAATACCGTTGATCGGGTTTGACTGGTTCGGTTAACCTATGGAATTTAAGTGATCGTACCAACCCCTTACCCTATTAACCCAACCCACCCGGCCCCCTTTGTATCGGTCCGGGCCAGTTCCGATTTCAATCGGTCTGGGCGGGTCCAAAAGCGGGTTGACCCTGCCCGTTAGACACCTTTAATTTCACATCATGACTCATTTCATGGGATTACATGGTTCTGTCTACTTATATCTATGTAATATGCTTAGCTTGTGAGGCTACTAGTTAATCATATACATATTTATTCATCAATACGCAACAATAGTTGCGGGAATTACGCTCTATCAACTATATTCTTATTGCCAAACTTACCATATTCTATAGTTTACGACTCCTTAGGTAACGTATATCGTCTCTTAACATCACCCTCATATATAGTCAACCTTACTTAACTTAAGAGCAATGTAACTACCTTCATGGGTCTTTATCAGTTTTGTGAACACAAATGTGTAAGTATTGAGAGTCATGGAATTCTTTAGGTCGAGTCATTCTTATCTTTCTGCAAAGCATACATTATGCTACCTTGTTGAACTATTCGTGTATAGCTATCCCTCATTATATGAACACTATGTTGCTTCTAATTCATTAGACCATTCATGCATAATCTTTAATTAACATCTAGATGTCTTGTTACATATAGAAGACAAGGGCCTTTTGGAAGTATCTATTTACTCATTATGAATGCATGAAACTATGACCAGCACAATCCATTTCAATATTCATATGACTATACTCGTGAACGGACCTTAATTGTCTGAATAGTATATATACAAAGACTCGCCCCCTTGAATACCTTATAAGGGAAATGTAACTTACTGAATCATGCCAAAGAAAAGAAAGTAATACCTTACATACCTCATAATATTCAGTCCAATCCTCAAGCTAACTTAACCTGCAGCTCCTTTGTCTACAAGCAATGGACAATACTATCGTTATAAATGAATGCCATAACTTATTGCATTTGAACATCACACTTTATTCTACGATTAAACGGACAACACATTCCATGTTTATATGGCTTCCCACAGGTTACAACAGCCAACAATAGCCCAAACAATATCAACAAATACTCATAATAAGCCTTTCAAAATAGTTTAACAATCCCGACGAGCGGCAGGCTCGGTTTGTGACTAAACAACTATAGTTCTAAACGCCTTCCTCCTTCAAGAATTTATCAACAATATTAATCTCTATTTATTCAATTATCCCTACTAATTTCAGCCACAATGCAACTTTAAAATGACGCCATAACAGTCCGACAAGTTTAGCAACTCAAAACTGATCTTTCAGATTACTAATACATGTTTCTGACTTGTTTCTCTTCTTTCGAATAGAGCAACACAAGCAATAGTATATAATTAAGACTCTTATCATATAAACCAGCCATGAATTCAACTTAAAAATAAGTTCACAACCAGCAAACAGTGACACAACCACAAACAACATACTACTCTTTCAAAACTTGCAAGTTCTAGTCTTTATGATCGAGCTACAACTCGTAGAAGTTTAGATAAAAGAAGAGAAGCATAAACTTACCTTTTACTGATTAGAACACACAAAACCTAGTTCCTCTACATCCAAAACCAGTCCCCCAATGCAGCTACAAGAAGGAGAAAGGGAACTAGCAAGATGTCCAGGGTTTTCGGCACGAGAATCACTTCGTATCACCCGAAATCACCTAGGATTTGCGTGGGATCTTTGGGGGAAGAGTTGCAAGGTTTTAATCTGATTTTCTTGGCCTGAAAGATGTGTGAAATAAATGGGTTAATTAATCCCTTAAAAGTCCCCCTGGCCACCCCTTTTTGGGGATTTGTTTGGTCCCTTCATTTGAGCAAGTAGGTGATGCACCTAATTGTCACCTAACAGTTTGCACAGTCTCGCTAAAATGAAAATATCTATCTACTCTGATTTCACATTGATGAACTCTTAATACATTAGAAACTAGACTCGTAGACCCTCAAATTTGTGGGTGGATCACCCCTTAACTCTAAGTATATTGAGAGAAAATCCCAGCTACATTCGACCTAATTTTCTGCACATTTCTAAATGTAACATGTGATGACCTTTGATAACTTTTGTTCCACAACTCGCTTGACATTAAAACATAGTACACTACTATCATACGATTAAAATAACTCATAACATAACCTCCTTATCATGTTAAAAACCTTATTCTCACCCCAAAATTACATGTTATAATATTCCCAACTTGTCTACTTTCGGCAAAACTTATTTTTTTCAATTCGTTTAGCTTCTAAGCCTTCCAACAATGTTGGTACATGTAATTCATGATCTTGAATATTTGTAACCTCCACGGTAACATTATTAACTTACTTTCAAATAAGATCTCATTTTCAAGCTTACATCAATTGACTTACGACGTACTTTTACGCACGAAAACATGGGGTATAACATATACTTAGTAAGAATCTTGACTAACCTGGGTGAAAAGTGATGAGGTCTCAGGTCAAGGATACTCATATTACATAACCTTTACAACTCAATAACATATACATACACCCAACAACAGTATAGAAATCTAAGCTTGAAGTCCAAATAAGGCCATCAGTGCACATAGAGAAGATAAGAACAAGCATTGTAACCAACTAACAGTTCGACATATAGAGAAGATATGCATTTGATAGCAATTAACTTATCAAGAATTTCATATGGAGAAGATATGAATGAAATATCAAATACTATCAACAACATGCATATAGAGAAGACAAGTATCAGTAATCATCAATAGTTGCATATAGAGAAGATATGAATGAATAACCAAGTCAAGTTACTCGAACTGGCATATGGAGAAGATATATACCGTGAATCATTTTATCAATTAAAGCAACATATAGAGCAAATATGCATAAAAGGATATACATTTCTTGAGCTAGCATATAGAGAATATACACAATAAAAATTATGTATACATCCAAGGAGTTTGCATATAGAGGAGATACAAAAATCCAACCACTGGCCAATTTTTCATAATTCACGTGTACGTCACCAAGGAGAGATATGAGAGGAAGACCCTAAGGGGATGGATCCTTATCCATACGCTGCATGGACAACTCACGTACCATAATCATAGCCACTGCACGGACAACTCACATCCATGATCCCAACAACCACATGGACAAATCATGTGTTATCAATCCACTCCAACACACATAAAGCATATACAAGAATACATGTATACAGTTAACGGATATCAAATCATATACTCATGGACTGAGAAAAGTAGCATACTAAGGTGTATGCAATTGCAAAGTGTACAACTACAGCTCAAATCAGGTGGATACACCACACAATAACAAATATCATGCTCAAATAGGGAATAAACACCTACACATGATCTCTAGAATGATTCACAGAGTTCACGTAGTCATACAAACATATAAATCATGTTCGAACATAAGCACAATATCCAAATCAACGCATATTACAACCTAAATACTACCTCGGTCACGAATCATATATAACACCCGTATATACGCTAGTCACCTCATATATACGCCTTTCAATTAGACAAAAAAAGTCATATCCTAAGGGTTATTCCTCAACAAGATTAGGCAAATTACTTACCTTATCCAGGATAGCATTCAACCTCAAATCGCATAAAAACCATGCCTTAGCCCTCTAATCACGCAAATCCAAGCCAACCATCAAATAAGGAAGTCAAAGAATGCTATAGGAAGCAATCTCAATCCATAAAACTTTGATCTTTGTTCTATAAAAGTCAACAAAAGTCAAATCTAGGCCCACGTGCCCAAAATTCGAAACCAATACCAAATCTCGATGACCTATAACCTCCCGAGTCTAAATATGTAATTAGATTCCAAAATCGAGTCCAAATTGGTACTCAAATACCCAACATACACAATATTCAAGTATATGTAAAACTCCAAACTTCCTTCAAAAAATCCATTAAGGTGTGTAAATCCATGGGAAATTAAGATAGATAATCAAATTCACGTAGAAAATACTTACCCACAAAGTAGTAGTAAAACTCTTCTCCAAAATCGCCTCTTAACGGGTTTCAAAAAAACAAAATAATAAAAAATGGGCTAAAACTCGACCTAAACCCCCTGTCAAGCATCCTCGCACCTGCACATACTTAGTCGCAGGTGCGACACTGCTTCTTTGGAAATACTATTGCATCTGCGAGAACAGTGAGCCAACCTAATTGTGCTTCTGTGCAACACTTCCGCTTCTGCGCAAGCGGTTTTGCACACACATACTCACTCCTGCATACTCAGAGATGCACAGATACTTTGTATCTGTGGACTTCCAGTCCCCCAGTACTTCCTCATAGGTGATACCACCTTTGTGCTTCTGCGACCTTGCACATGCACAAAAACCATCGCCGGTGCGACACACCAGTACCAGACATGCCAAATGACTTTCAAATGTTCCAAAGCCAATACAAAACACACCGAGTCCCACTAGACCCCCATCAAACCATACAAACAATTATGAATACTTATCCCAACTTATCTAAATGCTTAATAACACCAAAACCAAAAATCGAAGATCAAAATCCTTCTCTTAACTTTCAAGCATTCAAACATTCGTTGACTGCGTTCGAAGCACACTTAAATATTCCTGATCACAATCAAACTTTGCAAACAAGTTTGAATCAAATCAATAAGCCTATGAAAGGTCTCAAAAAGCAATAGGAGCCCGAAAATATCAAAGTCAACTCCCGATCAAACCTACGAAGTCTCCAATCTTTCAGATTGCTAACTTTCGATAAATAGAGTCAAAACCTTCAAAGAATGTCTAAATTCAAATTTGGACATATGCTCAAATCTAAAATTACCATACAAACCTACTAAAACTATTAAATCCCGATTTTGGGGTCATTTACTCAAAAATCAAACCTTGGTAAACTCGTCTAGCTTAAAGCTTCCAAATTGGGAACCACTCTATTAAATTAATCCCGAACTACTCGAAAACGAAAATCAACCATGCACGTAATTTATAATACACCATATAAAGCTACTCAAAATCTCAAATCATAGAACAAAATGCTAGAACTCAAAATGACTGGTCGGGTCGTTACATGTCACGATCACGTAGCGGAGGCAGGCTGGTATTCGCATTCACGAGAGATGTTCCACGAACTCGAAGGGTTGACTAGGCAGAAATTGTTGCTCTTGGAGAACTTGAGGCACGTGCCACGTTTGCAAAGAGTACCCCTGGGCAGTACTTTTAAGTGTTGAATTTCGGTATTTTAGCCCATTCTTTCATATTTTTAATCCTAGACTTGGAGATGGACAATATTTCATGGATATTTTCATACAAGACTTTAGAGTAAGTGTTTTTACTCATTTTTTATATTATTTCAAGAATCTATATGGATTGTTAATATCCAAACACATGGAATTTTGAGGTAAATTGGGGGGGGGGGATCCTACAATTTAAGAGAGTGAAAATTAGAGCTTTTAGCTATAATATAAAAATGAATTTGGAACCTAAATACATATTTGTACTTGTGGAGTTAGGGATAGTCGGGATCTACCCTTTGACTCAGGTTCTGATCATGTGCGTCCAGGTTGAATTTTGTTAACTTTTTAAAAATTTAATAAAGATTGAAGCTTTATTGTCTGTAATTGATTCTTATAGATTTACTTGACATTATTGGGTTGTATTTGACTAGATTCGAGACGTTTGGAGTTGGATTTTTGACGTTTTGGCATTTCTGATAGATTTCTAGCTACCGGATGGAGGTAAGTCTCTTGGCTAACCTTGTTAAGAGGGAAACCCCAAGGATTTGACTTGATTGCTATGTGTTTAAGGTATTAGGGGTAGTGTATATACGGGGTGGCGAGTGTATATACACTTAATGATTTTACATCATGACCGGGGTAGAATTGAGATATTTTATACTTAGTTTGATTATGTGCTCATCTTGATTCATGATTTATTTGGCTTATATGACTAAGTTAGTTCTCTTATTCATTTTAGATATCATGCCTAGGTTTATGATTATTTATGAAGGCATGAGAGCCTATTCTTGATATGTTTGCTCGAATCATCTGTAGTCATATAGAAATTTTATGGGCACATATCCGCATGATATTATTAGGTCCTTGTGCATCTTTTATCTATTAATTCTTGGGAATAAGCATACATTTTGAATATGGATACTTGATTTGGACTAAGATTTGTGGCATGAAAGTGTAACGATCCGGCCGGACGTTTTAAGAATTAACGCCTCTATCCCTTATTAACTGCACTACCCGTGTTTATTTCTGCTATTGTAAATTGACGGAAGGTTCGTTTTGGATTTTGGAGTGTTTTGGGACACTTAGTCCCTAAATGAGAGTTTAAACTTTAGAATTTAGACCATTGTTGAAACAGTGTGAAGACGGCCTCATAATGGAATTTTGTTGGTTCCGTTAGCTCTGTTGGGTGATTTCGGGCTTAGGAGTATATTCAAATTGTGGTTTGGAGGTCCGTAGCTTAATTAGGCTTGAAGTGCCGAAAGTCGAATTTTTGAAGTTTCCGGTTCGATAGTAAGATTTTGATATCGGGGTCAGAATGGAATTCCTGAAGTTGGAGTAGGTCCGTTGTGTTATTTGGGACGTGTGTGCAAAATTTCAGGTCATTCAGATGAGGTTTGATAGATTTTTTGATCGAAAGCGGAAATTGGAAGTTTTGAAATCCTTAGGCTTGAATCCGAGGGTATTTAGATGATTTGATGTTGTTTTGAGTATTTCGAAGATTGGTACAAGTTTGAATAGTGGTATATGACTTGTTTGTACTTTTGGTTGAGGTCCCGGGGGCCTCGGGATGATTTCGGAAGGTTGACGAAAGGATTTAGGAGATTTTGAAGCAGCTTTAGCTGCTGAAGTCTGTCATAACCGCACCTGCGGTTTTGGGGACTGCAGGTGCGTGATCGCAGAAGCGATAGAGGAGTCGCAGATGCGTCCAGGTACTTGGAGACTAGAATCTACAGGTGCGAGAGGTTGAGCGCACCTGCGAGACCGCAGGTGCAGTAAAAGAAGTGCAGGTGCGGCCCAGTGCTTTAAGTGGATTTTCACAGATGCACATCTGGGACCGTGTCACGACCCTAAACCCAAACCCGGTCTTGATGGCGTCTCTCGTGAAGATAAGGCCAGCCGACACTTCCCATATCCAATTATTAACAGTTAAACCATAAAAAATAAATCTAAAGCATGATAAGATAACCCAAAGTTAACATATAATAGCATAATTCGCGGAAAATAACCCAACACAGCCCGATACCGGGGTGTCACTAGTCATGAGCATCTAACAAAAACGGAATACTCCAATATATATAACTATAGAGTTTGATACAAAAACTGAGAACATGTAGAAGTAAAATAGGGAAGAGCTCCGGGCTGCGAATGCCAACAACTACCTAGAGACTCCTCGGATCCGCCTAAGCCGGAAATGATCGGCACTCGGGAGCGGGACCAGATATGCCTAAATCTGCACACAGGGTGCAGGGAGTAAAGTGGGTACTCAAACTCAGTAAGTAATAATCATAAATAAAGACTGAAAGCAGGAAATCACGTAAGGCACAAAGTATGCTATAATGAAGCAGTAAAACCATTAAAACAGTGAAACCAGTGAAAGATAGGTAAAAATCCTTTAACTCAAATTTAACTTCATGAAAAGCCTTTTTAAATAATTAAGCAGGTAATTTGCAGTCAATTATGAAACGTAAATACATAAAGGTTCACCCCTCGAGCACAGTATCAACAAATCTGTCCCTCGGGCAACATCTCAAAATAATACCAGCCCCTCGGGCAATCACATAGAACAATACCAGCCCCTCGGGTAATCACATAGAACAATACTAGCCCCTCGGGCTCAATCACATAGAATAATACCAGCCCCTCGGGCTCAATCTCACATCACAATGGATACACATGCTCACTGGGGGTGTACAGACTCCTGGAGGGGCCCCTTACAGCCCAAGTGCAATATCAAACCACCTCGTGGAATCATCACTAGGCCCCCGGCCTCATATCAATCAAGCCACCTGGTGGCGTAAATATCTCAGGCCCTCGGCCTCATAATCAATATCGAATGTTTCCTCACAACATAGGCCCTCGGCCTTACTCAGTCAAAATCCTCACAAGCCACTCGGGCAATAGTAAAACATAATTCTTAGCCCAAAAATATCATTTAAAAGATCATGTAAGTGTTAAAATAGAGTAAACATGGCTGAGTACAAAAATAGTAAAATATATCAGGACTGAGTTCAAGTATAAAGTCAAAACAGTGAGGAAATACCAGTAAAAATCCCTGAAGGGTTCAAATAGTTGGCACAAGGCCCAAATATGGCATTCAACCCAAATCATGATGATAGCAAATAGATTTCAATCAAATACGCGGTAAAATAGTCATTCGGGACGGACTAGGTCACAATCCCCAATAGTGCACGACCCCACGCCGTCATCAAGCATGTGCGTCACCTCAATATAGCACCACGATGTGCAATCCAGGATTTCAAACCCTCAGAACATCATTTACAATCATTACTCACCTCAAACCAGTCAAATCTCTAGCTCGTGACACCTTTGCCCCTCGAATCGGCCTCCACTCGCGTCGAATCTATCCAAAATCAAAGTGAGGACGACAAAATATGCTAGGGGAACAAAGCCCAAGCGAAAATAATCAAAATATGACACAAATCCCGAAATTACCAAAACCCGACCCCCGGGCCTACGTCCCGGAATTCAAAAATTTTACATCAATAGATTCCTTATCTCCCCACGAGTTCATACATATCAAAAGTTCTGAAATTCGACCTCAAATGATCCTTCAAATCCTCAATCAAAGGTCTAAATTTCCAAGCCCTAGTTCTTCAATTTTTGGCTTAATTTCTATGATTATTTAGGTGGAATTCACATTAGAATCGAGTTTTAAGTCCAAGAATATTACCTCCAAGTGATTCCCCTTGAATCCCTCTTCAATTCCCTTCAAAAAACTCCAAAAACGACCAACAGTGGAGGAAATAAACCCCAAAATCGCGGACAAGACGACCTTTTAAACCTTCTGCCCAGGCCTAAATTCATTCATCGTGATCGTGGGACTTCCTTGTTGATCGCGAAGCACAAATCAATAGGCCCTCAAATTTACTCTACGCGAACGCGATGCTCAGAACCTCAAACCTACGCGAACGCGGATAGAGCCATGCGAACGCGATGCACCACTTGCCCAATTCACGCGATCGCAACTCAAGCTACGCGATCGCGAAGAACAACCTGACCTGCCCTCATCACAGCCCTACGCGATCGCGAGACTCCCTACGCGATCGCGATGGAGAAATCTCTACAGCAGCTGAAGCTCCAAAATCTGCAACTTTCTTAACTTAAAAATGATCCGTTCAACCCCTCGAAACTCACCCAAGGCCCCCGGGACCTCAACCAAAGGCTCCAACATATCCTAAAACCTTATTCAAACTTGTACCAATCTTCAAAACACCTCAAGCAACATCAAATCAACCAAAACACATCAGATTCAAGCCTAAGTTTTCAAAAATCTTCGGAATTCCGCTTTTGATAAAAAACCCAACCAAACCACGTCCGAATGACCTAAAAATTTGCAAACACATCCCAAATGATACAATGGAACTACTCCAACTCTCGGAATTCCATCACGACCCCTACATCAAAGTCTCGCCTACCAATCAGAAATCGCCAAAATATCAACTTCGCCAATTCAAGCCTAAATCTACTCCGAACCTCCAAAACTCATTCTGATCACGTTCCTTAGACCCAAATCACCTCCCAAAGCTAACCAAACCATCAAAACTCACATCCGAGCCCTCTAACACATAAGTCAACATCCAGTTGACTTTTCCAACTTAAGCTTCCTTGAAAGAGACTAAGTGTCTCAAACCTTACCAAAATCATTCTGGATTCAATCCGACCAACCCGATACCACATAACACAGATAAACAAAGCATAAAGAAGTAGAAATGGGGAAAATGGAGTGGTAACACATGAGACGACTGGCCGGGTCGTCACATCCTCCCCAACTTAAACAAACGTTCGTCCTCGACTAAGTCAAAAAACATACCTGAAGCCTCAAATAGGTGAGGATATCTGCTCTACACCTCCCGCTCGGTCTCCCAGGTAGCCTCCTCCACGGGCCGACCTCTCCACTACACTTTCACTAAAACTATATCCTTTGACCTCAACTTTTGAACCTGACGACCCAAAATAGTTATTGGCTCCACATCATAAGTCAAATCATCATCCAACTGAACTGTGTTGAAATACAAAACATGAGACGGATCCCCAATATACTTCCGAAGCATAGAAACATGAAATAACGGATGCACACTCGACAAGCTGGGTGGAAAAGCAAGCTCATAAGCCACCTCCCCAATCCTCCAAAGCACCTCAAAAGGCCCAATGAACCGCGAACTCAATTTCCCTTTCTTCCCAAATCTCGTAACACCCTTCATGGGTGAAACCTTCAACAGAACCTTCTCGCCGACCATGTAGGACACATCCCGAACCTTCCTATCAGTATAACTCTTTTGCCTCGATTGTGCTGTACGAAGCCTCTTCTAAATCACCTTCACCTTTTCCAAAGCATCCTGCACCAAGTCTGTCCCCAATAACCTAGCCTCACCTGGCTCAAACCAACCAACTGGAGATCTACACTGCCTCCCATACAAAGCCTCATATGGAGTCATCTGAATACTCGACTGGTAGCTATTGTTATAAGCAAACTCTGCAAACGGTAGAAACTGATCCCATGACCCTCCGAAATCAATGACACAAGCACGCAACATGTCATTCAATATCTGAATAGTGCGTTTGGACTGCCCGTCCGTCTGAGGGTGAAAAGTTGTGCCCAACTCAACTTGAGTACCCAACTCTCGCTGCACAGACCTCCAAAACTGCGATGTAAACTGAGTGCCCCTATCTGAAATGATAGAAACTGGGACACCATGCAAACGAACAATCTCCCGGATATAGATCTCTACTAACCACTCTAAAGAATAGGTAGTACACACAGGAATGAAGTGTGCGGACTTGGTCAGCCGATCCACAATCACCCAAATAGCATCGAACTTCCTCAAAGTCCATGGAAGTCCAACTACAAAGTCCATAGTGATCCTCTCCCACTTCCACTCTGGAATATCTATCCGCTGAAGCAAGCCACCCGGTCTCTAATGCTCATATTTCACATGCTGACAATTGAGACACCGAGTTACAAATCCCACAATGTCTTTCTTCATTCTCCTCCACCAATAGTGTTGCCTCAAATCCTAATACATCTTCGCGGCACCTGGATGAATGGAATACCGCGAGCTATGGGCCTCTTCCAGAATCAACTCCCGAAGCCCATCCATATTGGGCACACTAATCCGGCCCTGCATCCTCAACACCCCATCATCCCCTATAGTCACATCTTTGGCATCATCATACTAAAATCTATCCTTAAGGACAAGCAAATGCGGATCATCATACTGGTGCTCTCTGATGCGATCATATAAGGAAGATCGAGAAACCATACAAGCCAATACTCGACTGGACTCTAAAATATCTAACCTCATGAACCGATTGGCCAAGGCCTGAACATCAACTGCAAGAGGTCTCTCCCCAATTGGAATATATGCCAAACTCCCCATACTCACCGCCTTTCGGCTCAAGGCATCAGCCACCACATTGGCCTTTCCCGGATGGTACAATATGGTGATATCATATTCCTTAAAGCAACTCCAACCACCTCCGCTGCCTCAAATTGAGATCCTTCTGTTTGAACAAGTGCTGGAGGCTACGATGATCAGTAAACACCTCACAAGATACACCATACAAGTAATGCCTCCAAATCTTCAATGCGTGAACTATGGCAGCCAACTCTAAATCATGAACAGGGTAGTTCTTCTCATGGGGCTTCAACTGACGGGAAGCATAAGCGATAAATCTACCCTCCTACATCAATACACAACCAATACCAACTCTCGAAGCATCATAATACACGATATATGAACCTGAAGCTTATTGTAAAACTAACACTAGAGTTGTGGTCTAAGCCGTCTTGAGCTTTTGAAAGTGCTCCTCACACTCGTCCGACCATACAAATGAAGCACCCTTCTGAGTCAACTTGGTCAAGGGCGATGCGATATATGAGAATCCCTGAATAAAACGACGATAATAACCCGCCAAACCAACAAAGCTATGAATCTCTGTGGCTAAGGATGGTTTGGGCCAACTCTGAACTGCCTCTATCTTCTTCGGATCAACCTGAATACCCTCGCTGGACACCACGTGCCCCAAGAAAGCCATTGAATTGAGCCAAAACTCACACTTGGAGAATTTTGCATAAAGCTTCTCCTCTCTCAATCTCTGTAACACAACTCTCAAATGCTCCGCGTGCTCCTCCTGACTACGCGAATACACAAGAATATCATCAATGAAGACTATGACAAACGAGTTAAGATAAGGCCGAAACATATTGTTCATCAAATGCATGAACGCTGCTGGGGCATTGGTCAACCCAAAAGACATCACCAAGAACTCATAATGACCATATCGAGTCCTGAAAGCTATCTTAGGAATATCCGAGTCCCTGATCTTCAACTGGTGATAACCTGAATGGAGATCAATCTTGGAGAACACTCTTGCTCCCTGAAGCTGGTCAAATAAATCATCAATGCGAGGTAAAGGATACTTGTTCTTAATTGTTACTTTGTTCAATTGCCTATAAGCAATGCACATCCTCACAGTGCCATCCTTATTTTTCACAAATAGAACCGGCGCATGGGGTGACACATTAGGCCGAATGAACCCTTTATCGAGGAGTTCCTGAAGCTGCTCCTTTAATTCCTTCAACTCCACTGGTGCCATACGATACGGCGGAATAGAAATGGGTTGAGTGCCCTGTCGACGCCCCCTTTTCCTCTAACCGTGGGGTCAGAAATCGGGTATACGACATTGGGAAGACAACTCTATTCCCTTTCGAGAATTGGGTTTAGAAGTTGAAGAGTCGCCACCTAATGATTATAGTGCATTAGGACACTTTAAAAAGGGTTTGAGATGAAGATACCAAAGATTAGGGTAAGGGCTAGAAATTATCCCGAGGGGAAGGTGTTAGACACCCCTCAAGATCCACTAGTGTGGTTCCCGGTCATGTTACAATTGTGACTTTACAAGTAAACAATCAAGGCTCGAATAAGGACTTGCATACAACATTGCAATTAGGTTAAAAACTTTTGAAGATAAGCAGAGAAGGCAGAAATTTATGAAAAAGGTTTGAATAGTTTTACAAGAAGCGATGAAAACAAATAAAGGGAGGGGGGTCCTAAGTTTATAATTAATATGGATCACTTTAATGCAATACCCAGCAATCACTCCTCAGAAGAGGGGTCGCACGTGATATTGGCGCATCGGTCATCATATCCATATCTACCGTTCCCACCCCGTTAAGGTGTTAAAGCGCGAAATGGTATTGTTACTTATTGCATGCTATTACCCATCCGAATCCTATTAGTCCCGGAGGCATATGAGACTACTAATCCTAAAAGGGAGGGAATTGGGGATTTTGCGGAGTTCTCAAAAGGATAAAAATCTAGGCAACAAGCAATAACAGATAGCAATTAAAAGGGAAACAAATAGCAGTTAAGGCTCAAGTTGGCCTCCTCATTCAAAGCAGCAGATTATTTAGCATGACTTACAAATATTGGTTTGGTCTGTATTAAACTTAACGTAGGAAGGGTGGCTAATTTATCGCATATTTTTCAGATAAGAAGTCCGAATTAGGCCTACATGCTAGTTGTAATTATCAAAACTGATGCAATTATAAAATTTGCCCTAAGGCTTGCCTAGGCGTTAAACAGAACCTATAGGCATGGTATCTATTAGCTTCGGAAATAAAGAAGTACATTGATTGCATAAAAGAATTGTCAATTACAGGGACATAAGATCTGCAGGCGTTAAACATTATTACTACTGACTTTAGGCTTATAAGCGAGTTGATGATTCAGGTTTAGTTAACAGCTCCTATAGACATGTTTTCTGGGTGTTACTGATTTGAGCACTGTTATTGCTTATGCAGGAATCCTATAGGCAGGTTGTCTACATGCAATTGATTAGGTATTTAAATCCTATAATAGGTTTGCCTAATGACGGATGCAGAATGCAGAGAGTCCTATAGGCATGGTGTCTATATGAAGATGCAGAATTTTAGAATCGGCTTACAGGCATGGCATCTGTTATGAAATTGCAGAAAACCCTATAGACATAGCATCTATATGAGAATGCAGAAAATCCTATAAACATGGTATCTATATGAGAATGCAGAGTTTCAATTGATTTATAAAATGCAGAACTTTAGAAAAATAGTAATTCCTATGAACATGATATCTACATGAGTGCAGAATTTCAGAAGTATAGTAATTCCCTATGAACATGGTATCTACATGAGTGCAGAATTTCAGAAGTATAGTAATTCCCTATGAACATGGTATCTACATGGGTGCAGAATTTTAGAAGTATAGTAATTCCATATGAACATGGTATCTACCCCTTGCATGCATAGTCCCATACCCTTTTCCACTAGCCGACCCCAAATGTTTATTACAAGATTATTACAGACCAGAATGAATAAGAAAGAATATATCAGAAATTAAAGATTCCAACCAAGGAGAGCCTAATTCAGACCCCAGGTCTGAAATATGAAATAGACCAACTTCCAAAGATCAGATTCCCAAAGCCTTCTCTCATCTGGGGTGTTTCAGAGATCCAAGGAGTTTTAGGAACTCTAGGCAGTGCTTACACCCCAAATATATTGTAGATTAGATTATAGTGCAGTGTGGAAGGGCCATCCCTCAAACGTCCAAGTTCAGAGGGAACTCAAGGTCCCAAAGCAAGGCTCAAAAGAGAAGGGCAGAACTTAAGATTCTAGGAATAGGTGTAGGTGCAATAGAGGGGAATTAGGGAATACCAAGGCAGGCTGGTGGTCATGCCCAGCGATTAGGAGTGCTGGCACACCCCTGACCAGCCTGTCAGCTAAAAATTAGAGAGTTAGGACCTATTGAAGGTCAGGTTTAGCCCTGGACAACAACTTGGATGCTGCCAGGCTATATCTCAACTCAACACGCCTAAGGGAATGGGGTATGGGAATTTGAAAGAGCCTAGGACCCAAAGGATCCAGTTTTAATCCATGGACAATAACTTTGTGTATTGCCATGTCTTAAACCACAGCTCAAGCACATAAAGGGGTATGGTGAATGAGATTCATTGCAGTAACAGATAGCAAAACATAAGCATACTATCATAAAAGTTGAACTCTACAAAGCAGTAAAGTAGGCATGGACAAAAAAGCTTAAACACATTAGGGTTGATGCTGGAATCAAAACTAGGACGTACCAGTTTCAGGAAAACAAATGAAAGCAGAAGTCTTGAGAAAAGCCAAAGTGCAGAAAGTTTTAGAAAGGGGTTGTGAGAATTAAGTGAAGCTCGGAAGTGTATTCTGTTAAGGTGAAAAGAAAAAGAGTCGAGTATTTATAGCTTGGAAGAAACAGGTAGAGAGTAAGGGAAGAATCATAGTAATTATGGAACTATGTATCAATTATAATCAATCAACATAAGAACTTCCTCAAACGGTAATGGACAACAATCAGTTAAGGAAAGAGAATCAAGTAAACATCTTGTGTAAAGTAGGAAATTAGGGGTAAATACATAGGGGTTTAACTAAGGAAAGAAAATTTTAAAATATACGGTTAGCCCAAATAAGGCAAGAACACAGTAAATCAATTAGTACCTAGTAAATCAAGGAATCAGGGATTCGACATTACCAATGAACCAAGTCAGAAAGAGAGGAAAGATTTTAACTTAAGGAAAATCAGTAGCAATCAATTAGACCTATTAAAAGGGATTTTGAATCAATCACAAGTTGGAAAGCCCTTTTACAGAAAGGTTCATCACATATAAAGAGCATACAGACACGTTAAGTATGAAAGAAAAATTGTCATGCCATCGTAAAATCAGTGGAAAATCCAGTGACAGAGTTTAGAAGAGTTTATCAAAAGGTCAGAATCATATGAAACTTCGAAATTGATCTAAAAGAGTTGGGGGTTTTGAAATAAGAACCCCAGTTTGGGCAAACCACAAAGCAAAGATGAGGGGGCCAGCAGTTGAATCGAAACATGTTCAGAGGTTTCTGAAAAGAACTGAAACTTCTAACATGCTTCTCGCAGCAACATAACTCATGAATAGCATGTAAATACAATAGAAGAGTTCAAAGTAACAGAGTAAAGAAACTAATTCGAAGCATGATGAGAAAAACTGATAAGAACAATAGATGGAAGCATGCTTAAGAAGATCCTTTTAGAAGAGGCTTAAACAAAGTTCAGTAGAAGGAAAAAATAGTAAGAGCACTTAAGAACACGATAGGAGAATACAGTAGGTGAAACATACCAGAACATGGTAGAAGAAAATAGTAGAACATAGTAGAAAAGCATACAAGGACATAGTGTAGAAAACACAATAGCAGATCATACAAAACGGAATATAGAAAGCACGGTATAGGAACATACGTGGTAGAAGGAAAACATAAGAACACAGTAGAGGCAAATACATACAAAAGAAAAGGAGAAGACAGTCAGATAAACACTTACGCATTTTTATAAAACCCTAGATGGTAAAAGAGGCTTCGGAAAGTAATTTTTGAAAGAAAAGTTAGGGAAATCATTTGAACACTCAAGTAGAGCATAGATACACAACAGATCTAAAAGAAAAATCGGGGAAAACCTCGACGGGGTAGGGTTTCAGAAGAACCCTAGAAAAAGCTTTGAAAAGGCCACCGATCTGAGTCGGAGAGGTCAGAATCAGGCTCAAAACACCATGGTATGCCGGAGCAAGGCCGGAGATGGCCGGAATCTTCCAATCGGTGAAGGTCTGAGTGAAGACCTTCGAGGTCTGGCCTCAAACCTTCGAGCATTAGGCATGCAAGAGCCGGAGGAGGTAAGTATAGGCTATTCATGGCCTGTGAAGCCATGGACTCCGGTGAAAACGCGGTGGAACAAGGTAGGAGGAGGCTAGGGTTCCGAAGGAACTTGAGAGAGTTTTGGGATTCAGAGGCGGCGGCGTTGTGCAAATGGGTTAGGGTTAGAGGGGTTAGGGGATTAAAAAAGGAAAGGGTGAATCAGGGCCGTTGATCAAAATGATCAACGGCCAGGATTTAAAGAAAATTCGGACGGGTTTGAAACAGGTTAAGGGGTTGGGTAAAAATAAGAATTGGGTCGTCCGAATTTGGGTTTGAAATTGGGTCACTTTTAGGCTACAATTGAAATGTAATGGGGCTATAATTGAAATGAACTGAGGCTACATGTTAAATAGCCAGTTTTACCCTTTTTATTTATAAAAATAGTAAATTGATTTTAAAAACAAATTAAAAGCACTGAGCCAATTAATAATATATATACATTAATCTAAAAATGCTGAAAATGATTTTATGATTGCAAAACGCTATTAATCGTAATATGGGCCATAATTGCAATTTTAGCTTAAAAAATATCAAATGAATTTGTAAAAATATGCAAAAATCACGTTAATTATATTTTGGTGTAAATATGAGGATGGAAATAAATTATTCACCAAAATGATAATTTTGGAAATAATTATTGGATTTTGTATCGTTAAAATAGACAATAAATTGGTTTTGAAAATCTTTAAAAATTTGGGAAAAATACCAAAATACTTGGCATGCTTATACATGCATACACATGCTATTTTGAAAGTATTTTGAGTATAAAAATATATAGGAAAAAATTGGGTATCAACATGCCCGGCACCAGGTCAATACCAAAATCAATATCCCTATCCGGTGGCATGCCCGACATGTCTGAAGAAAACACATCGGGAAAATACCTCACAACTGGAATAGAATCAATATTGGGAGTCTTAGCACCGACATCCCTCACAAAGGCTAGATATGAAAGACAACCCTTCCCAACCATATGCTAGGCTTTCAAGAATGAGATCACTCTACTAGGAACATAATCAGTCATACCTCGCCACTCGATCCGTGGCACACCCGGTATAGCCAATATAATTGTCTTAGCATGATAGTCCAGAATAGCATGACACGGAGATAGCCAATCCATACCCAAAATAACATCGAAATCCACCATACATAATAATAAAAGATCCGCACGAGTCTCTAAACCCCCAATAGTCACCACACACAACTGGTACACACAGTCTACAATAATAGTATCGCCTACCGGGGTAGATACATGAACATGTGAAGCAAGAAACTCATGGTTCATACCCAAATAACGAGCAAAGTATGATGACACATAAGAAAAGGCGGAATCAGGATCAAATAATACAGAGGCATCTCTGTGGCAGACTAAAACAATACCTGTAATAACAGCATCTTAAGCAATAGCATCGGGTCTGCCCGGAAGTGCATAGAAACGGGCCTGACAACCACCTGATCGACCTCCCCTCTCTGGGGCGACCCCTAGCTGACTGGGCGGGTGGTGGTGAAGTAACTGGCGCTGAAGTTGATGACTGATTCACCCGCATGCCTCAAACTGGAACCAACATAGCACATAACCGTGCAATCGACTAATTAATAGTGGACTCCCCCACTTGGCTCGAAGCCATAGACCAAAACATATACAATAACTCATAACACCTATACTTTATTGCTGCCATAATACCATAGTGAGATTAAACTCAATCATTCATAAGCTCGTGGAACACAGACCATCTGGTACTTTATATCTTCTACAACTCTCGCATTCACTCTCGTAGTAGTCAAGCCTACTCTCTTGAGCAACCCAAATTCAAATTGTAAAACATATATTTCCCTGGTAATAGAGATCTTCCAATAAATGACACAAGGGATTATGCAAACTTCAGAACAATCCGCAGGAGATAACCCCACCTGCTTTGCCTCAAACTAACATTTCTGTATAGCTTCCACCGTCATAAACATTACGCAGTCACTTAAACTTCCTGAGTCTGAACTCAAACCACAACATGAAATTTACTCAACTCCCAACTAGGAAACATGGAAAGATTATTCACACACCCATAACTCGGGGATATACCTCAAATCAAGATGAAAATCGAGCACCTAATAGTCCTTCTATCCTCCAGCAGACTCTTCTCGTCGCTTCCAAATCATATGAATACATCTCGCAGTCACATCACACTCATCACGTAACTATCCAGTCATCACCTCCCTTAATAGGGACACAACCGAACATATGGATCCAGAAACACGTGCTCACAAAATCAACAGTTCAGGGCTCAAGCTATATGCAAAAATCCGGCCTCGAGTCCTCCAGACTGGCCCAACATCAACGCACAGAGATTACATGTCGCCCCTCAATAAGGGAATCACAAGCCATCGATGCATATCCGATACTGAGCTCTCATATGTGCATACAAACGTGTGGAAGGAATTCAAAGAGTTACTTTTCAAGCTGAATCAAAGACGCACAATAAGAATTCAATAATGTGAAGTTTTTTTCCTAAAGGTTCTACAAACTCTCGAGGATAAATACAGACGTCTCCGTACCGATCCGCGAGACTCTACTAAACCTGCTCATGACTCGTGAGACCTATGTAACCTAGGCTGTGATACCAACTTGTCACAACCCTAAACTCAAACCCGATCGTAATGGCGCCTCTCGTGAAAACAAGGCCAGCCGACACTTCCCATATCCAATTATTAACAGTTAAACCATAAGAAATAAATCTAAAGCATGATAAGATAACCCAAAGTTAACAGATAATAGCATAATTCGCGAAAAATAACCCAACACAGCCCGATATCGGGGTGTCACTAGTCATGAGCATCTAACAAAAATAGAATACTCCAATATATATAACTATAGAGTTTGATACAGAAACTGAGAACATGTAGAAGTAAGATAGGGATGAGCTCCGGGATGCGTATGCCAACAGCTACCTAGAGACTCCTCGGATTCGCCTGAGCTAGAAATGATCAGCACTCGGGAGCGGGACCAAATACGCCTGAATCTGCACACAGGGTGCATGGATAAAGTGAGTACTCCAACTCAGTGAGTAACAATCATAAATAAAGACTAAAAGTAGAAAATCACGTAAGGCACAAAGCATGCTATAATGAAGCAGTAAAACCATTAAAATAGTGAAAACAATGAAAGATAGGTAAAAATGCTTTAACTCAAATTTAACTTCATGAAAAGCCTTTTTCAACAATTAAGCAGGTAATTGGCATTCAATTATGAAAAGTAAACACATAAAGGTTCGTCCCTCGGGCACAGTATCAACAAATCCACCCTTCGGGAAACATCTCAGAAAAATACCAACTACTTGGGCAATCACATAGAACAATACCAGCCCCTCGGGCTCAATCTCACATCACAATGGGTACCCGCACTCACTGGGGGTGTACAGACTCCTGGAGGGGCCCCTTACGGTCCAAGCACAATATCAAGCCACCTTATGGCATCATCACTAGGCCCCCGGCCTCATATCAATCAAGCCACCTTGTGGCGTACATATCTCAGGCCCTCGCCCTCATAATCAATATCGAATGTTTCCTCACAACATAGGCCCTCGGCCTTATTCAGTCAAAATCCTCACAAGCTACTCGGGCAATAGTAAAACATGATTCTCAGCCCAAAAATATCATTTAAAAGATCATGTAAGTGTTAAAATAGAGTAAACATAGCTGTGTACGAAAATAGTGAAATATATCAGGACTGAGTTCAAGTATAAAGTCAAAACAGTGAGGAAATACCAGTAAAAATCCCTGAAGGGTTCAAATAGTTGTCACAAGGCCTAAATATGGCATTCAACCCAAATCATGATGATAGCAAATAGATTTCAGTCAAATACGCTGTAAAATAGTCATTCTTACGGACTAGGTCACAATCCCCAACAGTGCACGACCCCACGCTCGTCATCAAGCGTGTGCGTCACCTCAATATAGCACCACGATGTGCAATCTCGGGTTTCAAACCCTTAGAACATTATTTATAATCATTACTCACCTCGAACCGGTCAAATATCTAGCTCGCGACGCCTTTACCCCTCGAATCGGCCTCAACTCACGTCAAATCTATCCAAAATGAGAGCGAGGATGTCAAAATATGCTTGGGAAATGAAGCCCAAGCAAAAATAATCAAAATATGACATAAATCGCGAAATTACCAAAACCCGACCCCCGGGCCCATGTCTTGGAATTCAATAATTTTTACATCAATAGATTTTTTATCTCCCCACGAGTTTATACATATCAAAAGTTCTGAAATCCAACCTCAAATGGTCATTCAAATCCTCAATCAAAGGTCTAAATTTCCAAGCCCTAGTTCTTCAATTTTTGGCTTAATTTCCATAATTATTTAGGTGGAATTCACATTAGAATCGAGTTTTAAGTCCAAGAATCTTACCTCCACGTGATTCTCCTTGAATCCCTCTTCAATCCCCTTCAAAAAGCTCCAAAAACGACCAACAATGGAGGAAATAAACCCCAAAATCGCGGACAAGATGACCTTTTAAACCTTCTGCCCAGGCCTAAATTCCTTCATCGCGATTGCGGGACTTCCTTCGCGATCGCGAAGAAAAAATCAATAGGCCCTCAAATTTACTCTACGCGAATGCATAGCGACTCACGCGAAGGCGATGCTCAGAACCTCAAACCTACGCGAACGCAAATAGACCACGCGAACGCGATGCATCACTTGCCCAATTCACGCGATCGCAACTCAAGCTATGCGATCGCGAAGAACAACCTGACCTTCCCTCATCACAGCCCTACGCAATCGCGAGACTCCCGACACGATCATGAAGGAGAAATCGCTGCAGTAGCTAAAGCTCAAAAATCTGCAACTTTCTTAACTTAAAAATGATCTGTTCAACCCTTCGAAACTCACTCGAGGCCCCCGGGACCTCAACCAAAGCCACCAACATATCCTAAAACCTTATTCAAACTTGTACTAGTCTTAAAAACACCTCAAACAACATCAAATCAACCAAAACACATCGAATTCAAGCCTAAGTTTCCAAAAATCTTCCGAATTCCGCTTTTGATCAAAAATCCAACCAAACCACACCCGAATGACTTGAAATTTTGCAAACACATCCCAAATGACACAACAGAACTACTACAACTCTTGGAATTCCATCCCTACCCCTACATCAAAATCTCGCCTACCAACCGGAAATCGCCAAAATATCAACTTCGCCAATTCAAGCCTAAATCTACTTTGAACCTTCAAAACTCATTCCGATCGCGCTCCTAAGACTCAAATCACCGACTAAACCTAACCGAACCATTGGAACTCACATCCGAGCCCTATAACACATAAGTCAATATCCGGTTGACTTTCCAACTTAAGCTTCCTCAAAAGAGACTAAGTGCCTCAAACCTTACCAAAATCATTTCGGATTCGATCCGACCAACCCGATACCACATAACACGGATAAACAAAGAATAAAGAAGCTGAAATGTAGAAAATGGAGCGGTAACACATGAGATGACTGGCCGGGTCGTCACAGACCGCAGGTGCGAAAACCTTGGGCCAGAACCTATATAAGGTTTCTATGGCGATTTTAGCCTATTCGTTCACCATTTTTATTCGAGGTTTGAGCTTTTTGGGAAGTTTTGAGAGAGGATTCAAGGGAGCTTCAAGGAGGTAAGATTTTTGGAACCCAAACTCGTTTATGTGGTATTATTCTACTGACTTGGCAAGAAATTTATGGAAAATAAGGCTTAGAACTAGGGGTTTAAGGTTTGAAATTGGAGACTTGGATTTGGGGATTTGAGGGGTCGTTTGTAGTCCGATTTTCATGTATTTGGTATGTATGATCTCGTGAGAGTGTGAGGATTCTTATTTTGCGAATTTTATCTAATTCTGAGATGTGGGCTTAGGGGACTTTTTGGGCGATTTTCTTAATTTAGTGTGTTAGCTTCGAATTAATTAGTGGAATCAGTTACTTGAAGTTATATTTACATTATGCAATTCAATTGAATAGATTTGGGCCATTTGGCGTCAGGTACTCGTGGCAAGAACGTGATATCGAGTTGATTGAGTTGGTTCGAGGTAAGTGGCTTGCCTAACCTTGTGTGGAGGAACTCCCCTTGGATTTGGTATTGTTGATATATGAAATGCCTTGTACGTGAGGTGACGAGTGCATACGTGTGCTAATTGTTGAAAATCATGTTTTCATTAAGTAACTATTTTGAGCATGTGATTTTTTCCCTATACGAACTACGCCTATAAAATCCCAAGAAAAAAGATTTTTTCTTAATTATTTGCCATTTTTAGGAATTTTTGTACAATTTTATTAATAGTTTGCATTCCTGTGCACATTTAGTTTTATTTAAATCATGAAAAAATACCATGCATTGCATTTAGGATTTGTTTTCGCATTTTTATGATTAATCATTAATTATTTTCTATATTAAAAATGAAAATCACAAAAAATAGCTCATTTTTACATATTTCGCCTTTTAATTTTTAGTTTATTGATTTTTCTCTTTCATTTACAATTAAGTAATTTTTATAATTTTTGTAATTAGATAATTAACGTAACTTCACATTTTTAGATTAATTCAGGTTTTTAATTTAATTTAGGATTTCCAATTAAAAAAAAAAAGAAAAGAGAAAAAGGAATTAGGAAAAGAATTGAAAGAAAAGGATTTTATGTTTTGAAAATTGGGCTAATTTCACACACAAATCTGGCCCAAATCCATTCCTAAAGCTTACCCAGACCTAGACCCAAATGGCCTACCTGGTCCAAGTCCTCCAACTAAATTAAACGACACCGTTTTGTAACGCCCCATCTCAGCCTTTGATCTTTTTGATCGGACGGCTGAGAACTGGCCCTTCCCCTCCCTTATAACTGTTCGAACACCCCCTAACCCCAAAGACCCCCACCATTTTGTCTCTCTCGTTCTCTCTCTTACCTATCTGAAGCTCCGGCCATCACCGTCGCCGGAAATAGCTCTACGGCGGTGGCAGCACTCCAAACATCCCCATCTTCTAACCAGACAATCACTACATTCCTCTCATCTCATATCTCCTTTCAGTTACATTAGAAACCCTATCAAAATCGATGAATTTCAGATCTAAAAATCTAGAAAAACCCTAGTTCGATCTTATGCAATTTGCTGGGGATTTTCTATTCGTTTTGGTCGAGACTCATCTGAATCGATTGCTCTTGATTAGAGCAATCATTTTACATTAGTCTTGACCTATTTCGGAGTCATCAGTCTTTGACAGAATCACCACTGGCAGGACCCAACTTTATCGTCTTCATCGCTCGTTGTCTCGCTTCGTTCATCAGCCAAAATCAGTATATTCTCCTCCTCGTATCTCCTTGTTTCCGTTTCTTCATTTTTTAAATTTTATTTAGGTGTTAATCTTGTGTGTTTTGTTTGCTGATACACTTAAATTTTAGTAAAATAGGCTAATTTGGTTAATCGTATTGGTTAAGAATAATTAAATACGCTTAGGTTAATTAATTTGTTCCTCCAAGTGACTGAAATGCTCAAGGCCACAAAACTAACCACCATTTCAAACTAATAATTGTTCTTTGTTTGAAAACAAGAAACGAGTGCAATCGAAAAGCAACCTTGCAAGAAGCAGGTGCAATCAAAGAGAAACTGCACAAGGGCTAGAAACAGCTTTGCAGCAATAATCAATCCAAAAGGGAAGTTTCCTCCGAATGCTTTCCTGCATTTTACTCATTTTCTAAAATAAAAAAAAATTGAAATGAAAAAGAAGAAAAAAAATTCAAAAACCATGGTAGCCTAGGGTCTCCAATCTCTAGCTATGTTTTTCCAACATGGGGTCTCATTCCCTAGTCGCTGCCAGCATAACCTGGTAGACTTTTCTAGTATAGGGTCCCACTCCCTAGTTGATCCCCGGCATAACCCGAGGACCTTTTTCCGGCATAACCCGATGACTTTTCCGGCGTAACCCGTGGACCTCCCCGGCATAACCCGATGACCTTTTTTTCTTTTCCGGCATAACCCGATGACTTTTCCAGCATAACCCGTGGACCTCCCTGGCATAACCCGATGATCTTTTTGTTTTCCAGCATAACCCGATGACTTTCCCGGCATAACCAGTGGACCTCTCCGCTATAACCCGAGAACCTTTTACTTTTCTGGCATAACCCGATGACTTTCCCGGCATAACCCGTGGACCTCCCCGGCATAACCCGAGGACCTTTTTCTTTTCCAGCATAACCCGATGACTCTCCCAACATAACCCGTGAACCTCTCCGGCATAATTCGAGGACCTTTTCCGGCTTAACTCGATGACTTTCCCAGCATAACCCGTGGACCTCCCCGGCATAACGCGAGGACACTTGTCATGCATACCCCGATGACTTTCTCGGCATAACCCGTGGACCTCTCTGGGTTATGCCGAGAAAGTCATCGGGTTATGCCGGACAAGGGTCCTCGGGTTATGGCATAACTCGAGGACCTTTTCCGGCATAAACCGATGACTTTACCGACATAACCCGTGGACGTCCCTGGCATAACCCGAGGACCTTTCCTTTTTTCCGGCATAACCCGATGACTCTCTCGGCATAAACCGTGGACCTCCCCAGCATAACCCAAGGACCTTTTTTCTTTTCCAGCATAACCCGATGACTTTCCCGGCATAACCCGTGGACCTCCCCGGCATAAGCCGATGGCCTTTTTCTTTCCCGACATAACCCGAGGACCTTTTTACCTTTTCTGGCATAACCCGAGGGCCCTTTTTCTTTCCCAGCATAACCCGTAGACGTCCCTAGCATAACCCGAGGGCCTTTTTTCTTCCTCGGCATAACTCGAGGACCTTTTTCTTTTCCGGAATAACCCGATAACTCCCCCGGCATAACCCTTGGACCTCCCCGACATAACCCGAGGACCTTTTTTCTTTTCCGGCATAACCCAATGACTCCCTCGGCATAACCCTTGGACCGCCCCGGCATAACCCGAGGACCATTTCTCTTTTCTGGCATAACCCGATGACCTTTCCTAGCATAACCCGTGGACCTCCCCGGCATAATTCGAGGGCTTTTTTCTTTCCCAGCATAACCCGAGGACCTTTTTACCTTTTCCGGCATAACCCGGTCATCTTTCCAGCATAACTGGGCAATCTTTCCAATTTAGGGCCCCAATCCCTAGTTGATTTCATTATAGATATAGGGCTCCACTCCCTAAATCTCTTCTTTCAAAGGATACACAATCCTGATTTTATTGCTTTCAATAAAGAAGTAGCTTAGATTTTTGTTGCAATAACTCACGAAATTTTCCTAGTGAAAATTGGGGCAGGCGTTCGTTTGTTTGCTTTGGTACCTGAACAGGTTTTTACCATGAGGCACAAGGTTTGAGGTGACCAAAAGAAGAAGTTTCAACCCTAATAAAAGAAAAGAAGAAACAAGAAAAGAAGTTGAACTCTGTGTGGAAGCGGAGAAAAGATGCGGATTGCCTAAGATATGATTGAAGTCACCAGCTTTGCATGTCTCGCCTTGATCCGAAGAGCTAAAGAAAAATGAACCAGCATTTGCAGCTAACGAGCATCAAGTTCAGATCAGAGTCTGTAGGAAGAACCAGCCAAGACTCAAGATCAAACTTCAGAAGATTTATGGATAGGAATCTTGTAACTCGTAGTTGATAGGTTTAGCTAGTTTAGCTTTTTATCTTTTATTTTGGTGTAATAAGGAGCTCAGCAAGCAGAAACAGCAGCAACAGCAATGAAATCACAGTTTCCCTGTAGTCCTAGCTACCAAACTTCTAGAGCTACACTGACCTGATTCCTTTATAGCCAAGGATATGTAGGCAACCCCCGTAGCAAGGTTCGGTCAGACTTTTTCAAAACATGCTTCTCATGGAGTTTCAAACGGGCAAAAATCGTTCGTAATTGCTCATTTTATCTTTGCCCGAAAACCCTTTGTGTTTCCGAGCAAAGAGGGGCAGCTGTGAGCATGTGATTTTTGCCGTATACGAACTACTCCTATAAAATCCCAAGAAAATTGATTTTTTCTTAATTATTTGCCATTTTTAGGAATTTTTGTAGAATTTTATTAATTGTTTGCATTCCTGTGCACATTTAGTTTTATTTAAATCATGAAAAAATACCAAAAATACCATGCATTGCATTTAGGATTTGTTTTCACATTTTTAGGATTAATCATTAATTATTTGCTTTATTAAAAATGAAAATCACAAAAAATAGTTCATTTTTACATTTTTTGCCTTTTAATTTTTAGTTTATTGATTTTCTCTTTCAATTTAGAATTAAGTAATTTTTATAATTAGATAATTAACTTAACTTCACATTTTTAGATTAATTCAGGTTTTTAATTTAATTTAGGATTTCCAATTAAAAAAAAGAAAAGAGAAAAGGAATTAGGAAAAGAATTTAAAGAAAAGGATTTTATGTTTTGAAAATTTGGCTAATTTCACATACAAATCAGGCCCAAATCCATTCTCAAAGCTTACCCAGACCCAGACCCGAATGGCTTACCCGGTCCAAGTCCCCCAACTAAACCAAACGACACCGTTTTGTAACGCCCCATCTCAGCCTTTGATCTTTTTGATCGGACGGCTGAGAACTGGCCCTTCCCCTCCCTTATAACTATCCGAACACCCCTAACCCCAAAGACCCCCACCATTCCATCTCTTTCGTTCTCTCTCTTACCTCTCTGAAGCTCCGCCCATCGCCATCGCCGGAAATCGCTCTACGGCGGCGGCGACGGCACTCCAAACACCCCCATTTTTTAACCAGACAATAACTACCTTCCCCTCATCTCATATCTCCTTTTAGTTACATTAGAAACCCTACCAAAATCGATGAATTTCAGATCTAAAAATTTAGAAAAACTCTAGTTCGATCTTATGCAATTTGCTGGGGATTTTCTATTCGTTTTGGTCGAGACTCATTTGAATTGATTGCTCTTGATTAGAGCAATCATTTTACATTAGTCTTGACCTATTTCAGAGTCATCAGTCTTTGACCAATTCACCACTGGCCGACCCCAACTTTATCGTCTTCATCGCTCGTTGTCTCGCTTCGTTCATCGGCCAAAATCAGTATATTCTCCTCCTCGTATCTCTTTGTTTCTAGTTCTTCATTTTTTTAATTTTATTTAGGTGTTAATTTTGTGTGTTTTGTTTGCTGATACGCTTAAATTTCAGTAAAGTAGGCTAATTTGGTTAATCGTATTGGTTAAGAATAACTAAATACACTTAGGTTAATTAATTTGTTCCTGTTCCACTTGGTAGATTAATTAAGGATTGATTTCTGTTTGTTTTGTTTGGTCTTTTTCTGATTTGGTTCTAATTGTTTCAGGTGGGAGGTTTGAATGCTAATTGGATTGGAAGGGGGTTTGAAATGATAATTTTGAAAGCCCTAAGGGGTTGATTGAGAACTAATTCAAGGATCCAAGGCTACGATGGCCTAGTTGGTTCTAGGAAGATTCTAGAAGGGGCTATTGGGTAATCAAACAACCAGAATTTAGGTCAAATAGGTAAAATTGCAGTAATCAGTGATTGAAAGGTTAAAATTGGGTTTTACATAGGGTGAATATCAGAATGTTCTAGATTTTTGTATAGTTGTCCTTATCCTTGTGATGAAAATACTGATATTGGGTGGGAAAAGGACGGACATTTGTAAAAAGGGCTGTACTATTTTGAAATTTCAGAATTTAGGGTAGGATATTCCTTTTTTATGCCATTTTGGGTACCCTATATATAGAAAGCACTCACTCATATACAGGAACAAGAATCAACCTCTCTTTCAGCACAAAAAGGGTCTTAAAAGGAAAACACACGGATCAGATTAGGAAAAAAATCATAAAAAAGGGGCATAAAAAAGACTCATCTATTATTTCATTGATGTGATTCTATCTTCTTTTGATTTTTAGCAAAACTTAGAAAAAATCTTCCCTGAAATTTCTCGTTTGAGTTTGGATCCATTTGAAGCTGTTACTGTTGTTGTTTGGGCTGTCATTTTTTCATTCATTCCTTGCTGAACTCCTTGCTTTCTTTGTTCTTTGCTGTATCTAGGTATTTTCACAAGCTTTGAAGTGACAAAAATGGAATTGTAACCCTTTTGTTTTTTTGGAATATGACTTCAGATTCTTCCTCTTCTTTTCTCTGTTGTTTGTTTTCTGTTATTCTTCTTTTCTTAGACTTGATTTCCTTTATCATGTTGTGATCAAATGTTGCTGACATTGGTGTCCTACTATGTGATGTATGCAAGGTTTAAGTGTTAATGTGTAAACTAATGTAATGACTTCATGTATGGTTGGATAGTTTGTTGGTTTTAACAGGTCCAATTCATTGGGAATGTGATAGAATGTTGACTATATAGGGATGCTATTAGTTGAGTTATCTTGAGGTTCAATATTGTAGGCTAATGGTTATGGATAATGCATGAATGAGCTCCAGAACCTGTTGAGTTCGAACTTGTAATGAGATTTTTCCTGAAGCATTCCATGATTCATATATAGTTGTATAAAGATTTCTTGAGTGTTAGTAAGAGGAAGGAAGAATTAGGCTATTTTGTTTGTCTTTCTTGTTAGTGATTGATTTGCTTTCGGGTAACACTTTTAAAATTGTGAGTTGAAGTATTTACTTTGATATTGCACAAAGCTTTCATATTATAGTTAACATGTGCTTCACATGAATATGATGTTCATTTAGAGTAGGATTTGAAATTGAGATTTTTGGGATAATTCGAGAATCTAAAAGGGGTTAGCATCAATTCAGGAATTTGATTAGTATAAAATGGACTTGGAATGATAAAACTGGTGTAAAAGAGGCTATTCATGCAACAGTTGCTTTCAAATTGAATCCTAGTCTCGTCTAAAGTTTGATGGCCTTCTGTGAAATTTCGTGGTTTGTATATTATTGATTTTAAGATGGGCCTATAGTAACATTCTTCATTAGTAATGCTAGTTTGCAGAAAATCACTTGGTTTGGTAGCTTATGCCCGTGTCTTGAAGCCCCTTCGAATTTTGGTCCTTGACTATCAGAAAGGTTCTTGGGCTCGATCCTAGCTACAACCTGAAAAATATTTCTTTTTTTTTATCACACATAGATAACAAAAGAATTGGTTATGCCCAAACGATTGATTTCTACAACTCTAAGCGTGCAATTAAATTATTACAGCTACGGGTACGGTTCCCGTGACGTGATTGTGATAACTAGTTTTAAATTAGATTAAAATAGGAGAACCTTTAGTTTGCCTTTAAAATATGTAACCCTTTTCTTAAAATAATTTGAGGTGTTTCATGCTTAAAACTTATAATACATGGCCCTTACAAAATTAGATCAAGAGCTAATCCTTTTAGAAAATCACTTGAGGTGTGCCATACACGAATAAAATCCTATAATCTATGGCCCTCACATAAATATTAAATTAGTATAGAAATTGCCTCGAACTTTCGTAGTTTGCTTTAGGCGCGTTAATTAAATAATTGTCATAGCTACGGGTACGGTTCCCGTGACGTAGTTGTGACGCCTAATTACTAAAATCCGAAGGTACATTTATGTGACCCGGCCACAATTTAATTTTAAAAAAATTAAACATGTTGTAGATCGTGGGTACGTTTCCCGTGACATGATTCGCAATATGTAACAATAATTAATTAAAAGCGGTCATAAAGTTTGAAAATGCACTATTGGTTTAAAACATGCAGTAAATGAGATAATAGGCCAATATTAATAGTTTAAGCGACCGTGCTAGAATCACGGAACCCGGGAATGCCTAACACCTTCTCTCGGGTTAACAGAATTCCTTACTTAGAATTTCTGGTTCGCAGACTTTTCAAATATAGTCGAAATTTCCTCGATTTGGGATTTTAAAATAAATCAGTGACTTGGGACACCATAATAAATTATCCCAAGTGGTGACTCTGATTAAATAAAATAATCCCATTTCGAATAATGTCATTTTAATTGGAAAAACTCCCTTATATTACCCTCGGGTGGTTAAAAAGGAGGTGTGACAACTATAATTGTGTTTTTTTCTTCCTTGTTGTACATTACTTGAAATTTAAGCCTACTGTTAGTTTTGGGAAGCATGTCTAAGTGACTTAATATCACGACCCGGATTTTCCACTTTCGCGAGTCGTGATGGCGCCTACTAATGTGAGCTAGGCAAGACAAACCTTTAATCTAATTACTTCATCAACCAATTATTATTTTTTAACAAATATAAAATGATAACATGGTAACAGCATAAATTTAAATTTAAGCGGAAAACAACAATAAGATTTATGAAAATTGCATCTATTATAAATACTTAAGTCTTAACCACCCAAAACCTGCTGCCACAGTGTCACAGATAGTCTAAGATTTCTATATACAAAGTCTGAAGAAATAACAGTACACTGATTCTGAATAAAAGGAAGATGAAATAGGAAATAGGGATAGAGGGAGACGCCAGGGCCTGTGGACGCCTGCAGGTCTACCTTGGATCTCCACGTGGACTGAAGGTAGCCTCCAAATACGGTCCAAGAGCTGCTCCGGGATCTGCACATAGTGCAGAGTGTAGTATCAACACAACCGACCCCATGTGCTGGTAAGTGTCCTGCCTAACCCCGGCGAAGTAGTGACGAGGCTAGGACCAGACTACCAAATAAACTTGTGCAGTTCAAATATATATACAGCGGAAAAGAAATACATGAATAAACAAATAAAGATAGGAGGGGGAAACATGCTTCGGGGAATAACAAGTAAAACAGAATAGCAAGAGAATTATAAGGGAATCAAAATCAACCACTAACAAGAGTAAGGAAAACAAGGGCAGATTTCACTTTCTTTTCACATCTCATTGTTGGCGTGCAACCCGATCCCATTTCTTGTATCTCGTGATAGGCGTACCACCCGCTCCCATTTCATTTACCTCGTGGAAGGGTTGCCACCCGCTCCTATTTCATTTATCTCTTGTGGTAGGCGTACCACCCGCTCCCATTTCATTATATCTTGTGGTAGGCGTACCATCCGCTCCCAGTTAAAAGCCAACAATGATCACAAGGAATCCTGGCAAGGGAACAAGAGTAATATAATAACTTCCCGGCAAGGGAACAATGATATTTCAACAACATCCCGGCGAGGGAACAATACTATCGAAACAAACATCCCGGCAAGGGACCATTAATATCAAACAAACATCCCGGCAAGGGAACAATGGTGATAATAACATATGATGCGCAATAAACCACAACAGAGTCATAACAAGTACAATACAAGACTTACAGGCATGCTTGACACCAACGTATAGATACTCGTCATCATGCCTATACGTCGTACTCCATATTTAGCATGTAGCAAATAAGACACAACTCCTAATCCCTCAAGCTAAGGTTATCTTCTGGGACAAACCACCAGGCCTCTGATGCTCATACTTGACCTACTGACAATTCAAACACCGAGCCACATATGCAACGATGTCCTTCTTCATTCTTCTCCACCAATAATGCTGCCGCAAATCCTGATACATCTTCGCGGCACCCAGATGAATAGAGTACCGAGAACTATGGGCCTCCTCTAAAATAAACTCTCAGAGTCCATCCACATTAGGCACACAAATGCGACCCTGCAATCTCAAAACTCCATCATCACCTAAGGTAACCTGCTTGGCACCTCTGTGCCACACCCTGTCTCTAAGGACACACAAATAGGGATCATCATACTGCCGATCACAGATATGCTCCAATAAAGAAGAATGGGAGACCGTGCAAGCTAACACACGACTAGGCTTAGAAACATCCAACCTCACGAACTGATTGGCCAAAGCCTGAACATCCAAAGCAAGTGGTCTCTCACCGACCGGAATATAAGCAAGACTGCCCATACTGGCTGACTTCCTACTCAAAGCATCAGCCACCACATTGGCCTGTCCCAGATAATATAAGATGGTGATATCATAATCTTTTAACAACTCCAACCACCTTCTCTGCCTCAAATTCAACTCCTTTTGTTTGAACAAATACTAAAGACTCTTGTGATCCGTGAACACCTCACATGCCATGCCATACAGATAATGCCTCCAAATCTTCAACCTGTGAACAATGGCTGCCAACTCCAAATCATGAACCGGATAGTTCTTCTCATGAATCTTCAACTACCACGAAGCATAGGAAATGACCTTGCCATCCTGCATCAACACTGCACTAAGTCCAATGCTAGATGCGTCACAATAAACTGTATAAGGCCCTGAATCTGTGGGCAAAACCTATACTGGTGCCGTAGTCAGAGCTATCTTGAGCTTCTGAAAGCTCGCCTCACACTCATCCGACAATCTAAATGAGGCACCCTTCGGGTCAACCTAGTCATCGGGGCTACGATAGATGAAAACCCCTCCACGAACCGACGAAAGTAACCTACCAATCCTAAGAAACTCCGAATCTATGTAGCTGATGCTAGTCTAGGCAAGTTCTTGACTGCCTCAATCTTCTTCGGATCAACCTGAATACCCTCCACTGATACAATATGACCCAGGAATGCAACTGAACTCAACCAAACCTCACACTTGGAGAACTTAGCATATAACTGACTATCCCTCAAGGTCTGAAGAACCACTCTAAGATGCTGCTCGTGCTCCTCCCGACTACTGGAATATATCAAAATATCATCAATGAACACTATCACAAACGAGTCTAAATAAGGCCTGAACACTCGGTTCATCAAATCCATAAAAGCTGCTGGGGCATTTGTCAACCCGAATGACATAACCAAGAACTCATAATGCCCGTACCGAGTGCGGAAAGTTGTCTTAGGGATATCAGATGCCCTAATCCTCAACTGATGGTATACAGATCTCAAGTCAATCTTCTAAAATACCTTGGCACCCTGAAGCTGATCAAACAAATCATCAATCCTCGGCAATGGATACTTATTCTTGATTGTAACCTTGTTCAACTGCCGGTAATCAATACACATCCTCATCGATCCATCCTTCTTCTTAACAAACAACACCGGCTCACCCCAAGGCAAAACACTAGGCCTAATGAAACTTTTTCAAGCAAGTCTTGCAACTACTCCTTCAACTCTTTCAACTCAGGCGGGGCCATACGATACGGCGGGATAAAAATGGGCTGAGTGCCCGGAACCAAATCAATGCAAAAGTCAATATCCCTGTCGGGAGGCATACCCGACAAGTCTGAAGGGAATACCTCAAGAAACTCACGAACAATGGGCACAGAATCAATAGAAGGAACCTCAGCACGGGAATAATGAACATATGCCAAATAAGCCAAACACCCCTTCTCGACCATACGCCTAGCCTTCACATAAGAGATAACACTACGGGTAGAATGACCAGGAGTCTCTCTCTACTCTAAACGAGGTAAACTCGGTAAGGCTAAGGTCAAAGTCTTGGCATAACAGTCCAAGATAGCATGGTAAGGTGATATCCAGTCCATCTCTAATATGACATCAAAATCGACCATGCCCAAAAGAAGCAAATCTACACGAGTCTCAAGACCTTCAATCACAACTATACATGAACGATGGACTCTATCTACCATAATGGAATCACCCACTAGCGTAGACACATAAACAGGATCACTTATAGAATCACTAGGCATGACCAGATACGGTGCAAAATAAGAGGACACATATGAGTACATAGACCCTAGATCAAATAACACTGAAGCATCTCTATCACAAACCAGAACCATACCTGTGATAACTGCATCAGAAGCCTTAGCCTCGGACCTGGCTGGAAGAGCATAACATCGGGGCTGGCCTCCACCTCTAGCGGCCTGAGCTCCACCTCTAGTACCTCTACCTCCACCTCTAGCACCTCTACCCCCACCTCTAGCTGGCTGTGGGCTGTGGAACACCTGGTGCCTGAACCATGGCACGGGAACCCTGCTGCTGAGAACTGCTCGATGCTCGAGGGCAATACCTAGCAATGTGCCTCGTGTCGCCACAAATAAAACAAGCCCTCGACTACTGGGGCTGACGACCCTGGAAACTCTGAAGTGGCGGTGCACCGATAGGAGCTGGTGGTGCACTGTAGGACTGCTGATCAGAATACTGCATCTGAGAACCACGGCCACCAGAAGCACCATGAGAAACCTGAAGTGCTGACTGAAAAGGCTTGGGAGGATGCCTCTACCATACGAATCCCTACCTCCAGACGAAGTAAAACTAAATATACCTGAATGACGGGGCCTCTTGTCTGACCTATGACCACCTCCCTATGATAGAACCATCTCCACTCTCCTGGCCATATTGGCTGCCTCCTGGAAAGATATCTCAGTCCTAGTCTCCCTAGCCATCTGAAGACGAATCAGCTGAATAAGACCATCAATAAACCTCCTCACCCTCTCTCTCGGTGGGAAGTATGACAAGAGCATGACGAGCCAAGTCGATGAATCTGGTCTTATACTGGGTAACTGTCATAGAACCCTGGTGGAGATGCTCAAACTACCTCCGATAGGCCTCTCTCTAAGTGATGGGGAAGAAACTTCCCCAGAAATAGCTAAGTAAACTGATCCTAAGTCAAAGCTGGCGATCCGGCTGGTCTAGCCAAACAGAAATCCCTCCACCAAGTCTTGGCGGATCCAGACAAGCGAAAACTGGCAAAATTGACCCCATTGGTCTCAACTATCCCCATGTTCCTGAGAACCTTGTGACAACTGTCTAGATAATCCTGGGGATCCTCGGTAGATGCACCGCTAAAAGTGGTAGTAAAGAGCTTGGTGAACCTATCCAGCCTCCACAGAGTATCGACAAATATAGCTGCTCCATCACCGGTCTGAGCTACCACACCCGGCTGAATTGCTCCAACTGGTTGAACCGCTGGAGTCTGAATCTGGGGAGCTACCTACTCCGGAGTGTGAGTAGCAGGAGTCTAGGCTCCTTCTCCAGCCTGAGAGATGGCTGGTGCTGCAGGAAGCAAGCCTGCTCGGGTGACACTCTCCATAAGGCCCACTAAATGGACCAGAGCATCCTGAAGAATTGGGGTAGCAATAAACCCCTCTGGGACCTGAGCTGGGCCCACCGGAACTACTGGGGTCGGAACCTCATCATCAAAATCAACTTGAGGCTCCGTCGCTGGTGCTACTGCTCGGGGCTGAGCTCTACCCCTACCTCAGCCTCTAGCACGACCTCGGCCTCACCCTCTGCCCCTCGTGGGAGCTGCTGGTAGTGGCTCAGGTTGCTGGTCAGTGGATGAGGAAGCGCGTGTTCTCGCCATCTGCGAAAGAACAGAGTAGAAATTCAATTAGCATTGAGGAATCAAACCGCACGATAGGAAAGAATAAATGTGAAGTTCTTCCTAACTCTATAGTCTCTGGGGGATAAATACAAACGTCTCTGTACCGATCCCTCAGACTCTACTAAGTTGTTTGTGAACTGTGAGACCCATGTAACCTAGAGCTCTGATACCAACTTGTCACGACCCGGATTTCCCACCCTCGGAAGTCGTGATGGCACCTACTAATGTGAGCTAGGCAAGCCAAACCTTTAATCTAATTACTTCATCAACCAATTATTTCTTTTTAACAAATATAAAACGATAACGTGGTAACAGCGGAAATTCAAATTTAAGCGGAAGACAACAATAAGATTTATGAAAATTGTATCTATAACAAATACTTAAGCCTTAACCACCCAAAACCTGGTGTCACAATGTCACAAACGGTCTAAGATTGCTACATACAAAGTCTGAAGAAATAACAGTACACTGATTCCGAATAAAAGGAAGATGAAATAGGAAATAGGAATAGAGGGAGACGCCAGGGCCTGCGGATGCCTGCAGGTCTACCTTGGATCTCCACGTGGACTGAAGGTAGCCTCCAACTACGGTCCAAGAGCTGCTCCGGGATCTGCACATAGTGCGGAGTGTAGTATCAGCACAACCGACCCCATGTGCTGTTAAGTGTCCAGCCTAATCTTGGCGAAGTAGTGATGAGGCTAGGACCAGACTACCAAATAAACTTGTGTAGTTAATATATATATACAACGGAAAAGAAATACGTAAATAAACAAATAAAGATAGGAAGGGGAAACATGCGTCGGGGAATAACAAGTAAAACAAAATAGCAAGAGAATTATAAGGGAATCAAAATCAACCACTAACAAGAGTAAGGAAAACAAGGGCAGATTTCACTTTCTTTTCACATCTCATTGTAGGCGTGCAACCCGATCCCATTTCCTGTATCTCGTGATAGGCGTACCACCCGCTCCCATTTCATTTACCTCGTGGCAGGTGTGCCACCTGCTCCTATTTCATTTATCTCTTGTGGTAGGCGTACCACCCACTCCTATTTCATTATATCTTGTGGTAGGTGTACCACCCGCTCCCAGTTACAAGCCAACAATGATCACAAGGAATCCCGGCAAGGGAACAAGAGTAATATAACAACTTTCTGGCAATAGAACAATGATATTTCAACAACATCCCGTCAAGGGAACAATACTATTAAAACAAACATCCCGGCAAGGGACCATTAATATCAAACAAACATCCCGGCAAGGGAACAATGGTGATAATAACATATGAAGAGCAATAAACCACAACGGAGTCATAACAATTACAATACAAGACTCACGGGCATGCTTGACACCAACGTATAGATACTCGTCACCATGCCTATACGTCGTACTCTATATTTAGCATGTAGCAAATAAGACACAACTCCTAATCCCTCAAGCTAAGGTAGACCAAACACTTACCTCGATGCCACGAACATAATTCACGATTCAACTATAGCTTTACCCCTTAGTTCCACCACCAATTCGCTCGTATCGCTCGTATATGACGATATCTTGGGAGATCCTCTAGACATTTATGTTTGGGACTACGGGACGGTATCCCGAGAGATCCCCTATTGCTATTTCTTTGTACTGAGTTACATTCTTTCTATGTTTTATTCATTATAGACTGTTAGCACTTTAATTATATTGTCGTATTCTATACTGTTTTACCTTGTTTTTCATCTATAATCAGTAAGGCCCTAACTTTCCTCATCACTACCTGACCGAGGTTAGGCTTGGCACTTACTAAGTACCACTGTGGTGTACTCATGCCCTTCCTGCGCATGTTTTTCATGTGCAGATCCGGGTTCTTCGGCTCAGCCATACCATCAGTGAGGCGAGGCGATCTTCAAAGACTCCAAGGTATAACTGCTGCGTCCGCAGACCGAGGAGTCCCTCTTTACTCCTCTCTAGTTTAGCTCTCATGAATTTACTTTTGTTTAGACATTCTGGAGTTAGAACACTTGTAATTATTCAACAGCTTGTGATTTCATGAGATTTTGGATTTTGGGAGTTGTTTTAGTTGAGAGTTTGTATTGTATATGCCGAGCGGTATCTTAAACGCTTTATTTATGTTTACTCTGCAGTTTTTGGATAGTTTTTATCTTTCGTTTCTTGTTCCACAAATCGTTAGGCTTACCTAGTCATAGAGATTAGGTGTCGTCATGACAGTTCATAGAGGGCGAACTTGGGTCATGACAGAAAGGTAAAGTATGTGGATAAAATACAGTTATGGCACATAGGACATGACGAATGGATATTTTATTATAAGTATGCTATCAAGCTCCTTTTTGTGCTTGGATAAGGATCCGTCCCTCTAGAGTATGGTGATAACCCATGTTACTTTGGTCCTTACGAGCTCGGTGGATACATGGATTGGGTATTGGGTCGATACATGAATTGTGTATTGTGGTACATGGATCGTGTACCCATTATGGTAAGAGAGAGAGTTTTGAGCATACATCAATATCCTTGACTCATAGAGAAGTATTCGTTTAGATTCTAATTATTGCATATTAACTATAGTATGCTAGTTGGGAGCCTCGACTCTATTGTTTGAAGCATGCCATTTTTAAATACTATATCTTAAGCAGATTTATGATTATCTCTTGAATTGAAAAAGCATGTTTTATACCTTTCAATTGTTGATATCTTTGATACATATTATTCATGAGATTATTTACTATTTTAGTTCTAAGCTCTGTTATCTATATTTATGTTGTAAGTATGTTGATGCTTATAGACTCGCTACTACTTCTTCGAGGTTGGACTTGATACTTACTGGGTACCAATTGTGGTATACTCATACTATGCTTCTGCACATATTTTTGTGCAGATCCTCAGGTGGTGTAACACTCCATAAATTCGGATTAGGTGTAGATATGTTAAATGAGTATTAATGTGATAATTTAGACATGTGAAGTCCTATCAGGATGATTATGGGCAGAAATAGTTGTTTTGGAATCAAGACGGAGAGTGAGGTGCATAAAATTCAATAGAATCAAATAAGTTTACAGAAGGTCTATTTTCCATCCTGATTTTCTGAATATATTTAGGAATTTTGGAGAACTTAAAACATGATAGTTGTAGCCCTTTCAAATACCTTTCCAGTGATATATTATGGATCCCGAACGAATATCTATTCAAAACGTTATGCGCGTTTTACTGGATAATGCGCAGTCTGCCACTCAGGTGCCCGCCTATCTGTTCACATGCACGGCAGTACACTTGTGGTAGTGCCACTACCCTTGCTGCACGTCCAGGTGCATGGTTGGGCCATAAGTTGTGTGGTAGCGTAATCGAGGGGTCATTTTAAAAGACCTACTGATCGCGTCCAACCCTACACCACTACAGAGTGGCGAGAGCGGTCAAAGCAGCTTTTACCCGAGAAGGTCAAGATCAAATCCATAGGGAGCTACAACAATGTTTGGAGTTAGATTTCTATCTAATCTAGCAGTGCGTAGTGCTCTTGATTACACTTCCAATCATATTTTTTTTGTTTGTTACTTCTAATTTTATGCTAATGATATGCGAAATTAAGCTAAGTATGAATGCTTGTAAGGTTTTCTAAATGGTTAAAGAGGCACTAGGAAAGTGACTTTCTCCTAGGTAAATACTTGACGGGTTATAAAGCCTAAGACAAAGTTGTTATGCTGGGAATTGTGATATAGCTAATGCACGAAACTACTCACTCTATACCTCTCGGTAGCTTGAGTTACTTTGTCCTAATTGACTTTCTCAAGACCAATTGGGTGTCAAAATTGTGCAAGCAATATAAGCTCAAGTCGGGTATTACTATCTCTAGGTTTAACCCTTTAATATGGGCTATCAATCTCTTGAATACGCCCCAATTCCTTGTTGACCTGATTTTCCTAGACTCAAACTGTCTTTCTCAAGAAGAGCCCAAGTCAAAAAGGCACAAATTAGTGTTTACAACCACTAACTTAACATGGAAAACACAAATCAATCCAAATATCAACCACCCATAAACATCTAAGCCTTAAAACAAGAGGCTCATCAAGGCTCCTAGCTAATGGGTCTAGCTACTCATAATAATGGAAGAAATCAGATATTTAGATGAAGAATAACCCATAAAATATAATTACAAGCTAAGATTTGAAGATTCAATGTTAAACTAGCTACAAAATTGCTCAAAATAGCTAAAAACATCATTCATGTGCTCAGTTATAGATAAGATACCCTAAAAATCTGAAAAAGAAGTATTTATACAAGGCCAATTTTCTGGACAAAAATACCCATGACGGAGGTATTGCGGACCGCGGAAAATGCACCGCGGCCGCAGTGAGGCTTTTAACTTCAAATCTCTGTTCTTTGAATCCAGCCACCGTGGACCGCAATAAATGGATCGCGGCCGCGGTGGCTTTACCGATGTCGCACAAAATGCACCGCGGTCAGCGGTGTTTTTAAACTTCAAAAATCTTAGCTCTTTGAATCCTTCTCCGTGGACCGCAACAAATGGATTACGGCCGTGATGAGGCTACTACGACCACGAAGAATCTACCGCGGACCGCATTGCTTGAACTCCCAAAATTGCATCCTCTCTGATCTTTTCCACCGCGAACCGTAATAAATGCACTGCGGTCGCGGTGGGTCTATTGCTGCTGCGGTGGATTTACTGCTGTAGCGGTGCTTTGACTTATTCTTGGCACTTGAGCAGGTTTCACTCCTTTTTAAGCTGGTTTTGACTTCCTTGTCACTTTTTGACCAAACACTGCAAACAAGCACAATATGTAAGCTTTCGGGATTACTTGTATACATTTTAGTCCAAAACTCAAGCAAAAAGGAGTATAAAATAGACTAGAATCCCTAGTTATCACCTACCTCATCCCCAACACCCCTAAACACGAAAACTTGCTCTAGAAGGTGGAGCTCTCTAGAACCTAACTTCCTCCAAGGTTTTTCCACCATCCAAGGTAAGTTCCAAATGATGATTCTATTAACATGGGTAAACCCTTCAAATCATTAGATATGCGATTGAGACATCATTGTTGAGAAAAAAACCCTAGAACTCGAATTCAAGAGGATTGAACTTCAAAAAGGTAATATCTTCACCATCTAATCGATTATAGCATTGGATTAATGATTATAGACTCTAAGTTCATGAGATATGAGTTGATGGGTTTGTTAGAAAAGTGTGAACGATTATATGTTTGGGTTGTTGATGGTTGATTATTGATTAAGGGTGTTGTTTATCTTATAGGGGAGATGAAGAGTGATATTGATTATAGAAATTTGAGATTTTAGAATTATCTAAGAGGAAGATAATGGGTTGTTGGGTGTAGATATACCATTAATAAGGGTTATGAAGCTTTATGCCCACCAATTGTTTGATAAAACGCCTAAGTGACTAAAACATGAGCATTAATGCTAATATTGGTTCCTCTTGATATATATTGCCATAGATTATCGTTGAAAGAGGCGATGAACACTGTGATATGCTTAAAAGGCCAAGATCAAGGTAAGTGAGGCTAACTCTCTATGTTTGGGAATGTTAATGATTCTCCATACACTACGGCTTTTTTGCAATGTTGCTAATTGCCTCAGAAATATAGTTAAGCTTAGTTCATTGAATAGTTGCAGAACTTCTATTCTCTAGCTTCGTAATTTGTTCATGACTTTCATTCTAAATGTTGTGAGCTCGGTGCTTAATCATTATAGACTTGTGTTTGATGCCTATGAGTCTTAGTCTAGATTACTCATCATGTCATAAACAGTTGAAGTTTCAGTTCTCATAATTAGTTCATGAATACATGTCACAGTCTAGTCCTATTCAGCTTCTAGTATCATGTAATTCACTGTGATTCAGTATTTTAGCATCATGTATTGCAGTATGATTCTTAGTTCCTAATTTTAAATTCTTGAATGTTGAACACATGTATTTGGGCCTGAGGTCGTAGTTTATGCTTTATGCATATTTGGGCATGAGGCTGTAGTTTATGCCATGTGCATCTTTGGGCCTGAGGCCGTAGTTATGTATACGTATTATTGAGCCCAAGGCCGTAGCTTGTGCACATATATATTAGGCTCGAAGCAATAGTTTATTTATTCAGATAAATATGTGGTTAATCATTCAGAAGAGGGAGTATTCATATCATTACTTCCTTTGTTCTGTTCAATTATCTATTATCATTTCAGTTATTAGTTGTCATTTCAGTTATCATATATTAGTTATTAGTTATCAGTTTAGTTTCAGTTTCAGTATTTACAGTTCTTCCTTTCAGTTTGCTTTATACACTAGTGCAATTCAAATGTATTGACATCCCTTTAGCGTTGGGCATGTTTCCTCAGGATGCGGGTGATGATTTACAAGTTGACGATTCAGAGCGCTAGGATTCCTGTACCAGCTATTGGGTGAGCCCCAGTTCTTTTGGGGCATTATCATTACTTTACAATCTTTTAATATTTACAGATAGTCAGTGTTTTTAGTACTTCATTAGTGGCTTCATAGACTATAGTAACAGTTAGATAGAGTTGCAAGCTTTTCATGTTAAGCAATGTTGACTACATATATGTTTCAAACTTACATTAGTGTTTCGTCACTCGATTCATATAATTTAGACTTTCAGTATATCAGCATGTGTTAGATTATCTTCCATATTCAGTATGTTAGGATATCACATGTTGATTCAGCCAGCCAGTTGGTTCACTCGGTCAAATATTGTTAGGCACCGGGTGCCGTGTTACATCCAGGCCTAGATTTGGGGCATGGCAAAGCTTGGTATCAGAGCACTAGGTTCAAGTGTCCTAGGGAGTTTATCAAGTCGTGTCCAGTGGAGTTTCCTTTATATGCATGTGTCGTCCATGCATATAAATGGTTATCTACCAAGACATTTAGGATTGTCTTATTTATTTCTACTCTATATCATGCCATGAAACATAGAGAAATAGGTAACCATCTCTTCCTACTGAATTCTAGACGTATTGAATGCCCAGCAATGGGCAGGAAAACCCCCAGGTCCTAGAGAGGATGATTGCCCATTGGGGTATACTTATGAAGTACAGGTTGGAAGTGTGATGCAATGAATAGTAGTACAAATTAGAACATAACCTGATCAGAAAGTACACAAGCAGTTATCATGTTCTATGGTTATCAATTTACCTCAGCTACCAGTTATACAATTTTTCATTTGGCAAGTTTATTGTTATGTAGTACACCAGTATTATGTTATATGTTTACCACATATCCAATTTTTAGTGTATCAAAATCCTGGTGACTTGTGAGTATACAGTAATGCCTATGGGTGCTAAAGAAAATGTAAGTAACAGTGCTTATAGCAAAATCTTTGCATGTTCTAGGTATGGATTAAGACCCAAGACTTGTCGGATGGTGCAGGAAGTGATTTATCAGATGATGGTATACTCTGAAGGATAAGTTTGTGTATGGTGGTGTATCTGTATATGTTTTATTTCACAGAATAATTTTCATTTTAATTCTTGGAAATGGAGCCACAGGTTGGGTGATGATAGTTTAGATATCAGACCCCACGGTATAACAGGTTAAAAATTTAATCACCACGGTCATATAATTGATCACTATAGTCTTGGACAGAAAAGAGCCTAAGGGAAAAATACCTAAGAGACAGAAATGTTTGATATTACCAAATATGTGCTTTTCGCACGACTCATGGATATGACTAAAAATATACGATGTACAAAATAAGAACCAAGAGCAGCCAATATTGAATTTCAGGGAATGATTTTAAGTTGTTCTAATTTATTCAAATCAGAACTGATATTACCATGTTAGTAAGTTACTATAAGAAGTAGCAATTATTGTGAGATAAAACATATGATAGTTCCCTCTTAGGTTATTTGACTAAGTGTTTACCCCAGATGTTTATATTCTGATATGATTTTGAAGTGTATATTATGTTTAGGGTTAGATATTCCAATTTTGCTTAAGAAGGATGAAATTTCCCTAAGTGTGATTGTAACAATCAGACCGGTTATTTTTCTTTCTAGAATATTATTCCCCTAATTAAGATTCCCCATATTTGCTTTTACTGTTTTAAGACTTACGGGGATGGTTGGTTCGGGTTTGGAAGGGTTCGGGTTGAAATCGGAATACTTAGTTCCTTAATAGTGGCCTAAGATGACCAAGTTTGACTTGAGTCAATATTTTGAGTAAACAACCTCGAAACTAGAATTTCATGGTTCTAATAGGTTTGTATGATGATTTTGGACTTGGTAGTGTGTTCAAATCGAGTTTCGGGTGATTCAGGAGCGTTTCGACGCCTAATGTTAGAAGTTGGCACATTGAAGGTTTTCAAGTTCTATGAATTTGGTTTGAAGTAGACTTTGTTGTAATCAAGGTCTCTTTGGGATTCCGAGCATGGGAATAGGTTTGTATGGTTATTGATGACTTGTATGCAAAATTTGGCGTCATTCCGAGTAGTTTAAGTATGATTCTACACGTTCGGAGCTAGTTGAAGAAGTTTGAAGTTCATAAGTTGATCAATTTGGTTTTGGGGTGAGATTCTTAGTTTCGATCTTGTTTTACATGTTGCAAGGGTTTCAGTAGGTCCTTAAGTTTATGTACTTGTTGGAGCAGTTGGACAGGGTTCCAGGTGGCTCGGGTGTGTTTCAGACCGCCTGGAGATAAGTCTAAAATTACTAAATTTGCTGGTTTTGGTTTCCTTCTTCGCAAACGCGGAGATTCCCTCGCATTCGTGGAGAAGGAATTGGGGGACTGGGCATTTAACTCTTCGCGTTCACGGACAACAAGTCGCGTTCATGAAGGGTTAGGACCTGTGGACTTCGCATTCGCGTGGGTAGGTCCGCATTCGCGCAGAAGAAAGGGGGCTGGGAGGGCCAGCTACCATTACTCTTCATGTTCATGAAGGTCTGATCGTGTTCGTGAAGGTCAGATTGCATTCGTGAAGATCAGGATGAACAAGCCTTCGCAATCTCTAGTCTGCCCTCGCGTTCGTGCTGAAGAGTTCCTGGGCCTGGGCAAGCTTTGCCTTCATGATCACGAGGCTTCTTCCGCGACCGCGAAGAAGGATCATTGGGTAGCAGACTTGATTAAAAACAGGACTTTGGCTTATTTTGTTCATTTCTCTCAACTTGTGGCCGATTTTAGAGCTCTTTGGAGAGGGTTTTTCATCTAGCACATTGAGGTAAGTAATCTCTACCTAGTGTGAGTTTAAAACATGGATTATGGGTCGATTTTAACATGAAAATGTGAGAATTTTAGGATTTTGTTGAAAAACCTAGGTTTATGATAAAAATGGGATTAGACCACGAAAATGATTATGAAATTGAGTAGAAATTATATATTTATGTTCGTGAGGTTATGGGTTACATTTATTTACAAAAGTTTTTGGAATTCGGGCATGTGGGCCCAGTGGTGAATTTTAGGAATCTTTCGAATTGGGTTGGGTAATTACTCTAATATTTATATTATAAACTTTTGAGCGTATATTGATTAGTTTGTACAACCTTTGGCTAGTATCGGATTGCTTGGCACTGAGTTGAGGAGTTTAGTGTGAATTGTGGACCGGGAAGAGGACTAGGAAACAAGGTATGTCTCTTGCCAAACCTTGTAAGAGGGAATTATGCCCCTAGGTGTTTAAAATGGTTATTTTCTAATAATTGTGGATGCTATGTACGCACGTTGTGACGAGAGTCCGTACGTAGCTAAAATCATGCTTATGTTCGGATAGACGTAGGACTTTACCATGAATTACTTGTATTATATTTACCCAACTTGCTATTTCAATTAATTGAATTAATAATTGAAATTGGATAAAGGATTTTAATAGACCGGGCTCCATTACTTTGAGTTTTTTCAGAACATTTGATTGTTAGCAAAAATTATGCCTTCTTTGAGTGCTATTCCTATGTAGTAGGCATTGATCAGAGTTTGTAAAGTTTTTGTCTATTCCTCTGGATCGGGCAGAATGCCTCGATAATATATTAGATGCATATATGGTTCGCGTCGGACGACCCTCAATAGTGTACATACTATTTTGGATCAGGTCGTACGACCTGGGCATAAATCGTGTGTGGTATTGCTCGGAGTCACATTATAATTGATATTTTTTTCTTGATCTGAGACTTGAAAATTTCTTGGTGGCTCTTATGTGTTAAAGACTTGGCCATGTTAGTTGGAGACTTTAAATTGATATCATGTTTAAGAATCATTAATTAATGTTTCTCATTTAGCTGTTATTATTGTATTTCGTGCCTATTTATGATTCTTACACTTTATTTATTGACCTCTAGTATGTGTTGATGTCGACCCCTCATCACTACTTCTTTGAGGTTAGACTAGATAATTACTGGGTACATGTTGTTTATGTACTCACTCTATACTTCTGTAATAATCATGTAGGATCTGAGGCAGGTGCATCCGGTAGCTAGTCAGGCGCGTACCCTCGCTACCCGGAGACTTAGTAGTGAGCTGCTCCTACGCTCTGTTTTGTAGCACCCAGAGTATCCTCCTTGTTGTATTTACTTTTATGTGTATCTTACTTCAGATAGTGGTATAGGAGATTTTGTATATTCTACTAGTTTGCTTGTGCACTTGTGATACCGGGTTTTGAAAAATTTCTAGTAGATACTCATGATTTTTGTTTATTAATTTCATTATGTTTACTTTATGCTTTATTTTGCTACGGCCACCTACTATTTATTTCTTTGTTTAAATATAATCAATGACTTTAACAATATTAAAATGAATAATTAAATGGATAGTTCACTGTTGGCTTTCCTAGCGGCGACGTTGGGCACCATCACGACCTATAGTGGGGATTGGGTCATGACAGCTTGGTATTAGAGCACTAGGTTCACCTAGGTCTCATAATTCATGAGCGGGCCTAATAGAGTTTTGCGGATAGGTGCGTAGACGTCTGTACTTATCTTCGAGAGGCTATAGGGTGTTAGGAAACTTCTCTTTTTTCATCTCCTATCGTGTAGTTGATGTTGTGCTAAGTATCTTTCTCTTATTCTCTCATAGAATTTTGAGAACGCGGCAGCATATGTACCCGACGGTAGAGGAGTTGTTTCCCCTATTGGTAGAGGCTGAGAGAGAGATTTAGCTCCTACTAGAGGATGAGGGAATCCTAGAGTTGCTCCCGTGATAACACCAGCGGATCTAGTGAAGGATTGTTTTATTGAGGATCAAGATGAGGCACCTGCAGCTGAGCTGGCCCTGGCAGATTTCATGTCCGTACCAGGATTTTAGGAGGTCATAGGCCGTATGTTGTAGTTCATGGACTCTATGATGCAGGCTAGTTTATTTCCAACAGGCCTAACTAGAGCCCAGACCAGCCGCGACCAGTGAGCCGCAGAAGCTGTTGGATAGATGGACCAGGCTATATCCTCCTACCTTTGGCGTTGAGCGACATGAGGACCCCTGGGATTTTATTGATCGTTTCAGAGATAGACTACACAATATGAGAGTATTGGAGTCCCACGGGGTAGACTACAAATATTTCAGTTGGAGGGTAGGGCCCGTAGATGGTGGCAGTCCTATCTTCTTAGCAGACCAGCATGTTTGCCTCCCTTGACTTAAGACCAATTCACATGTCTCTTTCTAGAGAGATATATTCCACCATCTCAGAGGGAAGAGCTATGGGGTTAGTTCGAGCGGCTCTAGCAGTCAGGTATTTGTGACCAATTATGAGGCAAGATTCTCTAAGTTGTCTCTCCATGCACTTATAATACTCCTCATCAATGCAGAGAGAGCTCGGAGGATTGAGGGTATCTGTAGCAAGGACAAGAGCATGCACCAATGGACAAGAGGCCTCGATTTTCTATAGGGTTCAGTGGTGCTCTATCTAGGGGAAGAGGTCAGTTTGTGAAGGGCCAGTCTAGCAGGCCCATGCATTCAGCATCACCGCCTTCTTGAGGTTCTCCATTACGGCCCTATTTCAGCGCCATTTCAGAGAGATCCTACCATCCGCCGGCTATTCAGGGTTTTTCTAGTGGGTTTTTAGGTCCCCAGGGTCAGATCTAGGGTCAGTCATCTTTTGCATCGAGTAGTTTCTATGAGTGCGGAGAGCTTAGTCATATAAGGAGGTTTTGCCCCAGATTTTGGGGCAAGGTAGTATAGCAGGGCCATCAGCCTATGATCACCGCACTAGTTGCCTTACCAGTCGTCCGTTGACCAGAGGCAGAGGGTAGGTGGATAAGGGTTGCCCTATAGTTGAAGGCCAGTCAAGTGGTGCTCTAGCTAGGTTCTATGCCTTCCCAGTTAGTCCAGATGCAGTAGTCTCAGATACCGTGGTCACATGTATTATTTCTATTTGCGGTAGGGATTGCTTAGGTACCATTTGATCCAGGGTCTACATATTCATATGTTTCTTATCTATTTGCTCATTATCTGGATCGGGTGTACCAGTTATTTATTGTGATTTTCTGTGGTTATGAGACTAGAACGGATCTTCTATTGCTCGACATAACCAACTTTGAGGTCATCCTAGGCATGGACTGGTTGTCTCCATACCATGTTGTTCTAGATTGCTATGCCAAGACTGTTACCTTGGCAATGCCAGAGTTTCCTAGATTGGAGTGGAAGGGTTCATCTATCAGTACATTTAGAGGGGTTATCTCTTTCTTGAACGCTCGACATATGGTCTAGAAGGATTGTTTGGCCTATTTGGCTTATGTTCGGGATACTGCTGCAAAGACTCTCACGATTGATTCAGTGCCCGTGGTGCGGGAGTTTTCCTATGTGTTTCCTTCTAATCTACCAGGCATGCCACCAGATCGTGATATCGATTTCAATATTGATTTGGCACCAAGTACCCAGCCTATCTCTATTCCACCGTACCGCATAGCTCCGAAAGAGTTGAAGAACCAGCTTGAGGAGTTGCTCGCGAAGGGGTTCGTCAGGCCGAGTGTGTTGCCTTGGGGTGCACTGGTATTATTTCTGAAAAAGAAGGATGAGAGTATACAGATGTGCATTGATTACCGCTAGTTGAACAAAGTTACCATAAAGAACAAGTACTTATTGTTGTGTATTGATGATTTGTTTGACTAGTTGTAGGGTATATCAACTTGAGATCCGGTATCATCAGCTGAAGATTCGTGCTTCAGATGTTCCGAAGACGGCTTTCCGGACAAGAATGGGCAAATATGAGTTTTTAGTGATGTCCTTCGGCTTGACCAATGCCCCGATGGAATTTATGGATTTGGTTAATCGAGTGTTCAGGCCATATCTTGACTCATTTGTTATTGTTTTCATTGATGACATATTGATCTACTCACGTAGTATGGAGGATCACGAGCAGCATTTGAGAGTTATGCTTCAGACATTGCGGGAACAGAAGCTATATGCTAAGTTCTCCAAGTGCGAGTTCTGGTTAAATTATGTGTCATTCTTGGGACATGTTGTATCAGGTGAGGGTATTAAGGTAGATCCCAAGAAGATCGAGGCAGTCTAGAGTTGGTCTCGTCCTACCACAGCGACCGAGATCAGGAGCTTCTTGGGGTTAGCAAGTTATCATCGTTGGTTTGTGGAGGGTTTCTCGTCTATTTTGGCACCTTTGATTAGATTGACCCAAAAGGGTACTCCGTTTAGAAGGTCCGATGATCGCGAGGCGAGCTTTCAGAAGCTCAAGACCGCATTGACTACAACATCGGTGTTAGTATTTCCCTCCGATTCAGGGATGCATATTGTGTATTGTGATGCTTTATGTGTTGTCCTGGATTTTGTATTGATGCAGGGGGAGATTTATTGCATATGCTTCACGTCAGCTGAAGCTCCATGAGAAGAATTACCCCGTATATGATTTGGAGTTGGCCGCGATAGTTCATGTTCTCAAGATCTGGAGGCATTAACTTTATGGGGTGTCATGTGAGGTTTACATTGATCATTATAGCCTGCAGCATTTGTTTATGCAGATGGATCTTAATTTGCGGCAACGCAAGTGGCTTGAGTTACTAAAGATCTATGATATTACCATCCTTTACTATCAGGGTAAGGCGAATGTGATCGTTGATGCCCTAAGCAGAAAGGCCGAGAGTATGTGTATTTATGCATTCATTTCGGTAGAGGAGAGGCCATTGGCTTTGGACATTCAATCCTTGGCTAACATACTTGTGAGGTTAGATATTTCAGAGCCTAGTCGAGCTCTTGCATGTGTTATGGCCCACTCTTCATTATTTGAGCGGATCAAGGATCGTCAGTATGATGAGTCATACTTGCTGGTTCTTAGGGAGACGATAATATAGGGTGGTGCCAAGTAGGTTACTATCAGCGAGGATGGTGTTCTGCGACGCCAGGGTTGCCTATGTGTTCCTAATATTGATGGCTTGAGGGAGAAGATTCTAGAGGAGGCACAAAGTTCTCGGTATTTTATTCATCCCGGTGCTACAAAGATGTATCGTGACCTGAGGCAACATTATTAGTGGAGGTGGATGAAGAAGGATATAGTTGAGTATGTAGCGAGATGTCTAAATTGCTAGCAGGTTAAGTATGAGCACTAGAGACCAGGTGGCCTACTTCAGTAGATGGTTATATCGAAGTGGAAATGGGAGCGCATCACTATGGACTTCGTAGTTGGGTTGCCACGATGCTGAGGAAGTTTGATGTCGTTTGAGTCATTATGATAGGCTGACAAAGTCGGCACACTTTATTCCAGTAGTGACTACGTACTCTTCAGAGAGATTGGCCTAGATATACATTTAAGAGACTGTGTGGTTGCATGGTGTGCCTGTTTCCATTATTTCAGATAGAGGCTCTCAGTTCACTTTACATTTATGGAGAGCAATACAGAGTGAGTTGGGTATCTGGGTAGAGCTTAGCCCAGCCTTTCATCCGCAGACCAACGGGCAGTCAGAGCGGACGGTTCAGATTTTGGAGAATATGCTCAGAGCGTGTGTGATTGACTTTGGAGGGCAGTGGGATCGATTCTTGCCTTTGGTCGAGTTTTCTTATAATAACAGTTATCGGTCCAGCATCGAGATGGCTCCATTTGAGGCTTTATATGGTTGACAATGTCATTCGCCCATCGGATGGTTTGAGCCCGGCGAGTCTAGGTTTTTTGGCACTGATTTAGTGAAGGATGCCTTGGATAAGGTAAAGTTGATCAAGAAGCAACTTCGCACAGCACAGTCCAGATAGAAGATATACGCGGATCAGAAGGCACATGATTTATCATTTATGGTGGGCGAGAAGGTTCTCTTCAAAGTCTGGCAGATGAAGGGTATCATGTGGTTCAGAAAGAAGGGCAAGCTGAGTCCGAGGTTTATTGGCCCATTTGAGGTGTTGAGATGAGTTAGGGAGGTTGCTTATGAGCTTGCATTGCCTCCCAATCTAACGGGAGTTCATCCGGTCTTCCATGTGTCTATGCTCCGAAAGTACCATGTTGACAGGTCACATATGTAAGATTACATCATAGTTCAGCTAGACAAGATTTTGGGTTATGAGAAGGAGCCAGTTGCCATTGTTAACAGGCAGGTTTGCCAGTTGAGGTCTAAAATGATTTATGCGGTAAAGGTCCAGTAGAGGGGTCAACCAGTCAAGAAAGCAACTTGGGAGACTGATGAGGACATGGGGAGCAGATATCCACACATATTTGCACTCCAAGTATGATTCTTGACCCGTTTGTGGATGAACGTTTCTTTAAGAGGTGGACAATGAAATGACCCAACCGATACTTTTTATTTCTAGACCTATTTTCCCCTAATTAAGACTCCTCGTATGTGCTTTTACTGTTTATGCCTTACGAGGATGATTGGTGCGTGCTTGGAAGGTTTCAGGTTGAAATCGAAACACTTAGTTCATTAATAGTGGCCAAAGATGGCCAAGTTTGATTTGAGTCAACATTTTGAGTAAACGACCTCAGAACTGGGATTTGATGGTCCCAATAGGTTGGTATGATGATTTTGGACTTGGGCATTTGTTTACCGTAAAAATGGTAATAACAATTAAATTTGTTGATGGGACTCTAAAAATACGTGATCTATTTTTATGCTAGTTTATTAAGCAATTGATGCTATGTATGTGAGACTTAGAAACGAAAAAAGAATTAAGGATAGGGCAATCAAACTGTTAGACCAATAATCGGGGGCCTCGGGATCGTCGATTCTGGGCCTCGAGGTCGATCCCGGAGCTCGATTACGAGCTATCAAAGATAGTTGCTATGTGACTAACAGTTATAATAAAATCAATGGAAGCTCTTTATAGCCAATGATAAGCAACAAATGATGAACAAATATGAAGATAATAAATTGAAGCAATAATGTCAAGAGAGTGTATGAGAGAGCAAAGAGAATGTTCTTCTATATTTCTTATGGAGCAGCTGGAGCAACAGAGTTCTCTACAAAATGTCAAAGACCCCCTTTATATAGGAGGGGAATCCCAATATAGTACAAAAGCATTAATTACAAAAATAGGGGGATGGTTCAACTAGATGGCACCAGGCTCTTCCAGTACTAGTTGCATGCCTAGGGAACTCTACATTCCCATCTTGACCGCGGCCAACACTGTCGTTAGGTCGGGTGTCAACAAACCTTGAGGGAGGAATCTCGACCGCAGTCTTGCAACCTCGGGGTCTCGAGATGATTTCCTAAAATGCCTTAATGACGAGAAATTGGACCCTCTGATTTCACCGTATACAGATAGTCTCCGCGTTTCCTAGAATGAAGTAATGTGAAATGATTTTGAGCCTTCGTTTTGAGGACATCATTGACTTGACGTCAGTTTATCAGAGTATTAAATTCTATGCCCAAAAATCGTGCAGGGGATTCCGTCAAACGTAACTATCGAGAAACTCACGAACCGCTATTGGCTCCTCCCTTCCGCTGTCCATGTGGTTCCTATAAATATATCAACCCTTTGATAATCCTTATTTTCCCAACATATTCAAATTCGCGAATCCAGACCCATCTCCTTTTACATTATTCCTTCTTACTCTTTTAGAGAAAAGTTTACCATCGCAATGGCCAGAACTTCCAGGATGGTTCCTCGGCAGAATAAAGTCGCCTCTTCATCTCGATCGTCTAAGGAGAAAACAAAAGTGATACCCACTCTAGGACAATGTACTCCCCCCGATCTTGACATGTCGAAATATTATATGATCGATAAAACCCCTACTACACCGGGTCGATACGAACACGTGTCCCAGTACGTCAGTGTCGTGACCGATACGGGGACAGTAAAAAAGGACTGCCGATGGAAGAAGGCGGTGGAGGTGGAGATTCCTGTCCCTAATGAGAACATAACGGATCACAAAGACGGTTTCCTTTACGTATATACTTATCCCTTTACTTTGGGTCCGGCTGAGCCTTCTGGATCCCCTCCCCCGGAGATAGACCCCGTCATCCTCGGCTTTTGCAATAAATATCAGGTGACGCTCGGTCAAATCTATCTCTCTTTTTGGAGGATAGTCTTGATGCTTCATTATTTCACCGACCAGCTTGGGGACAAGACCTTTACCCTGAATCACTTGATCAGGATGTACAGCCCCCGGTTCTGTCGAGGCTTGATTAGGCTTCCGTATCTTGCCCGATCTTGGACCAACCTAGCCAAGACGCTGTGGGTGGACAAGAATCATGGTAAAGTTTCTCATGTTTCCTATATCTTAACCCTATGTTTTTTCCTGTACCTTCTTATGTTGATAAGTTGTGGCCACTATGCTTGTGTAGGCCTTGGCAAGAATGTGCTGATGAGACCACTCCCTGAAGGTAGGACGGAGGTTTCGAAGCCTGTCGAGGGTAATAAAAGGAAAGGCAAAGAGGTTGCCAACCCTTCTATGACAAAGAAACCTAAGCCACATAGGCCTAGAACCGCCATTGGGACCTCAGCTTCTGCTTCGAGGCAAGCCTCAGTGTTGGGGACAAAAAGGATGATAAGAGCGGATACCGTTTGGAGGAAAGGCCGAGGCCGGACGCGGGAGTTACGCAGATACTCCGACCAGAAGCTGCTAAATCGGGGACGGCTGACTCAGGTCGATCCGTGCGGCGGAGACCCTCGAGGAGGATGCTATTGTGGTTCCCGATCTTGCTTCCGGATGTGGTGCAGTTTTTGATAGGGGGACCGTTACTGCTGGTCCCGAAGTATCTTGGCTCGGAGCTTTTCAGGAGAAAGAATTCCCCTTCATGGACATTGGTGACATAGGCGATTTCATTTTCGGCTCATATTTCTCATCAGGGGATCTAAGGGATGCTCAAGATGCGAACGCCGCCAAAGTTGGGGGTCCCCTCAAGGTGGAGGCACGCCTGGCAATATTTTTGACAATGTTAGCAAGAACGTCGATCTTGACGCTCCCGGCTCTATCAACGCAGCCGAGAGGTTCATGCAGTAGGTGATAGTTGCTTTAAGTATGTTTCTTTTAGCCTCGAGCATTTTTCCTCATTCTTCTAACTCTTCTGTTTTGCTATAGTGCAAGGAGATGTATGATCATTCCCTCTTCAGGCTTAACGAGGAGTTTTTGTGCCGTGAGAAGGAGCTTGAGAAATTTTCCTCGAGACTGCGAGAGTTAGAGGCTCATTCTACCCGGAAGGAGAAAGAGTCAGACGAGCTCCGGGCTACTTTGGAGGGAACACTCCGAGAAAAATATGCCTTTGTCGAGCAGGTATTTTGTTATGCATGAGTCTTTCCCTTGCTCCCATAATTCGATACTGACTGGTTTACTCTTCCCTTTGTAGGTCTAGAAAAATGACTCGCAGATTGGGCGGCTAAATGTGGAGATCCTCGGGCTGAGGGAACAAAACGAGGTAGTGACCTCGGAGTTAGTGTCGGTCCGTGATCTTCTCAAGGATGCTCGAAAAGAGATAGCTAAGCAGGTTGAGGCCAAGTCCAAGATCGAATGAAATCTAGCCACTTACCTGAAGGACGCGGCCACAGCATATCAAATAGCCCGTGACGTATCGATAAGGGTTGAGTAGAAACTGACTCGAGCATCGAACATGCCAGGGCAGAGGCGAGGAGAAAAATATTGGACGAGATCGAGGCTGGAGGCGTCGATCTATCAGTTGAAATTGAGGAGGCCTAAGAGCTGGAGAGAAAGTTGGCACTTTTGATCGTCCTAGACGAGGATCCCGAAGATGGTTCGGAGGACAGTGGTGGTGAAGAGTAGGCCTTGTGTTGCTTTTTGCCCCCCCCCTTCTGTGCATGTACCCCTGGGGGAGTGAATCCTGTAAAGACGACCCTTGTAAATATATTTTTGGTAATGAAAAGAAAGGATTGTTCTTCTCTTTGTCTTTTCGTTCTTTTTACCTCTCTGCTCACGCGAAATTAACCTTCGACTCTTGGTGTTAGCTCTTCGAAAACCTTATTCGGAGCGACCCGGACCCCTAAATCAGGTCCTGTTCCGAAGTTTGATCGACAGCTTCTTTAGGGCTGGTACTAGTGATAGCGAGGAGCCCTCGAGGCCTCGCTGCTTCTCGAATTTTGCGGGATAGTAGCATTAGAGCAATCCGGTGAACGGACGTCGGGGTGGTCCTGTTAGTAAATTTCCCTAGAAAAAGGATGATGTCAATGTGGCTAGAATTAATTGGCCCACTGGGTAGGCGAGCAGCCGCTGCCTTGCCCCTATATATTTAGTTATTTGCCTCTCAAGTGGAGATTCCGCTACTTTGAGTAACTACAGGACCTAGTGCTCTGTTCTGGTTCTCCTGTTATTCCAACTCAAAATATTTGCTCAAATTCATATTTCCCCTTTCTCATTTTATCATAGCCATGACTGATATGTCGATATTCGCCTGCCAAGGAGAGGGGAGTTCTACTTAGTTGCACATTCGGTTGGTGGTACACTGCCGGTGCCCGGAGAGCGGGCCTTGAGGTGCCTTTCCTCAAGAAAAGACATTAGGTTGGGGAGACCACCCAATGTTCCAGACATCGGGAGCATGTGTCGAGGTTTATCTCATCAGTGGGAGAGGAAAACCTCGAGATGATCAGAAAAGATTGTGAATGGGAGGAAGGCGTGGTATTGCAAGTGCCTTCCTCCAAGGAGAGCATTATGACCTATGTCGAGGGGTTTTTGAGCATGTACACGCATACTTTTGCATCGGGTCCCCCTGACTGGGTCGTGCTTGAGTTCTGTTGGAGATATCTGGTTACGTTAGTGCAGGCTCACCCATTCCTTTAGAAGATAGTGCAGACGATAAGATATTTCGCCGACAAGGCCGAAATAGAGTTTACCATCAGTCATCTCGTGAGATTATATCGGCCACTGCGCTATCGAGGTTTGATTGTTCTACAACATCGATCCACTCGGGCTCCTATTTTAACAACATAGAGGACGAGGACCATGGATGGATGAACCGGTTCGTTCGAGCTCAAACGATCGATATCATTAATGGAGAGTTTCTGCCCTTTCCTGAGAAATGGAACTTTACACATAAGTGTCGCACTTGTTTTTTCATCGTTTTGACTGGAGGCGGGCTCCGTAATGTTTCGTTTCTGTAGCGACTCCCTGGTTGCCAAACAAGGTCCCTGATTTGGCCAAGTGGTCTCGTAAGCTGGCAACCTGCTCGACTTATGGTAGGAGCAGGAGGCGAGACATGCCCAAAGGGAGGTGGGAGGCAAAGCATCATGGTAAGCGTCTGGTGGCTTGTTTCCCCAAAATGATGTTTTTATTTTTCAACGTACTAACTTAGCCGCCGCAGGTACCGGAGATTTTTCTAAAATGAGATCGTGCTCTCTGGGGGAGGATGAGAGACTGCCGACCTCGGGGTCAAGGGTCGATGATAAATGAAAAGAATCTCTAGGGTGTGAGGAGGCTCGCAGAGGGGCGAATCCTTCTCAGCGAATCAAGAAAGGCGATCCGACCGATCATTCGGTTCCGGGGACTTTTGCTCTCGAAAGAACATTCCCTGTTTCTGCTAATGGCGCTCCGGGGGATACTAAGCCATCGGACATTGGCTCAGCTTTTGGTGAGGCTCAGTTGCTCGACTTTATGGTAAGTTTGGTAGCCGGCATGGGACTATTCCGGCTTCACACTTTTCCTTTCTTATCGAATTTTCTTTTGCAGGCCTTCAACAGGCTCAAGTTCGAGCTACTTCGTCACGAGAATCGGTTGCGGAGAACTTTGGATAGGGAGAAATCCCTTAAGCTTCTTTGTGTGAAAAAAGAAAGCGAGTTGGTACCCCTGCGGTGAAAGGCTGATCGAAGCCGGAGCCACGTGAGCTACCTCGAGAGACAGGTATCTTGTATTTCATGTTGACGTATGCCCCTTCTTTCATCTTCGGAGGTTAACGTTTCGATATTTCAGTTGGAGAGCAAAATGGAGGAGCTGGAGCAACTTTGGGGTGAAGTTGGCTGGGTCAAACGTGAGCTAGACGAGCTGCAAGCCCATGTTGATCCCCAAGTTGCGGCCAAGAAGAGTGTTTTGGCTAAAGTTTCCACCCTGGAGATGCAAATATGGACTGCTCGTGCGACTGATTCTGCGCGGGCGAACATGATCGCAAGGCTCGAGTCTGAGCTTTCGAAGACAAAGGCTGAGGTGGTAAATTCCTGGACCGAGGTTATGATAAGTAGCTCTAGGTTTGACTAGATAGCGACGGCCTATTTGAAGAGTGTTTCCGCTACTAGAGTTGAGCTAAGGAGAACTCTTGGTCGAGCGAGCAGCAGTAAAGAGTACGCAAAGTGCAAATCTCGGAGGGAAACTCTCGAGGAAGTTCATGCCAGGGGTTTTGATCTTTCGGAAGAGATCGAGCAAGCCAAGGCGGAGGAGTATGATGCCAAGTTCCTTCTGTCTGATGCCGAAGATGGCGAGGACGAGGACGTTGGGCCATATCTTGTTCTTGTGTATATAGCTTTCATAGTATATTGTAAACGGAGCTTGTATTCTATTACCTGTATGTATAAGAGGGGAACCTTGTGGTTTTGTATCTTTTGGGTTTCTGTTTTCCAAGATTTTATCAATCCGATCTCCCGAGTTAGTAGGAGTCTTTAGATTCGATGATACAGCCCTAGGGCTCATTAGGCTGGCCCGGAGGGCTCTTACGCGCTCGATCGATGTGACCTTTAGTATAAGCTGACATTTGAGCTCTTATGCTTTTGTTCAACCGTTTTGGATTTAGTCTCCGAGTCGGGTTTCGACTCGAGCTCATTTGACCCTAAGGATTTTACGTTTGAGCGGGCTGGCGACAATGACTCTTATGCCTTGGGCCGAAGTGGCCTTTTAATGTAAGCTAGAGACAATGGCTCTTACACTTTGCCCTTGGGCATATATAGTTAACTATTTTGGGTTCAGTCTCCGAGTCGGGTTTCGACTCGAGATCAATCAACCCACAAGTTTTCCAAATTGCGTGGGTTGGCGACAATGGCTCTTATGCCTTGGGCCGAAATGGCCTTTTAATGTAAGCTGGAAACAATAGCTCTTAAATTTTTCCCTTAAGCATATATGGTTAACTATTTTGGATCCAGTCTCTGAATCGGGTTATGACTCGAGCTCGTTTTGACCCTCAAGTTTTCAGATTTCAGGCTGGCGACAGTGGCTCTTACACTTTTGGTAGATGCGACCTTTTGTCTGTGCGGCCCTGAGGCTCATTAGGCTGGTAACAATGGCTCTTACACGCTTGGTCGATGCGACCTTTTATGTAGGCTTTATTTTCCTCTCGTTAAGGACTTTTGAAGTAATTTTTGCCTGCCTCGTCGTCAGTTCAGGAAGAACCTTGATTTCAAGTAACTTGCGGCCATGTTCGACCACCTTGGAAGGTTTGGCTCGGAGGCTAAGTAGCTCGAAGCCTGTGATTTGGAGCCGACATGGTCTAAGATCTTTTGCCTATGCCGAGGGTAGCCTGTTTAACCGGTTCTTTATGAAGTAGATTCGGAGTAATTGAAGGTCTGTGATTTTGTACCGATAGTTGGGCATCCCCGAGTTGCATTAGTTTGGCTGGTACAGTAGTGTGACCGGAGTCACTTGTTTTTGGTCGGAGCCTTTGAGTCCCGAGTGAAGTAGTTTCGGCATCTATGTTGAGGGTATGCCTTTTTAGGGGTCTTACAAGTTCGATATATAGCCGAAACTTTGGGATCAGGTCTATGCCTTTAGTGAGGTCTTACAAGTTTTACATGTCGTTGAGATCTTACAGTTTTACATGCCGTTGAGGTCTTACAGTTATTTTTTCTACCTTACGTAGGTCTTACGAGACCGAGTCTGCCCGCTCGGTGTCTTACGGCCTCGGGTTTTGATGAATCGATGGAGGTGGCACTTGACGGCAGTCCCCGAGTCGTCGAGAATTTCTTGACTCAGGAGACATTATTAGCAAACTTTGTATTTCCTCGTCGAGGGCTTACGATTTTGGAGATCCCGACCCTGAGGTCGTGCGTTTTTTGGAGATATCGGCGCCAGTACCCGAGTGTTTGGGGCACTTTTGGCCTTGGAGATGTTTCGTGCTTTTCATGCTGCCTCATTGAGGGGTTATGAGTTTGGAGTTCCGACCTTGAGGTCATACGGGTATCGAATTGTTGATGCTAGTCTCCGAGTATTCGGGACGTCTTTGATGGAGGAATCGTTTTAGCGAAAATGCTAAGTTTCCTTTGGAGTATGAGATGCTTTGACAAAAGATATCCTTTGATTGCTTGACACAAGTATACATAGTTTTGTTGTCGGGGGACCGACTATATAGGCACGGTTCGTTCGACCATTTGGCCCGATACATCATTTTACTAATGGGACCATGGGGGGATGCCCTCCAGTATTCGGGGTTGATTGCAAAGGAAACCTAGAATACTTGTCGAGTCCTCCTTAGGTAGCATGTGGACGTTACCTCGTTAAAAACCTTGCCGGTAAAAACCCTTGTCGGGATAAAAAAAACTCGGTTGAAGGAAAAGAATGCAATGGATGCTTTAAAACCTTAAGGTATTCGGGCTGGGTTAGTGCTTTGACTGCTTCGATCGGGTGCCTGCATGAGGGTTAGTGTGAAATATAAAATGGAAAGGGAGATGGATATACCTCAATGGCGATGGCACTTTCGAACCTTGGAGATGGTCTCGTGGTTGCTATTTTTTTGTCGATTTATCTCTTAGTCCCTATGATGGAGGGGGTTTCGGTGCTTTGGTTAGTGGCGGTCGTCTTAAAAGATCGTATGGATGACATGTTGCGGCTCATCTGCCTTGTCCCTTTTGCCCGTTTCCTTTTCTCGAGACCGATTTTTGGCTCGGTCGCTGAGGAATTCTTGAAGATGACCATTGTCGAGTAACCGGGCCACTTCCTCCCGTAGTTGCCGGCAATATTCGGTCCTATACCCGTGCGTGTTGTTAAATTCACATACTAGATTGTAGTTTCTTTGTGAAGGATCCGATTGTATAGGTTTGGGCCATCTAGCGTCTCTGATCTTTCTGATGGCGAACACGATGTCTGATATATCGACATTAAAGGTGTACTCTGATAAGAGAGGCGCCTCTGTTGGCCCCGCGTTCCTGTCGAATTCGGCTCTTTTGATTAGTCCCCAAGGATTCTGTCCTTGGTCTATCCTTCGATCGTTGCGAGGTGGGTTGCGCCTCGGAGCGTTCCTTCTGTCTTCGGTGTATGGTTGGTATCTTTCTTTGTTTGGCTTTGGCTCCTTCGCCAAAAGCCTGCTCGAATATACTGAGCCCAAGGGGGCTCTCAGCTGGTCATCCTCGACCCTAATTTTTTACTGGTATCAGTTATCGACATCCGACCAAGTCACGGCGGGATATTCGACCAGATTCTCTTTCAGCTCTCTCGAAACCATTGAGCTTCATTTATTCAGGCCTTGAATGAAGGCCTGCACTTTCCAATCGTCATGTACCGGTGGTAGTTCCATTCATTCCGTTTGGAAGCGAGACACGAACTCACGCAACATTTCGCTTTCCCTTTGCTTGATCTTGAACACGTCAGATTTCCTTGTTGCTACTTTGATGGCACCGGCATGTGCCTTTATTAAGGAATCTGCCAGCATGACAAATGAGTCTATGGAGTTGGGAGCTAGGTTGTGATACCACATCATGGCCCCCTTCGAGAGTGTTTCCCCGAACTTCTTTAACAAGACGGACTCGATTTCGTTGTCCTTTATGTTGTAGCCTTTTACTGAACAAGTGTAGGCAGTAACGTGTTCATTGGGGTCTAAGGTCTCGTTGTACTTTGGGAGTTCTAGCATTCTATACTTCTTTGGGATGGGTTTCGGGGCCGCTTCCTCGGGGAACAACCTTTGTAAGAACTTCTTCGAATCCACACCTTTCAGGACCGGGGGTGCGCCTGGAATTTGGTCGACCCTGGAGTTGTAGGTTTCGGCCTTTTTGTTGTTGGCTTCTATCATCTTCTCGCCTGACTCGATCCTCCTGGTGAGGTTCTCGAGCATTTCTACGATGGCGGGATTGGTCATCGACCCGTTATTGCTTGATCTCTCCGGTACCTGTTCAGCTGGGGGAGCTGTCCCCAGTGCTACCGTGCTGGGAGTTTTCTGGTGACTTTGCAGCTGAGCAATAGCTAGTTGTTGTGCATGTAACATTTCAAAAATAACGTGAAGGATAACCTCACGTTCTTCCCTGGTCGGGGGTTTTTAAGCTTCTTGTGGATCTCCCTGATGCACGCTCCTATCGGTATGCGAGCTTATATCGATGCATTGAGCGTCGCGCGAGACCGCGTCCATAGGGATTGGTTCAGGCACATTCCCAGGGTTTTGTGGTAGTACACCAACACCCGGAACATCCACATCGTTCTCCCCGCGGTCCTTGAGATTGTTGTTTTTGCCTCCATTCACTGAGTTGGACATATTAACCTGAAATCGAAGATCTTGGACAAGAAAAGCGTGAAAGATAACTTGTGTTGAGACGAAACCAGCAAGAAAATAATCACAATTATTTTTAGCCCCACGGTGGGCGCCAAACTGTTTACCGTAAAAATGGTAATAATAATTAAATTTGTTGATGGGACTCTAAAAATACGTGATCTATTTTTATGCTAGTTTATTAAGCAATTGATGCTATGTATGTGAGACTTAGAAACGAAAAAAGAATTAAGGATAGGGCAATCAAACTGTTAGACCAATAATCGGGGGCCTGGGGATCGTCGATTCTGGGCCTCGAGGTCGATCCCGGAGCTCGATTACGAGCTATCGAAGATAGTTGCTATGTGACTAACAGTTATAATAAAATCAATGAAGCTCTTTATAGCCAATAATAAGCAACAAATGATGAACAAATATGAAGATAATAAATGGAAGCAATAATGTCAAGAGAGTGTATGAGAGAGCAAAGAGAATGTTCTTCTATATTTCTTATGGAGCAGCTGGAGCAACAGAGTTCTCTACAAAATGTCAAAGACCCCCTTTATATAGGAGGGGAATCCCAATATAGTACAAAAGCATTAATTACAAAAATAGAGGGATGGTTCAACTAGATGGCACCAGGCTCTTCCAGTACTAGTTACATGCCTAGGGAACTCCCCATTCCCATCGTGACCGCAACCAACATTGTCGTTAGGTCGGGCGTCAACGAACCTCGAGGGAGGGAGATCGACCACAGTCTAGAAACCTCGGGGTCTCGAGATGATTTTCTAAAATGCCTTAATGACGAGAAATTGGACCCTCCGATTTTACCGTATACATCGTTCAGATCAAGTTTTGGGTGATCCGGGAGCGTTTTGACGCCTAATGTTGGAAGTTGGCGCGTTAAAGGTTTTCAAGTTCTTTGAATTTGGTTTGAAGTAGACTTTGGTGTAATCGAGGCTCATTTTGCAATTCCAAGCACGAGAATAGGTTCTTATAGTGATTTATGACTTGTACGCAAACTTTAGCGTCATTCCGAGTTGTCTAAGTACGATTCGACGTGTTCGAAGCTAGTTGAAGAAGTTTGAAGTTCATAAGTTGATCAATTTAGTCCTGGGGTGTGATTCTTAGTTTCAATGTTGTATTATGTGTTCCAAATGTTCGAGCAGGTCCACATTATGTTTATGGACTTGCTGGTGTAGTTAGACGAGGTCCCCAGTGGCTCGGGTATGTTTCGGGCCTCCCGGAGCTAAGTCCAAAATTTCTAAATTTGCTGGTTCTGGTTTCCTTCTATGCAAACGCGGAGATTCCCTCGCGTTCGCAGAGAAGGAATTGGGGGATTAGGCATTTTGTTCTCCGCGTTTGCGGTCAACAGGTCGCGTGCGTGAAGGTTTAGGACCTGCTGTGTTTGCGTTTGTGTGGGCAGGTCCGCGTTCGCATAGAAGAAAGGGGCCAGGGAGGGTCAGCTAGCATTAATCTTCACGTTTGCGAAGGTCTGATCGCGTTCGCGAAGTTCAGACTAGGAAAGACTTCATGATCACGAGTCTTCCCTCGGGTTCGCGATGAAGAGTTCCTGGTACTGCGCAAGCTTTGCCTTCATGATCACGAAGAAGGATCGTTGGGTAGTAGAGTTGATTAAAAACTGGACTTTGGCTTATTTGTTCATTTCGCTCAACTTGTGGCTGGTTTTAGATCTCTTTGGAGAGAGTTTTTCATCTAGCACATTAAGGTAATAATCTCTACCTAGTGTGAGTTTAATACATGGATATGAGTAGGCTTTAACATGTAAAATGTGAGAATTTTAGGATTTTGTTGAAAAACTTAGGTTTTTGATAAAAATGGGATTAGACCACAAAGATGATTATGGAATTGAGTAAAAATTATATATTGGGTTGGGTAATTACTCTAATAGTTAAATTATAAACTTTTGAGCATATATTGATCAATTTGTACAACCTTTGTCTAGTTTTGGATTGCATGGCACCGATTTGAGGCTTTTAGTGTGAATTGTGTAATGGGAAAAGGACTTGGAAACAAAGTAAGTCTCGTGCCTAGTCTTGTAAGATGGAATTATCCCCGTAAGTGTTTAAAATGATTATTTGCTATTATTTGTGGATGATATGTACGCACATTGTGATGAGATTCCATACGGTTCTAAAATCATGTTTATGTCCGGGTAGACTTAGGACTTTACCATGCATTACTTGTATTATTTGTATCTAGCTTGCTAGTTTAATTACTTGAATTTATAATCGAAATTAGATAAAGGATTTTAAGAGACCGAGCTCCATTACTTTGAGTTTTGGTGGAACACTTGATTGTTAGTGAAAATATGGCTTCTTTGAATTCTATTCCTATGTAGTAGTCGTTGATCGATGTTTGTAGAGTTTTTATCTATTCCTGTGGATCGGGATGAATGCCTCGGCAGTATATTGGATGCATTTATGGTTCACGTCGGCCGACCCTATGCAGTGTACGCACTATTCTGGATTGGACCATACGACCTGGGCATATATCGTGTGTGATATTGCTTGATCTGAGACTTAAAAAATTTCTTGGTGGATCTTATGTGTTAAAGACTTGGCCATGCTAGTTGGAGACCTTAAATTTATATTATGTTTAAGAATCATTAATTATTGTTTCTCATTTCACTGTTATTATTGTATGTTGTGCCTATTTATGATTCCTACACTTTATTTATTGACCTTTAGTATGTGTTGATGTCGACCCCTCGTCACTACTTCTTCGAGGTTAGACTAGATACTTACTGGGTACATGCTCTTTATGTACTCACACTACACTTCTAGAATAATCGTGCATGATCTAAGGCAGGTGCATCTGGTGGCTAGTCAGGCGCGTACCCCCGCTACCCGGAGACTTAGTGGTGAGCTACTTCCTATGCTCTGTTCTGCAGCACCCGGAGTATCCTCCTTTTTGTATTTACTTTTGTGTCTATCTTACTTCAGACAGTAGTATAGGAGGTTTTGTATATTCTAGTAGTTTTCTCGTGCACTTGTGACACCGGGCATTGTTTATTAACCTTCTCTTTGTTTGCTTGCCTAGTGGCGACATTGGGCGCCATTACGACCTATAGTGGGAATTGGATCATGACAGTGATCCCCGTACTCGTTAAAAAAAAGATTGTATGTGACCGTAAAATAGAATCGGATGGTGAGGGAAGTTAGGAATAACATTATGCTTCACTTTAATTATGCAAAGTAGAATAAGAAACATTATGCTAGCAAGTAGTTAGTAAAAGAATAGTAAGTAAGTTTTGAGTAGATACGGTGAATTACCAATTTCAGCACAGCTAGTAGAGGTACAATTTGAGTTACTTAGCCAGGTTAATACTAGTCAGTGGTTAATAGTTTGAAATACCGAACGTGTGTTAGAACCCAAAGAGTTTAAGTTAAATTCGAAGTACAGTGGCAATGGAAGAAAAAAAATCTGCTAGGCAGTAAGAGAGAAAGCTACAGAAAAATAGCCTTTAAGAGTAATGGAAAAGGGGGTTTCCCAAGATTGACAGTGTAAGTAGAGTTAAATCATTAAGATTGTGTATGATAATTGTGAATACATTAGCTTTCTGTTTATGTAAATAATTTAGTTTTTCCTAGTAAGAAAGATTGCTCATAAGTAAGTTGGAAGATGAGTCGTCATTAACGTAAAATGCAAAGAATTGCAGAAGATAAGAAAAGTTGTTCAGATCCCAACAAAGAGAAGGTCCGCAGTACAAGACCCTAACCTTTGGTCTAAGGGGGAGATGTGAGAATCGTCAGTAAGTCCAGTTGGAGATTTGAAACCCGCATAGTTAGCATGGGATATAAAAACTATAAAATCATTTCTAGTTATGTATCATGAGGGTAGTGCCATTGTACAAGACTCTAATATTCGGAGTACTAGTCAAAGTTTTTTAGGAAATACCTTAAAATCTAATCAAGTATGGGAAGTATAGCTTATGATTGAGGCATACAATAGAACTATAGTGAAAGAAGTTTACCGCTTAGCCAAGTTAGGAGTTTGACTTTTGGACTCTAAAGATGGTGGCGTTATTTTTCAGAACAGGACTTGTTCCTCCTTAGTAGCTGAAGTAAAGGAGAAACAATTTGATGAACCCTACTTGTTGCAGCTGAAAGATGAGGTACATAAGCCTAAGACAATGGCTTTTGAACAAGGGGGAGTTGATGGTACTTTGAGGTACCAAAATGGACTGTATGTACCAGACATAGATGAACTTAGAGAGCGATGATCATGTTAGAAGACCATAATTCTAGGTATTCTATCCACCTAGGTTCCCCAAAGATGTATCATGCTCAAGGAGTTTTGTTGGTGGAACGACATGAAAAAGAACGTTGCAGACTTTGTGGCCAAGTGTATGAATTATCAGCAAGTGAAAGTCGAGCAACAGAAATCCTAGTGTTTTACCACAGAATACACATATTCTTGAGTGGAGATGGTAAATACGGACTTTATAACAGGATTATCTCGCTCTTTTTGAAAGCATGATTTGATTGGGTGATTGTAGATCGACTTACCAAGTCAACACACTTCTTCCAGTAAAGATCATAGATTCAATAGAGGATTATGCCAAGTTGTATATCTAGGAAATCACCTGTTTGTGTGGGAATCCATTGTCCATTATTTCAGATCATGGTGCTTAGTTTACAACGAACTTTTAGAAGACCTTTCATAAAGGATTAGGCAAAAGAGTAAACCTCAGCATAATTTTTCATCCTTAGAAGATGGCCAGGTAAAGTGAACTATTTAGACACTTGAGGATGTGTCCTTGATTTTAAAGATAATCAGGACGATCACCTACCTATCATTAAGTTTTCTTATAATAACAGCTACCATTCTAGTATCAAGATAGTACCGTACGAAGCTCTGTATGGGCGAAGGTGTAGATCGCCAATTGGTTGGTTCAAAGTTGGCGAAGCAGAGTTGTTGAGACCAAATTTGGTCTATCAGGCTATGGAGAAAGTCAAGTTAATTCAGGAGCATTTGAAGACAGCTCAAAGCCGCCAAAATTCCTATTCAGTCGTGTGGCATAGAGACCTAGAGTTTCAAGTTGATGATTGGGTGTTTTTGGAAGTTTCACCTATAAAAGGTGTTACAAAATTTGGGGATAAAGGAAAGCTCAGTCCCATATACATTGGGACGTATAGGATCCTACAAAGGATCGGGAAAGTAGCTTATAAGTTAGAGTTGCCACCAGAATTGGCGGTTGTACACCCAGTATTTCACATGTCATATTATAACATTCAAGTTTCCAGTATTCAAATCACATATCATGACATTTATGTTTCCAGCATTCAGATCTCATGGTATAACATTCATGTTAGTCCAGTACTTTGATATTCATGTCAGCTTAGTACTCAAATATTGTTGTTAGTTCAGTACTCAAATAATTATGCCAGTTCAGCATTCATATATCCATGTTAGTTAAGTATTCACGTATCCATGGCAGACCAGTATTCGCATATATGTTTCATGTTATGCGTATTATGATGCCCTATAAGGCTTGTGTTATGCTCTATTAGCTGGCAGGTGTTTTGGAGAAATGTTAAAGGTAACTAACCTTTTCATTCAAATCTTATACTATAATCTCCATGTCTTTTATTATTTAGTTAGCTCAATATTCAGTCAGTTCAGTACCTATTCAGCTCAGCACCTCAGCAATTCAGTAATCATGTATTCATTTAGTTTAGTATGCATGTGTTCATGATATCTTAGTGTTCACATATTTCCATCAGACTCGTTTAAGGTCTAGAGTTAGCCGTAATTACAGCCAGGACAATCATTCGAGGATGAATGATCCCAAGGGAGAGATAATGTAACACTCCATAAATTTGGATTGGGTATGGATATGTTAAATGAGTATTAGTGTGATATTTTAGACATGTGAATTCCTATCAGGATGATTATGGGTGAAAATAGTTATTTTGAAATCAAGACGATGAGTGAGGTGCACGATATTCGATAGAATCAACTAAGTTTACGGAAGGTCTATCTTTCAGCTTGATTTCGTGAAAATATATTAGGAATTTGGGAACACTTAAAACGTGAAAGTTGTACTCCTTTGAAATACCTTTCTAAAGATATATTATGTAGCCTAAAATGATATCTGTACAAAAAGTTATGTGTGTTTTACTGAACAATATGCAGTTTGGGCTTAGGTGCACGTCCAGATGTTCCCGTACGCGGCAATGCACTTGTGGCAGTGCCACTGCCCTTGCTGCATGTCCAAGTGTGTAGTTGGGCCTTTAGCTACATGGAAGCACATCCGGGGAGTCGTTTTAAAAGCCTTACCTCGTCCCTTACACCCTTAACCATGAAAACTTACTCTAGAAAGGAGAGCTCTCAAGAACCTAACTTCCTCCAAGGTCCCTCCTCCATCCAAGGTAAGTTCTAAATGATGATTCTAAGTTCATTTTAATTTTTCATCACTTATTAACATGGGTAAACCCTTCAAATCATTAGATATTCGATTGAGACATCATTGTTGAGAAAAAAAATCATAGAACTTGAATTGAAGAGGATTGAAATTATGGTAATATCTTCACCCTCTAATTGATTATAGCATTGAATTAATTATTATAGACTCTAAGTCCATGAGATATGAGTTGATGGGTTTGATATAAAAATATGAACGATTATATGTTTGGGTTGTTGATGGTTGATTATTGAGTAAGGGTGTTGTTTATCTTATGGGTGATTAAGAATAATATAGATTATAGCAATTAGAGATATTAAGATTATCTAGGAACAAGAGAATGGGCGTTGGGTGTAGAAAGATCATTAATACGGTTTATGAAGCTTTATGCCCACCAAGTGTTTGATAAAATGCCTAAGTGACTAAAACATGAGTATTAACGCTAATATTAGTTATATATATATATATATATATATATATATATATATATATTGCCATAGATTATCATTGTAAGAGGCGATGAACATTGTGATACACTTAAAAAGGCCAATTCCAAGGTCAAGGTATGTGAGGCTAACTCTATATATTTGGGAATGTTAATGATTCTCCCTACACTACCTTTCTTTTACAATGTTGCTAATTGCCTCGGAAAATAGTTAAGCTTAGTTTCTTGAATAGTTGCAGAACTTATATTCTCTAGCTTCGTAATTCGTTCGTAACTTTCATTTCGAATGTTGTGAGCTCAGTGCATAACCATTATAGACGTGTGTTTAATGCCCATGAGTCTTAGTATTACTCTTCATGTCATAAACAGGTGAAGCTTCAGTTCTCATAATCAATTCATGAATACATGTCTCAATCTGGTCCTATTCAGCATTCGAGTATCATGTAACTCGGTATGATTCAGTATTTCAGCATCATGTATTGCAATATGATTCTTAGTTCCTAATTTTAAATTCCTGAATGTTGACACCCGTATTTGGGCCTTAGGCCGTAGTTTATACTTTATGCATATTTGGGCTTGAGGCTGTAGTTTATGCATCTTTGGCCTGATGTCGTTGTTATGTATGCGTATAATTGAGCCCGATGTCGTAACTTGTGCACATATATATCGGGACCGAGGCCGTAGTTTATTTATTTAGATAAACATGTGGTTCATCATTCAAAAGAGGGAGTATTCATATCCTTACTTCCTTTGTTCAATTCAGTTATCAGATATCAGTTATCAGTTATCAGTTATCAGTTTAGTTTCAGTTTCAGTATTTACAGTTCTTCCTTTCAGTTGCTTTACATATTAGTGCAATTAAAATGTACTGACGTCCCTTTCGCCCGGGGTCTGCATCTCACGATCCAGGTAATGATTTACAGGTTGACGATTTAGAGTGCTAGGGTTCCCGTACCAGCTATTGGGTGAGCCCCAGTTATTTCGGGGCATTATCATTACTTTACAATCGTTCAGTTTAAAGATAGCCAGTGTTTTTAGTACTTCATTGGAGGCTTGATAGTCTATAATAACAGTTAGATGGAGTCGCAAGCTTTTCATGTGACACAATGTTAGCTACAAATATGTTTCAAACTTATATTAGTGTTTCTGCACTCGATTTATTTTATTCAGACTTTCAGTATATCAGAATGTGTTAGTTTATCTTTCGCATTTAGTATGCTATGATATCACATGTTGATTTAGTCGAGCAGTTGATTCGCTCAGTCACATGTAGTCAGGCGCCGGGTGTCGTGATACGTCCAGGCCCAAGTTCGGGGCGTGACTGGTGGGTACTAGCGGAGCCTCTTGTTGAGCCTAGGCATTCGCTCAGAGACTTAGGGTGAGCTGCACTCCATGGATTCATTTCGCGGTACTCGAGTTCTTGTCCTTTTGCCATTTTCTATCTATTTTATAATTTCAGACAACTTTGATCATGTATCAGACTTGTACTTAATCAGTAGTTGCTTGTGTACTTGTGCGGCCTAGTTCTTAGGGGTTGTACTATTTTGGTCGTGTTCGGGCCATGTTATGACCGTATCAGATATTTTACTATTTTGAGATTATTCTTCTTTTTATTTATGATATGACCCTGTTAATTAAAGAAATGTGGACTATATTATTTGTTGAATGTGAGTTTGTTTGCTTAGCAAGTACAACTAGGCGCCAACACGGTCTAAGGTGGATTTTGGATCGTAACAACACATGACTTTAGCCTCTTATAAATGTGTTAAAACGAAACAATTTCGTTGTCAAAAACAGAATTTTCATGTTGTTAGAAAAATAAGGATAATATCAATATATTTTGTTTAGTGTAATTTACAAGAAGAAGTGTATCTTGCCAATGAAGTTTGACGGTAATCAACGTGCCTTCTTGCTAAAACCTTTAAATTCTCTTCAATTGTGAATGGTCAAGTTTAGGGATGAGGTAATTACTCCACGCAAGCATAATATGGAGGAGATGTTTTGGGTGATAATGGTGGAAATGCTACGAGCTTCCTCAACATATTCACCTATCCTTTTCTCGTTACAGTCTCCAGAGTCAATTTCAAATTCAATTTGGACCTCAGAAGCATCTGGTATAATATCACATATCATGATTATTTTTGTACGACATTATTTTTGTACTCTTAATGTGAAAAACATACTGTAACTAATGATTATGTTATGCTCTTTTGGTCTGATATCTTTTTGTTTACAAATCTCTTTAGCCAATATTCTGCTCTCTTTACTCTTTTGATTAAAGTATGTCGTAGCTTTTTCTGTTTTTGCTTCCGGTGGGCGTACGGTTATGATATGGATGCCTCGACATTGTGCTAAAGATAATTCTTTACTTGTAAATTCAAGACTCAAAGAAAATGAGGAAAACCGAAATTGATTGTCAAGTTGGTTTGAAGAACCTCACAGTGGTGGAACTTCACTAAGAGGATTCAAATTATAAAGAATCCAACAAGATTCAACATCTACTAAACACATAAAAAATAATTTTAACCTTTTTATATACAGTTTAATTATCTAGAGAAGGGAACTCGGATGAACCCTTTTGCACCCCCTAGCTCCGCCCCTGGTATCGACTCTAAAAGAAGTGGCAAAAATTTAAACCAGCGCATAGTAAAAAAGGGTTATAGTGTTCATAAAGAACAACATCAGTGTGTTTAAATCTTGAACAAATAAGGTAGACTACATGAATCTTCTTTATTCATAATTTGTAATTATTAACATATTGTATGGAGGACCGTCGATCTTTTGTTATTTTTATGTTATGTTGATAAAGAGAGCAAAACAAGGTACCCATCACCCAATACATTTTTGCAAATCAGGAAAGAAACCATAATTGACATATGGCTTAATTAGTAGGGTATCGTTTGCTGAAAGAGAGTCCTCAAGTATAGGTTTGGTGTCTTGAGGGTCACGCAACACAAAGTGCTGAAAGGAAATACTAGTACATAATCTACTGCTCCAAAAAGAAGTCCCCTGATAAGACTTTGAATAAGCATCTCTTCTTTTGGTGGTCTCCACTTATTTTTATATTACTGTGTTTCATGAACATATATGCACATAGGCTCTCAAACTTGTTGATAGACAGACACACGTATTCTTTGAGATATTATTCAGAGTAATATTAGCCTGTTTTAAGTTGCATAACAAGAGTGCGAGTGTGGTCTTTAGTTCCTATGATCCAGAGAGCAAGTCAACTGTTCTATGCGACCTCTCAATCTGTCAACTTTCTTCACTTCCAGCCCCATGAGTTTATTGCAACAATTTGATCCATGTTCCCTGTCATCAATAGAAGAAGATCTATTGATTAAGAAGATTCTCCAAACCCATGATCCTGATCCTGATCCTGATGGTCGTGAGCTAGATTCTAGTCAATTGCTTCTTGTCATTGAGAGCACCATGCATTTCATCTCACCTAAGGTTATTCAATCTTGTCTTGTCTATGTTATATTTCCTTGGTTCCATATGCTAAATCATATTATACTGCTGTCCCAACAATATTGCAAAAGCAGTTAGTTGTAATTATGAGTTTCTATTCCTGTATTTATGTATTCGTAGAGGTATCATGGTAAACACATGGATTTATCAATTGTTTGGTGATCATAGTATACTGTAGCATGACAACCTCAGAATTGTATTCTTTCAGTTCTCTTATCCTCGAAGCGATTGTATAAATTCATGGAATTTCGAAGTGTTTGGATTAGAAGGAAAGCTTGGATACACCGTTAATAAGATCTCGCATAGGGTAAGTAGTGCTTTCCCTCTGTTTCACAATCATAGATCTTTAAGCCGATCATTCATGGATCTAAATACAATAATTTGGTTATCGTAGATTCTGTGCAAATGCTATGAGGATGGAGACTTACATGAAGAAACTATGATGTTGTTTGAAACTTTAGGCCCTTTCAAATGGGATGCTAAAGTAGTTTTAACACTTGCAGCATTGGTGACAAAATATGGCGAGTTTTGGCTCATAATGCAGCTAGTCCATCACAACTCTCTGGCAGCTTTAACTGCAGCACTAAAGCAAATGCCTCGAGAGTTAAACATGTTAAATATACAATTTAAAGCTTTGAACTTGTTGTTCGATACTATGATAGAGGCAGCAAATCTTGTCCTCGAGTTTGAAGGCTTGCCTTTGCAACAACAACTTTTGGATGATGAGGCAATTGTTGTTACAAAGTCAAAGATGTACATAACAATCTACTGGATTTTAAGAAGCTCAATATCATGCGCTCCTCTCATCGCAGATTTCAGGACCATGAAACATAACCAAGTGCATGTTTTTTCCCTTCATTTACTTATTCAGTATATAATACTTATCTCATATTCTGGAAGTTTCTTTTCTCTTCACCAGTAAAATAAATTGACGTGAAAAAAATCCGAACTCCAGGCATTCAAATTCAACAACCATTGCAGCATGGACTGTATTCAGCTTGGTATACAAGTTAAGTGGCTTATGCAATGACCTCAGAGAGAAATTACATATGTGCCATATGCAAATAGGTGATTGTCTTTCTATGAGCTTTTATTATCAAATTTTTTTTATTCGACTATAAATTGAAATTCTTTTGTTGCTCTCAGATAGAAAGTTTCCTGAAAAGATACGCGATCTTTTTAAACTCTCCCATTGTCACAATCAAGAGGTGCTTCATGTGTTATTCTCATCGACAAATGACTTACCATTGAAAGATAGTTCACGAGAAAAGGTACTCTTCTTCGCAAAATTTAATTAATTTGTTATTAATATGTAAGACGGAAATCAATAGTCTGATCTATGCCACAGAATAGTTTGATGAGTCAATTCTAAATAATTATTAATAACTAGAAACTTGTTTGTCTTCAACAGTATTTTGGCATCCAAGAACTGGAAAACAAGGTGGTCATACTCTTGATCTCAAAGCCAGAACTCATTGCCGTGGAGAAAATATTTTATCTAGTGCATCAAATGCATGATCATCCCTTACATAAAAAATTTGGAGCAAGCTATGCAGTTATATGGGTCCCAATTCCATCTTCACACACCTGGAATTTGAGTGATGAGATGAATTTCAATTTTCTGTCAAATTCATTGCCCTGGTTCTCAATCCGAGACCCGTGGTTACTGCATTCAGCTGTTATAAACTTTATTAGAAAAGAATGGAGCTATAAAGAGGAACCCATAATGGTGGTATTAAGCACTGATGGTGTTGTCACAAACTTAAATGCTATTGATATGGTATGGCTATGGGGTGCCAAAGCATTTCCTTTTTCAGCCTCAAGAGAAAAAGAGCTGTGGGAACAAGAAAACAGGATCTTGCAACTTTTAATTGATGGAATTGATCCTTTATTGACCAATTTGGTAAGCTTCTTATATGTTGCTTTCTGCCCTTTAACAAATAGTAATTTAATTAAGGCTTTGTAAAAGCTTTACTTAATTACCCCACTTGTGCTTTTAGTTCTTAATCAACAGAAGATATATTTTTTTAATGTCAGGTAGATGAAGGCAAACATATTTGCTTTTATGGAAGTGACAAGATTAGTTGGATCAGAGACTTTAACAACACATTACAGAAAATAAAAAATAGCATGGGAATTCAGCTTGAAGCTATTTATGTTGGCTATAGAAATCCACATAATAAAGATGTTGGGAATATTTTAGGCATCTGCATCGAAGAAAATTCGAGTATTTTCCTATCTACGGCGAAGATGAAGTTGTTCTGGCTTAGACTGGAGAGCATAAAAAATTCAGTTGCTAGACTAGATCAGGCAGCTCACTATAACAGCATCATACAACCGTTACTCGATGCTTGTGAAACGTCGACTGATTGGATGATAATTGGAAAAGGATCATCAACTGATATAATAATCCTCAAGGGGAGACAAGTCCAAGAATGCTTAAATCTTGTTCCAGAATGGGCAGAAAATGTGGCGAAATTGGGGTTATTTGGTGCTATTCGATGTGCTATGGAATCTCCTCTGCCTGTTAAACCCTGCTATCACAATGAGATCCTTCAATCTGAAGAAGGATTGACTGAAGAATTTGTATTTTGCTCCCGCTGTAAGCGTCCTGTGGAAAAGTTTGTTGTCTATCAGTGTAATGTAACAGAGTCAGCACAAGAAGATTGATTAGCTTTTGAAATAATATATGGTTTTCATAGAGAGGTAAATAGGCATTCTGATGAGTGATCAGCACTATCACCTTTAACATCAAGTGTAATGCAGTACCATGCATGTTTTGTATTTCTGATGATATTGTTACACGAGGGATTTTTTATATATCTAAATTAAATCCAAGAACCCGTGGAGGAAGCGAAGTTGATTACCACCTTGGGATAATATTAGTACGAAACAACATTATCCTTTACTTAATTCCCCTCGCTTTCGCTTACCACTATGAAAAATAATTTGACCTTCACTTTAACCTTCGTTATGGGAAAATGGCCATCGATGTCACATTTTGACCTGTTCGTGCTGCGTGTTTTGAGGAGAAATATGATACTAGTATTAGATATCGTGACCTTCATTTTTTTGGAGGAGAACCAGAGCTTAATGAATTTAAATACTTTATATTCCATAGCCATGCGACTAATACGTATATGTTTTTTATTTTTTTGGCAAACTATCCAGTTTAGCCTTTCCGAGTTAAAATGCTATCAATATTAACCAATTCATAAGATACTATCAAAATTAGGTAATATTCGTAAAATGCTATCAGATTTAACCCTAAATTCTATTCTTATGACAAAATAACTGATTAAGCTTCCTTCTTTCTACTTCGTGCTTTTCCTGCCAAATTCGCTGTGGCTATAAAATTTCTACATGAGAACCTGACACCATGAAACGAGAAAAAAAAACACTAGGTACAATGATTACATGCCAAACAATTGCAATTGGTGACTTTACCTTTATTTGTTTGTATGATTCACCATATTTTGCAGATATCTCGAACACAAAATATCCAAATACAATTAATCTTCCAAATGGATTCAATTGCCTTTCCATTTATACCCATTTTTATTATACTAGTTAGACCAAATTCTTTTATTTAAAGTCATTGAAGCTCTCTTAAACGTGAATATGAAAGCTTGGATTTTGGAAATTAAAATCTATTTTGAGTGGGTATAGTTCGAATAGATTGGATACATCTTAAAGAGTTTGAAGCTCAATTTTAGGACAACGTGATGGAGATTTGAGGTGATTTGAATTGAAATTGATGGAGATTTGAGGTGATTTGAATTGAAATTTGAGCCAAATTCGAAGACACAAGATGAACGTTGAAGAAGATGATATGTGTATCTCCTGTATATTACATATGTATCAAATGTGTATTGGTTGTGTATCCCCAGTATATCCACGTATACCTATATGTGAGATACATGTTATAAGATATATATGCTGCAGAAATTTTTAAACTAGATTTCAACTACAAATTTTGACTCAAAACTAGTCAAAATCACCTCCAATCTTCCTCAAATTTTATTATCGCCTCTTTTATGTGTTTCAACAAATTTTGACTTCAAACTAGTCCAAATTACCTCCAATCTCTCTCACATTTTGTATGTTGCCTTATTTTATGTGTCTTCACCTAATTCCTAAATGCCTATTGAAAATAGTTATTGTTTGCGTAGGTTTTTTGAATATTGTATATCGTTGGTAACTCTTTATGGCTGTCGTTGATACTTGATAGCATAATTTAATGACTAATTGTTGGTAGACATTATCTATTTATGGTTGTTCCTGTAGTTTCCTCACTTTTTTTTTTTTTGGTTTAAGTTGTACTAAGTAGCACTTTTAGTTTATGTCCTATGCATTTCTAGAGAGTTATTTCGCCTTTCAATAATTTATACATCTTTTGAAAATATAAAGAATTTTAGTACTTTTTTATTTTTATTTTTATTATTAGTTTTATTATGTAATATTGCCCTAAGATGCGTTTAAATGATTGAACCCGGTGAGGATTCATAAAACCTTCTTCATCATTGCGGACACACTTTGCTGAAATTTTCTGCAGCTTCTTTGCTGGTTTAATTTAAGTAGATACATGTTTCTGTATTTTATGGCAAAGTTGGATAAGAATGTCTACCTGTTTGGGAATGCTCTTATTTCCTACTACTCTAGGTGACGCTAGTTTATTTAAAATTGAGGCGTATTTATTGTTATTATTAAGTTGTTCTAGGTGAAAGTCTCACATATGATTCTCGGGATCAATAGACCATTTTGCCTAAAGTTTATATTTGTTTTGAAACTTTTAAAATTGAATTTGTCCATTAAGATTATCTTATCAATGTCTAACTCTAGACAGTATTTTTTTTTTAAAAAGGGTTATAATTTGGGGAGATGTCTAATGACATTGGGCAAAGGAACTTTTCGGTGCGAATTTGAATTTAATCAGGTTCCGATATGATGAGGATATTGACATCAAGTAGGAAACTAAAAAAAGAAATGGATGGTAAAACATCCAATTATGAACCATTTCTTTTCTCACCTCGTTGTCCTCGCTGAAATTTAAAGTGAAAACCAGCATGCAAATCTTGAAAAAGCGAAAAAATAGAAAAAGGATGAAGCAAATGGCATATTTTTACATTCTCAAAGTTAAATTCGGACTGTAACTAGGTTTACTGCCAATAAAGCAAAGCACCCCATTTGTGGTCTTTGAGCTGTCATTCTCAAGGTAAAGATTTACCTTAGCTTGTACCAAACATTTGCCCTTTTTTCTACAGTATTCAGTTTCTTTTTACCAAACAGAATTTCTTATTCTTCATATGAATATTAATAATACTTTGCAATATTCGCAAGCTTCAAGTGGGCCCACAAAATCACCCCTTTGAAGTAACCCAAAAAACAAAAAAAGTGAAAAGGGAAAAGAGATTCTTGATTCTTAGCTAGCTTTTTCTAATGGGTCTGTATCTATTACGATATGACATGTTTTTGTTTCAACTTGACAAGATCATCTTCCCACTCTTATTCTTAAAAAAACAAAACAACTTCTTATAATAATTGAGAAATTAAGCTTTTAATAACTATTGTAGTCACTTATACTAGCTAATCCATATCTTATTAGTAGTAATCGTTTCGGTACCAACTAAAGTGAATAGTCTTTCAGCAGTGAATGAAGAGCTTTACTGAATTGTATCTTCTTGCCTTTTTTTTTTTTCTTCTTTTTCTTGACTTTTAGGGCTTTTGAAGATAAAATAACAAATCCTACACCCCCAAATTTAATGTATTATTCAATGAGTCTTAACTTGTATGATCAATAGTGTAAAGAGTTTTTTATATTATCAAGTTATCTAAAGATATCTATCCGCCACCCTTCGTAAAAATTGAGATTTGTTATCTTGAAAATAAGGTAATTACCTACTAAAACATTTAAAGATGACATGCAAAAATTATTTACAACTTTTGTATATATAATTCAAACTATTAGACAATTCCAAAACATCACCATCACCAGTTTCATCTAATTTGATTGATAACACCTAAATACTTACCCTTCATGTCCTTCATTATGCAAATTTTGCTAATTAGCAAGGATGACCATGTACAAATAAAATTGAGCATTGTTATGCTATAGACGCTTTTTCCCCTTCCCCAGTACTTAAAGTGAACTTCATTGATAATGCTATAATAGTATGTTGTCTATCACTAACCGATAGAGTTTAATTCTCTCCTTTGATGGTGCAAAAAATATCTATCTAATTTGATCACGTATATGATTAATACAGGAAAATCTCTATAGTGAACATTGGTCAATAACCTAATAAACAAAAATGATAACTAACCTACTATCACGGTTAAAATTGGGCCGAAAATGTATAAATCTTTACACAGTTAGTGTATATAAATTAAATTCTGATAATACCCTTGGATGCTGACTCTCCATGTCCTTCATTATGCAAAACTTGCTAAGCTAGGATGATTATATGTGTGCGATAAATAAATTGAGCAACAAGTGTTTAACTGAATTTAATTTATTGATAAAGGGTGTGTTTACCCTTTGGGGTTGATACTTCTCATTAATAAGTCAAATTTGTCTTGTTCTTTTGGTATTGATAGCATTCTTCCTACCATCCTATTGAATGGATTAGTCATGTGGCCAGATGAAGAGGCATAACACTATACTTTTTTGGAACTTTAATTAAGATTCAAATTAACAAAACTAAGCACAATACTGTTATATATATATATATATATATATATATATATATATATATATATATATGTGTGTGTGTGTGTGTGTGTGTGTGTGAGAGAGAGAGAGAGAGAAATGAAGCAAAATCTTAATGGTAACGATAATGAGAATGCTGTCAAAATTACGTTCTATCCTTTCTACTGTGAAAGAGACAAAGATGTTTGCTTCATAGGAGCCATTCATAGGACCAATTCCAAACCTCTTCAAAACTTTAGACCCCATTAGAAGCAAGGAACTTGATTCATACCACCTTTATACTATTTCCAAATGTTATATATAAACCCCTCTCATGGGTTCATTTCAACACACAGCAGTTCTTAATTACAACTACTTCTTGCCTTTTCTAAAACCCTACCATTTTTTAGTTCCCTTTGAAATATGGCTCATGTTAACCAATTGACTGAAAAGGGAGCCATGAACCCAGTGACTAATGATTCAGCTGTTGCTGCCAACAGGATGCATCCAATGAGTCATGATCATATGGTCCCAACTACTGGCCATCACGCAACTTCTGGCCATCACATCAACCCTCTGAATACTCAGATAAATCCTGTGATGAACCATCCTGTGGTCAAACCAGTGAGTCATGACATGGTACGATTGAATTTCTGCCACCATTTTATTTAAATGTTTAGCACCCTTTTAATTAATTATATTATGTCGTAACATGTTTCTCATGGGTAGGTTTAATTCTTTTTCATGAACCAAAAACATACAGATATGCATGCACCGTATAACCTTTTCTGAAGTCACTCCTTAAATTAGTTCTCCAATAGTTCAATGGCCTAAATTTCGCCTTTAAAGTTGAATGAGTTTCTCTTGTTGCGAACAAATTTAGCCAGCTAGGCTAAACTCGATATAAATTAAATAGTGGCCTCAAAGAATGCCATTTGTGCAAATGCGCCAATGTTTTTTTGGGAATTTTGGATAGAAGAGTGAGATCTGGACTGAGAATCTCTACCTAGCTACTCTAATACTTATTATATATGTTGAATAGTAATAATATAATTTTAATTACTTAATTATATATTATGTCCCCACAGGTACCAGCTGTTGCTCATAATACTCATATCAACCCACGGACTACAAATCGAATTCACCCGAGGAGGGGTGATCATCATCTCTTCTTAACATCTGATGATAATGCAATGATGAAGCACATTGAGGATACTCATTCCCCAGATGGCCGTGACTTTGATGTCAAACCTCTTCTCCATACCATTGAGGATATTGTGCATCGTGCTCCAGCTGCTATTCCTGGCCATCTTCATGTATGTATCATCTCATTTTTAATTCTTGCGAGTTTAATTAACTTCTATATATACACTGATATTGTGACAGTGTAACAAAAGTTTAGACTATTAGGAGTTTAGGACACTTTAGCGGTAAGTTAAAAATAAGACATATAACCAGCTTCTATAGCAAGTTAAATTGTACTGTTTGTGAAAAAATTATTTATATTGTCGTGGATATAATAATAAATATCTTTTTTAATTTACTGCTACTAGTAATTTGTTATATCATAACAAAGTTTTTCTACATGATCCAATAAATGATTGTGATGGAGTAGTAAGTACTCCTTCATCCTTAACCAACTCTCGGGTTCGAGTCCTGGATATGGAGTCGCTTTTATTAAGAATCGCTTTACCCCCAATGTGGGACTTCCGGGCGCAAATCTCGGGCCCTAATGTGGATATCGAACACCGAGTGAAAAATGAAAAAAAATAGCTTTTCTAATCTTTTGTTTGTTTTTGTTTTGAATATTATAGGGAGGTCAAGCTCAAGCACATCTGGAAGCATTGGAAGAGAAGGTTCCCCACAGTGGACTTTCTGAAATACTCAACTATTTGGCATATCCTATACACAGAATTTCTATGGAGGTAAGTGCATTAAAATTTAAATATAACTCGCTTTGCTATTTAAATCCCAAAATTAAAAATTTGATACTACTTAACATTTTTAAACTTGGAGTACTTGTAATTAAGAGAACAAGTTCAATTATCATTTTTATATATATTCTATTTGCGACCTGGTCAATGTGTTAATAGATCATGCAAACCATTTGATTTAGAGAAGGAAAAAGAGAATCTCATGTCTAGAATGATTCGGTACGGAGCTTGTAAAATAACTTCTTTGTTAGCTATTAGATCACCTAATTATAAACAGGAAAAATTAGTAACTTGCAAAATAAGACATATAATAACCTGCTACAACGGGTTATAATGCACCGATACTCTAAATTCTTTTTACATTAAGCGGATATAAGTAAAATCCTTCTCGGATGTCTCCTGGAGTAAAATATTTGGTGGTTGATGTGAATGTAATTATGGTACAGTTGATATGCAAATGTGCTAACAAAGAAGACCCGCACTCAACAACAATTGCGTTGCTTCACTCGCTCACAACCTACGCCTGGGATACAAAAGTAGCAATAACATTTGCAGCCTTTGCTCAGCAATATGGTGAATTTTGGCTACTTGTTCAACAATATCCCACAAATCCACTGGCCAAGTCAGTTGCAATCATTAAGGAACTTCCAGAAATCATGGAGCGCACTGATGTTCTTAAGCCAAAATTTGATGCAATCTCTGATCTGATCAACAAAATGTTGGATGTCACAAAGTGCATTATCGAGTTTAGAGACATTCGAACATCTCATCACCAATATGCTATCACCCAAGAATTGGAAATGTTGATCAATACTGCCCATATTTCCACTGCTGCCTATTGGACTATAAGGGCCGCTGTCATGTGTGCTGCCATCATTTTGAATCTCATTGCCACCGGCCACGAGTATGTTTTCTAAACGACTTTAAATTCTATAAGGTAACGGTATAAAAGATTTTTACATTACCATGCTGCGTATGCAATAACTACAAATAACCATAACCATCCATTAAAAGTTGGATTAGAAACCTGGAAAATAACACAAATTACCTGCTATAACAGGTTAATTTTTCTACCGTTTGCGCATATGAGTGAACTCCTCTCTAAAGTGGGCAGTCAAGCTAAAAAATAACTCTAACATTGACAACACAATGATGGAAATATTAATAATAAAGTGTTATTTCTCCATTTTGACAATTTACCATGTACTTTGTGAATATGTGTTTTAGGTATATGTCCACAACATCCGAGACTTGGGAGATATCTAGTTTGGCTCACAAGCTTGCCAACATATTGGATCTCCTGAGAAAGGTTCTTAACCAATGTTACCAAAAGATTGGTAAGCATGTGCTACGATATTTTTAATTAATTAAATTGATGTTTAAAAAACAAGCAAGGATATTTTACATATTATTCTTGTTTGTGATATAGAGGAGAAGAGGCAACATGATGCATTTGAAGCACTTTTGCGACTTCTGAGGACACCCCACATTGATAACATGAAGATACTGTCAATCTTGATTTATTCCAAGGATGACCAGCTCCCACTTTTTGATGGAACTCATAAGAGAAGGGTTTGTACCAATCACTACCTCTTCTTCTTAACAATTAATATCTTCAAGAGATTTACTTATAATTACTAATTAATTATTGATGTGGTTAGGTAAGTCTTGATGTGCTTAGGAGGAAGCATGTATTACTTTTGCTGTCAGATCTGGACATTGCAGCAGAAGAGCTGTTTATTCTCCATCATATGTACGCTGAATCAAAGGCACAACCAAGTAGGCCTGAGAGTAACTATGAGGTTGTTTGGATTCCTGTAGTTGACAAAAGAGTAACAACATGGACTGAAGAAAAGCAAATGAAATTTGAACAAGTCCAAGCTTCTATGCCCTGGTACTCAGTAGCTCATCCTTCTATGATTGATCCTGCAGTCATCAGATACATCAAAGAGATCTGGGGATTCAATAAAAAGCCTCAGCTTGTTGTTCTTGATCCTCAAGGTAAAGAAACAAACAACAATGCTTACCATATGTTGTGGATTTGGGGAAGTTTGGCATTTCCCTTTACTAAAGCTAGGGAAGAAGCTCTATGGAGAGAACAAACTTGGAATATTGAACTATTAGCTGACTCCATTGATCAAAACATATTTACCTGGGTAAGTTAAACTCTCTTAAACATTACTTTTAATCAATTAATTAAGCCAACTAAACTCTCACATACACATAGATCATGAGGTATCATATATCATCTTTAAAGTTTAAATTATCCATGATTTTTTTCTGCATGCAGATTGGGGAAGGCAAATGCATATGCTTGTATGGAGGAGAAGACATCGAATGGATCAGAGCATTCACAACTGCGACAAGAGCTGTTGCAAATGCAGCCCGTATCCCTCTAGAGATGCTCTACGTGGGTAAAAGAAATCCAAAGGAAAGAGTTCGCAAGAACAGCGCAATAATCCAAGTTGAAAACCTAAGCCATGTGGTGCAAGACCAAACTCTCATTTGGTTCTTTTGGGAAAGGCTAGAAAGCATGTGGCACTCAAGGACTCAACAAGACATCCCTGGAGAAACAGACCCAATTCTTCAAGAAATCGTCACCATTTTAAGCTATGATGGAAGTGACCAAGGATGGGCTGTTTTTAGCCGGGGATTGGCTGAAATGACTCGAGGTAAAGGTGACCTGATGGTGCAAGTTATGAGAGGATTTGAACGCTGGAAACATGAAGTCACAGATATCACTGAATTTGTTCCTTCAGTGGACCGTCAACTTCGTGCTCTTCATACTCCTCATCACTGCACACGTCTCATATTGCCTGGAACCACTGGTCATATTCCTGAGAGAGTGGTTTGTGCTGAATGCAGCCGTCCGATGGAGAAGTTTATCATGTACAGCTGCTGCATTGATTGAGCATCTTTATTAATTGCTCCTAGAGGACCATATGTTTGAATAAAATTACTACTACTTCTAGTCCTCTTGAGAGTCTTTTAAGTATTGCTCTTACTTAGAATAAAATGCCATGTACTGGCTTTTTGATGTACTTGTTTTGAGATTTGAGTGTGCGATCGATGTAATTCTATAGCGTTATGCATGAGTGAAAATAAATCTGGTTTCCAATTGATAACGTGTGTTTCTTAGTTTGTTTCTCTTTTGCTCACTACTAGAATTTTCAAAAAATCTTCGACGAAAAATTTGAGAAATGTGGTCGATAATATATAGTTACCCATGTGGTCAATAAAAGGTAAAATTGAAAAAGTAGGAGTAACATGACACGTGTATAGAGGGGCAAAGCTATAAATAACAGTAGGATTTAGTGGTTAATTAACAGATGAGCTGTCACGTTGTACACGTGAAGTTAGTTGTGTAGGGCTCATATTGAAGAAAATAAAAAGAAAAGAAGAAAAATGGGACGGGAGAGCCTAACTTTATTGACAAATTATAGGCTAATTGCACATACAAATTGCATGACTAAATCAACAACAAGCCATCTTCTTTGGCTATTTGGACGACAGCTCTTACTGTAAATAGAGGCCTCCATTCTTCATTTCAATCATACCTCCATCTCTTCTTGTTCCTTGTTGATACATGTTATTATCTCTGTTTGGGATGATTCATATGATTTCTGAGAGCCCGAAAGACTAGAGAGGTTTTGACTGAGATATGACCTGAGTGCCAAGTTGTGAGCTAGGTGAGTATACGTGAATAGGGTTGCACGCTGCAACGAGCCTGAGGGCTGCATGTATATGGATTGGGTTGCACGCCACAACGAGCCTTAGGGGTGTATATATGTATATGGATCGGGTTGCGCGCCTCAACGAGCCTTATGGCTATTTATATATTATGGATCGGTTGTATGCTGCAGCTATATAGAGCATGGGCTGAAGGAGCTCCTCCGAAGTCTGTACACCCCTAATGAGCGCAGGTACCTATTGAGTGTAAGTACTGAGGGCTGAGAGCCGAGTGATTGAGCTGTTGAAACGAGTTGAATGACAGTAGCCCTGAGAGGTTGTACTTGCTTTCATTTGTTATTGCACTTAGTTGTTATCTGTCATTGTTGTGAAATTTCTGGAAGATGTTATATTCGGCTACTTGAACGTGAAACTGTATAGAACTGATTTAACTTAAATTTTCGGATTTGAAAGCATGTCTATTCTTTACTGAAATTAATGAAGATAAAGTATAATTGTGTAGCTCGTCATTTCCTTCAGTTCTTTATTTATTATTGTTAGTTACTGGGTTGGAAGTACTCACGTTACTCCTTGCACTTTTTGTGCAGATCTAGGTATTTCTTGGCACGGTGGACGTTGATCTCTGCGTAGTTAGTTCCGGAGACTTACGAGGTAGTTGCTGGCATCTGTAGTCCTTGTCTCTCTTTTCTTGTTATCTTTTCTTTTTAGTATTGGCATTTGACACAGACTATTGTAAACTCTGATCTTAGACTGGTTATTTAGATGCTCATGACTTAGTGACACCCCGATGTCGGGCTATTTTTTCGCACTTATATTTTGGGTTTTATCCCCTTTTTATGGCAAACTTCGGTTATTTTTAATGTCTTAATTCAGTCCTGTTTAATATTGAAAGTTGTTTTGGAAATATCGGCTTGTCTAGTACCACGATAGGCGCCATCACGACGGGTTAGGTTTTACGGTCGTGACAAATTTAACTGCATTCTTGCTCATTGATAGTTTTTATTCATTTTTCCTTAGTTAAATAATTTCTATTAATTTCCAAATCAAATCTTGAAATTTGAAAGTTGTCTTAGCTTATCATTAGTAATACTAAAATTTGTAACAAATAGGTTAGTTCCATATGGGATTCGACTCCCTACTCTTGAATCGGATTATTTTTGCAGCGACCGCTTAGTCATTTTTATAAGGCATAGTTGGGCGTAATCAGTAACCATGCCATAGAGCTGGTTCCAGGGGCTGAACCCATAAATTTGAGGCCTTAGTGTTACTCGTTTGATCAGAAGAATGCCATTGAAGAGATCGTAGCAGAAATGTTGAATGCCCAAACAGTTGCAAGAAGTGTTTCACCATTTGTCTCAACTGTCCTTTTGGTTAAAAAGAAAGATTCTAGTTGACGTATGTGCATGGATTATCGCAAGTTGAATGAGGCCATTGTTAAGAATAAATATCACATACCAGTTGTTGAAGACTAATTTGATGAGTTATATGGATCAAGAATTTATATTAAGTTAGATTTAAGGTCTGGTTATAATCAAATCTGTATGAAGAAAGGGGACAAATACAAAATAGCTTTTCACACACAACATAGGCTATGGGAATTTAAAGTCATGCCTTTTGGGCTGACAAATTCCCCTAGACACCTTTCAGGCACTTATGAACCAGATCTTTGGGCCTTATTTGAGGCAATTTGTGCTTGTATTTTTTTATGACATTCTTGTTTACACTGAGTCAATGGCATAACATCTGAAGCATTTACAGATGGTGTTCGAGTTGTTGAAAGCAAACCAATTGTTGATCAAAAAGTCTAAATGCAGTTTCGGCCAAGACAAAGTTGAATATCTGGGCCATGTCATTTCAAAACATGGGGTGAGTACTGATGAGTCTAAAATCAAGGTTATGCTAGATTGGATCCAGCCCAAATCAGTCAAGGAGCTGAGGGGATTCTTGAGCCTCACAGGCTACTATAGAAGGTTTATCAGAAACTTTGCGACAATTAGTAAGCCCTTGACTAACCTATTAAAAAGGGAAATTTTAGTTGGTCCATAGAAACAACCCAAGACTTTGAAGAGCTAAATAAAGCCATGGTCCAAGCCCTGCCACATTTCTCAATATTTTTCATTGTGGAAGTGAATGCTAGTGGAAAGTGAATAGGGGTAGTTTTAATGAAAAATGGGCGGCTCATTGCCTTTACCAGTCAAGCACTAAGCTCAAGGTACATGGGACATTCAACATATGAAAAAGAGATACAACAACAATCACCTAGTATAATCCCACAAGTGGGGTCTGGGGAGGGTAAGATGTATGCAACCTTACCCCTACACTGGAAGGGCAGGGAGACTGTTTCTGATAGCCCTCGGCTAAAGAAGGTGAAGGAAGACCTGATAGCAAGTGATAGCAAGGCAAATAATTAAAAAACTAAATCGGAGTTAGCAGCAGAGAATATGAAAGTGGTACTAATAACAAGTAATATCAAGATAGTATATTTAGAAAAATAAATCCAAGGCAGCATCTGAGAATAAGAATGAAGTTATGCTAGCAAACTACGGAATTACCGATGGCAAGTAATAACAGAACAAGACATGCGAATATAGCAAACTAGGAAAAAAAGGGTACCATACTAGCACTAATACTATCGAACTAGAGAAGACAAAGGAAACGCACGACTACCTACTAACCTTCTACTCTAATCTTTAACCTCTACACCCTTCTATCTAGGGTCATGTCCTCGGTCAGCTCAAGCTGCGCTATGTCCCGCCTATCACCTCTATTCAAGACTTTTTAGGCCTACCTCTACCCCTCCTATCACCTCCCAAGTCCAACCTCTCATATCTCCTGACTGGGGCATCTGTGCTTCTCCTCTTAACATGCTCGAACCATCTCAACCTTGCCTTACGCATCTTTGCCTCCACAAGAGCCACTCCCACTTTGTCCCGAATAATTTTATTCCCAATTTTATCCAATCTAGTATGCTCACACATCCATCTCAACATCCTTATTTCTGTTACTTTCATATGCTAGACATATGACTTTTTGACTAGCAAACATTCTGCCCCATACAACATAGTCGGTCTAACCACTACCTTGTAAAACTTACCCTAATCGCACTATTGTATGTTGTGGATAATTGGCGACATTATCTACAACCTAATCATTTTATCATCAAGACAAACCATTTTAGCCTTAAATTTCTCAAAAATCAGAAGCTAACCACCTCATTGCAGCACAAGGGAGTCACTAAGTTGTTGGGTCTGAGATATGAGATTCATTATCGAAAGGGGTTGAAAATGTAGCCGCATATGCACTTTCAAGGAAGTATGATGAGGGTGATTGTGCCAGACTCACAGTTGTTCAACCGAAATAGGCTGAAGATGTTTTAGAAATTTATCAAAATGATGCACTTGTTCAAGACATTTCCACTCAGTTATTTGTAGATCCTAATACAGTTCCAGGGGTGCAGATCCAAGATGGTATTCTCAGGCAAAATGGAAGAGTTTGGGTGGGAAATCATGGTGATCTCAGACAAAAGTTAATTAAGGAGATGCATTCATCACCCTGGAAAGGTCACTCTGGTATATATGCTACACAACAAAGGCTTAAAAACTTATTCTATTGACCTACTTTATTATAAGATGTCAAGAATCAGGTCAAGGAATGTGAGACTTGCCAGAGAAATAAGGGGGAGAGTGTTGCTTATCTTGGCCTTCTCCAACCACTACCAATACCTTTGCGATCTTGGGAACATTTTGCAGTGGACTTCATCAATGGATTGTTTAAATCAAACGGCAAAGATTCAATACTTGTGGTAATAGATAGATACACAAAGTTTGCTTATTTCTTTTCCCTCGCTCATCCCTACACAGCTAGTCAGGTCTCTCAAGTGTTCTTAGATAATATATGCAAGTTACATGGAATGTCAAGCTCAATAGTTTCAGACAGGGATCCAATTTTTGTTAGCCCTTTCTGGAAGGAGCTATTCAAAGGGTTACATGTATAGCTAAAACCAAGTACTGCTTATCATCCGCAAACCGATGGGCAATCAGAAAGGTTGAACCGATGCCTGGAGACATACCTTAGATGCATGACATGTCATAAACCTTCTAAGTTGAGCAAATGATTGGTACTGGCTAAATTTTGTTACAATTCGAATTTTCACTCAGCAATTGGTATGACACCCTTCAAGGATCTATATGGGTATGATCCTCCCCAACCCACATTCAAGCTGGTGGCCCAAACAAAGAAAGAATCTGCAGACTTAGTCTTAAGAGAAAGGAAATTGATGTCCAAAGTCCTCCATGATAACCTCATGATAATGCCCAACTATGCCTTATAAAAAGGACTAAGCGGTCGCTACAAATATAATCCGGTTTTAAGTCCGGAATCGAATCCTCAGGGAACTAACCTATCTATTACACTCTACAGCAATGTTATTATCAACTCAGTCAATCTCTAGATGCAAGATTTTTAATCAATAAAGATTGGTTTTTTTTTGTTTAACTACTTCAACTACTATTAAAAACAACAGTAAGCTAAAACAAAGATAATTCAATGGTAAGAAAGTCTAGGGCAGTGATTTCCCCAATTGCTAGTTTAGATCTTGACTCTTCCGCTATAATCTCACCGTAATACTCTATGAGGATTAAGAGTTATGGGTTATCGTAATTATCTCTCGATCAACTGCAATAACTTACTAGAGCATTCTCTCGAACTACTCTAGTTGACAGTAGTTATGCAACTCTAAATTATCCCACCAAAGTTTTGTTATCTCTAAACCCACTTTTAAGTTCAAGTAATGAATCTCTTCAATTACCCAAAATTGGTATTGTTCAACAACTATCTAACTTAATATTCTTTCTCAAGCAATATAAGGTAATTAGATACGATTAATCAAGGGCCCATTCAATTAATCACCATACAAAACGTAGTTGAACAATCATATCATAAATCCGACTCGATTATAACAACTTGAGTCAAAACTTCAACCAACAATTGGTTCTATCAACCTTAGATAAGTATTTAGCTACTCATAACAAAATAAGAGAAAACTACTAAATTGTTCATAATGTAACATTGCAAGAATTAAAAGGATATAGAAAAACTCTAATGTTTGGTTGATCTTCTCACTCTTGTTCTTGCCTCCAAAAGTAGTCTAAAATCAGCTTAGCTTCCTCTTGGGCGAGTTTCTAAAGCATATAAGGGTTTTACAAAAGTTTCCCCGATTTTACACTTTGGTCCTCAAACTTTCCAGCAGCGTGAACAGTGCACCGCGGTCGCAGTCGACTGCGGTGAATGCTGACCTTTCTGCCTCACGTTGTTAATCTACCGCGGTTCACCGCAGTCGCGGTGGCCTTCTTGCCCAGGCCACTTATGCTTCTTTGTGTTTGAGTACTTCTCGAGTGGGTGTTTTTCTTCACATTATTGCCTCCAAAATACTCCATGTTGCTTCCTCTCATATAATATTCCCTGTTAAACAAAAGAACACTATTTAGAGCATTTTGTTGGCAATTTATCTATAAAACAACAACAAAGTATGGTCATATTAAGGTGTAAATATCAACTATATAGCCTACTATCAACACCCCACACTTAAATTATTGCTAGCCCTCGAGCAATCCACCACACTCCATCAAAATTCCTTCCCTAAGCTTTACCCTTACGACTCACACCATGAATATTTTACAAAAGTTGTACCTAGTAGTGAACAACCTTTACCTCAAGAGTCAAACCTTTTATGCCATGCAACATCAGCACTTACTCAAACCACTCTATACAAGAGTCAAGACTTACCTTTCCTTTGTGAATCACATGCCCTCACATCACACAAGAGAGTAGTTCCACATATGATGATAATTAGAACAAGTAGGAACTAAGATAGACAAAATTCACTCACTCTCAGAAAGAACGTTCACATGCCACAAAGATGCACCATAGGTTTGCCCGTAGTGTAATACTTTACTAATTGAGCCCGCTCAGTCTAAGATCAATAGGACTTTACTTGGTTCTAATGTAGGTAAAGGGACGGGTAGAATATATTTAGATATAGTGACTAACCTCCCTAAGCACTTTTAATACAATTACATTAAACTTAAAGATCATAGTTGTGCCAACCAAACACTCCACCTCATTTGTTTAAAACATCCCCATCCATTAGGTTCAATTTGTACAAGCCACCACTTACCAACCATTATAATTATTTATAACCCATATTTTTTACTTTTTTTTTTTCGTGGTGCTTCTTTTTTATGCTTCAAAATTTCACACATTTTCTTTATCTCAATGGTTCCACTCAAAAACCAAACCACCACCCCACACTTTTGCTTTTGCATATTTCCACTACTATTCAAGTGCTTATTGGGAGGTAAAAGGGTTCAAACGGCAAGCTATTCAAACAATTGGGTAAGGTTCGCAATTTGGTTGCCAAAGAAATAGGCTTATAGGCTCAACGGGGTTAACTAAGCTGTATTGCATTTAGGTTGGTTTACTTTATATGTCTGGCTCAACAAAAAAATGCCTATATCACTTCTAAAACTGAAAGAAACTACTATTTCGCTTTGCAAATACACAGGGCAAGTTCTAGGCATCAAATATGAAACATGGAACACAGTAAAACTCACACACACATGGAACATGACTTACTCCGGATTGGTTTATCAAGACATTCTCTTTTGAGTGTTCAAGTTAGATACAAACGTACAATTTTAAGGCACTCTAACAGGATTCAACCAATGAAGCTAGGCATTATACTCTAGTGTCTATTATGCTCAGGTGTATCAACGCTAAGTGTTTTCCTTCGAATTTAGCTCGTAGCCCATTAGTCCTACTCTAAAAACTAAAAAGAACAAAAATAAATAAAAACTACCTATACTCGGTTCAAGCTAAACCCTTGGAAAAGAACTGTGGCCCAAAAAAAACCAAGGAGAAGTTACTACACTACCTAAAAATAAAATAAAAAAATCTTTTTGGTCTTTTCTCTAGGCTAACTTCCCTCAATAAAATTGTCTAAAGGATCCGTCATCAGGAAGAGTCTCCATATTCTAATTTTTTTTCTCAACTTAGTCCCTCAAGAACCCCGCCGAAAGAGATCCGTCGTCGGGACAAGTCACTTACTATTTTAACTTTCCTAATGAACTATTACTCTAACATCAAAACAATCAAAGCAAGACAAAACAAACAAAATCAAACAGTCAATTGTTACAATTACAAACATACAATGAAGTATCCCCCACTCCACACTTAAAATGAAGACATGTCCCCATGGCTTATAAATTTAAAGAACAGTGAGGTTAAGGAACTTCTCTGAAGGCTCACTCCTGATCGGAGACAGTGCCTGGGTTCACGTTGTATGCACGTCCCAGCGCTCTCAACCAGCCCAAGAATTTCTTCTCCGACTTCACTTGCCTCTCAGCCACCGCATTAACACGGGCACCCAAATCAGTGACTAAGGTACGCAACCCATCCATATCCTGCTCCAAAGCTGTCATACGGGTGCTCTGGCGTGGCTGTGATGGGCCTGCCACATCAACTCTCGGAGGAGGAGGAGGAACCGCAGCTACCTCAGCATCATCATCATCATCATCAGCTGAATCATCATCAGAGTCATCAACATTCACCACCGGATCTCGTCCAATTCCAATTTTTCTCGCCCGGAACGGGGCTTTTAGTGACAATCTCCCATCAACCCGAGGGTCTTCAGGGACTCGAGCAATACGGCACAGCCGGGTGATCAGTGAAGGGAAGTAGTGGCCTTTGGTTAGCTTAGGTGATCTAATGAACATCTCTTCACGGATGAGCTGGGCCACATCAAAATCACTGTGGGACATGAAACAGTGGATTGCGGATGCCCGTGGTAGATTAATATCTGTCATGTTGCTGGATGGCAACAATCGACTGTTGACAATGGTGAGCCAACACTTAGCCTCCCAATTCAGACAGTGGGAGTTGAGAGTAATCCTGTGCTTAATCCATAGGTATTCTCCATTCGGCATACAGATAGTATCGAGAAGAGTTCCCCACAAGGCCCGTGTACCACTAAAAGTACGATAAGGATCAAATTCACCTCTGAACACTAGCAGCCTGTATACCCTGCGGATGGTGTCGAGGGATGCATTTACCGGGGTGTTGTGCACCGTCACAACCCCATTCTCATATTCTGGCAAGTTCGCATAGAACTCCCTTACTAGTTGAACATTAGCCTCCTCCGGTACCTCGAAGAAGATATCCAGCTGACACCGCCTCAGCTCATTAAACATATTGGGGCATTCCACCTCCAAAGTCGTTCGATCAATGTGCACCTCAGGTTGCAACTTCTTAGTTGCTTTCTGGTTGTACCTATCCTCCGCTGATTTGGATACAAACCGAGTGCTATCGAACTGAGGTGCATTGGCTTGGCTCCTAGCTCGTGAAGAGCCTCCCGGTCCGCTAGTGGAGGGTCCGGTGATTATTTTCAGAGATTTAATCTTCAAACGTCATAAAATAAATAATATTTGAAAGTCAAATTTCAAATATTGAATGGCTCCCTACAATATCAGAAGAAGAATCTACGGAAATTATGGATGGAAAGGTTTTCAACATCTTAAAAAGAAAGTTGCTAAAATCATGGAGAAGATATTTACTTTGTGGAAGGAAGATACCATATGGAAGAGATACTACAAGACCAAGGAAGAATATATTTTTTTATGGAAAGAAAATATATTGTGGGTATAGTATATTCTATAGTATGGAAAGAACTTTGGATAACTAAAGAGAATATTAGTTAGCAAGGAAAGTAAATTCAAAAAGGATTTTCAATTTCGTCTCTTCCTGGAAGAACTCATTGTACCTGTCATACAACGAAACGCCTATTAGTGAGTGCGCAAAATATGTGACTATGGATGGTTACTCAGACTTTACCATAACCATGTCACAATAGCTCCTTATATCTCCATTGGGGCAATTTCCCAAACACCTTGTGAGCAGGGCATTATCCAAGCACATATAGCCCTACTGGGTACATCAAAACTCCTCCCCAATCAAGTATACTTCCACACCAACACACCCCATACTCGTGTCATTCAATCACCCACCAACAAACACCGTTCCAAATATTAATTATACAGCCCCTTCACCAATCATGGTCAAAAATGAAATTTAATATAAAAACAAAAAGAAACTAAAAAAAATCTACCAACAATTACAACACCATATCAACATAAAACTACATAAACTACAATACAATACAACACAATACCAAAGAAAAGAGAGGGAATAGGTGAGGAACATACCGTAGTTGAAGAATGGGTGAGAGGAATGGAGGTGGGGGATGTTAGTATGAGGGCAGAAGAAGAAGAAGAGATTATTTGGGTGGTTAGGGTTTAGAGAGAGGGAGAGATTGAAAATTTGGGGGAGGAGATCAGGTATTTTGGGTTTAAGAGGGGGGTTTTGGGTTTTGAAATTAAAAGAGGAAGAAAAGAGAAAAGAAAAACGCAAAAAAAAAAATTAAAATACCTGGTACGCACCGTGGTCAGCCGCGGTGGGTTTAAAATCTTGAGGCAGAAAGTTTACGCCTCGCCGCAGTTTACCGCGGTCCACCACGGTCGCGGTGAGATGAAAAATTCGAGGCAGAATGTTTACCTTCCACCGTGGTTTACCGCGGTTCACCGCGGTCATGGTGCTGACGCTTTTTTTTAACACACTAACAACAACACTCGTGGGTTGCCTCCCACGCAGCGCCTGATTTAACGTCTTGGCACGACGCAAACATTTGATCATCAATCCTCATTCGCGTATTGGGGCTCTTCTAAAGTGATTACTACTCTATCACTTTTTTCTTCAGCTATTCCAAGGTAATGTTTCAACCTTTGCCCATTTACTGTGAACCTATGTGTCCTATCTTCTGATACAATCTCTACAGCTCCACTTAGGAACAATTGCACCACTCTGAAGGGTCCTGACCATCGGGACTTTAACTTACCTGGGAACAATCTCAATCTCGATTTGTATAACAACACTAGATCTTCGGGTTTGAAGTTTCGATCCAAGATGTGCTTATCATGCATTAATTTCATCCTTTCTTTGTATAATTTAGCACTCTTAAAGGCCTGGAACCTGAATTCCTCGAGTTCATGTAACCCAGTGATTCTGTTAGTCCCTGTTGTCTCCATGTCTAAGTTTAACTGCCGCAATGCCCAAAGTGCTTTATGCTCTAGCTCAACTGGGAGGTGGCATGACTTGCCAAACACCAACTTGTACGGTGACATATCAATTGGGGTTTTGAAGGCTGTGCGGTACGCCCATAATGCATCATCCAATTTCTTTGCCCAGTCAGTCCTTGTTGCATTCACTGTTTTTGTGAGGACACTTTTAATCTCCCTGTTGGACACTTCAACTTGCCCGCTCGATTGTGGGTGGTACGAGGTGGTCACTTTACGACGAACTCCATATTTTTCCAACAGTCGTGCGAATGCTCTATTGCAGAAATGGGTTCCGCCATCACTGAGTATAGCTCTTGGGGTACCAAAACATGTAAAAATGTTCTTCTTTAGAAAGCCTAGTACCCCTTTAGCATCATTGGTCGGAAGAGCCACTACTTCGACCCACTTGGAGACATAGTCAACTGCTACCAATATGTACTTGTTACCATACGAGCTAACAAATGGCCCCAAGAAGTCAATCCCCCACATGTCAAAAATCTCCACCTCTTGAATTGTGGTCATTAGCATCTCGTGTCTACGAGATATGTTGCCAGTTCTTTGGTATTCATCGCAGCTTTTAACCCAAGCATGAGCATCCTTGAACAGAGTAGGCCAGTACAAGCCTGACTCCAACACCTTAGCTGCTATTCGAATTCCTCCAAAGTGTCCACCATATGGTGAAGTATGGCAAGCCTGCAAAACAAAATGTTGATCTTTCTCGGGGATACACCGCTGGATCATGTTATCTACACATATTTCCCAATAATAATACCGACAATCACGAAAGAAATTTTTCTTCTGTATTGAGGAGAGTTCATAAGGTACAATACCACTTGCTAAATAATTAGCAATATCAGCATACCATGGTGAATCCTCCATTGTCATTGTCAGTAACTGTTCATCCGAGAATATCTCTGTTATATCCTCAACATCTACCTAATTTTCAGCTCATTCCAACCTTGAGAGGTGGTCAGCTACTTGGTTTTCTGTCCCTTTTCGGTCACGTATTTCCAGATCGAATTCTTGTAAAAGAAGAACCCAGCGAATCAAGCGTGGCTTTGACTCCTTCTTTTCTATCAGGTACCTAATTGTTGTATGGTCAGTGTAAACAATAACTTTCGAGCCAATCAAGTATGACCTGAATTTGTCGAATGCAAAAACAACAGCCAACATTTCCTTTTCCGTCACGGTGTAATTGAGTTGTGCACCGCTTAGCGTTCTGCTTGCATAGTAAATCAGGTGCATCAGTTTATCCTTTCGCTGCCCCAAGACTGCTTCTATGGCATAGTCACTTGCGTCGCACATGAGCTCAAATGGCTGCTCCTAGTTGGGTGCAACAATGATGGGTGCAGTCATCAATCGCTTCTTCAGCTCCTCAAATGCCAACCTGCAATCATTAGAAAACACAAAGAGGTTATCCTTTTCAAGGAGTTTGCATAATGGGTTAGCAATTTTGGAGAAATCTTTTATGAATCGCCTGTAGAACCCGGCGTGCCCAAGGAAATTTCTCACCACCTTGACTGAAGTGGGCGGCGGTAGTTTTTCAATCACGTCAACCTTAGCATGGTCGACCTCAATTCCTTTACCGGACACTCGATGCCCCAAGACTATCCCTTCTTGTACCATAAAATGGCACTTCTCCCAGTTCAACACTAAATTTGTCTCCACACATCTTTTGATCACTCTTCTTTAAGTTGTGAAGACAATCCTCTAATGAATCTCCCACCACGGAGAAATCATCCATAAAGACCTCCATAATATCCTCCACCATGTCTGTGAAAATGGCTAACATGCACCATTAAAATGTCGTCGGTGCATTGCAAAGCCCAAAAGGCATTCTCCGAAAGGTGAAGATGCCATAAGGACAAGTGAAGGATGTTTTCTCTCTATCTTCGGGGGCTATTGATATTTGATTGTACCCCGAATATCCATCCAAGAAACAGAAGTGCGATCGCCCGGCCAGCCTGTCCAACATTTGGTCAATGAAAGGCAAGGGGAAGTGGTCCTTCCGGGTGGCTGTGTTCAATTTTCGGTAATCCATGCAAATCCGTCATCCCGTTACTGTACGAGTTGAGATCAACTCATTGTTCTTATTTTGCACAACAGTCATTCCCCCTTTTTCGGCACACATTGGACAGGACTGACCCAATTGCTATCAGAGATGGGGAAGATGATTCTCGCATCTAACCATTTGATCACTTCCTCTTTTACTACCTCTTTTATGTTCGGGTTCAGCCTTCGTTGATGTTCTCTAGAAGGTTTGTGCCCTTCTTCCAAGAGAATTTTGTGCATACAGAAAGCTGGGTTGATACCCTTTATGTCTGCCATGGTCCAGTCAATGGCAGTCTTACTTTCCTGCAGTACCTGTAAGAGCTGTTCTACCTGCACATCTAGCAAACCGGATGATATAATAACAGGCAAAGTAGAATCAAGGCCTAAGAAAACGTACCTGAGGTGAGCTGGGAGCGGCTTCAGCTCCAGCTTGGGTAGTTCCTCTACTGATGGCTTTGCTGGAGGTGTAGCTATTTTTTCTAACTCAAGGGACTCGAACTGAGGTTCCCTTTTCCAGAATCCTTGGCCTTCAAGTGCCATGACTCACTCAGCTAACCCTTCACCATCCATTTCTTCTAAATTTGACAGACATGCCTCCAATGGATCTTTAGCAGTCAGGGTCACATCATCTTCTTTCGGGATCATATCCACTGTCTCCACTAGAGAGCAATTAGCATATTCACTGGGTCTCCTCATAGATTGCTGAACATTGAATATGACTTCTTCATCGTTTAGTCTCATTTTTAATTCCCTAGTCTCACAATCGATCAGTGCTCTCCCAGTGGCCAAAAATGACCTACCTAAAATGATAGGTATCTCTTCATCTACCTGACAGTCCAAAATAACAAAGTCTACAGGGAACACGAACTTCCCCACTTGCACCAACACATCATCAAGAATCCCAGTAGGCCTTTTTACCATGCGGTCAGCCAGCTGCAGCAGCATCGAAGTTGGTCTAGCTCTGTCAATGCCCAGTTTGGTGTATACAGCCAGAAGCATCAAATTTATGCTGGCTCCCAAATCACATAATGCCTTTGCAAAGGCATAACTCCCAATTTTGCATGGAACAGTGAAGCTACCTGGGTCTGACATCTTTTGAGCCATCGGTTTGGTCACAATCATCAAGAATGCCTTTGTAGATAGGTCCTAAAAATCAAACTTCCGTAACATTAGGTCTTTCATCATATTTGCATAACCTGGCATCTCCCTCAAGGCATCCATCAAAGGAATATTCATTTGGCACAGCATCTCCATGAATTTCTTGTATTGATCTTCTTTCTTTTGTTTTACCAGTCTCTGAGGGAATGGTGCAGGTATCACCCTTTGTGCACTATTTGCTGGCTTCTGTTTGTTGGGGTTCTGTGGCACAAGAGGCACCACCTGCTCTACAGCTTGTTCATTTACCTTAGCCTTACCATTTTCATCTTGACCCTATTCAACCACCACTTCTGTCAGATTTGATGGTTCATCTACCTCTAGTGGAATTGGAGTGACTGGCATAGTCTTTTTGCTGGCTTGTGCAACCTCCTACTCTTTGTCTAAATCTCTCCTATTCCGTAGACTTACTGCCATCAACTGATTCGGGTTTTGCTCCTTGGGGTTAATATTTGTGTCCGGTGGCAATGTTCCCTGGGGGCGGTTGTTTAAAGCCATAGACAACTGCCCCAACTGAGTTTCAATGTTCTTTATAGCTGAATCATGTACTGCCAACTTTTCTTGTATCTTACCATTTGTCCCAATGAGTTGCTGGAGCATCCCCCTGATCTCTACCATGTTGTTATCTTGTTGCTGAGGAGGTGACTGATATGTCAACTGTTGTTGGTTCTGCTGTGGGTAGCCCTGTTGTCTCTGGTGGTATGGCACCATTTGGCCTTGAACTTGCATGCCCCCAGGCTGAGGCATGTTAGGTCTGTATTGCTGATTTGGTGCCGGTCTCCACTGCTGTCCTCCTTATCTCTGACCCCTAAAGTTGTTAACGTAATTCATATATTCCCCTGCCCCTTGATTTTCACCTTCTCCGCTCCATGAACACACATAAGACTAATTAACACAAGGTGTACACAGTCCTCCATTTGTCGTGTCAACAATATGCACCTGTTTGGTACCCATCTCATCTATCTTCTTTGTCAAAATACTCATTTGAGTCATGAGTGTGGCCATGTTCTCTGCATGCGAATTATTTAGGTCAAGAGGAACTGAATGCATTATGGGTGCCAGTATTGTACCTCTAGTCATCCACCCCGAATTCTGGGACATCTTGTCAAGAAGGACTTTGCACTCGGTGAATGTCTTACTCAAAAATGCACCTCCAGCTGAAGCATCTACATTGGCCTTTAGATTGTCAGCTAACCCCATGTAGAATCTCTGGCCAAGCATCTGGTCTGGAATGCCATGGTGAGGACACTTCACCAGCATCCCTTTAAATCTTTCCCAAGTTTCTTGCAAGGTCTCAGTCGACTGCTGCTTGTACTGCAATATTTCATCAATCTCCCTTGTAGTCTTGTTGGGCGGGTAGAACTTATTCAGGAACTGCTTTACTAATTCCTCCCAGGTGGCAATGGAATTGACTGGGAGCGAATTTAGCCAAGTCTGAGCTTCCCCAGTCACAGAGAACGGGAACAGTAATAGCTTGATAGCTTCTGGGATCACATTTGGCTGCCTTTGAGTCACACAAATTGATAGAAAGTTTTTCAAATGTTGCTGAAGGTCTTCAATGTGTGACCCGGAGAGCAATCCTTTATTCTATAGCAGATGCAACATGTTGTTGGTGATCTGGAATGTCTCCACTTGAATTGCGGGCATAGCTATGGCAGTTGCCAGGTTGTCAGCTATGGGTTGAGCCCAATCATAAAGTGCAGCTTCTGGCACAAGAGGTGCCACCACTCTGACATTTGGGTCAGCTGGCTCACCTTGATGTTTCCGTTGATGTTCTCTGCGTCACCCATGTCAATTTCAAGCTGGTGTGATTGTTATGATTATTGGATCCTCTTGTTGGCACGGTTCAATGCCCTGAATGTTTTCTCGGGGTCTGAAAGTCCTTCAAGCAGTTCTCCAGTCCTCAAAGAATTTCTAAGCATACACCTGAATTCCACAAGAGTTCAAACGTTAGAATTTCAATGAAAATTGTTTAACACCTTTGGAAATTGATTTGAACTAATAATTTTAAAACTACTTCTAAGTTGTAATAAATAACACCGTTAGCTCCCCGGTAACGGCGCCAAAATTTGATAACGCCCAACTATGCCCTATAAAAAGGACTAAGCGGTCGCTATAAATATAATCCGGTTTTAAGTCCGGAATCGAATCCTCAGGGAACTAACTTATCTATTACACTCTACGACAATGTTATTATCAACTCAATAAATCTCTAGATGCAAGATTTTTGATCAATAAAAATTGGGTTTTTTTGTTTAACTACTTCAACTACTATTAAAAATAACGGTAAGCTAAAACAAAGATAATTCAATGGTAAGAAGGTCTAGGGAAGTGATATCCCCAATTGCTAGTTTAGATCTTGACTCTTCCGCTATAATCTCACCGTAATACTCTATGAGGATTAAGAGTTATGGGTTATCGTAATTATCTCTCCAATAATTTACTAGAGCATTCTCTCGAACTACTCTAGCTGACAGTAGTTATGCAACTCTAAATTATCCCACCAAAGTTTTGTTATCTCTAAACCCACTTTTAAGTTCAAGTAATGAATCTCTTCAATTACCCAAAAATGGTGTTGTTCAACAGCTATCTAACTTAATATTCTTTCTCAAGTAATATAAGGTAATTAGACATGATTAATCAATGGCCCATTCAATTAATCACCATACAAAACGTAGTTGAACAATCATATCATAAATCCGGCTCGATTATAACAACTTGAGTCAAAACTTCAACCAACAATTGGTTCCATCAACCCTAGATAAATATTTAGCTACTCATAACAAAATAAGAGAAAACTACTAAATTGTTCATAATGTAAAATTGCAAGAATTAAAAGGAGATAGAAAAACTCTAATGTTTGGTTGATCTTCTCACTCTTGTTCTTGCCTCTAAAAGTAGTCTAAAATCAGCCTAGCTTCATCTTGGGCGAGTTTCTAAAGCATATAAGGGTTTTACAAAAGTTTTCCCGATTTTACACTTTGGTCCTCAAACTTTCCAGCAGCGTGAACAGTGCACCGCGGTCGCGACCAACCGCGGTCGACCGCGGTGAATGCTGACCTTTCTGCCTCACGTTGTTAATCTACCGCGATTCACCGCGATCGCGGTGGCCTTCTTGCCCAGGCCATTTATGCTTCTTTGTATTCGGGTACTTCTCGAGTGGGCGTTTTTCTTCACGTAATCGCCTCCAAAATACTCCATGTTGCTTCCTCTCATATAATATTCCCTGTTAAACAAAAGAACACTATTTAGAGCATTTTGTTGGTAATTTATCTATAAAACAACAACAAAGTATGGTCATATTAAGGTGTAAATATCAACTATATAGCCTACTATCACCTCACAAAGGCAGAAGCAAGGATGAAGAATTATGGTGATGGAAGAAGAAAAGATAGAAATTTACTGTAGGGGATTGGGTGTTCTTGAAATTACAGCCTTATCGGCAAACCTCTGTAGCAGTGAGAAAAAATTTGAAGAAAGATTTAAATCTCTCAGCTCGTTATTTCGGTCCTTATAAAGTAATCAAAAAGATTAGTTCAGTTGCCTACGAACTCCAATTGCCATTGGGATCGAAGACACACCTTGTTTTCCACGTTTCGCAATTAAAAAAATTGGGGGGAAGACTTTTTGCCACATAAGATCCGTCTTACTGCACTAATGATGGCCGGATTCTGACTGAGCCATTGAAGATCTTAGAAAGGAGGATGGTCAAAAAGAAGAACAAGGCAATGGTAGAAGTGTTGGTGTAATGGAAAAATTTCGCTCTTGAAGAAGCTACATGACAGGAATATGGTTTTCTGAAGAGTCAATTTACTAATTTTGAACCTTGAATTACAGCAAGGTTCCTTATGGAGGATGGAGTGTAGCAGTTATCGCTGATGAGCAGCCATATCAATGAGCTATTAATTAAGTCCATCTTATTTAGTTATTTCTATTCTAGTCCCGTAGTATTTACTTTTTCAATTAAGTCCTCTTAGGTTCTAGGAGCAGGACATGTATCATTTTGTTAATTGGTTTGTTACACAAAATCAGTTGTCCCTTTCTTATTTTGTTAGGCATATATTGCCAGTCCTTGCATTCAGCAAGGTATCCAGATATGACAAAATCGACATTTTAATTCTTTTTCGTTCTTTTATTGTTTCATTGTCTTTCTCTTTATTTTTCATAGTAGCTGATTGCTACATTAACCAAGTTTAAATAAATCTTTAGGAATACACAATTTTTTTGTTGTGTAAAATAATTTACATGATTTATGCAGATCATTGTAAGCTCGATAAATTGCACAGTTTTCTTACTAAGTCGGCGACCACTGAGAAAGCAAGTAACAACAATTCGTTTATTTTAAAATCATCTTTGATTAACTCGTTTATCAAGTCGCATCGCACAAAAAAAATCTCAGCGCCTACACAGTTGAAACAAACTTGTTTGAAAGTTAAATTAGTTTATATTCCAAAATAAAGAGTCTCGCATGAAGTAATTTTATGGAGACAGTAACTAGGAACAAGCAACATAGGCTCTGATGTCAATGTTAAAATAAATTACGGGCGAGAACAATAAATTGTGTACCTTTTAATGCACCAAAAGTCGTGGTACTTGCCACCAAAAGAGTTGCCCAAGTCGAACTTCGATCACTAGGAAACAATGTTTAATTCACAAACTAAATGTCTTTCATTTTATGTTTTTCGAATAACAAGAGAATTTTCTCTCTTTTCTAAAGTAGCTAAAGGAAAAAGTTGAGAAGAGAAGAAAGCGATCAATTCTTTTTAATCAAATTTGATCTTCCTTTAATAGAAATTACTGTGAGCACGTGATTTTTACCCCGTACGAATTACTCCCAAAGAATTCAAAATAAAATAATTTTTATTTTTGTATGCAATTTTTTGAATTTTCATGATATTTTCTGTTATTGTTTGCATTTCTTTGTGCATGTTTATTTGTAAAATTAATGAAAAATACAAAAAAAAAAAATTTTTAGTTAATTTTAGGATTTACTTTGACATTTTGGAATTAATTAATAAATATATGAAAATTTTAAAAAATATGTATTTTGCATTTTTAAAGTTTAAGTTAAATTGTGTGATTTTCTTTTAATTCGATATTTAGGTATTTTGCGTTGAACTCTTATAAGAACTTGAATTGAAACTGTGTTGATCAATTGTTTGGACTACACTTCCGTTAAAAAGCTTGGGACACAATAATATTAGTTAATAAACACTAAATTAGTGGGATTGTAAAAAGGGAAAGACAACTAGTAGTGAAGACAACACTTACTGATTTTAAGGGTTAAAGATAGTATAGTTAATTGTCTACTAAGACTTAAAATTAGGAGAAAAGAGATTTGAAAGCTTATAAGACACAGAGAACCCTACCCTCTGGTGGAGGATCTTCTGGAAGCAGTCATCCATGGCTTTTTGTTGAACGAAATAACAGACCCACCCCCCTTCGCGTGGTCTTCTCCAAACGACCCCTTTCCCCACTGTTCTTCTTCTTTAACGCAAAACGCAACAGAACCCTAGGCACGCTCGAACCCAGCAACCTTACTTCAGTCGCGACACACAAAACACAGTCACACACACAGCCATATACAGAGAGAAGATGGGCTGCTCACAAAAAAAAAATCTCTCAGTCCCTTGGAGTCGCTGCTGCTGCGTCGCCATAATCTATAATGGGGTGACCAGCGACGACCTTTCTCCTCCTTCAGTTCTCACTGTTATCGTCGTTCGCCGGCGACCAGCTACGTCCGCAACGACTTCATCCCTTGCTTTTCTTTACTCTATTACGTTGCTGAACACTCTGGCGACAGAGCTGACCGGATTGTACATTTTTTGCGGCAACCTCCATTAACACCGATGGAGTTTCATTTGAGTTGAGCTTTGCCGTTTTGAGGTTTGGTCGATAGCTCGTTATGTTTATTCATCAGTTGGATTAATTTGAGAGATTCAATACATAATGAAATTCCAAAGTTCTTTATTCTTCATGTAAGGTCAGTTTCTATTTCTATTGTCTTTGACAAATGGTATTGCCTCGGTCGGTCAAATTTTTTGTTGCTATTTGATTTTGCATCTCCTTGTTTAGTTGACGGAGAGTATTTTATTGTCTTTGGCCTTTTGATTGTGGAATGAGTATATGCTTTGCTTGTGAAGTTAAAACTCAAAGTTTAAAACAAAAAGGGATATGTGAACTATTAGCCAAAATTAAAAGTTTTGTTAATTGTTTAAGCGTGTCCGTTTATCTTTAAGCGTTAACTGTTCACGTACTTCTTGTAATTGTCAAACGACCTCTATCTCTATAACACTATAATGCTAGTAAATGTTGTTAGACATTAGATACTACATAGATGTGACGTATTCCATTTCACTTTATTTTGTATTTCATGACTATATAGATTCACTAGTGACTAGTAGTAGGTATCTTTGACATTTGAGTAGCATAATTATGGGTTCCAAAATTAAGACCGAAGTATGCGTTCGTGCAATTTCGACCAAACTTTTTTAATAATAAAAGTGTTGCTAATAGGCCGTTAAATTAATTTTAGTTCATATAGTTCGAGGTGTTCCATTAGCTGAATTTCCCATGGCCATCGCAAATTTGAAAGCGCGTAGTTGTTTTAGGCGCGTTATTTTAATAATGTACCTTCCTAAATTCGGGTGCGCATTTATGTGACCCAAATCCAAATCTCAACGATATTAAAATATGTCAGAACCACGGGTGCATTTATGTGACGTGGTTCGAGACGTGTTTTAATAACGTTGCAATCTTCTTAAAAATGAATAAAAGCGGTTAAAGTTGAAATAGAACCATAGGCTAAAATGTGTTTAAAATCAGATATTAAGCTGAATATAACAGTTGAGCGACCGTGCTAGAACCACGGAACTCGAGAATGCCTAACACCTTCTCCCGGGTTAACATAATTCCTTACCCGAATTTCTGGTTTGCGGACTGTTAAACAGAGTCAATATTTTCCTCGATTCGAGATTCAACCGGTGACTTGGGACACCATGAATCTCCCAAGTGGCGACTCTGAATTTCTTAATATAAATCCCGTGTTTCGATTGTCCTTTAATTGGAAAAACTCCCTTATACCCTTACTAGGGTGTAAGTGAAAAAGGAGGTGTGACAATTACCCTACGATTTCTTTTTAACTTCTCTTCAGGGAAGTTATCTTTTAACTCATTATTGTCTCCCTTAATGGGTTAGCCCATATGGGCGACCCAAAAATAACTACCAAGATGGAATAACTCAACAAATATGGATTTCTAGAACAATTAGATAGAATTCCATATACTTTCTTGTTACGGATTTTTTTCTAAAGGGAAGACTTGTTAAAAAATAATTTTATATTTTACTAGTTTTATTTTCTATCACTAGTATTAAAATTTATTATAAAAAGTACTTTCTAAGCTCATATATAACCTTCTTATATTCACGTGAGTTGGTTAAAAAAATTAAACCCATTATTAAATTTTTTTATTAATTAATTTAAGTAGCAATATTATTTAGAAGATACATATTATTTTTTACTATATTTCTTACCAATTTATAATTATCTAATATATAAAATTTATCTATATATTAATATAAAATATTTTTTTATTTAATTATGTAATAACACACACACACACACACACACACACACACACACACACACACACACACACACACACACATATATATATATATATATATATATATATATATATATATATATATATATATATATATATATATGTATATATATATATATTAAAGCAATAAAGTTACCATATATAATTAACATTATGGTTAAGCCAAGTGGCAAGCTAATAAATGTCAATAGTATATGGTAACTTTATTCTATATTTGACTATTTTAGTTAAACACAATATATATATATATATATATATATATATATATATATATATATATATATATATATATATATATATATATATATATGTATGTATGTATACACACACACGGGATTTGAATTAAAAGATAATTTTGAATTTATAGATAAAGTTCTAAAATTCGAATTTAAATTAAAAATAAATTTATCTTTTTTTATCATGTTATCATACTTAATTCGGTTAATGATCATATGCAATCATATTATGAATTTTTGTTATTTTTTATAATTATTTAAATAATACTTCGCCTCTTGAAAAAAAAAAAACTACTCCATATAACTATAAAACTCTTTCACATTTAAAATCCCATGAGTATAGTTATCTGAAACACTGTAGCTAAATTTGAATAAAACGAAATTCTTTTGAAAATAAATGTAATATATAGGGTACACGTCTATGTTTATCTAAATAACAAAAAAGAGTTTACAAAACCAAATAAAAGTTTACTTACATATATAATAAAGTAAACATACATGCTGGGGAAAGAAACATCATAAAATCAGTCAATATTAAAAAAAATTATTTCTTTCTTCTTGAAGAATATTTGTTTGAAGAGTCAATTTGCATAAATGGACATCAAATAAATAACAAAACTTTGGCTATACAATTGCTATTATTAATTTGAATTTAGCACATTCAAGGAATTGAAGGGTATAAGTTGAAACCCCTTCATTTAGCTATAGTCAGGCCAATATTGCAAGGTATAATATTTTTTTCGTTGAAGAATAATTAGTTTTGAATCATTAGATTATGTGAAAGTTTTTTTTTCAAACTCAACAAGAGATAAATTGGTTTCTAATTTGATAGTTTCTATAGCAACTTTTAAGTGTTACAAAGAGTATATATATATAAAATTGGTATGACGTGAAATATTTTTTTTAAAATGTAAATAAATTATTTTGAAAAAACTCTTTACTTTTTTTAATTCAAATATAATAAAAAGATGAAGATATTTTTGAATATTAGTAGAAAGTTTTAAAATTATTATAATAGAAGCTATATCATGGATAAACTAAAAAAATCGAAATCTTATGGAATATTTACATAATATCCGGCCATATTTATTGTTTACTTTTTATAGCTAATATAAATAGATGATATATCGACAACACACGATTATACACATATTATATATTAATTATATATAAATTACACATCATTCAATTTTTTAATTTAAATGGTTGGGTGAGCACTTATGTAGGCTGAATAGATAAAGCCAAAAGAAAAATATGAAATAATTTCAACCAAAGAATAAATTTATAATTAAAGTTCATATATAGACATTTTTTATTAAAACTCATCCTTTTATAGTGAAATAAATTAATTTTTTGTAACAAAAGAAATAATGACATAAAAAATAAGATAAAAGAAAATAAATATTTAAAAAATATTATAAAGATCTAAAAACAAGAAATAAAAGATGACAACAAATTTCTTCTTGTGTTTCATCTTTGTTGAGTATAAAAAATTTGAAAGTTAATCTCATCGATTTCAAATATATTTTTTTCAACTCAAATACATAGATTATAAGATAAGTATATCTTCGAATATTTTTTTTAATTTATGTTATGTGTCATTTTTAAAAAATCACTATTACTAACAAATTGATATGATATTCGAATTTGAATTGGAATGCAACTTGAGTAGTTTGCATTGAGGTTAAGCCAAGTATGGTGTCGAAAAATAAACTATTTGACAATTTTAAGACAATATAATATTTTATAATAATAATCAACTAATTTAACATTTAATAATTCAAAGAACAAAATTTTGTATATATAGGGTATTAAAAATTCAAATTCTGGGGCTAGAGATATTCATAAACTTAAAGTGGAGTCATACTGAAATAAATCCGGATAAAGAATCATTTATATTTTTAGATAGCCGATTAAAGTGAATTTTAAATTAGGGATAATATCGTCACTTGCATCATTATAAAGACAATTATTATAATAATATATATAAAGTTTTAGAAATTGAAATTCAAAATAGAAATATTTTTAAAAGATAAAATCATACCAAATAAGAGTTTAAGTCGTAGTATAAGAGTCACGTCGTAATCAAAGAATCGTTTATATCGTGTCAACCTTTGTGCTTTGCCATAAATATGAGTTATTATTTCACTTTATGGCTATTTTTAGGTTCCAATGACACTTATGGGAATAATGCAAAAATAAAATTATCACTACGAGATTTGAGAAAATGTTAGTTTTTTTTCATGTAGTGTTTCTTAATTAATATCTGACGTTTATCTATAATTATTTAGAAGGTTTAAATGTTAAGGTTATTTACATATAATTAAAATAACTCAGATATTTAACATGGTTAATGTCAAATATTAAAATGGAGTAAAAAATTCACTAGCTAAAGAATTTTTTATATTTTTAGATAGACAACTAAAATGAATTTTGAATTAAGAATAATATTTTCAATTACATTATTATAAATATAATTATTATTGAAAAATAATATTTTAGAAACTGAAATTTTAAGAAAGAAATATTTTTTAAGAGATATCAACACACCAAATAAGAGTTCAAGTAGTAGTAAAAGAGTTAAATCTTATCCAAAGAGTCATTCAGTGTCTCAACATTTGATTGTTTTGCCATAAATATGAGTTATTATTTTGCTTCTCACTATTTTTAGGATCCAATGACATCGGCAAGAATAGTATCCAAAAAGAAAAATAAAAAAAATGGTTAATTTTTTTCATGTAGTTAATATCCAATGATTATCTATATTTACTGAAAAAATGTAAATTTTAAGATTGTTTACCTACAATTCAAATAACTTAAATAATATTTAACATGATTAGTTTCCGCGCATTACTAGTTACGTTAAAATTAAGGTATTGTATAATTATCAGATCATGTAATACATAACCAAGTAATTACCCATATCTTTCCACATATCCTTAAAAAAAAAAAACACACACACAAACACACAAGTTGGTGGGGCCCAACAAAAGGGCGACAACGCAATTCCCCAATCCCGAGAGGACTATAATTGTCATTTCGTAAACCAACTTGGTTTACCCTAACCCCGTAAAGGCGCTCCACTATAAAAAATCACGACGCAGCCACTTTGGGAACCCTCTTTGGCCTCTCTGTTTTCTCCTCCTCTTGTGCGTTTTTGTTGAGCAAGTTCTTCAGAGGGAGAAACAGAGAAAAATTTTCTACGATAATGTTGGTTTATCAGGATCTTCTCTCCGGTACTTTTCTATCCTTCCTTTTTTTTTTAAAATTTTTTTTTATTTGGGATGTAAATTGCTCGATGTTTTTAGCATGGGCTGTTTAAATCCTTGCTTGTGTGATGATTCTGTAGTTCGTTTTGGATCGTTGTTGCTATGTGCTGGATTCCTTACAAATAGTTATTGGTGAAAAGTCCTGTTCTTGTATGGATCTTCTTTTCTGACTAGTTGGATTAGCTCTGTATATTTCGGCAACCGTGTTTTTTTATTAATGCGGCTTGGAAGAGGATCTGCTTTTGTATTATGTTAGGAAGGTCATACTCCCGATCCAATTTTTGTATTTATCTCGACGTGTTAAGGTTTAACATAATAATTTTAATTCGCTAAACTATTCAATTTTGGAACTTCGATATTGTTGATGTGATGATGGCCTCTGCCGTATTAGTTTACTCAATCATTATTAGATTAGTTTTTCTATATTATTATAATGTATTATATATAACACCAAACTTTTCAAAAACTGTCATTTTATAAACGGATGGAGGGAGTGTCATTTAGAACTGTTGTAATGCATGTTTTAATTTAAGTCACCCACTGCCCCGTGAATTCGGTCTGATACAGTAATTAATCCTCCTATATGGTGTTTGCGCCTTCAAAGTCCAATTGCTCGTGTAGAATTGTAGTACTCCTTTGTAGATGAATCTGATATTTCTTTATGACATCAACCAGTCATTTTATTTTTTTTGGTGCTTGAGACAGTTTTTCCTATGGATCTGCAGCTATTTCTTCCCTGTTCCCTTCACTATGAACAGTTTCTTCTTTTATAATTTTTGGATTTATTGAAGATCTCTAACATTTGTTCTTTGAGTCCTTTTTGGTGTCCCCTGTTTATTGTGGGATGTAGTGTTGCTAAATAAATGCTCCAATATTGCAGGGGATGAGCTCCTTTCGGATTCATTTCCCTACACTGAACTTGAGAATGGAGTGCTTTGGGAAGTACAAGGGAAGGTAGGATTTTTTAACTTCATTTGCCACCACACATTTTGTCTCTTAACACGTATATATTTTTACAAACTGTCTATTGTATAAGAAAGGTTGTGATGTCTTTTTTTCTTCTTTTTTTGCATTTCAGTGGGTTGTTCAGGGAGCTGTTGATGTGAACATCGGGGCGAATCCATCTGCTGAAGGTGCAGATGAAGACGAAGGTGTTGATGATCAAGCCATCAAGGTTGTTGATATTGTTGACACTTTCAGGCTTCAGGAGCAGCCTTCTTTTGACAAGAAGCAGTTTGTTGCCTACATGAAGAAATATATCAAGAGCCTTACACCCAAGTTAGGCGCAGAGCAGGAAGAAGTTTTTAAGAACAACATTCAAGGAGCAACCAAGTACCTTTTGTCAAAGCTCAGTGACCTTCAATTCTTTGTTGGTGAGAGCATGGCTGATGATACTGGAATGGTGTTTGCCTACTACAAGGATGGCGCCACTGATCCGACCTTTTTGTACCTTGCACATGGACTCAAGGAGGTCAAGTGTTAAAAAGAGTAGGTGCTTGACCGGTTATGTGTTCTCGGTTTTGATGTATTTTTAACCATTAAATCAGTTGTCTGAAGTTAAATTTTGTACTGCAAACTTATATAGCAGCTTCTATATTTGTGTGCTTTCTATGGATTGATTGAAGAATCAACACATATACCTAAGATGGTAGCAAATTTCTTTTTGATTTGTTGCTTTAGTGACTGTTGGACATTCTTGTTGTTATGTACTAGCAATTTTGCATTATTCCGAGGTCTTGAAATTGTTTTTGTCCTAAAAGAATTTCAACGATAATATGTATGAAGTGTAAAATTATGAACCAAGACTTTTAGCTGTGGCTCAAGTTCCATTTACTTGAGGTTGCAGTCAATTGGTAAAGTTTCCGATTATATTATTCCTTATTTAGTCTTAGGTACTATTACAAATGGTAAGAGGGTGCAAAAGCAGGTTTGTGTGATGGTTTATTTCCAAATGTACCGAAGACACTCTCCTTCCAAATTGGGTGCAAAAGATAGTTCCCTTCGTACCTTGAGCACCTGAACATCCTCGTCTAAGTGTAAATAATAGAAATCCGAATTTTCACGAAGACAAACACTAAACTCAGGCACTAAGCATTAAAAATAGTAGCCACATTTAAAAAGGTGAAAGTAGTAGAAATGAGGATGTTAAAGTAAATGTGCGGAATGGATAACATCAGGAATGACGGTATTCGGGAGAAGGTGCACGTGGCCCCCATTGATGACAAGATGCGAGAAATGAGGCTTAGATGGTTCAGGCATATGTTCAGCGGAAAAGCCCAAATGCTCCGGTAAGGAGGTGTGAGCGGCTAACTGTGGAGGGCACGCGAATAGGTAGAAGGAAGCTTAAGAAATATTGGGGAGAAGTGATAAGACAGGATATGGCGAGACTTCAGATTTCCGAGGATATGACACTTGATAGGAAGATGTGGAGGTCGAGTATTAGGGTTGTAGGTTAGCAGATAGACGAGTCTTGCTTTACTTCGTACCTTTGTGAGACAAGTCTGATAGGGTTTTTGTGTAAGATAGCTAGTGGCAATGTTGTGTCTTACTATTTCACTTTTCAATGCAGGACATACTTGCTAGCTAACGCTTTTGGTTTGCATCTTTCTTCTGGATTTCATGTTGTTCCTATTTTTCCTATGATTTCTGTGGTGATACTAATATTGTCTCCTTTTGTCTTTTTGTTTTCTTGAGCTAAGGGTCTTTCCAAACAGCCTCTCTACTCCTTCGGGGTAAGGGTAAGGTCTGCGTACACACTACCCTCCACAGACCCCATTAGTGAAATTTTACTGCGTTGTCGTTGTTTGTATTTGAAACTACACGTGGCTTGTACGAGTTGTGATGGTCTAGCAGGTTGTGGCACCTCGCCCGTCATGCTAAATGTCACTATTTTCCAGCATAGGGAAGGTAAAACTGATGTTTAGGTTGATCAAAAGGCTGGGACTGAGATTTTTTTTTGTTGCCCCATCTGCCTCTTATATGCAAGTGGGAGAACTTTTTGATTCATAATTTAATTCTTGAATGTTTCCTAGACATTTTTGGAATTTCCGTGAAGTAGGAAATCTGCAATATCTGAGGTATTCATGATAAATTAAAGCAGATCAATTCTCATGTTCTATAATTTGCCATTGAACTGCTGTTTCTCAGTTTTAAAAAAAAGTGACCAACTTCTGCTTGTTTGGAGCTATTGTCCACTCACTGCTTAGGTCCCTGCAACAAGTTTTTGCTATCAGAAAAAGTTGCCTGGATTAGAGCATAATAATCTTGCAACTTTTTAAGCAAAATTTTCTGCAAAATGAAGAGGTTCCTTCAGAAAAAAGAGGCACTCTTTTTGTATAATTTTACTGCGAATAAATTCGAAGGACTTCTTGGACTTTCTTTCAATTTGCCATCAAAAGCTATGTTGCTCGGACTTTTCAAAAATATGGTCGGATATGTGTCGGATCCTCCAAAAGTAATGTAGTTTTGAAGGATCCGACACGGGTGTGGCTACATTTTGGAGAGTCCGCGCAACATAGATCAAAAGTACTAGTACATATCAGGAGCTATATATATATATATATATATACTAGTTTAGTGTACGTGCGTTGCACGTGTGCCTCGCGTCAAGTAAATATATGTGCAAGAATAATGTGTTTAACTACATATGCTTCATCACGATTTTGTATTTTTTTTCTTATCAGTTTAGCATTGATATATTTGTGATTTCCATATATACTAACCTTGTATTATATTTTCAATTGTTGTAATTTCAAAGGATAAATGTTTAGAAAAAAAAATTGGAGAATTACAGTTTTTGAATAAGATAAATGAATCTAGTCATCTAAAAAAATTTAGGATTATTATCACCATTTCAATCCTATTTTATTCCCTTCTTTTGATTCTTCTGCTTATTCTCGTCTCAAAAAAATTTATACAATCAAAATTGGCATGAGAACAATATAAGAAAATATCAGATATATGAATAAAGTTACATATGAACATGCAAAATACTAAGTAGAATGAAGTTTAAATCAATAATTAAAGCGTGCATCATAAATTATATCACCATGCCAATAAAAAATTTATAATAATTTTGAAATAAATGGCACATTAAAAACAATATAAAAGATTAAAAGAATTTATTCCTATGCGCTTTGCCCGTGTACTACATATTAAGAAATTTATAACTTTAAAAAAAATTATATAAATATTATTAAATTTTGTATACCTAACGTGCATTGTTAAGTGTCATTTAGAAAGTATTTTTAGAATTGGATGTTGATTAAAGAGTATAATAATAATTGTAAATATTAAAATAATTTATATCTAATTATATAATTTATTATAAAGTTTTATATTTTGGTACATAAATTCTATAGTATGAATCTTTGATTAAAGGCTAATGACACACTATTTTATACCTAGATAATTAAACATAAATTTCACAAATATTTTTCTCTATTCTTTATTTTTTTACTAAGATAATTAAATTATATGAACTAATTGATTTAATTTTATTATCGATTATATATCTGTAATTAAGAATAAAAAAAGCGAAGGATAGCCGATTGACACTATCTAATTTATTAGCAAAAAAAACTATCTAATTTAGTTATAGCTTCCTACTAATTACTTTTTTTCACTTTCATTTTTTATTTAAAGATAATTAAATTATATAAAATTAATTGATTATAATTTTATACAACGAATAATTCAAACTTAAAACAAGTAATAGTTATGTTTTTAATTATTCTCTTTGAATTTTTTTTATTTTTGGTATTAATTTTCTTTTATAAAATTACTATATCACATGATTATAATAAGGAAAGGATCTAATGCGCAAGATTTAGTTGAAATATTAAATAAATTTCCGTAAAAGATGTATATGTTACATTAGTTTTTTATTATATTTCTTAAAGTAGCTTGAAATTGGTATTCGTAATTTGCAAGGTATTGCGATTCAAAAGAATTTTGAGACTAAATCCAACACTATATAATTTTTGTGGTATTTTATTTAATCTAACTTAATTGTGCTTTTTGTTTGGTTTTATAATTATATAAATCTGATTTTTCCCTTTTTATCTAGTTTCAATTTGTAAAATAAATGTCAATATATGAATGAATAGACTTATCAGATAGTTCAATATATTCTAATTTGGGCCGAAGTGCTAGTATTTTACCCATGAATCAATCATTTAAATTCTCGACAAATAATATCAATCACACATATTATCTAGTTGAATGTAAATAAACTTGAATTTTAAAATATAGCTCAAAAAATGCTCTAGTTTTACCACTATATTAATGAGGTAAAATTTCCATGTAAACTTTACATTTTTATGTCGACAGCTCATGTTTGGAAAGATTTGTATTAGTTATAATTGTAATTGCTTTAAAGTCCTAAATATTTGGACTTCTTATATAGTAGTATTTTAAATAAGGAAGAATTTAATATACAAAATTTTAGGTGATTATAAGATCCTAAATATATTAGGTAAATAATCAAATGACTATTTTATCCAATATGAATTCTATTTTAAAAGGGTAAAAAAGTCAAACGATATTACGCTAAGGGCCTTCGTGCTTTTAATATAGTATAGAATAGATATATATATATGGACATGACATAACCAGATATAACATTGGACAACAGCTTTACAAGCAGCTAAGAAATTATGGCCCATGACAGAACCGGATATAACAGGAATATCGTTTGAAATACATAACATAGTTCATCCAGCAAAGGACCTAAATATATCTATGCAGCCAAAAGCATTAGATGATCCCAAAAATATAAGTCAGACAGATCAATTCGAGACAGTATATGTATCACCATTCTGCCTCTGAATCTGAAGTCATCATGAACATCTACACTGTCCTTCAATTAGTTGTCAACTAGCAAAAGCTTTAATTAGTAGTCAACTAGCAAATGCTTACTACCAAACTGTCACAATTTTTGCGGGGCTATACAACCTGAATTTTCAATCCCATCCACTAGCAGCAACAGGCGCATTATCAAAACTGTAAGTGTATGAAGCAGCAGGAAAGGAGTCCATTTCAGAAGGACCATAACAACCCGCAGCATAAGGAGCACCGTAGGTGAAAGCACTAGCGGACACAGCATAATTAGTAGCATCTTCTGTATCAACAAACTGGCTAGAGTAGTTTCCATTACCACTATGGAAGGAAGCACTCCTGTAATCATAGCCCCCGAACTTACTTCCAACATAGCGACTTGTTCTAGCACCATCACTGCTGTAACATGTTTCAGCATATTCACTCAGCCAATTAGGAATTTCTTGATTTGCCCCCTGCATCAATTCAACAAGATCCTTTGCCAAAGGTACATTCTTGTCATTGAAAAATGCAGTTGCCAGTCCAGATTTACCAGCACGACCTGTTCGTCCAATTCTGTGTACATAGTCATCTATGTTCCTTGGCAAGTCAAAATTTATGACATGAGCAACATTTGGAACATCCAGACCGCGAGCAGCTACATCAGTTGCAACTAAAACTGGAGTTTGTCCACTTTTAAATGATTTTAGTGCTCGTTCTCTCTCCTTCAACATCATGTGAGAAGAGCATTAAAAATTTTCATACCATCAACAGACGTAATCAGTTTAATGCACAAGTTACCAAGTAACAGAACCAAGATTGTATAATTAAGTAGAAATTTGCCTATTAGCATATCTTTTATTCACAATCCCCATTTTTTCTATAAAAAAAACATGAAATTATCTTATTTAGATCAGCTTAACCAACTTTACGTGAACCTGAATCATCATACTGCAGTGTAACATGTTTAGATATCACAGATGAACACGCATATAACTACAGATCCTACATCTGAGAATAGAATCTTAAATTATGACAACATAATGCAGCAAAAGTATGAACCATCCAGGTTTATCAACATTGACACCATAAGTAGTAGTCAATTAGCAAACAGAGTTACTAAAAAGTTGGAGTAAGAGCCCGTTTGGATTGACTTAAAAAAAGTAGCTTTTAAGCAAAAATAGCTTTTAAGCCAAAAAGCAGTAAGTTGGGATTGCCCAACTTATTGCTTTTGGCTTATTTTAAGCAGTTTTAAACTTATTTTAAGTACTTTTTGACTTTGACAAACACTGAAAAAAGCTAAAAAGAGCTTAAAAGCTGATTTGACCAGCTTAAAAGCCAATCCAAACACCCTCTAAATCAGCAATAGATAAAACGAGTAGGGGCATAACAAGACTTAAAACTTTAAAATACATGCAGTAGGCAGAATGAGCATGGGCTTGAGCAGACTCATACTATTGAAGTGCATGAGAAAGAATTTGTTGAAAGCCGAGAGAAGGAAGAGAGACTAACAAACTGCATTTTATCACCATGAATGGCAATAGACGGGATACCACTCCTGACCAACCAACGTTCTAACGTATCTGCTCCTCTTTTGGTCTCTACAAATATTAGAGTCAAAGCCAGCTGCAACAATGATATAGAGATTTGATCATTTTGCTTATGGTCATGTTCAGAAGCAGCTTAATCTTAATACAATCAATACCCTAAACATATACGACTTCTCACCTTCGCAACTATTTGATTTGAATGTTGAGCATGAAGAAGATTTAGTAAATGATCCTTCTTGTCCGTATCAGGAACAAACTCAACTTTTTGAACTATTAGATCAGTGCTGGACCCAACTTTTCCAGCAGCCAAGAAGATGTAGTTTGAAAGAAAATCCGATGCAAGCCTCTGTATGAGTAAAATTGAAAGGTGCAACAGTCACATATTAGTTATTACCTGAGCCAAGTGCTTTAGCTTGTAAAGAAGAGTAACAAACTCAAACCATTCAAGATCATCACACAACTTTGCCAACAAAACCATCATATCATAATATTTGATGATTGGCTCATTGATGACAGTGATGTAACAAATATCTAAAAGAAACTAAATAGATTTGTCTGGGGAAAAAACACCACATGCAATCATGCAGGCACCACTCAGTAAATATGTAACAACAGTTTAACTAGGCAATGAGCTAACCTGTATCTCAGTTGGAAATGTTGCACTAAAAAGCATTGTCTGCCTTCTACCAGGTGGGGGCATCTTCATTTTCTGAACAATCTTGCGAACTTGGGGCTCAAAGCCCATATCAAGCATCCGATCAGCTTCATCTAAGGCCAAATATTTCACTGCTTGTAAGGAAACTCTGGATTTCTCTATCATGTCCACCAAGCGCCCAGGTGTGGCAACTAAAATGTCTACACCCTTTTCCAGATTGCGTAACTGCAGAAGCAAAGTTATTAGAATCAAGGACTGAGATGCAAAGAACATAGGGCTTTAAACTGATCGTGCATGCTTTAGCCTAGATGATAAAGAATGAAATATGCTAAACCTTCTTTTGTTAAGTACTTAAGGATACTAAGTAAGAAAGAATGCATCCAGGAAATAAAGCATAGCCAGTTGAAGCAAAGATTGCAGGAAATGGTGAAAGAATTAAGGTGAGGTTCAATGAGCATACCATTGTAAAACTGGTCCATACTAAAAGCCAAAGATGCAAACAAAATATCCTATTATTTTTTTAGGATGGTGAGTAAACATGAAGGCGTCTAGAAAATACAGGGTGACATAATCAAATTAATTTGCATAGAAACTAAATAAGATACTCTCCCCTAGCAAGCAGTAAGACGAAAATAAGAGGAACAAGAGAAAATATTACTCCATCCATCTCAAAAAGAATGAATGATAAGGGACAAACCTCCATCTCAATTCCAACATTAGTTGATTTATTTTCTTAACATAATTAGAAACTATCACCTACACCTTTTTTATGATTACAAATATTTAAAAATTGTATGAAAAAATTGTTGTGAAAGAAAAGATTGTGCAGCTCATGAAATCAATAGTGTTATACGAAAGGAGACAAGGGGATCATAAAGAGCAATTACTCAGCCAAAGGAGGATGCAGGCAGCAACTCATGCCTGCCACCAGACAAGCACACAGCCTTTTATAATCATTTTAACACAACTGATGGAGATCTTGACTACAGCATTGCAACAAGTTTTTAGCTATGCATTAGGGTACAAACATATTCTCCAGACCACCATACCATTTTCTATGATCTCGACTCTAGCAACAACTGAAGACACAAATTACACCCAAAAAGGGGGAAACAGAAAAACAACAAACAGTAAGGCAAAGCAACAAAAAAAAAAAAAAAAAAACCTGAGGTGTTATGGGTGCTCCTCCATATACAACCACAACCTTCAATCCTGTCAAGTAAGAGAACTTCTTCACCTCTTCATGTATCTACACAAAATATACCCATAAAAATAATTATGAAAAAAGAACATAGTAAGAGTTAAAAGTAGCCATAAAAGTCACACTTGCCCTTGTATAAATGAAAAAGAGAATGGAGCATGAAAGAGGGAGGGAACCTGACAAGACAACTCTCTAGTAGGAGAGAGTATGAGAGCAAGAGGAAAAGCGCAACCTCCCCTTCCCCTAGTACTAATACTAGTAGTAGTCCTTTTGTCCTTCAAAATCCAACTGATAATGGGAAAGCAAAACGCAGCCGTTTTCCCTGAACCCGTCTGAGCACAAGCCATAATGTCTCTCCCCGCCATTCCGACTGGTATTGCGTATCGCTGAATCGGCGTTGGCTTCACATACTTGCACCTTCTTATGTTATCATACAAGTCACCAATTTCCGAAAAAGACGACAGTGGCTCCGGAATATCAGCCCCACTAACCTCCACTGGAACATCATCATATGCATTTATGTTCAGTTGTTCAACATTTGAACGTGGAGGAAGGGATGGGTTCCGCAGGTGAGGAGGGAGGTAAGTGGGTCGAGTAGAACGACTGGAGCAAGTTGGCTCGGTATAAGAACCATTCCATGGCATACTCATTTTGGAAAACAACCCTAAAGGACAAAAGCTGGTGAGAAAGAAAGCTAAGGTTTAAAGGTTTTGATAGACCATTACTGTTATAGTATTATGTATCTCTTTTGGGGATCATTGTGCGCGCGCGTGATGATTGGAGGAGAAGAGAACCAATTAGGTGTGATTTCCAATATAAGAGAGAGAGAGAGAGAGAGAGAGAGGGGGAGTGGAAGACTGGGAAACAGAGGGGCAGTGTATACCATTTTGGTAATTTCTTCACCCTTCAAGCGCGTACAATGCACATCAACATTAGAGACCAACGTATCTTTCCTGATATAAAAACTGATTTTTACTGATGACGATAGGATGAAATTTATGTTAATTCTGGAGTATCTCCGAGTAATTCACCACTACGTAGAGTAACGGACCCAAGCGGCTTCATTAAACACGACACCAATAATAAGAACGATATCAGATATAACAAGCGAGATTTGCTCCACTATATTTTTTCTTTTTTATTCATTACAACAAATGAAGTCATTATTTTTAAGTTGACGTTTTTAGCTTTACCTGTTGAGCAAGTTTTTTTAATAAAAGTACTACAAATTCTATTTAAAATTTTAATTTTAGAATAAATTACTTACTTACTTGAACTAATTTTGCTCTAACAAATTTAGCTATTTGCTAACAAATTTAAAAGTATATTAAGCTCTAAAGCATATAAAATTATTTAAATATTTTTCTCATTTGTAGAAACAATGTTGTTATTTACCAACAAAAAAAATCAAAAGAAAGAGTATTAACTAAACTAAATTAATACAAATAACTCTGAATTGAACTTAATTAGGGTAATGCGGCCCTACAAACAAAAATATTAATACTCAAAAGCCAAAAAGCTAAAGTGTTGTTATGCGGAGTCGATTACTAAACCATCAAGAGCCTTTGAATCCGCTTGACCACAACGCGTGTGTTGTGTCAAGTGGATTCATTGTTATATAAATAATTTGTATTAGATAATAAATGCATGTATACACAATATATTTTATCGATGAAACGGGTTCATTTGAACCATTTTTGATATACGTGGTTCCGCACCGGAGTAAACCTACTTGTCAAGGTTAGAATGAGTAGGCTAACAATGATTCTTATTGACAAAAACTTACTCACTTTGCTTAATATTCAATTCATGTTAGTTAATAAAGTACTTTTATTAGAAGGCATTATTTCCAATATTAAAAAAATAAAACAGATCGTATTGTTGTGTTTAATTCCATTTGTGTAAGTTTGCTACTCTGCCGATCCTAAATTTGGATAAAGGAGGCAGGGGCGGATTTTAGGCAAGTATATGAGCACATGAACTCATGGTTTCTTCGTCAAATTAGGTATTTTATGTTTATATTTTATAAAATTGGTCTAATATTATCCGGTGACATCCACGCTACAAAGAGGCTAAATGATGAACTTGGTTGAATGATGAGTTATTTACCTAGAGGAGTAGGGATCAGATCCTATTTATTACTTTTTTTCTCTCCTATTTAATATACCTAATGCTAACGTAGCAACATCTTCTCCCAATAACTTAACACACCTGCATTTTACACAAGAGCGCATAATCATCCTTGCAATACGAAAATCATCGAGTGTCCTTGCCTTAGCAATAAATCCAGCAACCCCTTCTTTAAATTCATCCCTTAATCCCATACGATTAGAATGATTCCTATTATACATTCATCTACGATGCACAAATATCATCTACAAAAACCAAAAAAACTTAAAATTTATAAAATATTTAAAATTATTTAGTTTATTTAAAGTAATTAAAAGGTCATGCCAATTCGAAGGTTCATTTTTTAAATTTACTTATTGTTTGCCAACATACTTTAATTAATATATTACTATATTCTTTTGAACAATAACACTCGAAATCTCACATTTATTCCTATTATATGCTATATGAGTCTCTCAACATATAAATTAAATTTAAATAGCTTTTTATATGTTCATAAAGTCCACACATAGCTTTAATTAATATACTATATTAATTAACATAGTATATTTGTCAAATAAAAAACTAGTGAAAATAAAAAAGGGATTAAACAAGATGATTGAAATTTGACCAATTTCGAAACTAATCTTGATTATTAATAATATAGTCATACTTTGGTTTCTCTCCAAACTTTCTGCTTCTATTATTTTTTCCGGCAGGGGATAAGCTTCCTTCTCCCAAAAAATAACCTATCAATACTAACTAATCTAACAAGTTGTTATAAAATAATAAAAGAAGAAGAAGAGTATTGCAGAAAAAAAAAGTAGAGAAAGAATTCTTATTGATTGGGATGAATTACAATGAAATAGAACCCCTCTATTTATAGGAAAAATTGACTTAGCCACAAAGTAACAAACCCTAAAATCTCTCTAAAATATAGACTTTTGTCACGACCCGAATTTTCCACGCTCGAAAGTCGTGATGAGGCTTATTAGTAAAATCTAGGCAAGCCATTTATTCCAATTATTTAACCCTTTTCATTTTTAAACCCTTAACAATTGTGAGTTAACATTTTATAAACAACAGAAATAATAAAACGGAAGAATGAAGTGTAACAATTTAGAATAATACTGATACAAATTCATAAACATAAGCTACTCAGAACTGGTGTCACAATCTCACAGACTATCTAAGAATACTACAAATAGGGTCCGAACAAAATAGATACATGTCTGTCTCTGAAATAGTAAAGAACAGAAGAAAAACTAGATAGGAAGGGGACGCCAAGGACTGCGGACGCCTGCAGGACTACCTCGGTTCGTCTGATGGACTGAAGGCAGCAACCTCACTGTGGTCCAAAAGCTGCAGCACCGGGATCTGCACACAATGCAGAGTGTAGTATCAGCACAACCGACCCCATGTGCTGGTAAGTGCCTAGCCTAACCTCGGCGAAATAGTGACGAGGCTAGGACAAGATTACCAAATAAACCTGTGCAGTTATATCATATACAACAAGTAATAGTGACAGAAACTAGCAGTTAAAGATGGGAAGGGGAAACATGCTGCGGGGAATATCATGTACAAACAAAATCTCAGTAAAGATGTGAAAGGAACACGAAAATGCAATGGTAAGCAAGAATAAGTAAATCAATGACAAGTGCATGGCTTCACCCTTCGTGCTTTTACTCTCGTCCTCACCATAAGAATCAATATAATCGGCACGGCATCACCCTTCGTGCTTTTACCTCACATAATCATGGCAGGAAATTATCCTTCGTCCATTATCACTCATATCACGGCACGACATTGTACATCGTGCGGCACGACATCACCCTTCGTGCCTTTACCTTACAATATCGGCACGGCATCACCCTTCGTGCATTAACACTCTCAAAATCATGTACGACATCACCCTTCATGCTTTACACTCTTCCTCACCCAAGCAATAATCACAAAGCAATTTGGGCAAGGGAATCAATAATATCACAATAAAATCCCGGCAAGGGAGCAATAGCATAATAACAATATCCCGGCAAGGGAAACAATATCATGAATAATAACATCCCAGCAAGGGAGATAATATCAAAAGCAATAACATCCCGGCAAGGAAGACAATATCATAAACCTCTTCTCTTTTTCACAATTACTTCACAACTCATTCTCAACTTGAGACAACGCTCTACAATGTTCAATTATCAATAATACTTCCACAAGCCTTGTTCAACAATAGAAATCATCATATAAAGCATGAACAATACGAAACGGAGTCAAATCAATCATAGTATAAGAATCACGGGCATGCTTGACACCGGCGTATAGATACTCGTCACCACACCTATACGTCGTACTCAATAATTAACACATAGCAAATAAGGCACAACTCCTAATCCCTCAAGCTAAGGTTAGACCAAACACTTACCTCAATGCCGCAAACACAATTCAAGCCTCAACTATCTCTTTACCTCTTGTTTCCACCACCAATTCACTTATATCTAGCCACAATTTACTTAACGATATCAATAAATTCTAAATGAATCAATTCTAATGCGTGAAAATAAGTTTTCTAAAGATTTCCCCAAAAAGTCAAAAATCGACCCCGGGCCCACATGGTCAAAACCCGAGGTTCGAACCAATATCCGATTACCCATTCACCCACGAACTCAAATATATAATTTATTTTAAAATCGAACCTCAAATCGAGGTCCAAATCCCCAAAATTTGAAAATCCTAAGTTCTACCCAAAACACCCAATTTCCCCCATAAAAACCCTTGATTTTGAATTGAAATCATGTGAAAAGATATTATAGATTAAAGAAAATGAGTTAGAAATGACTTACAATCGATTTGGAGAAAAAATTTTCTTTGGAAAATCGCCCAAGAGAGCTTAGGGTTTGAGGGAGTTTGAAAAATAAAGAAAATTTTGTCTAAGTTTGATTTTACACAGGCGCAGATATCGCATTTGCGATGTCATGTTCGCAAATGCGGCCAAAGCTTCGTAATAGCGAAGGAAAGCCTGCCATGTTAACCTTATAAATGCGAACAACTGTTCGCAATTGCGAACACGGTTGGAGTCGCTTTTGCGCCTGGAGCTTCGCAAATGAGAAGGTCACCCCCGCCCAATCATCGCAAATGCGATGGTTAGACGCAAATGCGAGCCCGCATTTGAATTGCGAAGCCTGCAGACCTGCAATGCACCAGCAATTTTCCTAAGTCCAATTTCACTCCGCAGCCTATCCAAAACTCACCCGAGCCCTCGGGGCTCCAAACTAAACATGAACGCAAGTCCAAAAATATCATACAGACTTTCTCGTGCAGTCAAATCATCAAAATAACATCAACAACTATGAATTAAGCCTCAAATTCATGAAATCACTCAAGAACATCAAAATTTTCAATTTCTCAAATAATGGTCCGATTTATACTAAACGGACTCCGATTCTTATCAAACTTCACAAATTTAACTTAATTATTATATGAGACATGTACTGGGCTCCGGAACCAAAATACGGGCCCGATACCATCAATTTCAAACGTCTTTTTATTTCCAAAAACTCTTATAATTTCAGTTAAATAATTTCTTTCAAAAATTCATTTCTCGAGCTTGGGACTTCGGAATTCGATTCCGGGCATATGCCCAAGTCCCAAATTTTACTGCAGACCCTACGAGACCGTCAGATTGTGGGTCCGGGTCTGTTTACCAAGAATGTTGACCAAAGTCAATTTTATTCAATTTTAAAAGCCAATTTCCTTATTTTACTTAGTTTTCACATAAAAGCTTTCCGGAAACGCGCCCGAACTGCGCATGCAAATCGAGGTGAGACAAAAAGAGGGTTTTAAGACTTCGGAACATAGAATTTACTTTTAATACGAGGGATGACCTTTTGGGTCATTACATTCTCCACTTCTAAAACAACGTTCGTCCTCGAACGGACATAAGAAAAGTACTTGAGTCGGAGAAAAGATGGGGATATTGGCTCCGCATATCAGACTTAGACTCCCAGGTCACTGCCTCAATAGGCTGACCTCTCCACTGAACACGTACAGAAGGGAAACTCTTCGATCTCAACTGACGAACCTGTCGGCCTAGAATAATTACCAGCTACTCCTCATAGGACAAATCCTTGTCCAACTGGACAGTGCTGAAGTCTAACACATAGGATGGATCATCGTGATACTTTCTAAGCATGGACACATGAAACACTGGATGCATGGCTGATAAACTCGGCGGTAACGCAAGTCTGTAAGACACCTCTCCCACTCAATGAAGAATCTCAAAAGGACCAATGAATCTAGGGCTTAGCTTGTCCTTCTTTCCAAATCTCATCACACCCTTCATAGGCGACACCCGAAGCAACACCCGCTCGCCGACCATGAATGCTACATCACGAACCTTACGATCAGCATAACTCTTTTTCCTGGACTGAGCTGTACGAAGCCTATCTTGAATAATCTTAACCTTGTCCAAGGCATCCTGTACTAGATCCGTACCCAACAACCGAGCCTCTCCCGGCTCAAACCACCCAACCGACGACCGATACCGCCTACCATATAAAGCCTCATAAGAAGTCATCTAGATGCTCGACTGGTAGCTGTTATTGTAGGCAAACTCTGCTAAAGGCAAAAACTGATCCCACGATCCTCCCAAGTCAATGACGCAAGCTCGAAGCATATCCTCCGAAACAAGAATAGTACACTCGGACTTCCCATACATCTGAGGGTGAAATGTTGTGCTCAACTTGACTCGTGTGCCCAACTCATGTTGAACTGCCCTCCAGAAATGTAAGGTAAACTGCGTACCTCGGTCCGAAATGATAGACATGGGCACACCATGAAGGTGAACAATCTCCCGGATATAGATCTCAGCTAACCTCTCAGAAGAATAGGAAACTACCACAGAAATGAAATGTGCTGACTTGGTCAGCCTATCAGTAATAACCTACACTGCATCGAACTTCCTCTGAGTCCGTGAGAGTCCAACAATGAAGTCCATAGTGATATGCTCCCACTTCCACTCAGGAATCTCAATCTCCTGGAACAAACCACCTAGTCTCTAATGCTCATACTTTACCTACCGACAATTCAAACACCGAGCCACATATATAACAATCTTTCTTCATCCTCCTCCACCAATAATGCTGCCGCAAATCCTGATACATCTTAGCGGCACCCGGATGAATAGAGTACCGGTAACTATGGGCCTCCTCTAAAATCAACTCTCAAAGTCCATCCACATTAGGCACACAAACTCGACCCTGCTTTCTCAAAACTCCATCATCTCCAACTATAACCTACTTGGAACCTTCGTGCCGCACTATGTCTCTAAGGACAAGTAAGTGAGGATCATCATACTATCGATCTCAAATACGCTCAAATAATAAAGAACGAGCGACTGTGCAAGCTAACATACGGCTGGGCTCAGAAACATCCAGCCTCACGAACTGATTGGCTAACGCCTGAACAACCAAAGCAAGCGGTCTCTTATCGACCAGAATATATGCAAGACTGCCCATACTGGCTGACTTTCTACTCAAAACATCGACCACTACATTAGCCTTCCCCAGATGATATAAGATGGTGATATCATAGTCTTTCAATAGCTCCAACCACCTTCTGTGCCTCAAATTTAGCTCCTTCTGCTTGAACAAATACTGTAGACTCTTGTGATCCATGAACACCTCACATGACACGCCATACAGATAATGCCTCCAAATCTTCAACGCGTGAATAATGGCTGCTAACTCCAAATCATGCACTGGATAATTTTTCTCATGAATCTTCGATTGCCACAAAGCATAAGCAATGACCTTGTCATCCTGCAACAACACTGCACCAAGTCCAATATGAGATGCATCACAATAAACTATATATAGCCCTGAACCAGTAGGCAATACCAACATCGGCACCGTAGTCAAATCTGTCTTGAGCTTCTGAAAGCTCACCTCACACTCATCCGATCACCTGAACTGGGCACCCTTTTGGATCAACCTGGTCATCAGGGCTGCAATAAATGAAAACCCCTCCACAAACTAATGGTAATAGCCTGCCAAACCCAAGAAACTCCGGATCTATGTAGCTAACGCGGGTCTAGGCCAGTCCTTGACTGCCTCTATCTTCTTCGGATCCACCTAAATACCCTATGTTGATACGACATGATCCAAGAATGCAACTGAACTCAATCAGAACTCACACTTTGAAAACTTAGCATACAACTGACTATCTCTCAAAGTCTGAAGAACAACTCTCAAATGCTGCCCATGCTCCTCCCGGTTGCGGGAATAAATCAAAATATCATCAATGAAGACTATCACGAATGAATCCAAGTAAGGCTTGAACACTCGGTTCATCAAATCCATGAAAGCTGCCGGGGCATTTGTCAATCCAAATGACATCACCAAGAACTCATAATGCCCGTACCGAGTGTGGAAAGCTGTTTTAGGGACATCGGATGCCCTAATCCTCAACTAACGCTAGCCAGATCTCAAGTCAATCTTTGAAAATACCTTGGCACCCTGAAGCTGATCAAACAAATCATCAATCCTCGGTAATGGATACTTATTCTTGATTGTAACCTTGTTCAACTGCCGATAATCTATACACATCCTCATCAATCTATCCTTCTTCTTAACAAACAACACTGACGCACCCCAAGGCGAGACACTAGGTCTAATAAAGCCTTTATCAAGCAAGACGTGTAGTTTCTCCTTTAATTTTTTCAACTCAGGCGGGGCCATACGATACGGCAGAATGGAAATGGGCTGAGTGCCCGAAGCCAAATCAATGCAGAAGTCACTATCCCTGTCGAGTGGCATACCCGGCAGGTCTGACGGAAATACCTCAAGAAACTCACAAAAATAGGCACAGAATCCATAGAAGGAACCTCAGCACTAGAATCATGAACATATGCCAAATAGGCCAAACACCCCTTCTCGACCATACGTCGAGCCTTCATAAATGAGATAACCCTATAGGTAGAATGACTAGGAGTCCCTCTCCACTCTAAACGAGGTAAACCTGGCAAGGCTAAGGTCACATTCTTGGAATGACAGTCCAAGATAGCGTGGTAAGGTGATAACCAGTCCATCCCCAATATGATATCAAAATCAACCATATCTAAAAGTAACAAATCTACTCGAGTCTCAAGACCCTAAATCACAACTGTACATGAATGATGGAAGCGATCTACTATGATAAAGTCACCTACTGGTGTAGACACATATACATGAGCACTCAAGGAATCACTAGGCATGACCAGATATGGTGCAAAATAAGATGACACATAGGAGTATGTAGATCCTGGATCAAATAGAATTGAAACATCTCTACTACAAACCAGAACAATACCTGTGATAACTGCATCGGAAGCCTCATCCTCAAGCCTGGCTGGGAGAGCTAACATCAGGGCTGGGCCCCACCACTTTGAACTACATCTCTGGGACGGCCTCCTGCTAGCTGGCCTCCACCTCTAGCGGTCTGACCTCCACCTCTAATATCTCTACCTCCACCTCTAGCACCTCTACACCCACCTTTAGCTGGATGAGCGAGCGGTGGAACACTCGATGCCTGAAACATGGCACGGGAACCCTGATGCTGAAAGCTGCTCGGTGCTCGAGGGAAAAATCTAGCAATATGCCTCGTATTGCCACAAGTATAACAAGCCCTTGGCTGCTGAGACTGTTGAGCCTAACGACCTGAATAACTACTCTGAAAACTCTGGAGCGGAGGTGCACTGATAGGAGCTAGCGGTGCACTATAGGGCAGCTGATCAGAAAAATGCATATGAGAACCACAACCACCTGGAACACCGTGAGAAGCCTAAAGTGCTGAATGAAATGGCTTGGAAGGATGACCCCTACCAAAAAAATCCCTACATCTAGATGAGGCACCACTGAACCTACCCGAATGACGAGGCCTCTTGTCAGACCCTTGACCACTCCCCTACGATAGAACCATCTAAACTCTCCTAGCTACATTGGTCGCATCCTGAAAAGAAATCTCGCTCCTCGTCTCCTTAGCCATCTGCAATTGAATAGACTGAACGAGTCCCTCAATGAACCTCCTTACTCTTTCTCTCAGTGAGAAGTATAAAAAGAGCATGACGGGCCAAGTCAATGAATCTGGTCTCATACTGAGTGACAGGTATAGAACCCTACTGGAGATTCTCAAACTACTTCCGATAGTTCTCTCTCTGAGTGATAGGAAGAAACACTCTAGAAATAGCTGAGAGAACTGATCCCAAGTCAAAGCTAGTGACCCAACTGGTCTAGCCAAACAATAATCCCTCCACCAAGTCTTGGCGGATCCAGACAAACAAAAAGCAGCAAAGTCGACCTCATTGGTCTCTACTATCCCCATGTTCCGTAGAATCTCATGACAGTTGTCCAAATAATCCCGGGGATCCTCAGAATATGTACCACCAAAAGTAGTAGTAAAAAGCTTGGTGAACCTGTCCAATCTCCATAAGGCATCAGTAGACATAGCTGGCCCCTCACCGGTCTGTGCCACAACACCAGGCTGAACTACCCTAACTGGCTGAGCTACTGGAGTCTGAAACTGGGGAGCCATCTACTCCGGAGTGCGAGTAGCAGGAGTCTGGGATCCTCCAGCCTAAAAGATGGCTGGTGCTACAGGAAGTAAGCCTACCTAGGCGATACTTTCCATAAGACCCGCTAGATGGAACAGAGCATCCTGAAGTACTGGGGTGGCGATGAACCCCTCTGGGACCTGAGCTGGTCCTACTGGAACTGTCTGGGCTGGAACCTCATTATCAAATTCAACCTGAGGCTTCGCCGTTAGTGCTGCTGCTCGAGCTCTAGGCTGAGCCCTAGCACAGCCTCGACCTCTGCCCCTCTAGGAGCTGCTACTAGGGGCTCGGGCTGCTGGTCAACTAATAAAGTGGTACATGTTCTCACCATCTATGAAAGAACGGAGTGGAACTTCAATTAGCATTGAGAAATCGAGTCGCACGACAGGAAAGAATAGATGTGAAGTTTTTCCTAACGCTGTAGCCTCTGGGATAAATACAGACGTCTCCGTACCGATCCCTCAGACTCTACTAAGATTGTCCGTGAATTGTGAGACCTAAGCAACCTAGAGCTATGATACCAACTTGTCACGATCCGAATTTCCCACCATCGGGAGTCGTGACGGCGCCTACTAGCGAAAGCTCAGCAAGCCAATTATTCCAATTATTTAACCCTTTTCATTTTTAAACCCTTAACAATTGTGAGTTAACATTTTATAAACAGCAAAAATAATAAAGCGGAAGAATGAAGTGTAACAATTTAAAATAATACCGATACAAATCCATAAACATAAGATACCCAGAACTGGTGTCACAATCTCACAGACTATCTAAGAATACTACAAATAGGGCCCGAACAATATAGATACATGTCTGTCTCTGAAATAGTAAAGAACACAAGAAAAACTAGATAGGAAGGGGACGCCAAGGACTGCGGACGCCTGCAGGACTACCTCGGGTTGCCTGATGGACTGAAGGCAGCAACCTCACTGTGGTCCAAAACCTGCAGCACCGGGATCTGCGCACAGTGCAGAGTGTAGTATCAGCACAACCGACTCCATGTGTTGGTAAGTGCCTAGCCTAACCTTGGCGAAGTAGTGACGAGTCTAGGACAAGATTACCAAATAAACCTGTGCAGTTATATCATATACAACAAGTAATAGTGACAGAAACTAGCAGTTAAAGATGGGAAGGGGAAACATGCTGCGGGGAACATCATGTACAAACAAAATCTCAGTAAAGATGTGAAAGGAACACGAAAATGCAATGGTAAGCAAGAATAAGTAAATCAATGACAAGTGCATGGCATCACCCTTCGTGCTTTTACTCTCGTCCTTACCATAAGAATCAATATAATCGGCACGGCATCACCCTTCGTGCTTTTACCACACATAATCATGACAGGAAATTATCCTTCGTGCATTATCACTCATATCACGACACGACATTGTACATCATGCGGCACGACATCACCCTTCGTGCCTTTATCTTACAATATTAGCACGACATCACCCTTCGTGCATTAACACTCTCAAAATCATGCACGACATCACCCTTCGTGCTTTACACTCTTCCTCACCCAAGCAACAATCACAAAGCAATTTGGGCAAGGGAATGAATAATATCACAATAAAATCTCTCCAAGGGAACACGAGCATAACAACAATATCCCGACAAGGGAAACAATATCATGAATAATAACATCCCGGCAAGGGAGATAATATCAAAAGCAATAACATCACGGCAAGGGAGACAATATCATAAACCTCCTCTCTTTTCCACAATTACTTCATAACTCAATTCTCAACTTGAGACAACACTCTACAATGTTCAATTATCAATAATACTTCCACAAGCGTTGTTCAACAATAGAAATCATCATATAAAGCATGAACAATACGAAACGGAGTCACATCAATCATAGTATAAGACTCAGGGCATGCTTGACACCGACGTATAAATACTCGTCACCACACATATACGTTGCACTCAATAATTAACACATAGCAAATAAGACACAACTCCTAATCACTTAAGCTAAGATTAGACCAAACACTTACCTCAATGCCACGAACACAATTCAAGCCTCAACTACCGCTTTACCTCTTGTTTCCACTTCCAATTCGCTTGTATCTAGCCACAATTTACTTAACGATATCAATAAATGCTAAATGGATCAATTCTAATGCATAAAAATAAGTTTTCTAAAGATTTCCCCAAAAAGTCAAAAATTGACCCCGGGCCCACATGGTCAAAACCCAAGGTTCGAACTAACACCCGATTACCCATTCACCCACGAACTCAAATATATAATTTGTTTTGAAATTGGACCTCAAATCGAGGTCCAAATCCCCAAAATTTGAAAATCCTAAGTTCTACCCAAAACACCCAATTTTCCACCATGAAAACCCTTGATTTTGAATTGAAATCATGTGAAAAGATGTTATAGATTAAAGAAAATGAGTTAGAAATGACTTACAATCTATTTGGAGAAGAACTTTTCTTTGGAAAATCGCCCAAGAGAGCTTAGGGTTTGAGGGAGTTTGAAAAATGAAGAAAATTTCGTCTAAGTTTGATTTTACACAGGCGCAAATATCACATTTGTGATGTCATGTTCACAAATGCAAACTCATAATTGCGGCCAAAGCTTCGCAATTGCGAAGGAAGGCCTGCCCTGTTAACCTTGCAAATGCGAAAGACTGTTCGCAATTCCGAACACTGTTGGAGTCGCTTTTGTTACTGGAGCTTCGCAAATGCGAAGGTCACCCCCTGCCCAGTCATGGCAAATGCGATTTTTAGTCGTACATGCGAGCTTGCATTTGCGAGCCAGGCTTCGCAATTGCGAAGCCTGCAGACCTGCAATGCACCGACAGTTTTCCTAAGTCCAATTTCACTCCGCGGCCTATCCAAAACTCACCCGATCCCTCGGGGCTCCAAACCAAACATGCAAGCAAGTCCAAAAACATCATACGGACTTGCTCGTGTGGTAAAATCATCAAAATAACATCAACAACCATGAATTAAGCCTGAAATTCATGAATTCACTCAAGAACATCAAAATTTCCAATTTCTCAAATAAAGGTCTGATTTATACTGAATGGACTCCGATTCTTACCAAACTTCACAGATTCAACTTAATTATTATATAAGACCTATACCGGGCTCCGAAACCAAAATACAAGCCCGATACTATCAATTTCAAACCTCTTTTCATTTCCAAAAACTCTTATAATTTTAGTTAAACAATTTCATTAAAAAATTCATTTCTCGAGCTTGGGACCTCAGAATTCGATTCTGGGCATATGCCCAAGTCCCAAAACTTACTACGGACCCTACGAGACCATCAAATTACGAGTCCGAGTTCGTTTACCAAGAATATTGACCAAAGTCAACTTTATTTAATTTTAAAAGCCAATTTCCTTATTTTACTTAGTTTTCACATAAAAACTTTCCGGAAATGTGTTCGGACTGCTCACGCAAATCGAGGTGATACAAAAGGAGGTTTTTAAGGCCTCGAAACACAAAATTTATTTTCAATACGAGCGATGACCTTTTGGGTCATCACAACTTTCACCATAAATAAAATAATATTTATAACACTCCCCCCTTTAATATCTATTCAACAGATAATATGCCTTATTAAAACCTTAATTAAAATAATATCTAGAGGAAAAATATTCTAGTGAAGGAAAAAGAGTACACGTATCTAACAATACGTCTTTTGGTTGCCTCGTTAAAAACTTTGCATAGATGTTATGACCCCGGTTCGCCCTCCGTGAACCATTGTGACGATACCTAGTCTCTACAATTAGGTAAGCCTAAATTGCAGAAATTAAACGATTTAAGACAAGATTAGAGTAATAAAACCGTGTTTAAAAGTGTCGCTCGGCATACACAATATTTAACTCTCAAACCAATACATACTTCCAAGACCCGGAAACCCATGAATCACAAGCTAAAGATATTACATAGTGCTCTAACTCCAGAATAGTCTAAAACAAGTAAATACAGATGGACTGCAACTACAAGAGAGAATAGAGAGAAACTCCTCGGTCTGCGGACGCGACAGATATACTTCGAAGTCTCCGAAGGGTCGCCTCACCTCAAGGATGGTAAGTCTGAGTCAAGGTACCTGGATCTGCACATGAAAAACATGCACAGAAAGGGCATGAGTACACCACGGCGGTACTCAACAAGTGCCAAGCCTAACCTCGGACGGGTAGTGACGAGGAAGGTCAGGGCCCTACTGAGGTTAAATAAAATATAAAGTTCAACAGTGTAGAACAAAATAGTATAAATAAGTACAATACTAAAAGTAACACAAGATATAAAGGACAACAACAACTATTACAGAGACAAGGTAAACACAGAAAGAAATGCGGTTCAGCACCAAAATAACAATCGGGGATCTTCTAAGATACCGTCCTGTAGTTCCAAATATACATATCCAATGGATCTCCTGGGATCCCGTCCCGTAGTCCAACTTATAGTGCGCGAGGATCTACCGGAATCCCGTTCCATAGTCCTAAATGTAAATACCTAGTATTGGGGAATCTACCGGGTGCATTCCTGTAGTTCCATATAACTGTGCAGGAGGATCTACCGGAATCCCACATCCGTAGTCCCAAAATAAACAGACAAGGGGAGCTACCGGAATCTCACATCCATAGTCCCAATGTAAATACACAACAACAACAGGAAAATATATCGAAATGACAATTTCATATTAAGGCAAACAAGTGATTCTAGCCTAGCATACTGCACATAATTTAGGTAAGGCAGTTGGAGAAAATAAAGCAATTAAGTCACGTAGACATGCTTTCCTAAGCTAACAACATGCTTACTAGTGCAAGTAATAAAAACAGGAAAGGAAACATACTAGTAATTACGTAATGAAAACTGGATTTTCAATAATTAGCACAAGTACGCACTCGTCACCTCACGTATAAGGCATTTTAATTAACAGTAATACCAAAATCCTAAGGGGAAGGTCCCCCACACAAAGTTAGGCAAGCCACTTACCTCGAACCGGCTCAAAATCAACCCGAAACCACGCTCTTGTCATGAGTACTCGACTCCAAATGGCCCAAATTTATTCAATTCAATTGCATAACGTATATAACACTTCAATTAACTAATTCTACAAAGAAATTCTAAGCTAATACACGAAATTAGGTAAAATGACCAAAATGCCCCTCAAGGCCACATCTCGGAATCAGGTAAAATTTATATTTTCAGAATCCTCATACTCTCACGAGTTCGTGCATACCAAAATTATCCAAATCTAAGGTCAAATTCCCAATCAAAAGTCGAATTTTAGGTCTAAGAACTTTCTTCCAACTTTGCCCCAATTTTCATCTCCTATCCAAAATTAAATGATGAAACTAACTATAGATTGATGGAATATAACTAGAAAGGGTTAAAGAATTGTTACCCACTGATCTCCTCTTCAATTTCCTCTCAAAATCGCCCTCTCCCGAGCTCCAAATTGAATTTCCAACTTTTGAAACTAAACCCTCGAAATTTCAAAATTTTGCCCAGCTGTTACCGCATCTGCGGTCCTGGGACCGCTTTTGCGAAACACAGGTCGATCTGCGACTTCTCACTTAAAACAAATCTTCTGCATCTGTGACTCTCCATCCGCAGATGCAGTACTGCTCCTGCGGAAATCCTACCGCTTATGCGGTCCCTGCTGAACTTCCTCATTTCCGCTTCTGTGATAGATCCGCCGCTTTTGCGGCTCCGCACCTGCGGTCCCACACTCGCAGGTGCGGTTATGACAGAAGAACTGCTGAAGCTGCAACTCCAAAGTTCCAAAAATCTTTTCGTCAACTATCTGAAATCATCCCGAGGCCCCCGGGACCTCAACCAAACCTACCAACATATCCCATAACTTCATTCAAACTTGTTCCAACCTTCGGAACGCACAAAACAACATCAAAACACCTATTTTTCATCAGATTCAAGCCTAAGAATTCCAAAAACTCTAAAAATACGCTTTCAATCAAAAAGTCTATCAAACCTCATCCGAATGACCTGAAATTTTGCACACACGTCACATTCAACACTACGGAGCTACTCCAACTTTTAGAATTCCATTCTGACCCTCGGACCAAAATCTCACTATCAAACCGGAAACTTCAAAATTCGACCTTTCGGCATTTCAAGCCTAAATTAGCTACGGACCTCCAAAACACAATCTGAACACACCCCTAAGTCCGAAATCACCCCAACGGAGCTAACAGAACCAACGAAATACCATTCCGAGGCCGTCTTCACACTGCTCCGATCACGGTCAAACTTTTCAACACTAAAGCTCTCATTTAGGGACTAAGTGTCCCAAAACTCTCCAAAACTCAAAACTGAACATCCCGACAAATCAAAATAGCAGGAATAACACGGGGAAAGTAGTTAGTAGGGGATCAGAGCATAAATTCTTAAGACGACCGTCTGGGTCGTCACATCCTCCTACACTTAAACATTCGTTCATCCTCGAACGAGCATAAAGACATACCTGAAGTAGTGAAAAGATGAGGGTAACGACTGCACATATCCTGCTTGGTCTCCCAGGTCGCCTCCTCGACCGGCTGACCCCGCTATTGAAATTTCACTGATGCAATGTTCTTTGACCTCAACTTTATAACCTGCCTGTCCAATATCGCCACTGGCTCCTCAACATAAGATAGATCCTTGTCCAACTGGACTGAACTAAAATCTAACACGTGCGACGGATCACCGTGATACCTCCGGAGCATTGAAACATGAAATACCGATGAAGTCCTGCCAAGTTGGGAGGTAAGGCAAGCTCATAAGTGATAAGTAGGGATTTTAACGAGTTTCATGCTCTTTCTTGCCTATGCTTTGATTATAAGATGATACAAAATAGTCTCAAAAGGCTTATAAGTTGTGCTTGATTGCAGGTTTGATCGACAAAGTGACAAAATGTCAAAGATCGGCTCAAAAGGAGTGAAACTTGCTCAAGTATCAAAGACAAAGTAACCTGAGGGCAAACAAGCCTAGTGCGGACCGCACAAAGTCTAATGCGACCGCACTAGGTGATTCAGAGAGATGGAAAAACCAAACTTCAGACAACACGGTCGTAGTACACGTTGCACGGTCCACGGTGAAGGTTCTGCAGCCGCACCACCTTTTTGTGCGGTTCGCGGAAGAGAGATTCAGAGAGATGGAAAATGCCAAAGTTCAACCCATGCGGTCTATAACCTGAGGGCAAACAAGCCTAGTGCGGACCGCACAAAGTCAAATGCAGCCACACTAGGTAATTCAAAGAGATGGCAAAACTAGGCTTCAGACAACGCGGCCGCAATACACGTTGCGCGGTCCGCGGTGAAGGTTCCGCGGCCGTACTACCTTTTTGTGCGGTCCACGGAAGAGAGATTCAGAGAGATGGAAAATGCCAAAGTTCAAGCCATGCGGTCCGCGGTCATGATTGTGCGGACCTCCGTGGCCGCGGTCCATTCTACGCGGTCCGCGGAACCCAAGTTCAGAGAGCCCAGAATTGAAATCCAAGAGCCTAGTGCGGCCGCGGTCCATTTTATGCGGCCCGCACTGACCCCGCAGGGATATTTTTGTCCAATTTTTTCAGCCTAGTATAAATAGAATATTTTACCATTTTTTAGGTTAGCTGATATATCTAGAACTGAGCTGCGCTCGTGGGATCCTCATCTGTAGCCATTTTGGCATTTTAGCTTCAAATTAACGATAGATTCTTGTATTTTAATTTAGTATTTAATTAATATGCCTTGTTCTTCATCTATTTCTCTATTTTCTCCTTCAAGTATGAGTAGCTAAACCCATTAGTTAGGGTTGTGGCTCAATCCTAGAGTGAGTAATTGATGGGTGTTGCCATCTATTGTTAGATTGACTATGAGTGTTTGTTATTTGGGTCAATATTATGATTTAATCTATGAATTGGTGGTTGCAAACACTGGTTTGTGCTAAGTTGACTTGGCTCTTCTTGAGAACGACAACCTAAGTCTCCAAAACTGACCCAACAAGGAATTGGGATAGACTCAAGAGAATTTATAATCCCAATTAAAGGGTTAAACCTCGAGAGAGTAATTACCCAACTTGAACGCTAGTTGATTGAGCTAATTTGCCTACCCATTTGGTCTCAAGAGAGTCAATTAGGCAAAATCACTCTCTCTACCGAGAGGTGTAAGAGTGGGTAAAATTGTGCAACGGTTATAACATAAGCCCCAATTATGTCAATCGAACCTTAGTAATATCTACCCGTCAATTAGCCACCTAGGTAATGTCACGACCCTCGTGCCCTTCTTCCCATTATATACAACTTAACAATTATCTCGTAGCATAATCTAGTTTTAATTAATAGTTTGATAATAGTAGTTTATAATCAAAAAACCCAAAAACGTATGGAAGTGACATTTGGAATTATTACATAACTCTAGTCTAGATAGATACTCGACTCCATTCCTAGCTCCCTGTGGAAATCGATCCCGACCCTCATATCGGGTAAAAGCTATTGCGACCCTCTCTTCCTACTTTTTAGTAGTGTGGAGTTGGCAGTGATCACTTTTTGGCGCCATTGCCGGGGAGCTATCAATTTTGGCTATCTATTTAGTTAGTTTCGTGTATTGTTCTTCTTTCCTTCTTTGTTACTTACTTGTTTGTGTCATTACTCAGGTACCAACATGGCTTTAAACAATGCTAATGATCCTCTTTGAAACGTGATAGCGGGGGAGGAGGTAGATGATCTTGAGCAAGATGAGGTGCCCCTTGCACCTCAAGGTCAACGGAGAGGCCGGAATGCCAATGCTAATCCAAATGATAATATTCCAGACCCTCCCCCGGTTCCTCCAAGAGTGGCTCCCAAAGTATTACCGAACCAGAGCTGCACAAGTGCTATTATCCCACCCGAATCCGGGCGGGCAACTTTCAGATAACCAATGTGATGTTAACCTTACTTGAGCAGCGTGGGTACTTCATGGGTGCTGCAAATCAAAATGCCTACAAACATCTCAAGGGGTTTGTAGATATATGCTGGGGGAGCAAACAGATGAATGTATCCGAGGATGCGTTGAGATTGAGACTTTTCCCGTTCTCACTTCGGGGAAAGGCATTGGATTGGCTCGAGAGACTCCCTAGCCATTCCATCACAACTTGGGATGAGTTGGCGGATAAGTTTATTGCCAAATTCTTCTCTCCTAGTCATATGGCGGCACTTCGAGATGAAATATTAGCCTTCAAGCAAGAGCCAACGGAACTTTGCATGAGATTTGGGAGCGGTATAGAATGATGGTAAAGGAGTGCCCAAATAATGTTATGACCGAGGCCATGATCCAACAAACCTTCTACCGGGGCATAAATACTACAAATCAATGCATTGTTAACCAATTGGCTGGGGGAAATTTTATGAAGATTTCTTATGAGGAGGCATGTGATGTACTTGATGAAATGGCGGACACTTCTTCAGCATGGCAGAGTAGAGCAAATGTGCCTCAAGGTGACCCTACGATTATCTATTTGCACAAGAAATTACATGATCACGGGCAAGCGATAGTTGAGCTTACTACTACTATGAACCAATTGGCAAAGGCGCAGTTGCAGCAAATCCAAACTCCGCACCAAGTCAACACAATGGAAGGTTTCACTATGCTTAAGAGAAGGCAAAGAGGGCAACAATCTCAAGGGAATTGTGAACAATATGACAATGATAGTAGTGGTTTTTCAAATGAGTGTTATGATGACCAAAGTGAAGAGGTTCAATATGTCAACAACTATCAAGGCAATAGAAGCAACTCTTCCAACCAACAATGGCGACCCCAAGAAAATTGGGGAAATCAACAACAAGGCAGAGGTAATTGGAATAACAACAATCAACAACAAGGCGGAGGTAATTGGAACAACAACAATCAAAACAACAATTGGGGTAATCAAGGCAACCAAGGGAATTGGAATGGTAATAACAATAATTGGAGCAACAACAACAATCAAGGCGGGTGGAACAACAATGGAAACCAAGGCAACCGGGGGATGGGCTTTCAAAGGCCCCCAATGTACCAACAACCGAGCAATCTACCCCCTTTCCCTTCTCAAGGTCCTAGTTCTTCCGGAGGTGATATGGGAAGAATTGAAAGTATGTTCGAGAAAATGATGAAAAAAACCAAGATTCCGATGCTCAATTGGCTTCTCATAATACATCTATCCGGAACTTGGAGGTGCAATTAGGCCAAATCTCTCAAGCGTTGAATACTCGTCCCAAGGGTGCTCTACCAAGTGATATGGTAGTGAACCCGATGGGTGGAAATAACAATTATGTGATGGCGGTTACAACAAGAAGTGGGAGAGGCGGTGATGTGAATTCCTCAAAGCAAAAGCAAGTTGTGGATGAAGATGTTGAGTTGCGGGATGATGATGTACCTTTGATTGTTAAAGATGTGGTTGAAGAGAATGTGAACAATGATGTGAGGATTGATATTGATGAGGCCGAGGTAGAGACCCAAGATGTCGTGAACCCGTCTAGGAAACACGTGATTGACATGCTCGAGCCGGTTGTGCCAAAAGCCAAGGCTCCTTTGCCAAGGCCACCTCTACCTTATCCTCAGAGGCTCACGAAGTAGAAGAATGATAATCAGTTTAAAAAGTTCATTGACATGATGAAGAGCTTATCTATTAATGTGCCTCTGGTGGAGGCACTTGAACAAATGTCGGGTTATGCAAAATTCATGAAAGACTTGGTTACAAAGAAGTGTTCTATGGATTGTGAAACTATAAAGATGACCCACCAAGTTAGTGCTCTAGTGCATTCATTGGCCCCGAGGCTTGAAGATCCCGGTGCTTTCACCATTCCTTACACCATTGGGAGTGCGGATTTTTCTAAAACTCTTTGTGACTTGGGAGCTAGTATCAATTTGATGCCCTACTCGATTTTCAAAACTTTGGGTATCGGGCAACCTAGGCCAACTTCAATGAGACTTCAAATGGCGGATTGATCGATGAAGCTACCTTTGGGCATTATTGATGATGTGCTTGTCCAGGTGGACAAATTCATATTGCTGGCCGACTTTGTGATTTTAGATTGTGAAGTGGACTACGAGGTTCCTATTATCTTGGGCAGACCTTTCCTTGCAATAGGGAAGACATTGGTTGATGTTGAAGCGGGTGAGCTCACTTTCCGAGTGGGAGATAAAAAGGTCATTTTCCGCGTTTGCAAATCTATGAAGCAACCCAATAGCACCAAGGTGTGCTCATTTGTAGACCTTGTCACAACTGTGATTGTGGATGATACCAGTGCTATGATCAACATGGAAGATCCTCTTGAAGTAGTGCTCTTAAACATGGATATCAATGATGATGCTAGTAGAGTGGAGTGCGTCAATGCCCTACATGGGATGAGCTCTTATTCTTATGAGCTGAGGAAATTATCTTTGGATCTTGAAAATTGGAAAACTCCACTAACAAAGCCATCAATTGAGGAGCTACCGGTGTTGGAGTTGAAACCACTTCCTCCACACCTCAGATATGAATTCTTAGGCTCAAATTCTACTTTACCACTTATTCTTTCTTCTTGCCTTACTAACATGCAGGTTGAGGCCACTTTAGCGGTGCTTCAAAAGCGAAAAGGGCAATTGGATGGACTCTAGCTGACCTTCGGGGAATAAACCCCACATTTTGCATGCACAAAATCATCTTGGAGGAGGATGCAAAGCCTTCCTTGGAGCATCAAAGAAGATTAGATGAGGTGATGCAAGAAGTGGTGAAGAAAGAGGTTATCAAGTGGTTAGACGCCGATGTGGTTTATCCTATTTCTGACAGTTCTTGGATTTCTCCGGTGCAATATGTGCCGAAGAAGGGTGGTATGACTGTGGTGACCAATGACAACAATGAACTCATTCCTACTCGCATGGTCACCGGGTGGAGAGTATGTATGGATTACCTTAAGCTAAACAAGGTGACCCGAAAAGATCATTTCCCATTGCCATTCCTTGACCAAATGCTAGATCGTCTTGCGGGGCATGCTTTCTATTGCTTTTTGGATGGTTACTCGGGGTACAATCAAATTTTAATTGCCCTGGAGGACCAAGAGAAGACAACTTTTACATGTCCTAATGGCACATTCGCTTTCTCTCGAATGCCATTTGGATTGTGTAATGCTCCGACGACCTTCCAACGTTACATGATGGCTATTTTCACCGACATGGTAGAAGATATCTTGGAGGTTTTCATGGATGATTTCAGCGTGGTTGGGGATTCTTTTGATGAGTGTCTGAAAAATTTGGATAGAGTATTGGCCTGGTGTGAAGACACCAACCTTGTTCTCAATTGGGAAAAATGTCATTTCATGGTAGAAGAGGGTATAGTGTTTGGTCACAAAATATCGAAGCGAGGAATTGAAGTGGATAAAGCCAAGATAGAGGTGATTTCGAGGCTTCCTCCCCCTACTTCTGTCAAAGGGGTGAGGAGTTTCCTTGGGCACGCAGGTTTTTACCGGAGGTTCATAAAGGATTTTTCTAAAGTGGTACACCCTTTGTGCAAGTTGCTAGAGAAAGATGCAAAGTTTTTGTTCGATGAGAGTTGTATGCAAGCATTCGAGCTTCGCAAGCTCAAGTTGACTTCTACCCCCATCATTACCACACCAAATTGGAGCTTACCTTTCGAGCTCATATGCGATGCTAGTGACATTGCGGTTGGGGCTATTTTGGGCCAACAGATCAACAAGATGTTTCATCTGGTGTACTACGCAAGCAAGACCATGAATGAGGCTCAAAGGAACTACACAGTCACCGAGAAAGAGTTGTTGGCTATTGTATTTGCTATGGATAAATTCTGACCTTACCTTATGGGGGCCAAAGTTATAGTGCACACCGATCATGCCGCCCTTAGGTATTTGATGACCAAGAAAGACTCCAAGGCGAGATTGATGAGATGGGTGTTACTTCTTCAAGAGTTTGATCTAGAAATTGTTGACCGGAAAGGTAGTGAGAATCAAGTGGCGGACCACTTGTCCCGTTTGGATGAGGAGGGGAGGCCTTGTGACGGCGTTGAGATAAATGATTCATTTCCCGACGAGCAACGCCTTGCGGTGTCAATGAATGGAATGCCATGGTTTGCTGATGTTGCCAATTATATCGTTACTGGAATAATCCCGTGTGAGCTCTCTTCTAAACAAAGGAAGAAGCTCAAGCGGGATAGTTAAAATTTCTATTGGGATGAGCCATACTTGTTCAAGATTTTCACGGACGGTGTGATTCGTAGATGTGTTCCGGAGGAAGAACAATTGAGTATCTTAGAGACTTGCCATTCTTCACCCTATGGTGTCCATTATGGTGGGGTGAGGACTGTTCGAAAGTTCTTAGTTGTGGATTCTATTAGCCCACCTTGTTCAAAGATGCAGGCGATTTGGTGAAGAGGTATGATGAGTGCCAAAGAGCGGGCGAAATTTCAAAAAGGGATGAGATGCCTCTCAATACGATTCTAGAAGTGGATATCTTTGATGTTTGGGACATCGATTTCATAGGTCCATTTGTTAGCTCTTGTGGGAACACTTACATTCTCATGGCGGTTGATTACATCTCAAAATGGGTTGAAGCCGTGGCTTTGCCTAACAATGAAGCCCGGAGTGTTGTGGCATTTCTTAAAAAGAGCATCTTCACAAGGTTTGGCACTCCTCGTGTGATTATCAGTGATGAGGGGTCTCATTTTTGCAACAAAGCTTTCGACACGTTGCTTTCCAAGTACGGTGTCAATCATAAGGTTTCTACCCCCTACCATCCTCAAGCTAGTGGTCAAGTGGAAGTCTCCAACAGAGAAATTAAGAGCATCTTGTCAAAAATTGTCAATGTTAATAGGATTGATTGGTCGAAAAAGTTGGATGACGCTCTATGGGCTTATTGGGCGGCTTACAAAACTCCGATCGGAATGTCTCCATATCGGTTGGTGTTTGGAAAAGCTTGTCATCTTCCGGTTGAGTTAGAGCATAAGTCCATGTGGGCTTTGAGGAAGTTGAATTCAGAATGGGATGTTGCGGCAAATCTTCGTGTTGAACAACTGAATGAGCTCGATGAGTTTAGATTCCATGCCTACTTAAGTTCATCCTTATATAAGGACAAAATGAAGTACCTTCACGACAAATATGCTCGGGGTAAGGAGTTCAAGGTTGGAGATATGGTTCTCTTGTTCAATTCCCAGTTACGTCAGTTTTAGGGTAAGCTCAAGTCAAAGTGGAGTAGGCTATTTGAAGTTGTGTTCGTGATCCCATTTGGTGCTCTTGATCTAAGGAACAAAAATGGTGAAGTTTTCAGAGTTAATGGGCACCAGGTCAAGCATTACCTTGGGAAGTTTGATGACAGCCACGTGGTGGCGCTTCTTCATCTAAAGTGATGTGATGGTAACATGTGTCGTGCTGTGACGTTAAATCAGGCGCTTCTTGGGAGGCAACCCTTGTCTTTTTATTCTTGTTTTCTTTGATTTTCTTTGTAGTGTAAGATTTATTTTTGAGCTAATTGGTTGTGAGATGTTGCAGGGATTGTGTTGATACAGTGCAAAATATGATGAACAAATTGAACAGTCGCTGAAGTTGCCAGTGCGGCCGCATTGCACTTTGTGCGGTCCGCACTAGTATGAACCAAGTGAGGAACTCTCTAAAGTTTGCCACCGCAGCCGCATGCCATTTAGTGCGGACCGCGGTGGACCTCCGCGGTCGCGGTCTATTTTGTGCGGATCGCAGAGGTTGCCTTCTCAAACTTCTTCTGAACAAACCCAGCGCGGTCCGCAGTCCATTTTGTGTGGCCGCACTGGTAGGTAAGACCGGGTCCCACATGTTTTTCTATAAATAGACCATAGGGGTCACCGGTTACCCTTTTCGAAAAATTGATTCTTAGAGACCTAAAAATTACTATTCATCTTCCCTCTTCTTCGTACTAGCTTGTTTGCATTGTGTTTCTTCACTTATTCTCAATATCTGGTAACAATTCAACCACTTCTTGTTATTTTAATTATTTAATTTTATTTTATGTCCTTTTCTATCAAATGTGTAGTCTCCCCCCCCCGTAATTCGTCAATTTTGATGTTAGTTTAGTTTAACTGTTAAGTTTTATGTGTCTGCGGAGTATTATTAACTGGGTAAATTGAGTAGGGACAAAGTTAGGTGAAAACTTGAACAAAAAGGCAAAACCAATGAACCCTATCTTAGTGCGTTGACTAAGTACCCTCCGTGGACCGCGGTCCCTTTTGTGCGGTCCGCGGTACCACTTTGTGCGGACCGCGGTGCTTATATTCTGAAAGATTGACCTATTGCCCAGCGCGGCCGCACTACATTTTGTGCGGTCCGTACTGGCCCACCGCGGGCGTGATGCTACTTTGTGCAGGCCGCGGTGGTTATATTCAGAGAAGTGGATTTTTAGACCTTGCCTCAATGCGGACCGCGGTTGCTTTTATGCGGTCCACGGTGTCCCTAGTGTGGCCGCACTCCTTTTTGTGCGGCCCGCGCTGCACTGTTTCTGCAACTTGTGGCTTATGTTCTGCAATTCATTTTCCATATCTGTTTCACTATTTGTGCTGATACTAACAAAGCTAGATGTTTGTGCTTGCAAACAATGGTCAAACAAAGAGGCAAAGGATCGAAACAACCCGGCCAAGGTGATTCCTCCCGGGGAGGGAAGCAAAGGTTGGTAAAACTCACTCCCCAGGCTAGAAAAAACATAAAGAATATGAGGAAAGCAATCAAAGCAGCTGACAGAGCCATTGACAACTCGGGGAGTGAGTACGACCCCTCCTGGGAGATCTCTTCGGATTCAGTCTCACTATACATCCCGTATCCGGAGAGGGCCATACATAGAGACTCTCCTCCCTCTTCCCCCGATGTCCAAGCTTCAGTCAACATTTCTTCTGGGTCATCTGAGGGCTCAGCAGCAGGTAGTGGGAAAGAATACTCTACCTCTCCCACAACTTCAATATCTAGAGAGGGTGCTAGAGGTGATGAGGGAGATGATGAGGTACCTGGGGGTGGTGTGCCTCAGGTTGGGGATGTTGACCGGACTAGAAATCCCGTTGTTTGGGAAGATAGATTCATCAGCCAGGTGGCATTCCACAAGTTTAGGGAATGGTGGCCGTCACGAAAGTTGATTCTTGAGAGGAGCTTCATTGACAGAGACGTTCTACCCCTACACCCCAATGTGCATAGACAGTTTCGAGCTCGAGTGGGTTGGGAGCACTTTATAGATGATTGTGTGAAGGCGAATGAGCACATGGTCAAGGAGTTTTATATCAATGTGGCCCACATCTTGAAGGGCACCAAAGTAACCAAGGTGCGAAACAAAAATGTGGTGTTTACCGGGAAGGCACTGAATGAATACCTAGGATTCAATGAAGAAGATGAGTCCCTTTACAATGAAAAGTTGGCAATGGGCGAGGAGGTTTGTCCGTGGTTAGCTTCATACCTGGCAATCCCGGGTACTTTTCCAGAGTGGTTGACAGCACGAGCCAAAATCCTTCGGAGGACCTTTAACTTTGAGGCTAGGGGGTGGTTGACTTTTGTGTGCAATCGGCTTGACCCCACTACCCATGATCAGACTATTCCACTTGTCCGGGCTGTTCTTGTTGCATCTATTATGGCGGGATACCCTATCAACGTGGGCAATGTGATGTCCCACGTCATTCCTACAGTGGGGCTTGAGCATGACCAGAACTACCCTTTTCCCAACACCCTCACTATGTATTTCTGGGACCTGAAGGTGGAGAAGAGACATTTTGACATCAAGTTCAAACCTGTGGCTCCATTTTTGTGGTATAGTTTGAAGGGGTCAGACAACTCCAAGGACAAGAATTACAAGCCGCCTACTTCTGCCCCAACTGGCCAGTCTGAAGAGCCGGTTGCGGTAGAGCCCTCCACTGAGCCTACCTCCACAGTTGCTGACATGCCTCCCGGACCTTCCACTACTGCTGGTCCTTCAACTTCAGCTAGCCTGGGGATTCCATCTTCTCGGGCCCATCCTATCATTGCCCACCAGCTCAGCCAAACACTTCATAGCTTGAACAACCGGATGGCGATTGCTTTATCCAAGTTGTCTACATTGACCTCCACCATTGCGGCTCAGTCGGCTCCACAACCAGTGCATGTGCTCTAGTCTATCGAGCATTCACTTAAGGAGATTCTTGCCAACCAGCAGAAGATCTTTGATTCTCAGGCTGCTTTGGCTAAGGCAGTGGATTCACATGGTAAGGCCCTGAAGGAGCTTGCCAGGGAGCACAAGAAGTTGCGCAAAACACGGGCTTCCAAGGAGTCTGTGAAGGAGATTAGAGAGGATGTGGACAAACTGAAGGTAGACCAACTGACTTTAGATTTGCTATTTAAGGATCCAGCTCTAGCAGCAGTACCAGCAGCAGAGCCATATCAGGAGTAGAAATAGAGGCTTCCAAAGAAGAAGAGGAAGCTCTCTAGTGCATATGAGGCGATCATCTAGTTGGCGGACCCACCGAAGGCTTCCTCCAGTCAGCCACAGGATGTTCCTGATATTCAGCCCGTCCAGGTCCAGGCCCCAATCCCAATAGCTGAGTAGTAGGAGACCGGGAACCAGTCTGAGGTTCCCACGCATACAGAGGACCCGGGGACCACTGATGATCCCATGCTGACGGACACGGCTTAGGGAGTTCCCATATCCTTTCCTTATACTTTTTGGTGCTTATTTTTTTAGTTGGCATTGGGGACAATGCCAACTTTTATTTGAGAGGGTACGCCCTACATTTTTGGATGACTGTATATATTGTTACATTTTATGTCTCCTTGATTTTCATCTTTGATATGTATATAATTTTACGTTTAGTTACTTTTATCGCACTTTTTATCTTTTATTTGGTCTGTATATAAAGTTACATTATTGTATATATTCATCCCCCGTTGTATATTCAAATCCCCTATTATACATATTCATTCTATTTTCTATTTTTGTAATTTTTTTTGTTTTTAGCTTCTTATATAGGCTCGTAGCTTCTTGTTTCATTTTTGGCGCTTTCAATAAGCCTTTGGTTTTCTTAATGCCACAGTTCTTTTCAAAGGTGGAGTATTGTGTGAACCGGATGGCTCTTCCCGATGATGGATGGCGTGACAACTTTCTTAAGGGTTTGAGTCTGTGTTTTGTTTTTATTTTTGGTAGCTTGTAGTTAAGGGTACCTCAAGCAAAGTTTCACTTGGGCCTAACACATTTGCCTTTGATCCCATGGTCAAAGACAAGTTGTTGTGTTTAGGATGGTGAAAGTCGTGACCTTGAGACTCTTGTGTTGACCAAACAATCATTATGTGGTCTTTCGGGACTATTGTGTGCTCAATCGTGTCTAAGGTTGTTGTGGGCCCCGACTCTATGTCTTTAGCAATCCTTGAGCTTGTGTGGTGAGAAATCGAATTGTGAGTCCAAGTCCCGAGCCAATGGTCTAGAACTTGCCCTGAATGTCTGTTGAGGCGAAATCTTGAGTGAAATTTGGCTTGAGAAGTGATTATAGGCTCTCCTTGATCCAAATGATAGTTGAACAATTCCATAGCCCACTAATGATATAATCCCTAGTTAACCCTTTTGAGCCTTAAACCTTTTTCTTTCAAGAACCAATACTATAAGCCTATACCCGTTCTAAAATATACCCTCTCTTGGCACCCGATCTTTCCTTGAGCAATGGCAAAAGTCTAAGTTTGGGGGGAGAGATGAGAAAGGGAACAAAGTGGTAAAAGGTACAAAAGCGAAAAAAGGGAGGAAGGCAATGAAAAAGAAAAGAAAAGAAAACAAAAAGACAAAAAGAAAGGCCAATGTGAAAAAGAATGAAAAGGGATTCAAGAAAAACAAAAGAGAAAAATGTGTGGAAAAAGGAGACACGCTTTGAAGTGCATAAGAAAGAGTGACATTATGTCTCTCTAACCCCTTAAAAAGAAGTGAGATACTCAAAGAGTCAAGAGAATTGTGCCAAATAAATCAAAAGAAGTGCTTAAGGAAAGATGAAACCCATTTAGACCAAAAACTTTTCCTACCCTGAACCAAAAGCCTTCACATTGACTCCTCAAAAGCCCTATATGATCTTGAGTTGAATGACGCTTACATTGGTGGATACTTACATGAGGGGCAAACATATGGTACTTAGAGCCGGACTTGTGGCCTTTCCTTGAGAGAGATGAGTGAATTCCCATTAACCTCAGTTTGTGTGCTAATACTCTAAAAGGTGAGGTTTGCTTAGGGAGAGTTGAGGATGTGTGAGTTTGGGTTCCACAATGACCAAAGTAATTGAGAGAGTTCTTTGATGTAATGAGTCAAATCTTGATGCTCTTGTGTCACACTTGATCTATAGTTTTTCAAAGTTTAAATGTTGTTAATGATTCATTCGTATTGAGGGCAATTGTTAGTCCCAATTGATGTTGTTGAGGTTACTTTAGGATAGTTGGAAATACTTGGATTTTCCCTTAAGGGGTGGGTATTATTTTGTTTGCTTGAGGACAAGCAAATGCTTAAGTTTGGGGGAGTTGATAAGTAGGGATTTTAACGAGTTTCATGCTCCTTCTTGCCTATGGTTTGATTATAAATTGTTACAAAATAGTCCCAAAAGGCTCATAAGTTGTGCTTGATTGCAGGTTTGATCGACAAAGTGACAAAATGTGAAAGATCGGCTCAAAAGGAGTGAAACCTGCTCAAGTATCAAAGACAAAGTAACCTGAGGGCAAACAAGCCTAGTGCAGACTGCACAAAGTCGAATGCGGCTACACTAGGTGATTCAGAGAGATGGCAAAACCAGGATTCAGACAACGCAGCCGCAGTACACGTTGCGCGATCTGCGGCGAAGGTTCGGCGGCCGCACTACCTTTTTGTGCGGTCCACGGAAGAGAGATTCAGAGAGATGGAAAATGCCAAAGTTCAAGCCATGCGGTCCGCGGTCATGATTGTGCGGACCGCGCCAGCTGCCTCTGCGGCCGTGATCCATTCTACGCGGTCCACGGAGCCCAAGTTCAGAGAGCCCAGAATTGAAGTCCAAGAGCCTAGTGTGGCCGCGGTCCATTTTATGCGGCCCGCACTGACCCCGCAGGGGTATTTTTTCCCAGTTTTTTCAGTCTAGTATAAATAGAACATTTTACCATTTTTAGGTTAGCTGATATATCTAGAATTGAGTTGTGCTCGTGGGATCCTCATCTGTAGCCATTTTGGCATCTTAGCTTCGAACTAACGATAGATTCTTGTATTTTAATTTAGTATTTAATTAATATGCCTTGTTTTTCATCTATTTCTATATTTTCTCCTTCAATCATGAGTAGCTAAACCCATTAGTTAGGGTTGTGGCTCAACCCTAGTGTAGGTAATTGATGGGTGTTGCCATCTATTATTAGATTGACTATGAGATTTTGTTATTTGGGTCAATTTTATGGTTTAATCTATGAATTGGTGGTTGCAAACACTAGTTTGTGCTAAGTTGACTTGGCTCTTCTTGAGACAGAGAGCCTAAGTCTCCAAAACTGACCCAACAAGGAATTTGGACAGACTTAAGAGAATTGATAGTTCCAATTAAAGGGTTAAACCTCGAGAGAGTAATTACCCAACTTGAACCCTAGTTGCTTGAGCTAATTTGCCTACCCATTTGGTCTCGAGAGAGTCAATTGGGCAAAATCACTCTCTCTACCGAGAGGTGTGAGAGTGGGTAAAATTGTACAACGGTTATAGCATAAGCCCCAATTATGTCAATCGAACCTTAGTAACATCTACCCGTCAATTAGCCACCTAGGTAATGTCACGACCCTAGTGCCCTTCTTCCTATTAGATACAACTTAGCAATTATCTCGTAGCATAATCTAGTTTTTAATAGTTTGATAATAGTAGTTTATAATCAAAAAACCCAACAATGTATGGACGTGACATTTGGAACGATTACACAACTATAGTTTAGATAGATACTCGACTCCATTTCTAGCTCCTTGTGGAAATCGATCCCGACCCTCATATCGGGTAAAAGCTATCGCGACCCTCTCTTCCTACTTTTTAGTAGTGTGGAGTTGGAAGCGATCAATAAGCAACCTTCCCAACATGCCTCAATATCTCAAAAGGGCCAATAAATCTCGGAATCAACTTTCCTTTCTTCCCGAATCTCATAACACCCTTCATAGGCGAAACCCGAAGCAGAACCTACTCTCCAACCATATAGGAAACATCACGAACCTTCCGGTCTGTGTAACTCTTTTGGACTGGGCTGCACGGAGTCTATCCTGAATCACTTTAACCTTTTTCAAAGCATCCTAAACCAAGTCTGTTCCCAACAATCTAGCCTCACCCGGCTCAAACCAACCCACCGGGGATCTACACCGTCTCCCATATAAAGTCTTATACGGTGCCATCTAAATGCTGGACTAATAGTTGTTGTTGTAGGTAAACTCCGCCAATGGCAAGAACTGATCCCAAGACCCTCCAAACTCAATCACGCACGCACGAAGCATATCCTCAAGAAGCTAAATAGTGCGCTCGGACTGTCCGTCCGTCTGTGGGTGAAATGTTGTACTCAACTCCACCCGAGTACCAAACTCATGCTGAACGGCTCTCCAGAATCATGATGTGAACTGAGTACCTCTATCTGAAATGATGGAAATCGGAATACCATGCAGACGAACAATCTCACAGATATAGATCTCCGCCAACCGCTCCGAGGAATAAGTAGTACACACAGAAATAAAGTGAGCAGACTTGGTGAGCCGATCCACAATGACCCAAATAGCATCTAACTTTCTCAAAGTCTTTGGGAGCCCAACTACAAAGTCCATGGTGATCCGCTCCCACTTCCACTTCGGAATCTCTATTTGCTGAAGCAACCCACCCGGTCTCTGGTGCTCATACTTCACTTGCTGACTGTTAAGGCACCGAGCTACAAATCCAACTATATATTTCTTCATCCGTTTCCACCACTAGTGCTACCTCAAATCCTGATACATCTTCGTGGCACCCGGATGAATGGAATACCGCGAGCTATGGGCCTTCTCCAGAATCAACTCCCGAAGCCCATCAACATTGGGTACACAAATCTGACCCTGCATCCTCAATACCCCATCATCACCAATAGTCACATCTCTGGCATCACCGTGCTGAACCTTGTCCTTGAGGACAAGCAAATGAGGGTCGTCATATTGTCGGTCTCTGATATGATCAAATAAGGAAGACCGAGAAACCACACAAGCTAGAACTCGACTAGGCTCCGAAAGATCCAATCTCACAAACTGGCTGGCAGTGCCTGAACATCCATTGCCATAGGTCTCTCCGATGCTGGTAAATAGGCCAAACTCCCCAAAATCTCTCCCGACAACTTAAGGCATCGACCACCATATTGGCATTGCTCGGGTGATACAAAATAGTGATATCATAATCCTTCAGCAACTCTAACCATCTCCTCTGGCGCAAATTTAGATCCTTTTTCTTGAACAGGTGCTGCAAGCTCCGATGGTCAGTATAAATCTCACAGGGAACCCCGTATAAATAATGGTTCCAGATCTTCAGTGCGTGAACAATGGCAGTTAACTCAAGGTCGTGGACATGGTAATTCTTCTCATATATCTTCAACTGTCTGGACGCATAGGCAATCACCCTACCGTCCTGCATCAACACCGCTCCGAGGCCAATCCTCGAGGCATCATAATAGACCGTATAAGACCCCGAACCTATAGGCATTATCAAAATTAGGGCTGTGGTTAAAGCTGTCTTGAGCTTCTGAAATCTCGCCTCACACTCCTCCGTCCACTGGAACGGAGCACCCTTCTGGGTCAACCTGGTCATGGGGGCTGCAATCGATGAAAATCCCTCCACAAAACGACGGTAGTAACTCGCCAAGCCAAGGAAACTGTGGATCTCCGTAGCTAAGGATGGTCTGGGCCAACTCTGCACGACCTCTATTTTCTTCGGATCCACCTGAATGCACTCACTCGATACCACGTGTCCTAGGAATTCCGCTGAATCCAACCAAAACTCACATTTCGAGAACTTAGCATATAACTTCTTCTTCTCTCAGAGTCTGAAGCACAGTCGTCAGGTGTTGCTCATGATCTTCCCAACTCCGGAATACACCAGAATATCATCAATAAAGACAATGACGAACGAGTCAAGATACGGTCGGAACACACTGTGCATCAAGTGCAAAAAATCTATTGGGGCATTGGTCAGCCCAAATGACATGACAAGGAACTCGTAATGACCATACCGAGTCCTGAAAGTAGTTTTCAGGATATCTGGCTCCCAAATCTTCAACCGATGGCAACCTGAGCGCAAGTCAATCTTAGAAAACACCCGTGTGCCCTGAAGCTAGTCAAACAGATCATCAATACGAGGCAAAGGATAATGGTTCTTCACTGTAACCTTGTTCAACTGGCGATAATCAATACACATACGCATAGAACCATCCTTTTTCTTCACAAACAAGATAAGAGCACCCTAAGGTGATATAGTGGGCCGAATAAAACCCTTATCAAGCAATTCTTATTACTGATCCTTCAACTCAGGAGGAGCCCTACGATACGGAGGAATAGAAATGGGCTGAGTGCCCGACAACAGATCAATGCCAAAATCAATATCTCTATCAGGCGGCATACCCGGAAAATCAGCTGGAAACACATCGAGAAAATCCCGTACTACTGGACTTGAATCAATTGGATGGGTATAAATACTGACATCTCTCACATAAGCTAAATATGCGTCATACCCCTTCTCAACTATACGCTGAGCTTTAAGAAAAGAAATAACTCTACTGGGAGTGTGATCTAAAGTATCCCTCCACACAACACGAGACATACCTGACATAGATATTGTCACGGTTTTGGCGTGACAATCAAGAATAGCATAATGGGGCGATAACCAGTCCATGCCCAAGATAATGTCAAAATCTACCATGCTGAGCAACAATAAATTGGCTCTAGTCTCAAAACCACTAAGGGCAACCAAACACGACCGATAAATGCGGTCCACAACAAGAGAATCTCCCACAGGAGTAGAAACATAAACATGGGAACTCAAAGAATCCCGAGATACACCCAAATGCGGAGCAAAATAAGAAGACACATAAGAATAAGTGGAGCCTAGATCGAATATAACCAATGCATCTCTGTGACAAACCAGTATAACACCTGTGATGACAGAATCAGAGGCAACATTCTCGGTACGGGCAGGAAGGGCATAGTATCTGGCCTGGCCTCCCCCTCTAGGGCGACCTCCACCTCTAGCTGGCTGAGCAGGTGGGGTAGCAACTGGAGCTATAACCATAGCCTGAGAACTCTACGGGGCACGCTGTGGCTTAGAAGTCTTTGAAGGTGTACCCCTCCCAAGTCTGGGGCAATCCCTCACCATATGACGTGTGTTACCATACTTAAAATAAGCTCTAGGAGGACGCAGTGGCTTTGGCTGGCTCGGGCCAAGCCTACTGGACTGACCTCTGAAAGCACCCTGCATAGGAGGCGCGCTAGATACTGGTGGTGCATAATAGGGCTCTTGAGGCCTAGGAGGAGCTAGAATACCACTGGCTACTGGAAGAGCCGAATGAACAGGGCAGCTCATATAACCCCTACCATGATGACCTGCTACTGGGGAACGGGCACTAGAGAAATCGCCCGACTCTCGAGACCTCTTGGCCTCCCTCTCCTCTCTCTCCCTAGCATGCATACCCTCAATCCTCTTAGCAATGGTCACCACCTACTGATAAGAAATATCCATCTCCAACTCACGAGCCATACTAGACTTGATGATGGGAATAAGGACCTCAATAAAATGGCGAACCCTCTCGTGTATAGTAGAAACCAAGGTTGGTGCATGCCTAGCCAAAATGGTGTAACGGATATCATACTCTGAGACAGTCATAGTACCCTGGCGCAAATGCTCAAACTCTATGCGTCATGCGTCCCTGAGGCTCTGAGGAACATACTCTCTAAGGAACAGATCTAAAAACTGAGTCCAAGTTAGTGAAGCAGCCTCATCCATACTGTCTAACTCATAGGTGCGCCACCACTCATAGGCGACTCCTCGAAGCTGGAAAGTAGTGAAGGAAACCCAGCTCGATCCTGATATACCCATGGTAGGGAGAATGCGGTAGCACTCATCTAGAAATTTTAGAGCATCATTCGATGCTAGACCACTGAAAACAGGAGGCTTGTACTTCTTGAGCTTTTCAAGCCTCAACTGGTCATCCTCGAAAATCGCTGCCCTATCCTCGGGCTGAATTGGCACTGCAGGTGGTACGGGAATAATCTCAAGGACCTGCTCAACATGCACTCGTTGCTCGGGAGTGTGAGCGGCGGGAATCTGTACTCCTCCCCCGGCCTGAGATATAGCTGCAGCAAGGGGAAGCAACCCTGCCTGAGCCAGAGTGGTGTACATGCTCATGAACTGTGCTAGAGTCTCCTGAAGAGCTAGAGTAGTAGTAGCAGTAGGCGTGTCAGGTGCCTGGACTCTGACTGGAACTGCTGGTGGTACCTCGGCAGCAGCTCGCGCAGGTGCTCTGGCTACACCACGTGCACGACCTCGGCCTCTACCCCGGCCCCGGCCTCTAACGGCTACAGTAGAGGGCGTAGATGCCTGATCATCTCGGGTAGCGCGTGTCCTTACCATCTGTGAGAGAATAAAATATAGAAGTTTAGAATTGTGATGTCAAAATATCGCACGACAAGGAAGTCAAATGAAGTGGAATTTTTCTAACAATTACATAGCCTCTCATAGATAAGTACAGACGTCTTTGTACCGATCAGCGAGACTCTAATAAACCGGCTTGTGATCCATGACTCCTATGAACCTAGGGCTCTGATACCAACTTGTCACGACCCTGATTCGCCCTCCGTGAACCATCGGTACCTAGTCTCTACAACTAGGTAAGCCTAAATTGCGGAAATTAAACGATCTAAGATAGGATTAGAGTAATAAAATAGTGTTTAAAAGTATCGCTCGGCATACACAATATTTAACTCTCAAACCAATGCATACTTCCAAGACCCGAAAACCCATGAATCACAAGCTAAGGATATTACATAGTGCTCTAACTCCAGAATAGTCTAAAACAAGTAAATACAGAAGGAATGTAACTACAAGAGAGAATAAAGAGAGACTCCTCGGTCTGCGGACGCGACAGATATACCTCAAAGTCTTCGAAGGGTCCCCTCGCCTCAAGGATGGTAAGTCTGAGTCAAGGTACCTGGATCTGCACATGAAAAACATGCGCAGAAAGGGCATGAGTACACCACGACGGTACTCAGTAAGTGCCAAGCCTAACCTCGGTCGGATAGTGACGAGGAAGGTCAGGGCCCTACTGAGGTTAAATAAAATATAAAGTTCAATAGTGTAGAACAGAACAATATAAATAAGTACATCAATAAAAGGAACACAAGATATAAAGGGCAACAACAACTATTACAGAGACAAGGTAAACACAGAAAGAAATACGGTTCACTACCAAAATAACAATCGGGGATCTCCCAGGATACCGTCCTGTAGTCCCAAATATACATATCCAATAGATCTCCCGGGATCCCGTCCCGTAGTCCAACTCATAGTGCACGGGGATCTACCAGAATCCCGTTCCGTAGTCCCAAATGTAAATACCCAGTATTGGGGGAATATACCGGGTGCATTCCCGTAGTTCCATATAACTATGCAGGGGGATCTACCGGAATCCCACATCCGTAGTCCCAAAATAAACAGACAAGGGGGAGCTACTGGAATTCCACATCCATAGTCCCAATGTAAATACACAGTAGCAATAGGAAAATATACAGAAATGGCAATTTCATATTAAGGCAAACAAGTGATTTTAGCCTAGCATGCTGCATAGAATTCAGGTAAGCAGTTTGAGCAAATAAAGCAATTAAGTCACTTAGACATGCTTTCCTAAGCTAACAACAGGCTTACTAGTGCAAGTAATAAAAACAGGAAAGGAAACATACTAGTAATTACTTAATGAAAACCGGATTTCCAACAATTAACAAAAGTACACACTTGTCACCTCACGTACAAGGCATTTCAATTAACAGTAATACCAAATCCTAAGGGGAAGGTCCCCCACACAAGGTTAGGCAAGTCACTTACCTCGAACCGACTCAAAATCAACACAAAACCACGCTCTTACCACAATACTCGACTCCAAATGGACCAAATCTATTCAATTCAATTGCATAATGTAAATAACACTTCAAGTAACTGATTCTACAAAGAAATTCTAATCTAATACGCGAAATTAGGTAAAATGACCAAAATGCCCCTCAGGCCCACATCTCGGAATCGGGTAAAATTTATATTTTCAAAATCCCCATACTCTCACGAGTTCGTGAATACCAAAATTATCAAAATCTAAGGTCAAATTCCCAATCAAAAGTTGAATTTTAGGTCTAAGAACTTTCTTCCAACTTTGCCCCAATTTTCATCTCCAATCCGAAATTAAATGATGAAACTAACTATAGATTGATGGAATATAACTAGAAAGGGTTAAAGAATTGTTACCTACTTATCTCCTCTTCAATTTCCTCTCAAAATCGCCCTCTCCCGAGCTCCAAATCGAATTTCCAACTTTTGAAACTAAACCCTCAAAATTTCATATTTCTGCCAAGCTTTTACCGCATCTGTGGTCCCGCTTTTGCGGAATTGGGGTCGCATCTGCGACTTCTCACTTATAACCAATCTTCCGCATCTGTGACTCCCATCCGCAGATGCGGTACCACTCATGCGAAAATCCTATCGCTTTTGTGGTCCCTGCTGAACTTCCCTATTTCTGCTCCTGCGATAGATCTGCCGCATCTGCGGCTCCACACCTGCGGTGTCATACTCGCAGGTGCGGTTATGACAGAAGAACAGCTGAAGCTGCAACACCAAAGTTCCAAAAATCTTTCCGTCAACCATCCAAAATCATCCCGAGGCCCCCGGGACCTCAACCAAACCTACCAACATATCCCATAACTTCATTCAAACTTGTTCCAACCTTCAGAACGCTCAAAACAACATCAAACACCTATTTTTCATCGGATTCAAGCCTAAGAATTCCAAAAACTCTAAAAATACGCTTTCAATCAAAAAGTCTATCAAACCTCGTCCGAACGACCTAAAATTTTGCACACACATGTCACATTCAACACTACGGAACTACTCCAACTTTTGAAATTCCATTCCGACCCTCGGATCAAAATCTCACTATCGAACCGAAAACTTCAAAATTCGACCTTTCAACATTTCAAGCCTAAATTAGCTACGGACCTCCAAAACACAATCCGAACACGTCCTAAGCCTGAAATCACCCTTAACGGAACTAACGAAATTCCATTCCGAGGTCGTCTTCATACTGCTCCGATCACGGTCAAATTTTCCAACGCTTAAGCTCTCATTTAGGGACTAAGTGTCTCAAAACTCTCCGAAACTCAAAACCGAACATCCCGGCAAATCAAAATAGTAGAAATAATACAGGGAAAGTAGTTAATAAGGGATTGGGGCGTAAATTCTTAAGACGACCGGCCGGGTCGTCACAAAGGAAAACTCAGTGGGACAAAATCTTGTAAGGGAAAAAAGAGTACATCGCATATTAACTCCCCCTGTTGAGATAATTAATTCACATCTTTAAACCTTCTCATTCCAATCTTGTGCACCATCTTCAAAAAATTGTTGGTAGAGATTTGATAAATAAATCAACCATATTAACTTGAATGAATATGATGCACCTTGAAATCATCATTCTTAATAGATATTTAACATCTTCATATAATGTCACAGAATAGCCTTTTAAATATCTCCATAGAGGTAAAAATGCTTGTTATCACATTATCATGCTTATAGTTATAGCAAGATATATATATATATATATATATATATATATGTATATATATATATGTGTGTGTGTGTATGTGTGTGCACAAATTGCACTTAGGATGTGGTACTTCAGAACCAAGAATTGTATATGTTTTAAGCAATTTAAATCCTTCGGGGATTGTCATACAAATTAAGTCATATAAGTCATATAAATACACATTAGATGCATATCAAGTTTTCATGTCATGCTAGACATATAAGATATGTAAAAGTGATTGCACATACCATTGACTTTATAACAAGTGTTTGAACTGCATGTCCAAAATTACATGTCTTTCATATGAAACCAATTTTACTTGAATTGTTTCTCCAAGCTTAACATCCTCATATATATTTAGCGTTTCCATAGATGTAGTCGACAAATATTTTATATTGGTTCCAATCTCCTCTTTTTTTATAAGACATAACATAGAGATCTCTTCATTCATATTTTCAGGTACCTGAACCTCTCCTGAGATTTTATGGAGTGTTATGTCATGTGATCTTCTTGATCACTTGCCTCCTTATTATGAGCATTTTGATCATTTTCTCATTTTCTTTATCAAATTTTTTATTTGAAATCGATTTGTCTATACGCATTAAGCCTACCATAGACTTTGTCCTTCTAGGACTTATTCTAATAGGAGTATTTGCAGTGAGAATATAGTTACTTTCTTTGGGTCAGCAAATGCATCTGCTTTGCAATATATTACAGATGAATTATCTTTTTATGAACTTCAAGTTCATATTATCTTATTCGAGGATCTGGATGTACAAATAATAATTCATTATATGTAACTTTTTCTCAATTGTTTATCATGTCTCCCCCTCATGTTAGAAAAACTAACTTGCTTCTTCAACTTTAAAAACCCACCTTTGTGCGTTATGGTATTAATCAAAATATACACCGCACATCAATAATAATAAGATGGAATTATTTGATTCCTGACCCCAAACCACTTATGAGGGAAAAATGTAATATACTTTCGTATATAACGTATATCAAACTAATACAAATAGCTTTGTTCTCATAAGCAACATATTAGCTATTAAATAAAGGCACTCAATAAATTATTTTGCTAAACCAACTGTGATATAAACCAACTTATCAAGATGAACTGTCTTGAATAGAAAATCTAGAAATTATACTCTAAATTAAATTATTGAGCAAGTTACCTCGCAAACACCAGGTTGCGGGTTAATAATAATCGCATATGTAACCATCTCATAGATGCATGTTATGTGGTATACATAGCAGGTGAATGGACTTATATTCACATTTGATATTTCCAGCATTTATGGGATTCTATCCCAATTTTAGTTGGTCTATTAATTAATAAAAACAAGCTACATAAGAGAATTCGTAAAGAACTTTCTAGTTCTTTAATATTTACCCATGTAAATTTTTTTTTATTTTTTTTACACATCATACTTAAATTAATATGGCTAAACCAATTATGCCAACTGGATAAATTATCAATATTGATAAACTTTAAGTTTACACCACGATGCATGCAATTATTAATAAACTCCAAGTTTATTATGATATCAGTTTTTATATCAACAAACTTCTACTTTATTGCGGCATTCTTTTATTTGTGTAGTACAAACTGAAAAATAAAGTGGATAACTTTTCACATATATATTACCCCCTACAAGTTGTAGCAATAAAAGATATTAAATCTTTCCTTTATTTATAGTCTCAATATAACCAATTGCTTTCGCGAATACTTTAGAAACTCAATGAGTTTCTTTGAGACTTACTACAACATATACCTTATTGACGATCAATTTTATTTCTCCAAAATAATGTAATTGACTCTTTCATAGCTACCAATTAATTTTATAGTACTATATACTTATCAACATCCATATGGTGAATATCTCGTTCAAGGAGAAAGTTATACAATTATGGTCATGTTCAAAATCATTATAGGCAAGATATGTTGTTTCCATTACTTTTGCCCTATAATAATAACATCACCATAATATTTTGAGATAATCACAATATGTACGTGATCAATGACCATTATGTCATAATAAATTATTTTCTTATTTCATCTCATACCTCCTTCTAGAGGTGAGTATTGTATATTCACTACCACTAGCACGTTTATATTCTTCCAAGACTGAATATGTATTCACAAATCACATATTGTCACATTCACATCATCAATGGATCATAATCATCTATATGTGCTTTACATAATCTCATGTCAAATCGATGCCAAACATTACTTTCACAAAGTGAAGGATTATTTTGAGAATTCTTATTGTTCTCGTTATGTCACGACCCAAAAACCACTAGTCGTGATGGCACCTGACCCAACCCGCTAGATAAGCCAACTATACTATCCAATTCCAATAATATTTAATAAGGCAATTTAAACAAGAAAATTATCTAAATCTTATATACTTTTCCAAGGACTGGTAGTACAAATCATGAGCCTGTCTGCTCGGGTAAGCCAGGTCTAGAACAAACACCCAGGTTTTGAACCTAGTATAACAAAGCCACATGCCGGATCCCTAGTAGGAACGCTTATTTGCATCATGTGCATTTGACTTAGGGGACTCAACATAGGGGTTGGGTCCGTCTAGGACTAGCAACCTGAAGTGAAAAGACCATCATCTGATAACTCTCATTGTAAAACTCGTTTTATGTTTTATGGCATCAAAGAGGAAGTCTTATAGCATCAAGGATGGGGACATATTCCTTTTGTTAGAATAAATAAATATTGCTGGTATTCTTTGTAGATGTTCTTCTAACAACCATTTACCTACTCTGCTTGTCCCTGTGACTAGATAACCTAGGTTACTTTTCCCCGCTAAATGCATTAAGACGTCTCATTCTTTCAAGCTTATTCATGTGGACACTTTGAGGCCTTGTTCTACACCAACTCGTAATGGTTTTAAGTACTTTCTCGCCATTGTTAACAATTTTTAGGGCTACGTGGGCTTGTCTCATGGGTTCCAAAAGTAATGCTTTCCCTTAAGTTCAAGCTTATATTGCCATGATTTTAAACCAAAGTGCGTCCCCTTTTTAAAAGTCTTACATGGGTCGGATTGGATGGGTTACGTGGCCTTCTGCTCACTCAGCTTCTAGGATTATTGACAACGTCATTGTCATGTGCGGGAAATTTTGCTACCCCTAGCATTCCACCTCATTAAGGAGGATAGGAGTTTTAATTGTCTTTCCTCCCGGAGTGTTACGTCAACCATTAGAACCCCTCTAACCAATACATGATTTCACCCCTATGGTAGGATGTCCTAGCTATGTGGTTTTACTTGTGAAAGGTTGAGATTAGATGCCATCAGATTTCTGCACATATCATGAGCATATGGATTTGGAAGACAAGTTGTCGTATCTTTAGTTCTCTCATATAGGATCAATTATCAGGAAGGGTTAAGTTGTTTGAAATATGATAATCTCATAAATGTTCAACTTCTTTTCATCCTCATGGGCTTGTGGCATAGATTCCTTGTATCAGTTAACGTTAGGAGTGTAATTCAACTTCATGTATTTTGAAACCCATATCGCATTCAAGGTGCCAGAGTATTCTCATTCTTGATAAACTGATTTTCACTACACCTCAGGAGACGACTGGGTCACATACTTGAATATTCCTCCTTAGTGATTCCTATTGCCAATGTACAAGTTACCCCTATGCCTCATTTGTCTAATAATTGATGTCGTCACAATGATTAACCATGTCAGTATTGTTAGTAGTAATCTCTGTGTCTCTTAGCATATAACCTCGTGAAATACTCTACTCAGCACATTAATGGATTCCTGAATAATTCCAGCCCAATCTTGAACTCCATTGCTCCTTATTGTATTAAATCTATTGGATATTGAAGGTTCAAACATGTCAAAGAGGGAGCATCCCCGTGTGATCACATATATATTTGATAGGTAATTTTTATGGCCAGTTCAGGATAGCACATCTTAGCGTAATCGTTGAAGGTCACCATAGGTTTAGTTTAGGTGTTCGCATAAAGATGTAGAATTTAGGAGGGTGAACAGGTTATTCCCAATATTTTCCCCTGAAAATGTTATGTGAGTTGATAATGAAGGTTGCATAAGTGTATATCACATTAGGCCGCACTAGGAGTATGAAGTTTTCCCATAGTTGTTCCCCATATATTTTGTGTTTTCACATGTCTATGCCTAAGAAGGTAGTTGGAGACCCTTTGTGTGTCATCCCGGTGGAATTATTGAAGGTGAAGTTAATGGATAGTTAGCTTATGCGAGGTATCTAGCTGTCATCCTTGTTAGATAAGTTTGGGGGTTAGGATTGTTTCCGTGAATGTGTTATGGCAAAGCCTGTAAGTCGAGGAGGCCACCTTGAAGGCCGGAAGTGTCATGGAAAGAAAATATTTTTGCTTGATTGTAACAATTAGTTTCGATTTGAAAGGTACCTTATAGGTGTTATGATTTTAAAAAAATGTGCAGTCCATGTTCAGGTATTATTATGATAATGTAGCGCTTGTCATGGTAAGATTAGTGTTATGGAAATATACATAGTGGTGCTTTGTCGAGTTGTGGATGAGTTGTTAGGATGTTTTGGTGGTTCTCTCGCAGGTGGATAAGCCTAGTTTCAAAGGAGATGCTGCTGAAATTTCTAAAAAATTTGGGAGTTAGTCAAAATTTAGGGACTTAAGGTAGGTTAGAAAAGAGATATGTTATGTTAGGTGTTTGGGGTGGGCTCTACCTCTCATTCGAGGATGAATAATCCTAAGCGGGGGAGAATGTAAGGCCCCGGAAAATTTTGCTAAGTAATTTAGGATTTCGAGGTGCCATGTAGGCCAATTATAATATTTTATATGCTATAAATATGATATTAATGAGTTGGATTTGATAAATAAGTGTATAAGTTTAATAATAAGTAATTTGGGGTCCAAGGGAAGTCCTAAGTCTAAGTCAAATTAGAAAATTTCATAATAGGCTAAAATTCCAAATAAGTTTGCACAAGTTCACATTTTGGATGAGTATATCTAAATATATATAAGGTTTTATTTGATGAACAACCTATCATATGAAAAGTCTTCTAGTCTAGTTTCCAACACTTCAAACTGTTCGTCATTTGGACATTCCTACACAAAGTTATGATCAAATTACCAAAGGCTGGAAAAATGCGATTCTGTGTCAGTTCTGCGATCGCAAAACCATTATGCGGTCCGCATAATCGATCTGCGACCGCAAATCTGGTCGCAAACTGGACCAGTGTATCCCAGTTTTGGGCACCAATTTAGCGATGCATTTTGCGACCCACATTCCTGTTTTGCGGTCCATTATGCGACCGCAGGCCCGATTTCGGAGGCTTATTTTTCCTATTTTTATAACCCGACCCCATTTTAATATATAGGCTTTGGGGATTCATTTGGGGTTATTTTTCTACTGATTTTAGAGAGAGTTGAGAACATATAGAGAGAGAAAGAAGGAGCCTAGCTTCATAATCACCCAAATCTTGCTCAAGTTTTCAAGAATCAAGGAAGATAACCACTTGATTGTCCTCCATCCGGGTAAGTCCTTCTTCCAAGATTTCATGTAAGAGGTTAAGGGTTCAAATATGTTGTTGGGATTATAAATAGGCTATGCATGTGGAACTAAGTTGTATTATGTGATATTAAAGAAATAATTTGGGTAGTTCCTATTAAAATTGGTTGAGGGAAGAAGGAATTTCCATTTTCAGACATTGTAGGCTACTTCACATGTTAGGTGCTTGATGAAATTCCTAAGAGAGTTACACCATGGGTAATCTTCCTAACTATTAATCGATTCCTTCTATATCCATATAGATTGTTATTGCTAGAGGTGTTGGTGGATTGTAGAGACTTAAGAAAAAGCTCTTTGAGGTATGTATGGCTAAAACTCCCTCTTCTTAGAAATTGAGCTCCGTTGGTGTCTATGCAAATGCGGTAAGACTAAAATTTGGTTGATGTATTGATTGTTATTTCACATGAATTGGTTTTACAATTATATATATATATATATATATATATATATATATATATATATATACATGAAAGGTGTGCCTCAATGTGTACAATGTACTATTCTTGATATTTAAAGATGTGAGAGGAATATGAACCATGAGTTGAAATGCCTAGTCTTCAAGTCAAGATTAAAATTGAGATTGTCATGCCAACTATGTGAAATCTTACCTATTCTTACAACTTGAATTGCTTTTGTATGTGCCTATGATCTTAAACTGCAAGGTCAACATTGAAAGTGGAAATGATGTGATACTTGTGGCCCTAAGTGCCTATGAATTGATATGTGTGAAATAAAGATTGAAATAAGATTATTAGTGAGAAAAGAACAACGTCTTGGTAAGTCGGCCTAGCCGATCGGGCCGTGATCGGACACCATGCTGCACACATGGTGGTATTGTGCTGATATTGAATTCCAAAAAGTGAGAATGAGATTGTGATTGAGGTACATGTCTCAAATGAGGCAACCTAGCCGATCGGGTTGTGATCGGACTCTGTTCAAGAAAGATATGGTATTGTGAATGATGATGCAACAATATGGATGCCCCAACCCAAAACTATGGAAATTGTGTGAAAGCTATGTGATCCCTTATTTGTATTTTATGAGGTGGTGATTGTTTAAAGATTTGTTGATCCTTATGATTTCTTTATTCTAGTGCGGTTGTTCTTTCTAGTGAGATGGTGTTTAGTTATACATACTAGTGCTATTCAACAGAAATAATGTCCCTTTTGCTGGGGGCGCTACGTCTTTAAATGGATGTAGGTGGTTCCATAATAGGCAGTGATGGTCGCAGCTAGTGACGCATCTCCCTTTCAGCTGACTTGGTGAGCCCCACTTCATTTAGGAGCCATGTACCGTTGTTTATCATGTACTTTGTATTTTGAGGTATAGCCAGAGTCTTGTTGCCGACATTTCCATATTACTCTTTAGTTGTATTTAGAGGCTCCGTAGACAGGTTGTGGGTGGTGTCAGGTATTGAAAATTTGAACTAGATATGTTATTATTTGGCAAAATGTTTCCTTCGTACCTATTAATTGTAATAATTTGGTTAGTATGGTTGAACAATCAATGAAAGATAAAGATAAAAGTTGTCAATGTAATGCTCATAAGGTAGGATTTATATAGTTCATCTACTTGTAATTCATAAATTAATTTTGGGTAGAATGAAACCTCATAGGCTGGCTCAGTCGGGCTTGCTCGGTTGAGCACCGATCGCACCCCTCGATTTTGGGGCGTGACAAACTTGGTATCAGAGCCTAAGGTTTTAAAGTGTCCTAGGATGTCTCAGAGCCGTGTCTAGTAGAGTCCTTCTTATCGGTGTGTTGTCGACGACATCTATAAGTTGGAGGCTATTTGGGCATTTAGGAATTCCTCCTTCTTTGATACTCCAGATCGTGCGATATAGCTCAAGATAGGGAGTTGATTTCCTGTCTAAGACTTATTCTCAAGAGTAGTAATCTTGATACCATAATCCGCGAATTTGAAGCATGTAAGGAGGGATTGATCATACCATTGAGTCCGAAGGAGATTGCCCAAAGGTTTGTTAAAAGAATGTATTGAGCCCCGGAGAGATTAGTAGAACCTGTCGCCAAGGGAAGTTCTCATAAACATGGTCTTGATAAGACACTGAATCACAAAACATTGCATGCATCTACCCCTTGAACGAGATCCATTATTTCATGAATCCACTCCGCTCGCAAGTTTTCTTATATGAAATCTCTTATGACATTGAGCTCTATAATCATGTCCTTGAATTAAGTTGTAACTATAGAATTACTATTTCTAACACGCCTTTCTAAACTTTCAATGAGGGACTATACTCGAAGAACTTCTTACCGAATGAATGGATGGACAATTCTGATATTTTCGCACAAAAAAAAAGATATTTTCTCTCGACCATTTATTCTTCTCTATTTAAAATCATAGGACATTTTTCTTCTAGTTTCTGCTTCAGTCTGAATGTTGACATAGTATCATAGTGAAGATCTTGCCTTGTGTCATCATCCTCTTTAGTTGGTAGTGCCCTCACTCTGCTTTTTTGGAGACTTCCATTTTTGCCTAGTGATTGGAATCGGCAAAATGTTCATTTGCTTGGCGAGTTCTCCCTCTTCTCTTGCAAGTTACTTTCTGGATTTGGTCTGCTCAATTACTTTTGGTGACATTGCTAAATCTCCATCGAAGCTAGGTTTTGTCGAGCCTCTATTTCTGCAGTTGGATCATGCTACTTATTCTTGTTGTTCATCTTATCTTTGAAGGTTGTCCTTCTTCTAGTTGTAAGGACGATGAGTGCCTTTGCTCCTATTTTGATTTGCATGATACTTGTTTGAGTGTCTCTATGTGTTAACTGCTCTATTTTGCTACAAATCCAACTGATTTTAATGTTAGTAGTGGCTCCACTAGCCATGAGGCTTTTGAGTTTACTCCTAGAAACCTCAAGTCCTCTTTCTGTTAATTCCTCCAATATACCCAGTCTTCCCCTAGTTGTTGTCTTATTTTTCCTGTTCCAGTTTCGGTGGTTGAAGGAAGATCATAATTGTGTCTTTGGCATCTAGAAATAAAATTTTCTTTATTGATGGTAATCCACCTGAATCCCCTTGCCAATTTAGTTGAATCCAGACAATGGGATAGATGTAACAATACCTTTATTTTCGGGATGACTAGTTTTCGGTCTTCTGATATTACTGGGATTTTTTGTATTCTAACATAACCAAACAAAGATATGGAATTATGGGTGGCAGAGGCAAGTCAATTTATCCTCTCACTTTAGCTATGAATCTTCTTTATTCACTATCAGCTATACTATCCCTACTCAACCTTATCCCCCTTAGAAGCACTGTCCTAAAAGGTTGAACTTTTACCCAGAAAGAGTAGCTCTAATTTGGAAATACTTCAAGATATATGGTCAATGGATTAATAAATTCCACAAATTACATGGGTTCCCACATCACTTCAAGTTAATCAAGGGTTGATAGCATGCCGCAATTGCTGAGATTGATTGGATCCGATCATGTTCCAGCGCGTCACTACTTTTAACCTAAGGTTAGGCTTGTTACTTACCAGTACATGGGGTCGGTTGTACCGATACTACACTTCTACACATTGCATGCAGATGTTGGTTGCTGAGGTTGATGTGTTCAATGGGAGCTAGATTTGAAAATGTACCTGCGCCCCGTTGTAGCTACCTCTTGTTCATGGTAACCGTAGATTTAGAAAAGCTCTGTTTATGTACTTCTCAAATAGAAGATGTATTTACTTCACATCAGCTTTATAAATTCTATTCTTAAAAGCTCGTGTTGTACTACCAGTCCTTGGAAAAGTATATAAGATTTAAATAATTCTCTTGTTTAAATTGCCTTATTAAATATTTTTGAATTGGATAGTATAGTTGGCTTACCTAGCGGGTTGAGTTAGGTTCCATCATGACTAGTGGTTTTTGGGTCATGACAGATTGGTATATGGGCTCTAGGTTCATATGTTCTACAAGTCATGAGCAAGTGTCTAGTAGAGTCTTGCAGATCAGTATGATGACGTCCATACCTATCTTCAAGAGGCTACATGACATTTAGGATATACTTCCCATCTTTCTTTCCTTATCATGCAACATTGATTCAGCTTGAAGCGCAATCCTTGAATTCCTTCCATGCATTCGTATGCGTACATGAGCGCTCGGTATCAGCCGTACATCGACGGCTTGTGATTCCATGGAAGAGGTATGAGATGTTGATTGTGTGAGCACATCTTTTTGAACTTATATGTCTGGTAGCATCCTATGAGTGGAATTTGCGACTAGATGAGTGGTCGGATGGGCTATATGACGAGTATGATGTGACTACGGGTGCGTTCAGATAGATTGGATTTGATGAAAAGAGTTTGATTGAGATGTAAATTGGGTGCTTGATTTCCGTCTTGATTTGACGCAGAGTCTCGAGTTATGGGTGTGTTGAAGGATCTTTTCATATTGTTTAGTTAAGGAGTAAAGTGGATCTTCATGTCATGATATGAGTTCAAACTCAGGAAGATTAAGTGACTATATAATAGTTATGACTGTGGAAGGGTATAGAGAGATGTCAGTTTGAGGCAAAGCAGGTAGGTTATCTCCTGCGGGGTGTCCCAAGGGTTGTGTGATCCCTATATTGCTTTGTAGCGAGTTCTCTTTTACCGGTGAATTATATGTGCTGCAATTTGAGTTTGGATCGCTTATGACAGTTGGCTTGACTGTTACAAGGGTGAATGCGAGATTTGCAGTTGATTTTATATATTAGATGATTTGTGTTACATGAGCTTATGAAGGATTTAGTTTAATTTTAGTGTAGGAGTTTGGCAGCAACAGAGTATAGGTAATGTAAGTTATTAGATGCTTTATTCCTTGGCTTCGAGCCAAGTGGGGGAGTTTGCTATTGACGGGCTAAATACACGGGTGTTTGTTGTATTGGTTTCAATTTGACGTACACTGGTGAATTAGTTATGACTTGCAGAGGTTGAGTTTGAGAATGAATCGAGTAAGAAAATTTCTGGATACGAGTTGTATTACACTCGATGGGTGTATGGGAATTATGGAAAGAATATGGTTTGTTATTCGTGACGGATGTAGTGTGCTGGGAATAGGGGTCTACTCGGTTACTTAGAGGTGTGAATTACTTCTTAGGGTGTTAGTATACAAATGGGGCACAGGTCATTTGGTCTGTTTAGGCAGTGCAATTGACATTTGAGTAGAGTGGATGACTCTCGAGAATGGTTCTAATGAATTCAAGATTTATAGGTGGAAATTGAGAATTTTGCAGATTTGTATATGGCTAGAATCTGAGAGTTACATTGTATGGTATCGAGACTCGCAATACTTTTATGTCATTGTGGATTCTATATTTCAGTATCAGGAAGATAAAAGGAACAACTTCAAATTCGCGGAAGATCTCTTCAGAGTGGGTATCTTGGTTATGGTACTTTTGGGGCGCTTAAGAGAGCATTCATCGACTTATGAGCCTTAGGGCAGTGTAGTTTTATGCTAGGGTCTCGTTTGGTGAGTTTTGGTTGAGGATGGTGGTATTATGGCAAGGAAAAGTATCAATTTGAAGGTAATTCAGGAAGAACTCAGATAATTAGGACAACTTGGTAGTAGGTTGGATCAACACAGTGATGGATATGAGCAGTTCTTTGGGTGCTTATGATGTGGTGAGTTTCTACAGGTGTTTCGTGGAAATTCTCTTGGGTAAGGTGACCTGCGTGGCTTAGTTGAGTTAGAAGAATTCAGTTCTAATGACTCAGTTATATGCAAGGGGGCTTCAAGATGTCCTCAATGGTCTACCATGGTTCGAGGTGTATATTTTCTACCGGCGGGTGGAACATGTTGTGTACTGTAATTTTCTCCTGGATGAGATCAAATGGAAGGTTCTTGGCTAATTACGTATGTAGTTGCTTGTGACTCGGAGTGGATTATGAGGTTCTCATATTTCTTTTATATGATGGCATTGTATATACATTGTGTGGTGTGAGGTTGATATTTGTGTGAGTAAGATCACGATTCAGTTTTGAAAAGAAGGTCCTGAAATTCTTAGGCAGCATAGACTGTTTCAGATGACTAGGTGAATGATATTACTGTTTGGTATTGCTTGAGTAGAGTGTACATTTAGAAGGTGTATTGTGTTTTGATTCATGAACACTTCATTAGTATTGCGTCACTCTCCTAGTTGGTCGACTGCTGACATTCAAATTTTTCTATGTTGCACAGAAGAATTTTAGAAGTATTCCTCGTGGGATGAATGTGTATGAGAGATGTGTTAGATATTTGAGCGGTGGAGTTGGGATCGGGTATGGTGATTCATGTGCTCTATGGATTTGGAGACTGGGAGTTCTCATGAGTAGATTGTTTCATGGTTACGGATTGTGAGGTTGTGGCCGAAGTTAGATGATAGTATGTGTTATGAATCAGTCATTGTGGACTTTTGAAGGGTTATTTATCTATTTGTGGGTGTCTAGATCTAATTCGGGGGTCCATTGGTAGGCCCAATTAGGATGTGTATTCTATACCGAGCCGGATTAGTTGGCTCCATACTGCTATTGTTGAGGGATGTGTCATTCAGTTGTTGTTGAGATTATTCATGTTCTGAAATGGTCTGTGAGTTACTCTTCCATGCTATAAGGGGGTTGTGATTCGTTGGTTATATTCACACACATGGTGCGGTGCTATTTGGGCTTTATAGCAGAATTTGAGCGAGATGAGTATTTGGGTAGGGCATGATGGATTGCGCGTTGGCTATGCTCTTTCCGGATTGTGGCATTGTGTTATTTGCCCTCCGTGGTTATGGTAATGCACTTTGGGTACTTGATATCAACTTTTGTGTGGTAATTGAATTTGAGCATGGTGGCTCGAGGTATAAAACATGGACTAGAGTATGGATAGGGTCACACATCGTAGCAGAGTTATATTGGGGTATGATCCTTTGTATTAGGTTCATGTATTTTGGTACTGCGGTGTGTGATGGATTTTCAACATTTTGTTGGGACAAAACTTATTAAGCTTGCGGGACAGTTCTCTCGTTTGAGTCATTTTCTATGATTTGAATACATCTGGATTGTTGCTTACTAGTGCAAGGATTGCACGAGTTGTGGCTTTAGATCGTATTGAAGTGGAATGTCACTAGAGTGTTTATGTTAGATGAGATGAAGTCATTGGACCTAGAATGGGTGCTATCGGATTTGATTACAGCATGGTTGGAAGGATAATATCCAAAGTTGGCTTAGAAATTTGCTATAGTTCTTGTCGAAGGAGAGGGAGCTCCATGATTTGTTAATCTGATGAATGGTTACGAGTTCTACATTTTTCTTTCATCATTGGCAGTGTACGAAGGTTTTAGATCGAGGCTTTGTTTGGTATGAGGTCTATTACCGGTATTGGGTTGTTTTGAGTAGCTACTGTGATTGAAAAAATTATCGCTATGAGCATTTGAGTTATGCGGTATATCAGTTACATCTTGGGTTATGGTGAAGGCTTGATACACCTTGTTCAGATTTATACAATGTTTAGATGCGAGATTATGATCATATAGAAAATTTCGGATGTGGAAATTGGATTCTAAGGCTTATGGACTAGGTTGAATTAAGAAATTTCAATTATGTTGTGTTATAAAACCTATATGGGATAGGGTGATGTGGGGTCACCCTCGGGTATGTGTATGGTAAGGTTACATGGCGATTTGATGGCTTTTGGAACAACTGTCACGACCTTAACCCGAACTCGGTCGTGATGCCACCTCTCATGAAGACAAGGCCATCCAACTAGACCCAATTCACTTGTTAAAATAGTTAAACAATATAAAAGCAATTTGAAACATGATTTAATGATAATAAGTAGCGGAAGTACAACCCGACACAACCCTAACCGGGGTGTCACAAGTCATGAGCGTCTATAGGCCATAATACAAGTCTGCTAAATCCATAAACTAGTACAAATGTTTGAAGGGAAATAGAAATGATAAAAGAGTAGAGACACGGGGGTGCGGACGTCAACAACTACCTCGTAGTCTCCGAACGCTCGCTTGAAACTGGAGGGATCAACACTCGGGAGCTGTACCAGCTACGCTTGAATCTGCACACAGGGGTGCAGGGAGTAAAGTGAGTACTCCAACTCAGTGAGTAACAAATGTAAATAACAACTGAAAGTAAGAAAACACGTAAAGCGCAAGGCATTCTATAACGAAGCAGTAAAATCACTTAAAATCAGTAAAAACCAGTAAAATCCTCTTTCAACTAGTAAACAGGTAATTTGACAGATAATTAAAGTAAAGTAAACAAATAGAAGTTCGCCCCTCGGGCATAGTATCAACAAATCCGCCCTTCGGACAACATCTCAGATTAGTACCAGCCCCTCGGGCTCAATCTCACATCACAATGGGTACCCGCGCTCACTGGGGGTATGCAGACTCTTAGAGGGGCCCCTTACGGCCCAAGCGCAATAACAAGCCATCTCATGGCATCAAATCTAGGCCCTCGGCCTCATATCAATCAAGTCACCTCGTGGCGTATATATCTCAGGCCCTCGGCCTCAAATCAGTATCAATGTTTCCTCACAACTAGGCTCTCGGCCTTACTCAGTCAAAAATACTCACAAGCCCCTCGGGTAATAGTAAAATAGTATTTCTCAGCCCAACATCATTTAAAATTTCTTTTTAAGTCTTAAAACTGAGTAAACATGGTTGAGTAGTAAAACGGTGGAAAATAACATGACTGAGTTCAAGTAATGAATCAAAACTGTGAGGAATTTGTAATAAAAATCTCCGAAGGGTTCAAATAGTTGGCACGAAGCCTAAACATGGCATTCAGCCCAAATTATGATGATAGCAAATAAGATTCAGTTAAATATGTAGTAAAATCATCAACCGGGACAAACCAAGTCACGATCCCCAATAGTACACGACCCCACGCTCGTCATCAAGCGTGTGTCTCACCTCAATATAGCACTATGATGTGCAATCTGGGGTTTCAAACCCTCAGGACATCATTTACAATCATTACTCACCTCGAACCGGCTAAATCTTAGCCCCTCTAATCGGCCTCCACGTACGTCGAATCTATCCAAAATCAGAACTAGGACGTCAAAATATGCTAAGGGAACAAAGCCTAAGCAAAAACAATCAATAAAGGGCACAAATCTTGAAATTACCAAAACCCAACCCATGGGCCCACATCTCGGAATTCAGAAATTTTCAAATCAATAGATTCCTTATCTCCCCACGAGTTCATACATATCAAAAGTTCTCAAAACCGACCCCAAATGGTCCTCCAAATCCCCAATCATAAGTCCAAAATTCCAAGCCCTAGTTCTTCCATTTTTAGCTTAAGTCTCCATGATTTTATAGGTAGAATTCATATAATAATCGAGTTTTAAGTCCAAAAATCTTACCTCCCAACGATTCCCCTTGAATCCCTCTTTAATCTCCTTCCAAAATCTCCCAAAATGGCCAACTATGGAGGAAATGAGCCCCAAAATCGCAGACAAGACGAGTTAAAAACATTCTGCCCGGGCCTTAATTTTCTTCTTCGTGAACGCGGTCAAACCCTCGCGTTTGTGAAGCACAAACTCACTTTAACCAACTTTTCCTCTATGCGAACGTGACACGACCATGGCAAACACGATGAACACTTGACCTCGAACTGATCTGACCCAAATTCCTCTACGCGATCGCGAAGACCTTCTCGCGAAAGTGATGCACCACTTCCCAGCCCTTCGCGAATGCGAAGCCCTTCTCGCGAACGCAAAGGCTTAATCCTTGCCTTTCTTAAATGCCTCTTCGCGAACGCGAAGGGTAAAATCCCTACAACAGTTGAACAGATTTTTCTGTAATTTTCTAAACTCCAAAATGATCCGATTGACCACCTAAAACTCGCCCGAGGCCCCCGGGACCTCAACCAAAGGAATCAACACATCCTAAAACCTTTTTCAAACCTGTTCTAATCATCAAAACACCTCAAACAACATCAAATCACCCAAAACACATTGGATTCAAGCCAAAGTTTCTAAAATCTTCCGAAATACGTTTTTAATCAAAAACCCAAACAAACCATGTCCAAATGACCTAAAATTTTACAAACACATCAAAAATGACACAACGAAGCTACTTCAACTCTCGTAATTCCATTCTGACACCTATATCAAAATCTCACCTATCAACCAGAAATCGCCAAAATCTCAACTTCGCCAATTCAAGCCTAAATCTACTCCGAACCTCCAAAACCCATTCCGGTTATGCTCCTAAGTCATAAATCACCTCCCAAAGTTAACCAAACCATCAAAACTCACATCCAAGCCCTCTAACATATAAGTCAATATCCGGCTAACTTTTCCAACTTAAACTTCCTTAAAAGAGACTAAGTGTCTCAAACCTTACCAAAATTATTCCGGATTCGATCCGACCAACCCAATACCACAAAACACGGATAAAGAAGAATAAATGGGGAAAACGGAGCGATAAATCATGATACGATTGGCTGGATCGTCACAACAACCCTTGGCACGTTCGAGGACGAATGTATGGTTAAGTAGGAGAGGATGTAATGACACGACCGGTTGTTTTGAGCATTTGCACTTCGCTCGGTATTTTTTGGGCACGAGTAGCTTCGTATGATGTGCTATGACTTATGTTAATCATCGGTTTTTGGTTTTCAGGTTATTCGCATTTGATTTGGAAGAATGATTCTTAACTAGAAGCTTTAAATTTGAAAGGTTTGATCAAGTTTGTCTTTTTAGTATTTGACCTCAGATTGGAATTTTGATGGTTCCGTTAGCTCCATTGGGTGATTTTGGACTTAGGAGTGTGTCCGGATTGTGATTTGGAAGTCTGTAGTGGAATTTGGCTAGAATGGCGAAAGTTGGAATTTTGGAAAGTTTGATCGGGAATGGAATTTTTGATAACGGGGTCGGATTCAGATTTCGGAAGTTGGAGCAAGTCTGTAATATCAAATGTGACTTTTGTGCAAAATTTGAGGTCAATCGGACGTGATTTGATGGATTTCGGCATCGGTTGTGGATGTTGAAGTTTCAAAGTTCGATGATTTCGAATTGAGGTGTGATTCGTCATTTTGATGTTGTTATGTGTGTTTTAAGGCCTCAAGTAGGTCCGTGGTAGGTATTGGGACTTGTTGGTATGTTTGGACGAGGTCCCGAGGTGCTCGGGCGTGTTTCAGATTGATTTTGGGTAACTTTTCTTCATGTTGCTATTGCTGAAGGCTGCTAATTCTGGTGTTTCCGCATCTGCGAAAGAATGCAAGCAGATGAGAGTTTGTAGATGCAGACAGTTGATCGCAGAAGCGAAGGAAGGCTTGGTTGGAATGGATCGCAGAAGCGGGAATAGGGGCTCATCTGCGGCCCCGCAAAAGCGAAGATCTTAGGCACAAAAGCGTGTTTGGTTTCGCACTGCGGTTGCATAGAAGTAGATATTGATTCGCAGGTGGGAGGGGTCAGTTGTCTAGTGGAGTCCGTAGAAGCGGATCTCGTGTCGCAGAAGTGGCTAATGTGACACAAATGCGAAAGTGCTAGGCAGAATGATAAATACAAGGGTTCGCAATTTTGGCTTCATTTTAACATTTCCAAGCTATGTTGAGGCGATGTTTAGAGCAATTTACACCATATGAATTGGGGTAAGTGTTCTCTACTCGGTTTCAGTTATATTCGATGAATCTATCTTCGATTTTAGTTGTTGGTTGATGAATTTTAAAAAGGAAATGGGAGGTTTTGGCCTAAGGTTTCATAATATGAATTTTTGAGTTTTGAACATCAAATTGGAATTGGAATTGAGTGAAAGTAGTATGGCTGGACTCGTAATTGAATGGGTTGTCGGATTTCATGAGTTTTGTTGGCTTTCGAGATGCGGGCCCGGGTGTGTTTTTTGGCCGGATTTGGGATTTGATTTAGGATTCGATCTTTATCATTTGGAATTATTTTCTTAGGCTTTACTTGATGTATTTCAGTTGCTTTTGGCTAGTTTTAAGATGTTCGAAGGTCGCTACGCGCGTGATGGCATCTTTGGAGAATCACTTGGCTTGCTCAGTATTGGAATTTAGCTTGTTCGAAGTAAGTAACTCTTCTAAACTTATTGCTGAGGGTAACGTGCTATGTGATTGATGTTGAGGTGACGCACATGCTAGGTGACGGGCGTGTAGGCGTGCACCCTTTAAATTGTGACTCCGTTGTTTCATAGCACTATTTAGTAGCCCTATTTTGTTGATATCTGTATTTTTACGATGTGATTAAGTAACTGAGCTGTCAATCATGCTAGATATCATGTTTAGGCTTTATGCTGATATTGTTAGGACCCATAGTGGTCGTCTCTTACTGTCATCTCATTGACTCCATTGACATTTCGTACCCAGTCATATTCATGCATTCATATCATATCTCGGTCTCAGTTGTTGTTTGTTGATACATCATATCATTGTTGTCGGGCAAGTTTCATGATATTGTGAGCCTGTGAGTGAGATTGGAGTGATTGATGACTGAGTGAGGCTGAAAGCCTGATTATAAGTGACAGTTATGGGATCGAGTTGCACGCCACATCATGTTATATTGATTTATGCCTGGATCTGGCTTATGATAGCACTTGGGCTATAGGAGCCCCTCTAGAGTCTCTACACACCCCTAGTGAGCGCGATTGATTATATTGAGGGATGGATCTTCCCTGTACATAGATCTTCTCCGAAGCATACATATATACTTGGAGATAGATCTTCTCCATGGGGCCAGATTGGCCTTCCTCGATACTGAGTGACTGATGGTCAGTGATGTATATATTCCGGGATGGATCTTCCCTGGGTCGTATGGGGCGTATACAGTACCGAGTGGTTGAGCATGATGAGCGGAAAGTGTGAGACAGTGAGATTGAGTACTCTGAGAGTATGAGTACATGATTCATCTTTAAGATACATGGCACTGGCATGCACACATGAAATGCCATGTACACATGACATACAGTCATAAAAATGCATTTTTCCTCATGATGTACGGTATCACGTCATTCATGACTTTTTATATACATTGATATGTGGAAATAGAGAGGTATTTCACACTTGCTATCTGGAAAGAAAAGGAAACATCTTATTTTCTGTGAAAGTATTTTGGAAAAATTACAATTTTCAACTATCTCATATTTTTTGACGATTTCGGTAAAGGATTGGGTTTTCACTTATATTCTTGAAAAGCTGAACTATTTTTGAAAAACTGTGGAAAAGCTGAGCATTTTATCTCTGAGTTACTTCCTTATTTATATGCTCTGTGTTGTTATGAACTATTGTTGGCTACTGGTGTTGGACCCGACTATGTTCCATCTCGTCACTACTTTCAACCTAAGGTTAGGCTTGTTACTTACCAGTACATGGGATCGATTGGATTGATACTACACTTCTGCACATTGCGTGCAGATGTTGGTTGTTGAGGTTGTTGTGTTCGATGTGAGCTAGATTTGAAGATGTACCTGCGTCCGGTTGTAGCTGGCTCTTGTTCGTGGTAGTCGTAGATTTATAAAAGCTCTGTTTATGTACTTTTCAAATAGAAGATATATTTACTTCATATCAGCTTTGTAAATTCTATTCTTAGTATAGATAGTAGGGCAGCAAACTAAAGAGCACCATTTGGAACCCACAAGCTTAAATTGAGTTGAAGACATTAGAAGTCTATAGTAAAGGGGAATTTACCCACTTCCAGTGTCCTTTTTAGAAAAAGGGGCTTGTAGAGTACATAAAAGTGAGGTGAATTGAATCGAATCATATAGTTGGATAGCTAGTCGAGAAAATGAGATAAGATCGTATTGAAAAATATGGAAAAATGAAACATGATGCAAGATAAATGAAAATAAAATGAGAGAGCCTATGGAAGTAACCTTTACATCGTAACCACTAGGAAGGGTGGTAATATAAGGGATTACGAGAAGCTAAATTTTTTTGAAAGAAGATCTCAGTATATAGTCACGTGATGTATAGCTCCAGAATTCAAAAATCCAATTATGTTTAGCAATTCTACTTCACAATGAAGCACTACAACACACTTCTACACAACCAGTTATTACCAGCCAAATTGGGAGATGCTATAAGACTTGACTGAGAGAAAGGCTTTGACATATGAATGTGTTACTAGGTGTATTGCTCCTTGGTCAACCCAAAACCAAAAGGCAAGAGTTAGACTGATAAGCAGATCATTGGACTAGCACATGTGTAGATAATCCATTATCGAAATAAGATCATTCAATCTCAGCAATTGCGGCATGCTATCAACCCTTGATGAACTTGAAGTGAGGTGGGAACCCATGTAATTTGTGAAATTTATTAATCCATTGACTAGATATCTTGAAGTATTTCCAAATTAGAGCTACTCTTTCTAGGTAAAAGTTCAACCTTTAAGGACAGTGCTTCTAAGGGGGATAGGATTGAGTAGGGATAGTATAGCTGATAGTGAATAAAGCATATTTATAGCTAAAGTGAGAGGATGAATTGACTTGTCTCTGCCACCCATAATTCCATATCCTTGTTTGGTTATGTCAGAATACAGAAAATCCCAATAATATCAGAAGACCGAAAACTAGTCATCCTGAAAATAAAGGTATTGTTACATCTATCCCATTGCTTGGATTCAACTAAATTGGCAAGGGGATTTAGGTGGATTACCATCGATAAAGAAAATTTTATTTCTAGATGCCAAAGACACAATTATAATCTTCCTTCAACCACCGAAATTGGAACAGGAAAAATAAGCCAACAACCAGGGGAAGACCGGGTATATTAGAGGAATTAACAGAAAGAGGACTTGAGGTTTCTAGGAGTAAACTCAAAAGCCTCACGGCTAGTGGAGCCACTACTAACATTAAAATCAGTTGGATTTGTAGCAAAATAGAGCAATTAACACATAGAGACACTCAAACAAGTATCATGCAAATCAAAAGAGGAGCAAAAGCACTCATCTTCCTTACAACTAGAAGAAGGACAACCTTCAAGGATAAGATGAACAACAAGAATAAGTAGCATGATCCAACTGCAGAAATAGAGGGTCGACAAACCCTAGCTTCTATGGAGATTTAGCAATGTCACCAAAAGCAATTGATTAGACCAAATCCAGAAAGTAACTTGCAAGAGAAGAGGGAGAACTCGCCAAGCAAATGAAAATCTTTCCAATTCCAATCACTAGGCAAAAATGGAAGTCTCAAAAAAAGTAGAGTGAGGGCACTACCAACTAAAGAGGATGATAACACAAGGCAAGACCTTATGTCAACATTCAGACTGAAACAGAAACTAGAAGAAAAATGGCCTAGGGTTTTGAATAGAGAAGAATAAATGGTCGAGAGAAAATATCTTTTTATTTTGTGCGAAAATATTAGAATTGTCCATCCATTCATTCGGTAAGAAGTTCTTCGGGTATAGTCCCTCGTTGAATGTTTAGAAAGGCGTGTTAGAAATAGTATTTCTATAGTTAAAACTCAATTCAAGGACATGATTATACAGCTCAATATCATAAGAGATTGCATATAAGAAAATTTGCGGGCAAAGTGGATTCATGAAATAATGGATCTCGTTCAAGGAGTAGATGCATGCAATGTTTTGTGATTCAATTGCTTATCAAGACCATGTTTATGAGAACTTCCCTTGGCGATAGGTTTTACTAATCCCTCTAGGGCTAAATACATTCTTTTAACAAACCTTTGGGCAATCTCCTTCGGACTCAATGGTGGGATCAATCCCTTCTTACATGCTTCAAATTCATGGATTATGGTATCAAGATTACTAATCTTGAGAATAAGACTTAGAGAGAAAATCAGCTCCCTATCTTTAGCTATATTGCACGATCTGGAGTATCAAAGAAGGGGGAGAATTCCTAAATGTCCAAATAGCCTCCAACTTATAGATGTGGTCGACAACACACCGATAAGAAGGACTCTACTAGATACGGCTCCGAGGCATCCTAGGACACATTAAAACCTTAGGCTCTGATACCAAGTTTGTCACGCCCCAAAACTGAGGGGCGCGACCGGCGCTCAACCAAGCAAGCCTGACTGAGCAAGCCTATTAGGTTTCATTTTACCCAAAATTAATTTATGAATAACAAGGAGATGAACTCCATAAATCCTACCTTATAAGCATTACATTGACAATTTTTACTTTGTCTTTCATTAACAGTTCAACCATACTAACCAAATTATTACAATTTATAGGTACGAAGGAAATATTTTGCCAAATAACAACATATATAGTTCAAATTTTCAATACCTGACACCACCCACAACCTGTCTACGGCTCCGTCTATACCTCAAAATACAAAGTACATGATAAACAACAGTACAAGACCCCGAAATGAAGTGGGGCTCACCAAGTCAGCTGAAAGGGAGATGCGTCACCAGTTGCGACCAACACTGCCTGGTATGGAACCACCTACATCCATTTAAAGACGTTGCGCCCCCGGCAAAAAAGATATTAGTGTCGTCGAATAGAACTAGTATGTATAACTAAACACCATCTCATTAGAAAAAACAACCGTACAAGAATAAAGAAATCATAAGGATCAACAAAGCTTTAAACAATCACCACCTCATCAAATACAAATAAGGGATCACATAGCTTTCACACGATTCCATAGTTTTAGGTTGGGCCATTCCATATTGTTGCATCATCATTCACAATACCACCACTTTCTTAAGCGGAGTCCGATCACGACCCGATCGGTTAGGTTGCCTCATTTGAGACATGTACCTCAATCACAATCTCATTCTCACTTTTCGGAATTCAATATCAGCACAATACCACCATGTGTGCGGCATGGCATCTGATCACGGCCTGATCGGCTAGGCCGCCTTACCAATACGTTGTTCCTTTCTCATTAATCATCTCATTTCAATCTTTATTTCACACATATCAATTCATAGGCACTTAGAGCCATAATTATCATATCATTTCCACTTTCAATGTTAACCTTGCAGTTTAAGATCATAGGCACATACAAAAGCAATTCAAGTTGTAAGAATAGGTAAGATTTCACATAGTTGGCATGACAATCTCAGTTTTAATCTTGACTTGAAGACTAGGCATTTCAACACATGGTTCATATTCCTCTCACATCTTTAAATATCAAGAATAGTACATTGCACACATTGAGGCACACCTTTCATGTATGTATGTATGTATGTATGTATGTATGTATGTATGTATGTATATATGTATGTATGTATATATATATATATAATTACAAAACCAATTCATGTGAAATAACAATCAATACATCAACCAAATTTTAGTCTTACCACATTTGCATAGACACCAACGGAGCTCAATTTCTAAGAAGATGGACATTTAGCCATACATACCTCAAAGAGCTTTTCCTTAAGTTTCTATAATCCACCAACACCTCTAGCAATAACAATCTATATGGAGATAGCGGGAATCGATTAATAGTTAGGAAGACTACCCATGGTGTAACTCTCTTCGGAATTTCATCAAGCACCTAACATGTGAAGTAGTCTACAATGTCTGAAAATGGAAATTCTTTCTTCCCTCAACCAATTTTAACAGGAACTACCCAAATTAGTTCTTTAATATCACATAATACAACTTAGTCCCACATGCATGGACTATTTCTAATCCCAATAACATATTTGAACCCTTAACCTCTTACATGAAATCTTGGAAGAAGGACTTATCCGGATGGAGGACAATCAAATGGTTATCTTCCTGGATTCTTGAAAACTTGAGCAAGATTTGGGTGATTATGAAGCTAGGCTCCTTCTTTCTCTCTCTATATGTTCTCAACTCTCTCTAAAATCAGTAGTAAAATGACCCCAAATGAATCCCCAAAGCCTATATATTAAAATGGGGTCGTGTTATAAAAATAGAAAAAATATGCCTCCGAAGTCGGGTCTGCGGTCGCATAACGAAACGCAAAATAGGAATGTGGGTCGCAAAATGCATCACCGAACTGGTGCCCAAAATTGGGCTACACTGATCCAATTTGCTACCATATTTGCGGTCGTAGATCGATTATGCGGACCGCATAATGATTTTGCGATCACAGAGCTGACATAGGATCACATTTTTCCAGCCTTTAGTAATTTGATCATAACTTTATGTAGGAATGTCCAAATGACGAACGGTTTAAAGCGTTGGAAACTAGACTCGAAGACTTTTCATATAATAGGTTGTTCATCACATAAAACATTATGTATATTTAGATATGCTCGTCCAAAATGTAGACTTGTGTAAACTCATTTGGAATTTTAGCCTATTATGAAATTTTACAATTTGACTTAGACTTAGGACTTCCCTTGGACCCCAAATTACTTATTATAAGACTTATACACTTATTTACCAAATTCAATTCATTTATATCATATTTATAGCACATAAAATATTATAATTAGCCTACATGGCACCTCGAAATCCTAAATTACTTAGAAATTTTTTTTGAGGTCTTACATAAAATGCTCAGGTTTTTCACAGTTTTTCAAAAATAGTTCCGCTTTTCAAGAGTATCAATGAAAACCCAATCCTTTACCAAAATCATCGAAAAATATGAGATAGTTAAAAATTGTAATTTTTCCAAAATACTTTCACAATAAATAAGATGTTTCCTTTTCTTTCCAGATAGCAAGTTTGAAATACCTCTCTATGCCCACTTATCAATTTATGTAAAAAGTCATGAATGACGTGATACCGTACATCATGAGGAAACATACATCTATATGCATGTATGTCATGCGTGCATGTCAATGCCATGTATCTGAGAGATGATGTACTCACACTCTCAGAGTACTCAATAATACTGTCTCACACTTTCTGCTCATCATGCTATACCACTAGGTACTGTATATGACCCATACGGCCCAGGGAAGATTCATCCCAGAATATATATATATATATATATATATATATATATATATATATATATATATATATATATATATATATATATATATCACTGACTATCAGTCACTCAGTGCCGAGGAAGGCCAATCTAGCCCCATGGAGAAGATCCATCTCCAGGTATATATGTATGCTTCGGACAAGATCCATGTCGAGGGAAGATCCATCCCTCAATATAATCAATTGCGCTTACTAGGGGTGTGTACAGACTCCGGAGGGGCTCCTATAGACCAAGAGCTATCATAAGCCAGATCCAGTCATAAATCAATATAACATGTTGCGACGTGTAGCCCGATCCCATAACTGTCACTCATAATCAGGCTCTCAGCCTCACTTAGTCATCAATCTCTCTAGTCTCACTCATGGGCTCACAATGTCATGAAACTTGCCCGACAACAATGATATTATGTATCAATAAACAACAACTAAGACCGAGATATGATATTAATGCACGAATATGACTGAGCACAAAATGTCAATGAGATGATAGTAAGAAACGAACACTATGGGTCATAATAATATCAGCATAAAACCTAAACATGATATCTAACATGAGTGACAGCTCAGTTACTTAATCACATGGTCAAAATAGAAATATCAACAAAATAGAGCCACTAAATAGTTCCATAAAACAACAGAGTCATAATTCACGGGGTGCACGCCCACACGCCCGTCACCTAGCATGTGTGTCACCTCAACATCAATCACATAGCACATAATTCAGGGTTTCATATCCTCATCACTAAGTTTAGAAAAGTTACTTACCTCGAACAAACCAAATTCCAATACCGAGCAAGCCAAGCGATGCTCCAATGATGCCATCATGCACGTAGTGACCTCCGAGCGGCTCAAAACTAGCCAAAAGCAACTCAAATACATCAAATAAATCCCAAGAAAACAATTCCAAATGATAAAAATCGAATCCTAATCAAATCCCAAATCCGGCCAAAAATCACACATAGGCCCGCACCTCGAAAGCCGACAAAACTCACAAAATCCGACAACCCATTCAATTACGAGTTCAACCATACTAGTTTCACTCAATTTCGACTCCAATTCGATGTTCAAAACTCAAAAATTCATGTTATGAAATTTTAGGCCAAAACCCCCAATTTTCTCTTTAAAATTCATCAACCAACAGCTAAAATCGAAGATAGATTCATGTAATATAACTAAAACCGAGTAGAGAACACTTACCCCAATTCATATGGTGAAAACTGTTCCAAATATTGCCTTAATCCGAGCTTGGAAATGTTAAAATGAAGCCAAATCGCGAACCCTTATATTTATCATTTTGCCCAGCACTTTCGTATTTGCGTCACATTAGCTGCTTTTGCAGCGTTGTTTCTGCGACACGAGCTCCGCTTTTGCGGACTCCACTAGCCAACTGACCCCTCGCACCTGCGATCAATATCTGCTTCTGTGCAACCGCATGTGCGAAACCAAACACGTTTCTGCCCTAAATCTCGCTTCTGCGCCATGATCTTCGCTTCTGCGGGGCCGCAGATGCGCCCCTATTCCCGCTTCTGCGATCCATTACAACCAAGCCTTCCTTCGCTTATGCGATCAATTCTCTGCATCTACGGACTTGTCTGTGTGCATTCTTTCGTAGATGAGGAAACACCAAGATCAGCAGCCTTCAGCAATAGCAACATGAAGAAAAATGATCCGGAATCAATTCGAAACACGCCCGAGCCCCTCTGGACCCTGTCCAAACATACCAACAAATCTCATAACCTACCACAGACCTACTCGAGGCCTCAAAACACACATAACAACATCGAAATGACGAATGACACCTCAATTCGAAATTTCTGAACTTTGAAACTTCAACTTTCAGAATCGATGACGAAACCTATCAAATCACGTCCGATTGACCTCAAATTTTGCACACAAGTCACATTTGACATTACAGACCTTCTCCAACTTTTGGAATCAGAATCCGACCCCGATATCAAAAATTTCACTCCTGGTCAAACTTTCCAAAATTTAACTTTCGCCATTCTAGCCAAATTCTACTACGGACCTCCAAATCACAATCCGGACGCGCTCCTAAGTCCAAAATTACCCAACGGAGCTAACGGGACCATCAGAAGTCCAATCCGAGGTCAAATACTAAAAAGTCAAACTTGGTCAAACCTTTCGAATTTAAAGCTTCTAGCTGAGAATCATTCTTCCAAATCAAATCCGAATAACTTGAAAACCAAAACCAACGATTCACATAAGTCATAGAACATAATATGGAGCTACTCATGCCAGAAAACTACCGAGAAAAGTGCAAATGCTCAAAACGACCGGTCGGGTCGTTACATGTTACCACAATGATGACGATTATAATTTCATCTATTACCACATCTACATCTATTGATACCTTCACGGTAATAATTTTATCTTCTTTCGGACTTAGCACATACTACTACTACATTATCTTAAGGAAACGAGAATGAAGCAAATTAAATGAGACGGGTTTTCACTTCTTGTGCTCATAATCATACATGAATTTGATCATGGCAAGACAGAGAAATTCTACCACTTTGAATGGTTATAATTTCTTACAAACGTTATTAGAGTTATAATCAAAATTTATTGTCTTTCCTTGTATTTAAAATCAAATTGTAGAATTTCAAGAATGTAAAAGAAAAATAAGTTAAATTGCGTACCTTAAATCCAAACAAAAATCCTGAAGAAAGTTCATGGAACAATTGACAATCATTATTCTCTATTTTATATACAAGTTGATCACCATGCACGTATCCCAGAGTCTGGTGAATAAAGCAGATGCCTAGTACAGGAATATCAATGCATTTGCACAAGAGCCTCACACAAATTCTTATATCTTCTCTCCGCGGGTGGTTTGATTTCTCAAACATTAGACAACCAATTAATAGTATATATACAAATAAAAACAACCACCCTCTACTCAATTGGTTAGAGTCTTGTGCTGATAACGTGTTATAAAATAATAAATAAGAAGAAGAGTATTTCAGAAAAAGAATAGAGAGAGAATTCTTATTGATTTGAGATGAATTACAATGAAATAGAATCCCTCTATTTATAGGGGGAAAATGACTTAGTCACAAAGTAACAAATCTTAAAATCTCTCTAAACGATAGACTTTCGCCATAAATAAAATAATATTTATAACACTAACTAATTAATAAGTCATATTCTCATCAAAGTTATCTATCCACTCACTTCTTATATTTTTTAAGTGTAATACTTGGATGATTTCAACACTATAAGTTATATAAATGCCAAACACTTTAAAAAATATTACTTGACTATCTAAGCTTATTAATTTGATGAATAAGTTCAAATCTTAGGAGTTAATATTTTGATAACTACTAAATTTCGTATCAACTACACAAATCTCATGATCTTATGACCCTTAAGTTAACTCAAATTAGATTTTGTTAGTTACATTAAACTATTAAAATAAAATAATATAGAGCTTTCAACTATTTTAAAGCATGTTATATTTTAAATGTAAATCTTAGATTCACTAATGCACATTATTAATAAGACAACTTTCTATCATCATCAACAAACTTTCAAAATACTTTCCAATTTGCTAATACATAATATTATTAGTAAGGTTATAGTTAAATTTTAGGGATGCATAGAGAATCAAACTAGGGTAAATCTAAATAGAAAAAGTAGACATCTAAGCCTCAATGTTGAATCCAATTTTAGGGATGCACGGAGAATCCAATTGGGAGATTCGAATTAAGTACTAAAAAAAGAGGAAAAAATTACTAACCTCAATGTTGTCGCCGCCGTCGGAATAAGCCATCGGAGTCCGCCTGTAATTGTCATATTGAAGAATAAGAGGGATGGAGAGAGAGAGAGAGAGTGATGGGGAAAAAAAGAATGGAGAAAGAGAGAGATAGAGAGGGGAATGAAGAAGAGCGATGTAGAGAGAAATTTACTGCTCCGGAATCGCCAGAGTCACTGCTGGTTAGAGCTAGATTAGAGAATGGAGAGAAGGAAAAAATAAGAAGAAAATCGGGTGGGTGAAAAATAATAAAAGAGTTTCCGACTGAATCGGTCTGACAATAAAAAAATAGATTTGTGTGCTCGTTTGCGACCGAAACGGTCGGTACACTAATTTAAAAAATTATTTTATATTTTAAATTAGCGACCGAATCAATTGGCCCATAGTCAAAAGTAAATATTGACTTTTAATGACTGTGTAGTTCGACCAGTTCTGTCGGAGCGTTGGTGCGTAGAATTTTGCACGAATATTTTTAACCGAAGTGGTCGATAACTAAAAATAAAACTAAAATAATACGTAATTCTTTTTCCAAATTTTTGAGGAATTCGACGGAAACTTCCGACAACATTTTTCAGTCGGAAATACCGATCGAAAACTAGTCGTTTTCTAGTAATTTGAGTCCACGCGGTGGATACCATTTGAGCTAGCTATAGGCCAACATCCACAAACTCCACATTCATTATCAGCCACGTTCTAGGGAAAGAGTTTGGCGCTTAACATATGGCAAAAGGATGAGAAGAGCAACTTGACACTTTAATGTGGTAATGCACATTTCTAAAAACATCACCATTCATTGATGTAATATAAAATTTGAAACTTTTCAAGTCTAAAAAAATATCTTTTACCTTATATCACCCTCTAAAGTTTTGCATAGAAGAATCTTGAATTAGCAATATAACAACCAAAAAAAAAAGCTTGAATTAGCATTTGACATATCGAAATCACATCCAAATAGATAATTACATTTCCTTCATCGTTGATCTTATTATTACTCGTGAAATAGTAATTTTATTAGAATTTTTTTCGTGCGTAGAACATTATTTGGTTGATAAAAAGTGAAGAAGATGAGCTAAAATTACATTGAAATCCATTGAAGCTGGCTTAAGTTTGAGTTTAAAAATTTGGGTATTCGAAATTGTAATTTATTTTGAGTAGGTGTTGTTGAAATTGATTGGATACATTTCTTAAAGTTTGAATTTCAATTTTGGGATGATTTAGTGGAGATTTGAGGTAGTTTAAATTGAAATTTGAGCGAAATTCGAAGTACAAAATGAAAATGAAAATGAAAGAAGATAAGATGTATACCCTCATGTTCATTTGTGTATCCCATATGTATCAAATATGTTCCCTATTGTATCCCTTGTATATTTATGTACACTTTGTGTGAGATACATATATCATAATGAAATTTTAAACACGATTTCAAGTACGAATTTTGACTCCAAACGGGTCCAAATCACCTCTAACCTTTCTCAAATTTTATATATTTTCTCATCTATGTGTTTTCAACGAATTTCAACCATATTCTGGGGGGGAAAATTTGCCTATATTTTTTGAATGTTGTATATCATTGATAACAGATTTTGACTCCTAATCAGTTTAAATTACTTCTAATCTTCCTCAAATTTTGTATATTATTTCATTTATGTGCTTTTAACAAATTTCAACCATATCCATTGAACAAAAAAAATCCATTTTGCCTAGATTTTTTGAATGTTATATATCATTGGTAGTTTTTTCTTATTATTTTTGGTAGTATGACTTAATGACTAATTATAGGTAAGTTTTTTTTGGGGATGTATTTTGGTAGTTCTTCCTTCTAAATAGGCAGAATGCATAGTTTACCATTTGAGCTTCTGGTCAAATCCGTGAGACACACCTCTTCAACATAGATAACTTATGCACACTCAACCTTTTCATAATGTGTCTAATACATACTCTTTGGTATTTGACCATTTTTTCTTCAAAGTTGTATGACATGCACTAACAATAACGTGGTACGTGTCTTTAACTAAAAGAAAAAGAAAACACTTAAAAAAATAAGTACTTTATCTTATTCTCCAAACAAAGACCCGCAAGTTCTTTCACCACCACCTATCGAGAACTACCATTCTCACCATTTATTTTACCATAAAATCTAGCAGCCCCTCCATTTTCAACCATCAAAAATATTGGGAGGAAAAAAACTTTCAATATTTACTCAAAATCTCAAATTCGTACCCCGTCAACTCCCTGAAGTTATGGTAGCAAGAACTTATGGATAGCTCTGTCATCCACCAAACATCGTTATCTCTTAGAACATTCCCACTTAATAATTACCTAAAGGCGTGAACTTTTCTGATTTTCCCCACTCAACTTTACTCTTTAAATTCGATCAAATTTCATGATTCTTGAGTCAAAATTCGATCGGTCAGCGCCAGAATTTTCCATCTTGAATCCTGCAAAGAGGGTTTTGTCCACAGAACCAATGATCTCCTTTGTGGGCTATGTTATGTCTCTTTGTTGTCAACATTTGCAAATGCTTTTTTTTCCTAATTCTTCTAAATTAGAGCTCGTTTGGCGATGAAATCTTTTTCACTTTTTTTTAGAAATCAGTGTTTTGCCATAAAATTTTCAATTTTCACTTGAAGATTAATTTTGAAATTTTTCAAAAATTTTGAAAACTCCAAAAAACTGTTTTTCAAAATTCACTCAGATCACTCACAAAAATTCAAAAATAACCCAAAATTATATTCATGTCCAAACAAAACCCTAATTTTCAAATATCATTTTTACTTGAAAATGTTTTCACTTTTTTCCGGAATTTTATAATTCTTATGTCCAAACGCCCACTTAGAAAAGTCATTCTTGTTAAGAAAAGGAAGACGAGAGGGAAGTATTTGCAACACGGAACAGTAGGGGACATTGGGGAATAGTGAGATCACTGGGTAAGGAAAGGAAACAAAATATTTTTTTGTTAAAAAAGAAGTAAAATAGTCTGACACATGTTTGGCCAAGCTTCTCCAATTTTAGAAATTTTTTTTTCTTCTTAAAGTTGAACTGTTTGGCCAAACTTTTAGAAGAAAAAAAAGTATTTTTGAGGAAAAGCAGAAGCAGCTTTTGAGAAGCAGAAAAAGTAGCTTCTTTCCAAAAACGTTTTTTTTAAAAGCATTTTTGAAAAAAATACACTTAGAAGCAATTTTTAAAAGCTTGGCCAAACACTAATTGCTGCTCAGAAGTGCTTTTCAAATTAATTAGTCATACACAAAATGCTTCTCACCGAAAATACTTTTGAGAAAAACACTTCTCAAAATAAGTTAATTTTTACAGCTTGACCAAGCAGACTATTAAATAAAGATTGGGACAGACATTATATAGGGTTAACGTGCCTTTATTGTGTGTAAAAAACATGAGTGCAACGTGACCAAAAGGTGTTTTAGACGCACTTTGAAAAGATTGAGCGTATTAAAGGGTTGTCCTAATTGAAAAAGTATATCATAAGGATTTGAAGCGACAAGTTATATAGGAATTTTTACATTCCTACACACTATATGAAACTATATTACCTTCCCTACTCAAGTTTTACTATAATTACATTTTATATACCCACTTACCATTTATGTACATTTTAAAGGATTTAATGATAATAATTAGTGCCCTAAAATTACTCTAACATATCTTCCACTCCCCCACGTTTCTCTCTCCACATCCCATCCCCTCCCCACGTATCTTGTACAAGAGATCAACAATTCCACCATCGACAACTATTAAAAAGCTTTGAATTCGAATTTGGGTTTTCAAAAAACATTGTTTGTTTGGATTAGATGTTGTTGCAAAGAATTGAGAATTCTCTCTATGTCTCTCTCTATCTCTCAATCCCAAATTTCAGTAATGTAAAGTAAAGGAAAAGAGAGCAGCAACTCCACCATTGATAGCCATTAAAAAGCTTTGAAGCTTTGAATTCGAATTTGAATTTTCAAAAATCATTATTTGTTTGGATTGGGTGTTGTTGCAAATAATTGAGAATATGGTTTGGAGTTTATATCTCAATTTTGAGGGATTTTGATGAAGATTAGACTTGATTTTGGCTGAATTTCAGATTGAAACTCGAAGAAGAAGAAGAAGAAGAAGAAGAAGAAGAAGAAGAAGAAGAAGAAGAAGAAGAAGAAGAATACATGACATACATCATACTGCAGAAATTGTATAAAAATTATATTTAAGTTTTATGATATTGTAGTTGTATATAACTGAGTAGAAATAATGTATGAAAATTATAGATAAGTTGTATAATATATAATTAGTTGTATGAAATTTATTTTTACTATGTATAAATCAAATACAAAATATACAAAAGATATATTGTATAAAATTTGTATTTAAGTTGTATGTTATTATAGTTATATTTAACTGGATAAAAATAATATGTAAAAATTGTGGATAAGTTGTAGATAAATTATAGATAAGTTATATATCATTAATCTGGAATCTGACTTATCATATATATTGTTTCTGTTTGAATCCTGGGTTATATTTAAAAGCTCGACTTATATTCTTACTTTATAGTGTCTCAAGCTTGCCAATTGCAGACATTAGGTAAGCTCCTTAGTTGTTGCTGCAATTAGTCAAAGTGTCAAACCACGTGCTGACTCCCATGCAATGGAATGTTATCAATCACTTTAAACTTTCTTTCTATCTCTCTTCAATTTTTCTTTTAAATTTGGTTGGGTTTTAGAGGTTAAACTCCGTCTTAGAAATATTATTTGCGTTTAATTTCTTATCGTAATGTCATCTGAAATAACCTTATTTATTTTTGCTAAGTCTTATAACTAGCACTCAGTGTCAAAATTAGATGGTCTAAGATCTAAATGCTTTATTAATGGGTAATAAGAAAAAAGACACAAGTTTTAACAAAATAAAGTGTAAAAATGAAATAGATCCACCTTTGTTTCGAACAATCGGGTCTAAAGGAAATACAAAATGAGTATATTGGTATTTAAAAGTAGGAATTTTTACCTCCTATAGCAAAGGTTAACACCTTATTTAATTTAAATAAATACCATTTAAAAAGATTATATTTTATAGATACCTTTTAAGGTTTATAGCAAAATATTTAATTTTGGTTACCTCGTAGCCCTAAGCCACTAAATACGCTATTCAGTTACACTATTTTCTTCTCTCTCTACTCTGATACATCCCATTCTCTTCCCCATTCCCTGAAAACATGATGCTCCATCTCAAAATTTCTCTCACCAACACTATTTTCTTTTCATCCCGATCAATTCTTACACCGAATTGAATATCAATAAACTCACGGCTTAATTCCCTATACTTCTGATTGCTCAATGCTTTCAAAGGTGAAGTATAAATAACTCTCTGTTTTCCCGGCGGAAAAAGAGAATTCTGATTAACAAAGAACTGATTCTTTACGTTCTAAGCACGCGACGGATACTTCCTGAAATGGGTCGAGCTTGAAGGTGTAGGTTTTTGCCATTTCGCCGTTATAGGAAGGGTTTGAGAGGGTTCTGTGGATTGTTTCGTCGTTGGTTGAAGTGTATTGCTACGACGGATTCGCCGGAAATTAGGGTTTGTTTTTTAACAATGACGACGGAGTTTGGGGCTGAGCAACTTCATTTTCTGTTAATATATTTCAATGTATTTCATTGTATTCATTGTCTTTTTTTTCATTGTAATTCAATGTATCTCGTTGTATTCCATGTATTTCATTGTATTCACTGTCTTCTTTTTCATTGTATTACAATGTATCCTGCTGTATTCTATGTATTTTATTGTATTCACTGTCTCGCTATATGCCATGAATGTATTCATATATTTTTTTTAAATTAATATAATTTATGTATTCATATGTATTATATTAATTCTCTAAAGATTGCTATATTTTTGGGGTATTTTTCGGTTGAGAATTTTTTTTATAACTGAAAATACAATTTTTGTGTGTTATAATTGAGTTTGTTGAGTTATATTAGGAGTTTATTATGTTAATTGATTCACTTTCCATTTTAAAAATAGTGTAATCCCCTATTTCACGCCGTGAATACAGTCGAATACAATAAGCTGTCCAGCTATAATCCCATGTTTCACTCCATGAATACAGTCGAATACACTCGAATACAACAACTGATTAGCTGGACTTTCCTGATTCACGCCTATTTTTGCTACTGTATTCATGAATACAATAGCTTAAATACATCAAATACATCTTATAACCACAGAAAATGTATCTATAATCCGTAATATAGCAAATGGTATCTATAGATGGCTAATTACTATTAAAAGATAGTGTTTTATAAAAATTTCCCTTAAAAGTAACCTCACTTTTCATGTCTGCTACATCTGTTTTTGCTCTTATACAATGAGCCTCTAGGTTAAAGCGGCATTTAAATATCCATAAGATTTGGCGCCTTGAATGCATTATTCTTCAGTTTCTCTTATTTTTCGGTGAATACTCATTTCTGTCATTCGAATCATTTATGCTTTGCCACTAATAAATTGGACAAGATAAGAAATGACCATCTCAAAATCTGATTACATATCTACAATGTATATAGGAAAATTACTCAAGCAGAAACAATATATATAGGAAGATTACTGTATTTTAATGCGGAGGAAAAATATGAAAAGAAAAGAGGAGAAAAAAAAAAGGGTGTAACTAAATCCCTTAATTGAAAGCACTAATAATGGATTGGGAGCCTTTTAAGGTGGAATGTATATATTTTGTAAACAAAACTTGTGTAGGTAGGGTAATCTACTAAACATAAATATTTAAGGTAATAAAGTTTCTAATAGTATATAGGAATGAAAAAATCTCAATTATATATTCTGCCTTCTAAAGATAAGGTTACTAAAGTGATGATCAATTTGGCTTATGCCATCTAAAAAGGCCCAAATCGTGTAACACCACAGAGTAACGACAAACGGAACTCCTAACCCACATATGTCCCACGGTCTAGTCAGTTTTCGGACTGATCATTCAAAAATAGCCAGCGTTTACAAAGTCAATAAAAAATAGCCATTATTTTGCTACAACAGAGACCGGTCCAGCATAATATACTGGAGTTCGGTGCACCTATATATGAACTTCCAGCATATTATACCGGAACTCCAACACACGGAAAGTTCCAGCACAATATACTGGAGATTCGAGCACTTGTGTATGAACTTCCACCATATTATGTTGGACCGGTATACTTTACTGGAACTCCAGTATATTATATTGGAGTTCGAGTGTATTTATGCCGGAACTCCATCATATTATGCGGGAGTTCCAGCATACTTATCCTGGAACTCCAGTATAATATGTTGGAGTTCAAGTATACTTATTCTGGAACTCCAGTATAATATACTGGCGTATTTTTCAGGTTTTGAACAGTGTTTTCGATCAGATTTATCTTTACATGAAAAGTGGTTAAATTTCGATTACTTTTGAAACTGGGCTATTTTTAAACGACCACTTGTAAATCTGGCTATTTTTTAATTTCTCCCCCCAATTCACTGCTCACTATCACTATTTAATTACTATTTAAAGGGGAAATAATGGTCATATTTTGTCATGACCCAAATCCCGGTCGTGATGGCACCCAGCACACTACTAGGCAAGCCCGACCATTATTCAACACTTAACCCAATTTATCAAAAATAGCGGGAAAAAATATCAATTAAGCAAGATTAAAGTACTGAAGATTTTAACAAAATACACAATATAATCTCACTAGGATCCGGTGTCACGAATCTGAGCCTCTAGAATACAGAATATCATCCTAATACATGGTATATCCAAAGACTGATAATGCGGAAATAAAGAGATAGGATATGAGGGAGAAGATCAATGGCTGCGAACACCGTGCAGCTACCTCGATACTCCCAGAGGTTGGATCTGCTGATCAACTGGATCTACTGAGCCTGAGACTGCCCTGGATCTGCACACAAGGTGCAGGGAGTAAAGTGAGTACTCCGACCCAGTGAGTAATAAAAGTAACTACAGTCCGAAGATAAGAAAATCCAGTAAATACACAAAGTAAGCTAAAATCCAAATATACAGCAACATATGGGACTGAGCAGCTAAACACCAGTATAAATACAAATACATGAATGCAATGCAATGCATATGATGGTACATTCCAGTACCCCACTGCGGCATGCAGCCCGAGCCATCCATATTTATTTATCATTGACGGCGCTCACTGGGGGTGTGTACAGACTCCGGAGGGGCTCCTTCAGCCCAAGCGCAATATCTTGGTCAGTCATTGTTACCTGACCGGTCAGCCATTGTTACCTGACCAATTTATATCATACAGTGCCATTGTTACCACTGTTCAAGTATATCATCCAGTGTCATTGTTACCACTATTTCAAGTATATCACACAGTGTCATTGTTACCACTGTTTCAAGTATATCACACAGTGTCATTGTTACCACTGTTTCAAGTCACTTTATAATCAGTCCAGAAAATAATATAATAAGCCCCTTGGGCATTTACAAAACAGAAGTTCCCAGCCCGGAATACATTTAAAAATATCATTTAAGTTTTCAACACTTAGAATTATGGCTGAGTTTGCAAAACAGCATTTAAAACCTTGGACTGAAATTAAATGATATGCAAATCATGCTAAGCAGTAATATCAATCCTCGAAGGATTTTACAAATCGGCACAAGGCCCCAAACATGGCATCAAGCCCAGTAATATCAATGAAGTATGTGTATCAATCACCAGTATAGTATAAACATCACACGGGGTGGACCAAGTCACAATCCCCAGTAGTATCCGACCCCGCACTCGCCATGGAGTGCGTGTCACGCCTCAATATAGCGTTACTATGTGAAAGTCCGGGGTTTCAAACCCTCAGAATAGCATTTACATCTATTACTCACCTCTAACCGGCCGTAGATTAGTCCGCAATGCCTTTCCTCTTGAATCGACTTCTTCGCGCGTCGAATCTAGTCAAAACCACAACGAATACGTTACAATAGGCTAAGGGAATATAACCCAATCGAAAAGACTCGAAAAATGTCGAAAATCCCGAAATTAGCAAAACCCGAGCCCCGGGCCCACGTCTCGAAATTCAGAAATTTTTACATCAATACGACCTTTATCTCGCCACGAGTCTATACATACCAAATTCACAAAAATCGGAGTTCATTTGACTCCTCAAATCACCAAATCTTATTTTCAAATCCCTAGGCCTAAATCCTCAATTTTTCTACAATTTTCATGCTCAAATCCATACATAATTGATGTACTTAACTCAAAATAGGTGGGGATAACTTACCTTCACATTGATGATGAAAATCCCCTCTTGAAGCTCCCCAAAAATCGTCCATACTTTGAAGAAATGAAGAAAAGTGAGCTAAATCCGTGTATAAAAGAATCTGCCTGTGCTTCGTCGAGTTGTACCTTGCACTTGTGCTATACAAGTTGTACATCCTATTAAAATTGTTCCTTGTCGGACACCTTCTGTTTAAACACCCATAACGTCTTGTATAAATATCCAAATGACAAACAGTTTGAAGATTTAGAAACTAGACTCAAAGATTTTTAATTTGATAGGTTGTACACCATATAACTCTTTATATATCCCGAGATATGAGCTTCTAAATCGGCTCCATGAAATCAGAAAATTTCTGGAGAAACTGCTCCACTAGTCATCTTCAATCAATCATAACTTTCTCTACAAATGTCCAAATTACATCTTCTTTAGCTTTCTGGAAACTATATACGAAAGGCTACAACTTTCGTTTTTTGAATCATCTCAAAATTCCTTGTAGATCAAAAGATATAGGTCTCCGAAGTACGCTCCACGACTGCACATTGCTGTCCCAAGACAGCTTAGCAGCAGAAATTGCAGCAGCTTTTATTTTCACTAAAAAGGCTCTAACTCCATCATACGAACTCGGAATTAGACGATTCTTATTCCTATGAGTCACAAATAATAATATGAACACAACCCTTCAATCGAAACTCAATTCGGAGCTCGTTTGCCCAGTTCAATACCCATTTCGCTCGTTAAACAATTAACTCACATTTCACGTCAAAAACCCAATAGCGACTTGATGAAATTAAACCAAAATTTCCAGATCAGTCCTATAATTCATGATTTAAATTCTGGAAGTCTCGAAATCAAATTTGGATCTCTAGAACTAAAAATGGACCCTTGGATCATTACATGCTTATGCTCAAAACGGCAAAAATCTTCCAAAAACTCTTCCAAAACTTATTCGAGCCTCATGGGACCCCGACCAAAAATGCCAACATAATTCATAACATCATTAAAACCTGCTCAAATCATCAAAACACCTCAAACAACATCAAATTACCCAAAACTCATCGAATTCAAGCCTAAGTTTCCAAAAACTTCCGAAAATACACTTTCGATCAAAAACCCGACCAAACGATGTCCGAATGACCTGAAATTTTGCACACACATCACAAATGACATAAACAAGCTACAGAAATTCTCGAAATTCTATTCCGACTCTCGGATCAAAATCTCACCTATCAACCGGAATTCGCCAAAATACTAACTTCTCCAATTCAAGCCTAATTCTACACCGGACCTCCAAAATTACTTCTGATCACACTCCTAAGTCACAAATCATCCCCCGAAGCTAACCGAATCATCGGAATTCAAATCCGAGCGCTCTAACACATAAGTCAACGTTCGGTTGACTTTTCCAACTTAAACCTCCTTAAAAGAGACTAAGTGTCTCAAACCTTACCAAAATCATTCCGGAATGACTTCAAATTTTGCATACAAGTCACATTCGACATTACGGACTTGCCCCATCTTTCGGAACCGCATTCCGACCCCGATATCAAAATTTCCACTTCCGATCGAATTTTCTCAAAAACCTTCAAATTTCTATATTTAGCCAAATGATTTCAAAATGACCTCCGGACATCCGAATTCACTTCCGATCGCGCTCCCAACTCTAGAATCACCATACGGATCTATTCCCAGACTCGGAATCCCAAACGGACATCTATAACACTGAAATGCCTTCCAACCCAAATTTATGAAATTCTTCTAAAGTACTAACTTTCACAATATACGCCGAAATGCTCACGGGTTACCCAAAACCAAATCCGGACATACGCCCAAGTCCGAAATCATCATACGAACATGCTGGAACTTTCAGATCCCAATTCCGAGGTCGTTTACTCAAAATTCTAATCCTAGTTCATTTCTTCAATTTTAAGCTTTCAAAATGAGAATTTCCATTTAGATTTGACTCCAAACTTCCTGAATTTTAATTCTGACCATACACACAAGTCAATGTACCTGAGATGAAGCCGCTCATGGCCTCAAACTGCTGAATGACGCGCCAGGGCTCAAAACAACCGGTCGGGTCGTTACAATCTCCCCCACTTAAACATACGTTCGTCCTCGAATGTGCTGAGAACTACACTGAAGTAGTCCAAAATCACTTGTTTAACACATCATGCACCTTCCCATGCTACCACTGCTCCGTTGAGCACATTAGCTCGATGATTCTGTAAATATACTTATTTATTCAAGCAAATAAGCCATTAGGCCCAATTCTAACATCCTGAATTTCCCTGCTAAGCCTGTTTCCATCATACGACCACCATATCAATCTCCACACGTTGTACCCAAACATGACTGCATAACTTTGCTGAATTCACACTTTGCATCACTTACTCATAGAACCACAATAACATTCTTTAAACATAATGGTCGAAATTCCACGAATCTGATGCTCCCATTGCATCTCATGATCTACACAGGTCTTGCTCTAGTTTTTTTTATATATTTTTTTCAACACCGATACGACTGAAGAGATGTGCCGAAATTCACAACCAACTGCTGAATCAACAATTCATTGGATCTACACTCCTGACAAGTTCCATTACCTTGTCCCAAACCAAAGAATGATCTTTGCTCTATAATATACTTCATATAATCAGTTTGCACTGACCCCAAATCTAGTAACCTCGTCTCACCCAGTACGAACTGCTCAGGCAATAAGCCACCTCAGACATAATCAAAAATCCCACAAGACGCCACAATGTGCCAGTATGCTATCAATTCGAACGCGATACAAAAGGAAGGCGAACTCTAGAAGGAACTACTCAACTCGCACACTAACATAGACTTCCTCAGAAAACAGGGAAACAGAACACACAAAAGCAAATATGGGCACTGAACTGAACATCACATTGTTGCGGCGTGCAACCCAATCCAAACAACATACCCATAGCGGTGTGCCACCCGATCCACATATAGAACTCACATAAGGAGATATACGTCGAGCTGAATAGCTCATCACATCAAAATACCTAACATCGGTCATAAACACACTAAGGTGCATAATATCATTCCCAAGGAAACATATAGCGCTATAGGCTACAAACTCAAGCACAACTGAGGTGCGATACATGATCTAAGTCTCATCCTGCTCATATAACATCACCGCTGAGCGGAACCTCAACACATAAGGAATTTACCAAGCCGTCTCACAACTCATACGGTGCAATATATCTTTACATGAATTAACTGACCACGAAATAAGACTGCGACTATCCTTCCATAAAGAGCGCATTGCTGAAATAAACACAACTGGCCTGACGTAAGGCTCACTTCCACATTTAAATCTATCCACCGACCTCAAGTCGATCCTGATCGTGCCAAGCTAGGCCAATAATCTTTCACAGGTCCATAACCCAATAAACAGAGTGCCCTCCAGGCATAAATTCTCAAATGGATGATATTACCAAAATCCTCATACTTGGTTTAAATTTCTAATTAATCAAGTGACTACATGTCACACTTATACAATATTCCTGTGGGACAAGCTCCCACCATCTTCCGAAATAATTAACGGGTCTGCACATCCAAACCACCGGCTGCACTAACGCTGAAAAGCGATCAAGAATCCCTAACCAGGATGCAAAGCCTTTCTCACAGAACACCGACCTCAGGTGATACTGACGTCAATACCCATCTTACTCAAAACACTGAAACTCATATACTGCTCATCCGAGATCGTGACATCACAGTCATTGACCAAACTGCAACCTTGGTCCTTACTTCAAATTCCATACCACTCACTGCACCTCACGTGCCAATATACGATAGACGCGATTTCCATCACAACTCTGGAACCACCGATAGGCTAATACTTCATCACATAAGACTTTCCATTTAACTCACTTCAGGAGAACTATAGAAGCATACAGGCGAATCCTCATAATCGTCGAATATGCCAATCTCTAAGTAGTTGTCCAAGCCACCATAACACTTTCTGGGATCTGCCTACTCATAATAGGCCCTAACAAAAGCATGCTTCAGAATAACATCAATCACTGCGGCCGACAAGCCTCACATGCATAACTCGATCACGCTGGACGAACCGATCACTGACACCAGTATACCAACTCAACTATGGCTAATCAATCTACTTCCTTCCAATTTATCCTTGATTGCCTTAGAAATAATAATATCTCCCTTTAACACCTAACTTATTTCAACCAAACTCACCCCGAGTGACCTTAAATCACGAGACCATGCTGTCTCAAATACCATGACCATTTCATGTCTCTCAAATGCTACACCGCAAGTCAAAACATCATAGAACATTCTGTGCCTTTCTTCATAAGCTGCTTCAAAAGCTTGACTCTTAACCGTACTTATAGACTCAAAATCATTAGGCACCATACTTTACCTCTTGAATTAACTAGGACCGCTATTGAGAGCCACCCAACTCTGACTTGGCCCCGAATGCAACCAACTCTACTGAATTTTATAACATATGAATACCCTCTCGATAAAGCACCTAGAGGGATCACTTCCCTCGAAGCCTGCACCTATACGAGGCATAAATCATGAATCTTCCCTCAAGTCTGAACATGAGCCAATAAGGCTAACCATAGCATGCATCCAACAATTCATTTACTCAAATTACCACTCATGGTCCTTTTCCGTAGCTGCAATAACCCACCAATACGCCAATAACCAGAATTCACGCAGGTAATAAACCGTGCAATCAGCTAATCAACAGCAAGCTCCCCAACTTGGCTCGAAGCCATAGATCACAACACATATACTCTATTGTTGTCGTAATATCATGGTGAGATTAAACTCACTCCATCATAAGCTCGTGGAAACACGAATCATCTGGAATTTTAACTCTTCTGCAATTCTTGCATTTACTCACACAACAGCTAAGCCCACTTACTAAGTCCTAAATTTTTCAAAAATTTCGGCAGAGCCTCCTTTGTAATTGGTCCTATCCACCTGCCAGAGAATCACCAAAACCATCCTAACAACACATCCACAACTTGACAAAGCATCACAATGCATATCAATTACATAAATCTAAATTGATACATGGACATGCGTTGCACCTATTTGAATCATAACACATAGAAAATACCCTTCAACCCTCCATTATTGGGCTATTCAACCAAGTAGGAACATATTCTTCCTTTAATATTTTCGACCTTCAAGGTGGTCTCCTTGACTCAACGATTTCGTCATAATACATTTACGGAAGCGATCTCAGCTCCCAGACTTATCTAACTAGGAGACACGAAAAATATTCTTCACGCGCCCATAACTCGGGCTACTCAACAAATCACAATAAGAAATGAATCACTTAACAGTTCATCTACTATCCAGTAGGCTTCTTCGCCACTACCAAGTCGTACAAATACACCTCGCAACACTAACATACTCATCACGTGGATATCCAACCACCATTCCGTCTAACAAGGACAATAATGAACATATGAGTTCAAAACACTTGCTCACAAAATCAGCACCTCGGTGCTCAAGCCATTGGCAAAGATTTGGCCTCAAGTCCTCCTGACTGGTCTAACTTCAAACTCACAGAGATTACACATCGCCCCTCGATCGGGGAATCAAAAGCCATCGAGACACGTCTGATACTGAGCGCCCGTTGGTGCATACGATCACGTGGAAGGAATTTCAAAAGTTTCTATTCAAGCTGAATTGAGGACACACGATAAGAATTCAAGAATGTGAAGTTTTCCTAAAGGTTCTGCAGCCTCCCAAGGATAAGTACAGACGTCTCTGTACCGATCCGCGTGACTCTACTAAACCAGCTCATGACTCGTGAGACCAAGTAACCTAGGCTCTGATACCAACTTTGTCACAATCCAAATCCCGGTTGTGATGGCGCCCAGCACACTACTAGGCAAGCCCGACCATTATTCAACACTTAACCCAATTTATCAAAAATAGCGGAAAAAATATCAATTAAGCAAGATTAAAGTACTGAAGATTTTAACAAAATACACAATATAATCTCACTAGGACCCGGTGTCACAAATCTGAGCCTCTAGAATACAGAATATCATCCTAATACATGGTATATCCAAAGTCTGATAATGCGGAAATAAAGAGATAGGATAGGAGGGAGAAGATCAATGGCTGCAAACGCCGTGCAGCTACCTCGATACTCCCAGAGGTTGGATCTGCTGATCAACTGGATCTACTGAGCCTGAGACTGCCCTGGATCTGCACACAAGGTGCAGGGAGTAAAGTGAGTACTCCGACCCAGTGAGTAATAAAAGTAACTACATTCCGAAGATAAGAAAATCCAGTAAATACACAAAGTAAGCTAAAATCCAAATATACAGCAACATATGGGACTGAGCAGCTAAACACCAGTATAAATACAAATACATGAATGCAATGCAATGCATATGATGGTACATTCCAGTACCCCACTGCGGCGTGCAGCCCGGGCCATCCATATTTATTTATCGTTGACGACGCTCACTGGGGGTGTGTACAGACTCCGGAGGGGCTCCTACAGCCCAAGCGCAATATCTTGGTCAGTCATTGTTACCTGACCGGTCAGCCATTGTTATCTGACCAATTTATATCATACAGTGCCATTGTTACCACTGATTAAGTATATCATCCAGTGTCATTGTTACCACTATTTCAAGTATATCACACAGTGTCATTGTTACCACTGTGTCAAGTATATCATACAGTGTCATTGTTACCACTGTGTCAAGTCACTTTATAATCAGTCCAGAAAATAATATAATAAGCCCCTTGGGCATTTACAAAACAGAAGTTCCCAGCCCGGAATACATTTAAAACCTTGGAATGAAATTAAATGATATGCAAATCATGCTAAGCAGTAATATCAATCCTCGAAGGATTTTACAAATCGGCACAAGGCCCCAAACATGGCATCAAGCTCAGTAATATCAATGAAGTATGTGTATCAATCACCAGTATAGTATAAACATCACACGGGGTGGACCAAGTCACAATCCCAAGTAGTATTCGACCTCGCACTCGCCATGGAGTGCGTGTCATGCCTCAATATAGCATTACGATGTGAAAGTCCGGGGTTTCAAACCCTCAGAATAGCATTTACATCTATTACTCACCTCTAACCGGTCATAGACTAGTCCGCAATGCCTTTCCTCTTGAATCGACTTCTTCGCGCGTCGAATCTAGTCAAAACCACAACGAATACGTTACAATAGGCTAAGGGAATATAACCCAATCGAAAAGACTCGAAAAATGTCAAAAATCCCGAAATTAGCAAAACCCGAGCTCCGGGCCCACGTCTCGAAATTCAGAAATTTTTACATCAATACGACCCTTATCACTCCACGAGTCTATACATACCAAATTCACAGAAATCGGAGTTCATTTGACCCCTCAAATCACCATTTAATTCTCTTAAGTTTCAAGCCCTAAACCACCATTTTTGTCCATAAATTACTTGAGTTTTCAGCTCTAATCCATGTATTTAACTTGGAAAAAAGTAGAAACAACTCACCTTTGATGCTTGATGAAATCCCCCTTGAAATTCTCTCCAAAATAATCCAAGCCAAATGAAAGAAATGAAAGAAATAAGCCAAATCCGTGTTTAAAAGAATCTGCCCGTGCTTCGTCGAGTTGTACCTTGCACTTGTGCTATACAAGTTGTACATCCTATTAAAATTGTTCCTTGTCGGATACCTTCTGTTTAAACACCCATAACGTCTTGTATAAATATCCAAATGACAAACGGTTTGAAGATTTAGAAACTAGACTCAAAGATCTTTAATTTGATAGGTTGTACACCATATAACTCTTTATATATCCCGAGATATGAGCTTCTAAATCGGCTCCATGAAATCAGAAAATTTCTGGAGAAACTGCTCCACCAGTCATCTTCAATCAATCATAACTTTCTCTACAAATGTACAAATTACATCTTCTTTAGCTTTCTGGAAACTAGATACGAAAGGCTACAACTTTCGTTTTTGAATCATCTCAAAATTACTTGTAGATCAAAAGATATAGGTCTCCGAAGTACGCTCCACGACTGCACATTGCTGTCCAAAGACAGCTTAGCAGCAGAAATTGCAGCAGCTTTTATTTTCACTAAAAAGGCTCTAACTCCATCATACAAACTCGGAATTAGACGATTCTTATTCCTATGAGTCACAAATAATAATATGAACACAACCCTTCAATCAAAACTCAATTCGGAGCTCGTTTGCCCAGTTCAATACCCATTTCGCTCGTTAAACAATTAACTCACATTTTACGTCAAAAACTCAATCGCGACTTGATGAAATTAAACCAAAATTTCCAGATCAGTCCTATAATTCATGATTTAAATTCTGGAAGTCTCGAAATCAAATTTGGATCTCTAGAACTAAAAATGGACCCTTGGATCATTACATGCTTATGCTCAAAACGGCAAAAATCTTCCAAAAACTCTTCCAAAACTTATTCGAGCCTCATGGGACCCCGACCAAAAATGCCAACATAATTCATAACATCATTAAAACCTGCTCAAATCATCAAAACACCTCAAACAACATCAAATTACCCAAAACTCATCGAATTCAAGCCTAAGTTTCCAAAAACTTCCGAAAATACACTTTCGATCAAAAACCCGACCAAACGATGTCCGAATGACCTGAAATTTTGCACACACATCACAAATGACATAACAAAGCTACAACAATTCTCGAAATTCCATTCCGACTCCCGAATCAAAATCTCACCTATCAACCGGAATTCGCCAAAATACTAACTTCGTCAATTCAAGCCTAATTCTACACCGGACCTCCAAAATTACTTCTGATCACACTCCTAAGTTACAAATCATCCCCCGAAGCTAACTGAATCATCGGAATTCAAATCTGAGCCCTCTAACACATAAGTCAATGTTCGGTTGACTTTTCCAACTTAAACCTCCTTAAAAGAGACTAAGTGTCTCAAACCTTACCAAAATCATTCCGGAATGACTTCAAATTTTGCACACAAGTCACATTCGACATTACGGACTTGCCCCATCTTTCGGAACCGCATTCCGACCCCGATATCAAAATTTCCACTTCCGGTCGAATTTTCTCAAAAACCTTCAAATTTCTATATTTAGCCAAATGACTTCAAAATGACCTCCGGACATCCGAATTCACTTCCGATCGCGCTCCCAACTCCAGAATCACCATACGGATCTATTCCCAGACTCGGAATCCCAAACGGACATCTATAACACTGAAATGCCTTCCAACCCAAATTTATGAAATTCTTCTAAAGTACTAACTTTCACAATATACGCCGAAATGCTCACGGGTTACCCAAAACCAAATCCGGACATACGCCCAAGTCCGAAATCATCATACGAACATGCTGGAACTTTCAGATCCCAATTCCGAGGTCGTTTACTCAAAATTCTAATCCTAGTTCATTTCTTCAATTTTAATCTTTCAAAATGAGAATTTCTATTTAGATTTGACTCCAAACTTCCTGAATTTTAATTCTGACCATACATACAAGTCAATATACCTGAGATGAAGCCGCTCATGGCCTCAAACTGCTGAATGACGCGCCGGAGCTCAAAACAACCGGTCGGGTCGTTACATATTTGCTCCTCCTTTACTATGCGAAATTACATTTACCCTGTTATACTTTCAATTCAAAAATATACATTAGTGTTTGGCTAAAAAAGTGTTAAACCTTTTAGTTAAACTAATTAATGATGAATTAAAGGGCGAATCTTAGTTGAACTTAATAATTTAGACCAAATATGACAAGATATTCGCGAAATGAACGGTGTTCAAGAGCATTAAATAATGGATTTAATAATCAATGATTGACAATGAATATGATAGCATGAACATGTAATAAATGTAGATAATGACAATAAACGTAATAAGAAAGGATCTATCACCCAATTATTATATAATTAGGATATTCCTTTCTTCTGTCAGTGACGTGGAAAGGTGAGAAGTGAAGATGGATATGGAATATTTGGATCTTGTGAACAAAGATAAAACAATGTGTGATTAAGTAATATAATAAGTGAACAAGACAACTTTTATATATTCTCTTTAGTCAACCTTTATAATCTGTTTTTCTCAAAAAAAAAAAGTGAAGCCCCTTTTTGTTCTCTTATCTCTCACTATTTATAAGGGATGTTCCCAAGAAACCCTAAAAAGTACAATATAAGGAATATCCAAGGGAATATTCCCGGTGTCCTTTTCCAAGCCAATCCTACTGTTACAATTGCGACTCCAGTTACGCGTCCTCGGCAACGATCCTTACGAGGGCGACCCCTTCGTTATAATGCCGTGGTCGACCCCATCCTTGGCATGACTTATCTGCAGTTACCGAGTTGCCAAATTTTGACCAATACAATTAGTTAAGTGGCTCAAGTATATCCCTCCTCCATTAGGATTGTCCAAAAATGAACATCCAATCTCACGTGGCCCTAATATTTGGTGAGCCGGACACCATGTGGCATGCTACCTCACCACCCGCAATGCATTTTACAATTCTTCTGCCACTAGTATTTATATTGTATTATATTTATATAATCAAATGATATATATATATAAACTCCTGAAAATAATCAGATACGCGATTTCAAGACACTAGCAATCACATAAACAACAAGATTATCATTTGATGGAAAAATACAAGGCGAGCAAAATTTCAATAAATCATTAAACCAACAACCACAAGTGTTAAAGAGAAGAAAGGACCTTAAGATCTTTACACTGACGAAACAAATTTCAGCATTTTCAAACTCAAACAACTGGACGAAGCCATGAACAGGAATCTTTCAAAAGATCGGAACTCGACCGGAAGTGTTGCTTGAGTTGATTATTTTGGCCTAGATCTGAACACCCAAAACCTCAAGCTCATTGAGTTTCGACTCAGCCGCAAAAACTCTTTTACCAATAGGAGGAGTTTTGAGGTAAGAATGATTTTCCTTTTAAGGAGGATAGCCGGGGGATGGACGGAGGGGCCGACTCTCGCGTCATTGATGAAAGAAATGTGATTATTGGCGTGGGATTAGTATAGTAATGGAGCTTGGTGGTGCTAGTTAGCTATGGAGGAAAATGTTTTGTGACAATTAGTGATGAACAACGTTTTTTGTCAGAATGTAATATATGTTAATTTGTGCGTTTATCCGTGAAAATTGAATTAGGAGAGTCAAGAGTGCGAGTGCGAGTGCAATGCGTGCGGCGTGTGTGTGCACTGTGTGGAAGAAGCGCAGGGGATGGGATACAGTGAATTGGGACAACAAGATAGTATGCCAGGAGGTATCCACCAAACTAAATGTCAGTGCGACGCAGAATTGGGTTTCATTTTAGACAACTCTAACAGACGTGTATGTCTAAGTCGCTTAGCTAATATTGGAGGTATTTCTATACGAAAAGTATGATGGAAAATAAATGTGATTCTTTTCGCATTAGTAGAGGGACAAATTTAACTCTTTTCTCTTTAGAGAAACTTTAAAAAATTCTTAGCTACCACCTTTTAACATCATTGGTAAATATTCTAAGCTGCATTTTATTAAGTACTTCTTTATTTAAATTCCAAACATGTATGTCATTTTTCAAAAAGATTGAGCAAGTAGCGGTCAGAATTTCACACTGAAAATAGGGAAAAATTCAAAAATAGCCAGATTTACAATTGGTCGTTCAAATATATCTCACTTTCAAAAGTAATCGAAATTTAGCACTTTTCATGTAAAGATAAATCTGAGCGAAAACACTATTCAAAACCCAAAAAATACGCCAGTATATTATGTTGGAGTTCCAGCAAGTATACCGGTCCAGCATAATATACTGAAGTTTGGAGCACTTGTGCTCCAATCTCCAATATATTATACTGGAGCCAACACAGGTGCACCGAACTCCAGTATATTATGCTGGACCGGTCTCTGTTGCAACAAAATAGTGGCTATTTTTTATTGACTTGGTAAACACTGACTAATTTTGAATGATCAATCCGAAAACTGGCTATACCATGCTATTTTTACCTGAAAATAAGATACTTCTGTTGCTCTTGACCTGAACTACATAATTGTTTTTAAGGATTTGTGGAGTATCAAATTAAAAAATATGAAGACGAAACCAAACTTTTTGGCAAGACCCTGTATAATTTTTAAAGCAAGGTGAACTATGAACTTCCACCAACCCCAAAAATAATTTGTCCCTCATATAGAGTAATATGACTATTGCGAGGTGCAAATTAACCTCACCGTAACTCTGAACCATTACCTGACATCATCCATCAGTTATAACTAACAGGTATAAAAGAACAAATAGCTCGAGCAGCAGCACCAGGAGAGTCTAAGCGAGTATAAACATCACACAGACACGAGGAACTATTAAATCCAGATGTCTGTACAAGTCTGTTTTAGTATGAGTCCGAGAGTGTCCTGAACTAGATTCAATGGTAGGATGACATGCGCAGGATCTATAGAAATGATTTAACATTGACAGAATCCCTTTCTTTGTCTGCATTTCATAGTGAACAGACAGAGAGTGCAGCCCCAACTCCAGCACCCCCCCCCCCCACACACACACACACACACAAAAAAAAAAACCACACCCAAAAATCACCCCTCAAAGGACTTTCCCAAAGGGAAAACAGAAAAAGAAAGCCATCTTGATGTATAATCTGATCATGGAGTCAGATAGTTAGTAGCACTCTTGCCTTGCACCGCGGAAAAAGTCTTTAAATCTGGGATTTCATAAATATAACACGAACTTGCAGACAGTTTTTTCACAATTGTAAAGCAATGGTCAAATGAAATGATCCGCTCAAGCCTAACTACATTACTTTCAAACTAAGAATAACTGGAAGTGGCCTCTCATCCTTCAAGTGCCTTAGAATTAGGTGACAAACAAAATACATATAGCATGCCTTAAAAGGTGGCAATTGTCACCTGGCTTCCTGGTCTCTCGATGAAAGATTACTAGCCACGTCCGCGACCTCCACCTATATGAGAAATCCAACCCAGATTCATCAATGACATAAAAATAAATAGGCATTCTTTGTTTACTTAGTAAGTATTAGAAATTTCTTGAACATAAAGCTTGTTTATTGATATAGCAGTCAATCCTGAAATGAGCTCAGGCTACTTTTGAAAGTACTAGAGAAAGATCTGTGCTTAACATATTTCAAAAAACTGTGAAATCAAGTATTGGCACATGGGTGGATTTGGTTGGCTGTGAATGAACGCTAATGGCTTCTTATAAAATTGGCTGCATATTCAATCAACACATTTTGTGTAAACCTAGAAGGATTCAGTCCCAAATGAAGTCATCAAAATCCACTTGAAACCTCTTGTAATAGGTGTAATGTTAGTGTGCAATGATTTAGGCATAAAATGCAAACTCATATCTTACCTGGAATACTCTGATGACTTCGTCATAAGAACAACATATTGGCCAAGTATAAAACAGTCCAATTTTGCATGTGATTGGTGAGAAAGGAATATCCTTTTTTTAAGCATCAAAGTGCACATAACATATTTTACGGTTTAAAACTAAGGACCCATTTGTCCATGCAAAATTTTTCCTTTTTTACTAATTTTATTTTTTCAACACTTGTTTGGTTATACATTTTACGGAATTTTTGACAATTTTTTTGAAGATGAGTTTCCAAGTTTGAAAAAGTGGGTTTTACCACTTCTCATGTAAAATTTCATTTTCCCTCACAAAAATATTTTTTCAAGAGAAATGCATGTCCAAACACAACTTCAAATTCTAAATATCTTTTCTCAACTTAATTCCAAAACTACTTTTTTTCAAAAATTACATTTTTATGTCCAAACGCCGACTAAGTTAACCAAAAATATTTTCACTTTCAGTGTACATGTCAAAATTCTAAGAAATTACTTTTTTATTTAAAACAAACAAGTTTTGCTTGTGTAAAGTAATCTCCTTTTCTTAATTATATTCAACTTTGTCTTTTGTCATAACTCACAACAATGTGTTTTTTCTTTCACTTTTCAGCTTGACTTCTTGATTCGACGATGTTTATATTACAAGATGATCTTGGTTTGTTATTGTGGAAGATAAAGTTTGAATCTTACAAAAATAAAAGAAGTTCTTCTCCAATAGCAAAGATCATCCAAATAATTAAAAAGGTAGCAAAGAGAATGAGTCTAAACCAATTACGAGAAAAGGAGAAGGTGGGTTTAAAACAATGGAAGGAAAATGAAACCTGGTTATTGGAGAGAGAAAAGTGGGTTTAAAATAATGGAAGGAAAAACAAGACCTGGTTGGCTGGTTATGAGAAGAAAGAGACGTCTTACATCGATTCTTGGGCACCCAAGGGTTATAGCAAACAATAAAATGTGCTTTTTGATACCCACAAGCCAAAATTAACCATACCCATTTTCTTACTACTTAAACCCATCATGGGTTTGGATATTATAGTCAACACTAAATATCATCATGTTCTAAGGGTATTAACGGGATCAGGAATTAACTTTTAGTCGCTTCATTCAGTCATACCTCTGCCACCAGACTTGGCACTAGGTCCTCCTTTGCCCCGGCCTTTGGCACCTCCATCATCCATCCCACGCCCAATTCCTTTTGCTTGTCTCCCCGCAGTACTGTCATCTCTACCTCTTCCCCTTCCACGTCCTACACCAGGCGGTTTTCTATCTGCAAAACCATTAACATACAGTACTTTCAGGTATTAATCACCAGGGAGAAAATGCATGTCATCATTAGGTAAATAGCAGTTCAATTTTCACGTGTTGGTTACTTAATTTGATGTCAAATATCACAAGGTCTAACAAAAAATTCTTCACAAAGTTAATATAACTTGTAGATACCAAATGAGTAAAGCTGTAATCCAGTGGCGTATAGCTTGCAAGTTGCTGAATAAAGATGAATAACCAATATCCACAAACCATAAGGAATATGATAAGGAGACCACAATTTTCTATCTCTAACACTATAATAGAATACCTTCCATTCATAATAGAAGACATGTCATCACCAGTGGTGCAAAATAAAAGACATTACATTCAATGGTATTACATAAAAGATCAGTGCAGCTCATGAATATGTTTTCGGTGGAAAGCGCTTAGAGAAGAAAGGCCATTCTATGATATTCCATTGTAAAGAGCATACATGCTGCCAAATTGCATGCCAAGATGATCAAAACATAATGGACAAGTTCTAGTTTATCAAGATGGTGAAATAGGGAAACGCCTGACAGTTAGAACAATTAATCTATGAAGTAGTTAAGCTATATGTCGGGCACCAATTCTAGTGCATATCAAGAATAACCACGATGACAAAAGCTCAAATAAAAGAGGTCAAAACTTTCATAAAGCAATAATATCCAAAATAGTACCTGTACGGCTTTTTGCCTCCTCCTGAACCTTATCAATTACCTGGAAAAATTACACATAGCGCAGTTTACCACCCAAACACAGAGAAAGTAGAAAATTAACAGAGTAAAAAAGAGAGACAAGGACATCACACGTATAACTACATACTTTCCAGATCACATGTGGAGTCCAACCAGATGCTAAATACTAAAATCCAGTGACTGTTTTCCCCTTTCTTGTGGAAGTAAACAAACCATTACTCCCAGCAAATAAAATGGTTCAAACATCTACAAAGTTTAACCGGTGGCAGAGCCAAAAATTTCATACAAGGGGATTCAAGAAAATACTGTAGTCTCAAACAAAGGATTTGAACCTATGACCTAAAACAATTTTTAACCCCTTTTACCGCTACACTAGAATCTTTCCTTATGTCAAGGGGATTCAACTATTTATATATAACCACAGGAATTTGTTTTTGCCCTATTTGCGCAGCACAATTTTTTGGCAAAGAGAATTCAATTGAACTGCCGCCTCCTTAACTTAAATCCAACTACAGTTGGGTAAGGTCAATGGATCTTGAATTTAGGATTCAGCCCAAATTTTATATGAACTTGATCCAATAAGTTTTTGATGTCAACAAAAACACGCTGTAAAAGTACATCCAAATGAGAAAGCATGCTAAGCCCAACTATTTTGTTTAACAGACAACTGCAAGTGGATGAATTTCACAAGTATGGTCAGAAGTGAACCAATCTCTGAAGTCATCTTCAGAAAGTTGCATTTCTACCTAAGAAGTCTCAACAGACCACAGTTTTAAAAGTGAAACGCGCAAAGAGATGACAAGTTTTTTCATAAGGTCCATGGAGCTTGAAGTTAAAAGCAAGCAGCATAACGCATGTTTCTTTGAAGTGAATAAGACAACTCACGACATAAATGAATATCAAACATATATGAATTTAGTATTACAATGATCAAAATTGCAGTTAAAATAACTAATTTCAGTACCCAATGTACAATAACAATGATATTAATCCAGCTCTTCAAAGTTGAGTTTGACAAACCTGCCGCTTCACATTGGGATTATTTGCACATCATTGTTTGAAGCACACACTACTACAAAGTGCAAGGCTTCACCCATGAAGCAATAAACCCTCGCTTCGCATCACTTCGTCACTTTAAGCGACGATATGATGGCTTTTAATAACACTTCATCTAACTAGACTAAGTTGCATCCAACCATAATATTCAAACTTCCTCCATACCAGAATGTCCTTTGATATTAACGTGGAAACAAATCATAGTTAATTACCACGTCAAGCAATAGTATCTATGTCAACAATGGTTCAACACTAGGATATTAAATATTCCACAAGGCAATAATGTTGGAAAAAGAACAAACTTCATCATCCAATCAGCAATTAATTTCATCACAAGAAATCCATTTACAACATTTATAGGTAGAAACAACTTTTTGAATGTGGAAATCCATAATGAGTGATATCACGTTTCACTTGATAAGTCCCAAGATGAAGTTTCCAACCCTATTATTGCTTAAAGTTCTTTGGATGGCAATTTAGATTAACATTTAAAGTTAGTAAACTAAGGAAGACTCTGATTCCATGTGCTAAGACTGCTAGCAAGTTACTATTGAATTATGTGACTATCTCATTTAAAAACTTAAGCAGTTAGAGTCTTAGAGAGGATACGCTTTTATTTACTTCATTATATCTTCAACATACCGCCTCAGGTATGAGCCTGATTCTTTTTCATGAGCCAAACATGTGAGAATCTTTTTGACAATAGGAGGCTGTGAGACTTCAACCTAGGACTTGTGCCTTCTCTGATACCATATTGCAAAATGAACATTGAACGTAAATCATCTCCAAAAGATAGCTCTTGGTGTTAGGATTTCTAAAAACTATACAAGGAGACAACAACTCATCCTCTCAACCAATGCAGGACATTCAAACAGCCCCTCCTTTGCAGGCAGAGAGCTGGACATCTAGAGCTTGAAAAATATAATATGGGGCCCAACATCTGATAAACAAAGAGTAGGGATGGATCTAGCTCTGGTACGCTGTAAAGAAAAAAAATAGTGAGCCTAAATCAACCTCAAAATCTCAGCCCAAGAGATGAGGATTGACTAAGAACTATATGAGGAGAAAACAGTCTATTCCCTCACCACTGTGGGACATTCTAACAATTATCTCTCGTACTTTTTATTTCTTTCCTGTATTCTAAAGACAACAACCCATAAACCTAAAGATAAGTTTTAGCTCCCTTAAGTCCAATTGCATCAAGACTAGCTAGTATCACGATTTCATTACAGTGTACTACAGCCCCTCAAACCATGTGGAATGTGTAAGGCCAATATGTTTCCATGTTGGTAGTTCAAACAACTTACAGCACAAAAGCAAGCAATAAAAGAGGAGTAGGTATTATATCAGAATAATACTCAAGTACCTAAAAGGCAATGTGTTGAAACATGTGGAGTTCAAACAACTCAATTCACAACGAGAAGCAACCACAAAGAAGATGGGGCATCTCACCAAACATTTTCGGCTGGGAGTCGAGCAATGACCAATAACAGTTTTAATATTTATTCCAATAAAAAATAACAGTTACCTGCACTTATTACTACAATATGACCAAATTCTTTGCCTTTGTTCCCAAGTCAAATTGCAATATTCACTCTTTTTTTCTTAAAGGGATAAGTCGGTCATATTTACCCTGTAACTAGCACAATGTGTAGAATCAGAACAATAGTCGACGAAGGCATATCATTGGAATTCAAGAAACAATCAAACCTCATCAGGTACTCGAAGGTATTTTATTGTATTCCCACGAACGTAACATTCTGGCATTCTCCAAAATCTATCTCCATCCTGCATTCCTTTTTAAAATCAGGTATTACTACACCACATAAAAAAACTTTAGCTATGACATAGAAAGAAGAAGCTATAACATAAATAGGATCAAGAACATAAGCTAATAAACTTACCTTTGAAGTACAGATAACTTCACGAAGATGGATATTCATCCAGGTATCACAGTTGACCAAATGACCATTATATGTTTCCCCATTTTTTAGTTCCACCAACTGCAAGACGAAGCAGAAATCTCCAGATTAAAACAAGTTTAAGAGTACAAGGTAAAAACTTGGATTCTCTAATAAACCAATGGATTATTTTGAACTTCCACAGTTACGTCGAATTATCGAGGCTTGAACTCATGTTGGAGATGCTATAGCAAATTGAAGTAATTGAAAACTTATGCAACACAAAATAGACACCTTCATTGTTAACTCTACTAAAAAATTTTAAGAAAAATTATTCTCCTTCAGCTATTACATAAGCAACCAGTCAAAAAGCTTAAAAGACCAGAGAAAGATGAACTTTACTTGATCCCTTATCTCATTAGCAACTTCAACAAGACAATAATTCTCAATTTGGATAAACCATTTATTCAATAGTTCAGGTTATTATGAAATACTCCATCTGTCCCAATCTAAGAGGCACTTGCTTTTTTGTTTGTCCCAAAAAAAATGTCACCTTTCTATATTTAGAAACAATTTAACTTGAAAATTCTCAATTTACCTTTACTGAACTGATTTATAGCACACAAATACCTTAAGCTTGTTTTAGAGCACAAGTTTCAAAACTCTTCCTTTCTTTCGTCATCTCTGTGCCAAGTCAAACAACGCCACATAAATTGGGACGAGGGAGTAATACTAGAAAGATTGTTCACTATTTGAGCTAATACATCAATTCTAGGCCAGGTGTTTGCCCGGAGTTTCTGAAGTTTGGTTAGAAATTTGTATATCAGTAGGGACTGGGAGAGGATTCACATAGAAGGGGGTGCTTGTGCACCCTTAGCCCCTGGCAGAAACCTATATGTAAAATAGCGCTTATTTTGTAAAATCATATAACATTGAGAAGTGTGAATCCAATGTCACAAAATATACATGGGGTCTCATGGTTGAACTTTCATCCTTAAAGGTCTGCTCACCCTCCAGCCGAGAATTTGAATCAGCATGATAACACAATTCAATTTCTGTTCCGCACATCATCTTTTTTCATGTCCTTGTTCTTTTCAGAATTTTCTTTACTGAATACCACTCACCTATTCCCATTCCAATTACCACTTCCCATAATATAAACATCCACAATGAGATAAAATTATTGTTGCTTAATTTTCTTTTTTTTTCCTCTCTTCTTTGTACATACCTCTTACTCCAGACACTCCCATTGCTGATACCCTATCCTCATTTACATTTCTTGCAATGATGCTTTACATGAACACCTCGTTTCTTCCTTGTGAATGATGCTTTCTTCACACAATTGAATATTTGGTATTGAGATCGAATTAAATTAGTATTTGATTGGATTGAATTGAATTGAGCAATTGTGACTGTAATTAATTTGAATTATGAGTGTGTTCACGTTGGTAAGAAAATTTTATATGGCAATTCAGTATTTGTGTTTTTGGATAGTTCAAAGACATGCATACCATTATCGATAAATCAATTAACTACGCATGAATACTGATATCTTAGACAAAATTATACGGAATATTTTTTATTCTTTGTTTTGATAGGTGGTACATCTTTTCCTAATTGGAAAATTGGACCAAAAAAATCAACATGAACTCATTTCAAAACTAACCGAAAATCAATTGAAAACCAAATTGAATTAAACAATAACAAACTGATCGAATTGATTAATTCAATTTGGTTTTCAATTGATTTTCGGTTAGTTTTGTTTCGATATATTCCTTGTTTGATCCGTAGATATTCGATCCCATTTGATCGAATTAAAGGCGACATTGCATCCTTCATTTCCAAATAATGGGTCCTCTTCTATATGTCATTGTAGGGATAGGACTGAAATTGATAGAACCTCTAGAAAATCCCATTTTTTTTATAATGACTGAGAAATCCGTCTGAGCCAATCCTTAGGACCAACCACAACCATCAAAAGGTCAATGGCCCCATCCCTCTGCCCAGTGCTGTCACAGGCGAAAAGCTCTCAACTTAACCACTAGGCTTAGTTTGCATGGTGGAAGGCTCGAACCTGTGACCTAAGTCATAAGCCCCTCAAACTTTGTCACTTGAACAAAGCCCTGGGGGAAAATTCTAGAAAACCCTGATGTGTTTTCAAAAGACATTATTGGGCATTGGAATGATAAGAGTCCAGATAGAACATAATAGGTATCAATGTCAGAAAAAACAAAAAAAAGAAAGATATCAAGGATGCATATAGTATAGGTGAAACCAACAAGTTTGGGGTTGAAGCATAGTAGTAGTAGTTGTTGTTGTTTCTGCAGTTAAGAGACATATAACAGAGACATGAACACACACACACCACAAACAGAGGGAGAGAGAGATACCATGGGATGCCCCTGTGCAGTCTTGAGCAGAGAGAGTGGGAGCTGAGACAGAAAAAAAAAAATCAAGGCAGGGATAAATCATTCCGCAGCTTCATAATCAAACCAAAAGAACAATATTAATGATAAAAACCCTAATATCTATAGCAATTATGTTAAACGTACCATCTTTTAATGTGTGAAGATCCAAATTCAAATTGCTGCTAAATTCAAAACAGAAGTAATATCACACACAAGGCATCAGAGAACAAACTGCGGATACATAATTAATACGAAAACGAAAGCACTTTCAAATTGTAGAGCGTTCTTTTCTACCATCAAAACTGTGACCCTCCAAAATTGGTTTTTAAGGTTATTTGCACTAAACGAAACGATTTGAGAATTCCGAGATTCGTATATAAACCGCATTACCTGATTGAACTTCTTCGTCTTCGACCTTCTTGGCAACCAGACGTAGGGCAAATATTTTACTATACTGCTACTAAATTGAATATTTTCCATTATGCCGCTGATATGATGTCAGAATGGGCTAGTCCAGCCCAACCCAATCAAGCCTTACGTGCCATCAAATTTAATAAGGAGATATATCAAACTTTATTACCTTTTCCTAATCAAATTTTAACTTAATTACATGAGCATATATAATTTAGCAATTATATACCAATAAGTATTAATAAGTATTCCTTTATAATAGAAATTTAATAGAGAATCGGTTCTTTTCCCCTTTCCTGCACACTCTCTCTCACTGTCTCTCTTTATCTCTATCCGCCTCTCTCATCCTCTCCTCTATTCTTTTTCCCAAATCTTTTTTCCTTCCATTTTCTCTGTTTTTATCCTCTCTTTTTTTTCCAGGGAATTCATCAATGAATTTCAATTGTTTTAATATAGAGTTTTAACTTAGTAATTTCCTTTTATGTTGCAAAATTAGTGTTCGAATTGAAATTATCAATCAATAAATTTTGAAGGTATTTGACTCTCCACCGTTGACAACCATTAAAAAGCTTTGAAACTTTAAATTTGAATTTAGGTTTTCAAAAAATATTATTTGTTTGGATTGAGTGTTGTTGCAAATGATTGGAAATATTCTTTAGAGTTTATTTCTCAATTTTGAGGGTGTTTAGCGAAGATTAAAGTTGATTTTGCTGGTTTTCAGATTGACATGCCATATAATATACATACAAATTATATTAAAATTGTATATAAATTGTATTTAAGTTGTATTCTATTGTAGTTTCATATTTTTTAAATTTAAATATTATATGAAAGTTGGGAATTAGTTGTATATTGTATGAATCGTTATATGAAATTTGTATTTAAATTATAAATAATATTTTTTTACAGATAAGTTGTTGATATGTATCAAAATTATATTAAGAGAGGAGTTTTAATTGGAATTTTAGAGGAGAAGAAGAAGAAGATACCGCATACAAAACATATACAAATCATATACAAAATACGTACAAAAGATATATTGTATAAAATTTGTATTAAAATTGTATATAAATTGTATGATGTTGTAGTTATATTTAGCTAGTAAGAATGATATATGAAAGTTTTAGATAAATTATAAATAAGTTGTATATTGTATACAAATCATTCCCCCATTAGCTTTGTTAATTCCAACAAATGTAAAGTTGGAAATTTAATATGTACATATTATGAAATTCTCATTGAGTTTCATCAAAATAAAAGGTTTTAAAGTCCAAAATGGTAATTTTCAATAGTTTGACTGCCCTTCGAAAACCGCAGCACACCAAACGCTCTAACACAAAGTCAACAATGGCGTATCTAAAGTGTTAACATTTACATTCGCTATTTAAAGGAAATTGTGATCAATTCAACCAATAGTAATGCTGAAATTTTCCTAATATATATTGGAGAAGGCCGGAAATGGAGGTCAAACGAAGGGCGGTGAAGAACCTCGTTACGAAGCTGAGCTCCGTCTCCGAACAGACACGAACAAAAGCAATTGAGATCTAAGATTGATCTCAAAGAACGATTCCGACAATAGATCGTTGATCACCGACGCCGGCGCTGTTCCGATTCTTTTCTTTATTACCCTTCCAAATCAAGTTCCTATACAATTCTAATACATATCAACAACTTTATGTAAAAAGATAGTATTGATAACTTAAATACAAATTTTATACAACGATTCATATATTATACAACTATTTTTCAACTTTCATACAACATTCAAATAAAAAAATATAATACTACAACAAAATATAATTTACATACAATTACGATACAACTTTACTACAATTTTGTAAGTATATGATATGTCATGTGTTCTTCTTCTTTTTCTTCTTCGAGTTTTAATCTGAAAATTCAGCCAAAATCAAGTCTAATCTTCACCAAACACCCTCAAAATTGAGATATAAACTTCAAACAATATTCTTAATTGTTTGCAACAACAACCAATCCAAACATATAATAATTTTTAAAAATCTAAATTCAAATTCAAAGTTTTATGATAGATTAGCGTTCGAATCTTTAATTCCTACGACCTTCTTACTAGGTGCTGAATTCATCTCTTGAAAAAGACTATCAAACTACAGGATAATTCGATTTTCAAGAGAGAACAATACAAACCGAAGTGTCACAAGTTTGAATTCAATAACATTCTTGCACTGTTAAAATTTCATGCTTAGTGGGTAGCAATGTAAAAAAAAAAGGCAAACCAGTGACAAACTGGAGGTTACTTCAATAGGTTGATTCGCAGAAGATAACTTTTAGGCTTACCTTATTGAGATTGAGATTGAGAGAGAGAGAGAGAGAGAGAGAGAGATTGTGAAGCGAGTGATGAAGAAAGAAAGAAAAATTGATGAGAGAGGCGGCGGTGAGGAAAGAGGAGAGAAGAGAAAAAAGGAAAAGAATGTAACCAAATCTCCTAATTTAAGGAACTAATGAAGGATTGTATATAATTTGTAAGTAATCCTTATTTAGGGTGGGTAATATACAAAAAGTAGGACAATTTTGATAAATAAGTTTCAAATATTGTATAAGAATGAAAAAATCCCTTTAATAAGACGGTGCGCCATATTTGGTGCGCCATTTAACTTGTATCCGCTTTTAATTGTTTTTTGATAATACTCAAAGTTTAGACAACTTCAGGCATTTTTCTCCTCCTCCTTTTCCTCCTCCTCCTCCTCCTTCTTCTTCTTCTTCTTCTTCTTCTTCTTCTTCTTCTTCTTCTTCTTCTTCTTCTTCTTCTTCTTCTTCTTCTTCTTCTAGGCTGTAAAAATAAAGGTGACGGTAAATTCATATGGTATTTGTGAGCATATTTTAAGGTAGTTTATAGTATTATACAGCGGTGAGCTGATGTGGCACTTTATTTGTTACTATTACTTAGGGTTTCTTCTTCTTCTTCTTCTTCATTGCAAAATAGGTTTGTTAGATTTATTTTTGTTTTGACAAATTGATAATTGGGTTTTGTTCTTAATGATATTTGGAGGTTATATTTCAAATTTGAGCTCATTTGGAGTAGATTTAAGTGTTAAATCGCATATTAGATTGTTGAAATTCAAAGAACAAATTTCTATTTTTGGGCAATTTGTACTTCAGACCTATTTGGCCTTAAGTGCATCTGAAGTGCAATTTTTTTACTTTAGATCTATTTGACCTTAAGTGTATTGATACCCAATTTTTCCCTATATATTTTATACCCAAAATATTTTTAAAATAGCATATATGTGCATATATAAGCACACCCAAGAATTTTGGTATTTTTTGTGATTTTTAAACCAATTTACTACCTATTTTAATACCACAAAATCCAATAACTATTCTCAAAAATTATTATTTTTGATGAATAACTTATTTCATTCTCATATTTACACCAAAATATAATTAAGGTAATTTTTGCATATTTTCACCAATTTATTTGGCATTTTTAAAGCTAAACTGCATATAATTGTAGTTATAGCCTATTTTGTAATTAATAGCATTTTATAACAATAAAATTTGCTACAATATTTTTAAACTAATATTTATATAATATTTGGCTACCTAGTATTTTTAATTTGCTTTTAAAATCGTTATTACTATTTTTATAAAATAGAAAGGAGAAAAGTGGCTATTTAAAACCTAGCCCCAGTTGCATTTCAATTACAGCCCAAATTGCACCCCAATTCGACCTAATTTCAATTGAGACCCGACCCCTCATTTCTCAGAGATCGGTCTCTATCTCTATCTCACTCTCTCTCTAACTAATGCTCTCCCTTCTCTCTAGAACCTTGTGGTTCCCTCCTCCTTCTCCGACGAGCTTCATCGCCTCTCCGGCCATGCTTCGTCCTCACTTATCTCGACCTCTAGCCACCATGGATCCTGTATCGTTGCTTCTCTCCAAGGTTTGAAACCCCAAAAGCCTCCACCATGAAGATGGTCGTTGAAGCCTCGCTGGGGGTCCGATTCCGGCCTTTCTCCGATGATTTTGGTTCGATGATGCTAAATACACCATTATCTTTGAGCTTCACGGCCAGGTTTCTCTTATCCCTCTCACTGGTTTCTTATGAAACCCTAATCTTAACCCAAACCCCTCAAATCTCTGATTTTTTTTAACGATTTTAACTTGTACTTTTATGTTTTGCACTATTTTCTATTCGATCTTTACGATTACTCCAGTTTTAAACGATTTTGTTCCCTTTTTGAAACTAGGGCTTCTGACCCCTTTTCGAAATCACTTTATTTTTGATTTTGAGTAATAATTTGTGATTCTCAGTATTATTTTCTAAACATTTTTGCTTAAGTCTGATGAAACCCTAACTTTGTCTGCTTAGGTTTGCGTTATTTGTTTGTCTTGTGTTCTTCTGGGTTCTTCTCCGAGTTCTATGCTCCTTGCTTTGATTTTGTTGTCAGTGTTTCATTCCCCTACCATTCTGCGTTCTTCACTTAAAGTTTCTCTTATTGTTTGCATGGTGATTTTTATACTGATTCTTCGAACCTTCTTTGAGACTGTGATACTTGCTTTCAAATGGTGATTCCGCGTATTTTCCTATAGTTTGAATTTCTTCCTTAATTTATGGGATACTTTCCTCAATTAATACTGATTTCCTAAGGTTTTCAATCTCGATCATTATTTTGAAAACTATTCTTTCAGAATTACGATGATATTTTGCCTTATATATGTACACCAATTTGTTGATTGATTTGCCTGACCTATTTCCTTAATTAGATGGTCATGTATTTAGTCCTTATTACATGCTTTAAGCTACTCTGTTTCCTTATGTGATTATACCTTACTTTGTGATTTCTTTCCTTTCAAATGACTGATTATTACCGTTTGATTTGGGATCCCTTAATTAAAGGGCAGTCCAACTACTGACTGGATTGTGATTGATACCAGTCCCTTAATTAAGGGACTGCTGCCTTGTTTGTTTACGCATATTCAGTACTATAAGTACCCCTCCCCCATTCTCTTAGCAAGGGACATCAACAAACACATTGCATATCACTTACACACAAACACGAATAAAACTCTTCATTCTGAACTCTCTCTTTTACACACAAAACATATTGCTCTCTATTGTTTCTACACAACTTCTCTCGTTTTTTTATTTGAATGTTGATCACTCAATCGGCTGAAGGCCAAGATTGAGTAATCCTGGTTACTTTTACCACTCTGCTGACCTCTACTAAGCTGCTTACTTTGGTCTGCCTGCTGCTCACTTCTCTCCACACTGCTGCCCTTCTCTCTGCATACTATTGCTCACTTCCTTGCACCTTATTGTCCACTATTGCTTTGTGTTGCATTATCTTCAACTGGTATGTCTTCTGTTTAAGTTATAGCCTCAAAAAAATATGCTTCTACTGGTGTTTCACTTCTTTTTGTTTCTTGTGCGCTTCTACCTATAGTTTTGTTGTTCTTACTGCAACTAGCATGTATCCGTGTTAATTAGTATGCTTAGGTTGACTTGGCATGTTCACTACCCCTTTTCTATCTCAATGTAAGTTTTTCCTTACTCCTGTACATTACTAGTATGTGTTCAAGGCCCTCTTGGCTACTTAATAGCCCTAAAACCTCTTCCTGAGGTTGACTTTAATTGGTGTCTGGTGCTGTAAGAACCAGACTCCTAGTTTGAAGCATGCTTGTTTGCTATAAAAGAACTTCTCATTAATGTGCTATGCCTGTATGACTGGTTTTCTTGTTTGAGAGCTATTTGTTCCCTTTCCCTTGCCCTTGTTTGTGTTCCCTGAATATTGTATGACTCTTTGTTTTCAAAACTGGTCATCTTCAATTGACTCTTTCACTCTTCTGTTACTGCCTTCTCAAATTGTTCTTCATGTAAAACCTTTTCCAACTGTTTTCAACTTAATTCCTTCAAATTCCATCACAATCACACCACTCTTAGAAATTAAGTTATGCCCCCTTAATGTAAGCATTGCTTTGGGAGCCTTGAGCACCCACTGAACTTTGATGCACAAGGTTGGCAATTCCACACTCACACTTATCAAGGGTGATTTGTTTTGGGTGCCTGGTATTGGCCGGGGTCTCAAGAAACCCCTAGGGAACTTTGCCGCACCCAAACTCTTGGTGAAGGCTGTGAAACTCGAAAGAAGTGAGGATTATTTGGGCCTGGCTAAAGGCTCCCTATAGATTAACTTCTTATTTTTACTCTTCACTACTGTAATTTAATCACATTGGTCTGTAATAACTTGTAATGAACAATGGTGTTTATAGTGCAATTGGGTGGGATTATGCATGCTTAGCTTTAAGTAATGGGTAGAGAACATGTCTATAGGATTTTACTTACCTACTTGTGCAATAAAAACCATTTCTAGGGGCATACATCTCATACAACTAGAGGTCCTGTCTTTAAGCTCTCTTACTATCAGCTTGTTATTTACTTTATAACCACAATCAGTTAATAATCAACAATGCTGCCATTGCATTTAGATGCCATGCTTTAGGACCTTTGTGTGCATTAGATATCATGTATGTAGGGCTGTATTTGCAACTGTTGTATACTTCACTTATTTCGTTTAACAGACATAAGTCTGGTTAACAGGCTTCTTTTAAAACTGGAAAATAAGTATGCACATCCACTTTCTTTTATGATTAAACAGCGCCTAGGCAAGCCTTAGGTCGGATAAAATCGATTAACCGTCTTATCATGTTTAAACCATTCAACATCTTTAGACTGTCCGAATTTGTTTCCCTTCTCTGAGATCCGCTTGGTTCTTACTAAACTCCTGTCCTATTTTCTAAATAATCATATCTGTGCAAATACTTTCTATTTAGTTACCTTTTCCAGAATTGTGTTACTGTTTTTTTTTTCCTAAAACTCATCAGGACACTATGTCTTCTGTAATTTTCCAAAACTATAGTTTAAAAACTAATATACTTATATGCTCTCAGCTTTACACTTCTGAATGGTTTTACATCTATGCTAAACAATTTCCTACCTCTTCAGTCCGAAATTATTTTCATAACAGAATACTATACCTGCTATGCCCTATCATATATTTTTGAGTATGTTTAAAATGCTTTCTCCGATTTCTAAACTGTTACGTATCTCCTGCCTTTTCTCAAGTTCAGAAAGTGTGCGTCCAACTCCTTTTGCAAATTCTGTTTAAACTCTTCAACTCCTATCTTAACATATTTTCGCACATTCCAGCTTTTAACTCTCATTTCCTTAGACCTTAAATGTGATTGAGACGTGCTAATCATGTGTCCATCTGTGGAGGGATATTTGAGCCTTTTACATGCCTTTATATGATTCCTTACATGAAGTCCTATTTGTTTTTGCATGTCGCCTAGTGTTTTGACCTTTAAACCTAAGGGTTCAACCTAGTCCTCACCTCATAGGAATAGCGGTCCTAAATACCCTCTAGGACCTATAGGACGGGACGGGTAATAGCACGCACTAAGCATTCGTGACCAATACACACGCTTAAAATAACCTCTACGGGGTGGGAAGGGTAGAATATGGAGATGATGACCGGTGCGCTAATATCTCGTGTGAGAATGATTGCTGGGTATTGCACTGAAGTGATCCATATTATAGTTAAACCTAGGACCCTTTTCTTTGCTTTTCCTTCATTTAAATTAATGTTTTCCTCAAACTAAGCTTTCTTTTTTCCAAAAAAAAAAATCACTTGTGTCTTTCTTCTTTCAAAATTGTCAACTTGTTTATATTTCTTATGTGCAAACATTGTCTGTTACTTCTACTCTTCTTAAAGTCACAGCTAAGTACGGTCGGGAACCACACTAGTGGATCTTGAGGGGTGCCTAACACCTTCCCCTCGAGATAATCTCAAACCCTTACCCGAACTCTGGTTTTCTTCCAAAAAATCTTCTTCTTTTCTCTAAAGTGTCCTAATGCACTATAATAATTAGGTGGCGACTCTTCAAATTCCATAACCCGATTCCTCAAAAGGGAATAAGAGTTGTTTTGCCCATAATGTCGTAAACCCGATTTCGCCTTCTTTTAGGGAGGGAAAAAGGGGGCGTCGACAGCATGACGACTCTGCTGGGGAAACCTTTAAGGCTTTTACCATTACATGCTTTTGTGACTTTATTGCTTCCTTAATTGCATTTACCTTCTATCTTTAATTATTTCATTAAAATACTAACTTGGCTCTTCATGTTTTTCTTTCCTTTTAATTTCTTCTTTTACTGCCTTATTATTTCAATTCTGTTGCAATTTCAGAGCATTTATTGTAATCTTTACTTTATGAACGTGAAAATACATGCAATTTGTCTTATTGTTATAACTGCATTCCTCAACATCATATTCCACTCGTGCTAAAATAAATCCTATAGCAACTTATAATGAGTGGTTGTGCCCTTCCGATATTATAAACCCCCTAAATGTGGCAAAGGCATATTTGCGGTAAAACCAGTCGATCAACGGTGTAGTCGACGGTTTCGCGCCTTTCCCTCTTGAGTTGTCCGCTCAAGGGTACCTTGTCTAGCACTTCAAAAGTAGAAACCATATTCCCTTGAAACTGTTCATGCATCATGGTCAAACCTAGCCGAGTCAGTTATGTTGTCCGCATAATGACTCATTAAGATAGCCTTGTCCAAAGTCCATTGGGTTTCCCTGAAACCCAAACGGACACCTACATGTTCTGTGCATTTATTTGGAGAACTAAATGCTTTTTATGTTGATTATTGGTATTAAATAGTTGAGTCCGGTGGGGGTGAGGTCTTAACCCTTTTGTTTTGCAGAAAATGAATGACAAAGTTCTTGACTTCGGTATGGTAAACATGCCTTCACTCTTGCAGACTTGGTGGAGAAACCTCCCATCGAGCAACCAAATCAACGAGTGGAAGGAGAGAGTCACCAAGGCTAGTGAGAAGATAGAATACCTGGAGTACAACTTGCTGGAATTGGAAGGGAAAGTGAGGAAAAGAGTCATCGACTGTCAAAATGTTGAGGAAGGCAAAGGAGAACGTCTGGCGATAGCATTTTTACTAAAAAATCTACGCGAGCTGGAGGACTTGATCAGTGAGAACATTCAACCTGAAGAAGGTCCTTCTGGGGCCAAGTAGTTAGGAGTCTTTCTTTTCGCTTTTAATGTAATAAGGCCAATAGCCATTAGTGACATTTTTACTTCCCGCTATTTTAAGTGTTGTTTTGGGATTCGTTTTATTTTTATCAATAAAATGAGGCATTTAGCATTATAAGTTCTCCAAATTTAATTTGTCGCTAGGCCTACCTCAGGCACAACGAGGCACCCAAATTAGGACGCGATTTATATTCTTGCACAATGTGTTTAAATATTGCAACATTTTCTTCTCATAACCCGTACTAACTTGTTACCTTTTTTTTCTTTTTTTTTATTCCCCTCCCCCAAAGGTTAGTTCGTGCATTCTGGCACCATCAGCATACTCAACAAGATCCAAGGGCCCTCCACCTCCTCCTCCTCCGCGTCCTACCAGAAACAGGAACAAAGGCAAAATGAGAGATACCAGTGCTAGAAAGGAGATCGAGGAAACCTCTCAGAACGCTTCAATCACTAAGGAAACTGCTGCTCATCTTGAGCAAACTTTGCTGAGATTTCGAGAAGAATTGGAACAAGTTCGAAACCTGGCAAGTCTGTCAATCACTCTTGCCACTGCTGATGCCAACAACCAGAACTATACTACACCACCACCAGCACAACCCGCTCATACCCAAGCCTGCAACACCTGCAACAACACTCCACTGCTCATTCCCGAACCCCAAAACACCACAAACGACCAGAACGCTCCCATCTTTGTGGACACTGTACCCCACTATGCCCAGCCTATCTTAGATACACTTGAATCAGACAACAAAGACTCCCTCATTCAGAATTTAGCTGTTGAGCTCAAGAGGTTAACCAGCCGGGTCCAGGGTGTCGAAGATAGCAAAGGTGTGGAAGGTTTGAACTATGAAAATCTTTGTGTTCAGCCAGATGTCGAACTCCCGGAGGGGAATAAACCTCCCAAGTTCGAAATGTTCGACGGTATAGGTGATCCCAGGGTCCATCTCAGAATGTATTGTGATAAGCTGGTAGGAGTCGGAAGGGACGAGAAAATCCGCATGAAGTTGTTCATGAGGAGTTTGAAGGGTGATGCTTTATCATGGTATATTAGCCAGGATGCAAAGAAATGGACTAGTTGGGTGAACATGGCGTCTGACTTTATGGACCAGTTTAGGTTCAACACTAAGAACGCACCAGATGTGTTCTATATCCAGAATCTCAAGAAGAAGCCCATAGAGACCTTTCGCGAATATGCTACTCGTTGGAGGTCAGAAGCTGCTAAGGTTAGACCGGCCTTGGAGGAAGAACAAATGAACAGGTTTTTCGTCCGTGCTCAGGATCCGCAATACTACGAGAGGCTGATGCTACTAGAGGGCCAAAAGTTCTCCGACATCATCAAGTTGGGAGAAAGGATTGAAGAAGGCATCAAAAACAGTATGGTCACTAACCTCGAGGCATTGCAAGCTACCAACAAGGCTTTACAGTCTGGTGGCTCGTCGAAGAAAAAGGATGTAAATTCCGTAATGGTTGCGCAAAGGAACAATTCCCCTATGAAGTACCAAACCTATCCCTCAGCTTCACTCACATATCAACCTACCCTAAACTACCAAGCACCATCACCCACTTACCAAATTCCACCACTTGCTTACCAATCACCTCCACTACCTACGTATCAACCCACCTCACCCAGATATTCTCAATTTGCACCCGTATACCAAGCATACAACTCCCAACCTTCTCACTACCCATCACCTCCTACTCGCCAAAACTTTACCCGACCTAGACTAAACTTCGACCGTAAACCTCCCAGACAATATACCTCCATAGACGAGCCAATTGACCAATTATATGAAAAACTCAAAGCAGCCTGTTACGTTACCCCTATTCTAGCCGTAACTCCAGAAAATCCTTCCCAATGGATCAACCCAAACAAGACTTGTGCATACCATTCCAGGATGAAGGGCCATATCATCGACGAGTGTCGCTCGTTGAAAGACAAGATTCAGAACCTGATTGACAACAAGATCATTATAGCAAAAGAGCCCGCTCCTAATGTCCGCAACAACTCCCTGCCTGACCACAAGGGCGGGGGCATCCATATGATTGAGATTGAAGACGATTGGGACCCCAAAGGGTCAATCGGGTTGATAGCTGAAGGTGATGAACCTCAGAAGCTGGCGGGTACTCTCAATCCCATTGTTGTTCAGATTCAGCCTTCTAAGGAAGATGTGGTAAATATGTCTGTGCCACTCGAGTTTGAAGCACCGCCTGCAAAGGTGCCAAAATCGATTGAGGTTGAGTTTGGGATTCCAAAGGCACCCGCACCGTTTAAAGTTGTTGTGTTACCTCCAAGGGTGTCCATTCCAGTTTCCATGACAGACATGACCCCATTCAAGTCGAAAGCCATACCTTGGGATTACATAGCTGAGGCTAGAAGGAAAGGGAAGACATATACCGGAGAAACGGTCGCCACACAGGGCATGACTAGAACAGGCATGGTATACACCCAGAACATTTAGCCGAGTCCAACAAGCAAGCCTCTGGACGTCCTGTCAAAACTGGGTCCGATGACCTTTGGAGAAAGATACAGGCCAAAGAGTACTCAGCCGTCGAGGAACTGAACAAAACGCCAGCACAGATTTCTATTCTGGCTCTTCTGCAAAGCTCTGAGGCACATAAAAACGCCTTAATGAAAATACTGAGTGAAGCTTATGTTCCCAGCAACATAACAAGAGGCGAAATGGCAAACATGGTGGGGGCAGGTACTGGAAAGCCACAAGATAACCTTTCACGAGGACGAGTTGCCACCAGAAGGGCTTAGTCACAACAAGGCATTGCATATCACTGTGCAATGCGAAGATCATTTCATCACTAGAATCTTGGTCGACGGGGGATCTAGCCTCAACATTTGTCTATTGATAACTCTCAGGACATTGGGTAAAGGATTGCACGAGGTCAAAGACGGGGCTATTAGTGTCAAAGCTTTTGATGGATCTCAGAGGTCCACCATTGGAGAAATTAGCCTATGCCTACAGATGGGACCCACCTGGTTTGATGTCGAGTTCCAAGTCATTGACGTACCAGCATCCTATAATTTGTTGCTGGGATGACCCTGGATCCACGCCGCTGGGGCTGTAGCATCAACTTTGCATCAAGCTGTAAAATTTGAATGGAATCATCAGGAAGTAATCATTCATGGCGACGGTAGCAACCCTATATACAGTCGCCAAACCATTCCGATGATCGAAGGCAGAAGAAGGATAGGAGGAGAAACGTACCACCACATCGAGCGGGTCAATGCTGTAGACAAAGACAAGTGGTGGGATAGCAAGATCGAAAGCATCCTGAATTGGAGCGGGTATGAACCCGGAAAAGGACTTGGCAAGAACCTGCAGGGTATCACCAAACCTATCAAGCTGAAGAAGCACGGTACCACTTTTGGCCTAGGGTATGAGTACACTTGGGAGGAGTTCAACCACTGGTCACCTCCATGGCGCGGACCATACTATCCGCTGGAGCACCCTATACCTCAGTTGGAGCAGACTTTTCAGCTAGCCGACACCTTGTACGGATCAGAGGAAAATGAGGCACTAGCAGCAATAAAGAACCTATTTCTGGAAGATGATATGGATTGTTGTGTTATCTTCGAGGAGGAAGGGGAGGAAGGCCCTTCCATTCAAACCGTGAACCGAGGGGAACGCCTCACCAATTGGTCGGTCAGGACCACCAGTGCCCGGACATCTTCGGGGTAGCAAGGCTGAACGAGCATCATGCATCGCATCTTTATTTTCTTAGTTGCTTTTCCTTTCTGCATTGTCTTTACTTTCCAAAAGAGCTCTGACAACTCGAACGATTATGAATTTCAATCAAAGCATTTCAAATCCATTATATATTGCGCTCTTATTATTTTCCTATCATTCACTTTATTTTACACAGCATTACTATTACATATCTTGATGATGAACCGATGACTGTAACTTGCAACGAGGCAATGCAACAAATGGATATAGATTCAGAAGAAGATGAGATACCATAAGCGATTGTTAGAGAGGTCGAGAACTTTGAGGAAAGACCCAAGTCTAACTTGGACGAAACCGAGGTTGTTAATTTGGGAGACACAGAGAATGTTAAGGAAACACGTATCAGCGTACATTTGTTGCCATCAGAAAAGAAAGAGTACACAGAGTTCCTAAAAGAGTATGAGGATATCTTTGCATGGTCTTATGATGATATGACTGGCCTCAGCACATCCATTGTGGCTCACAAGTTGCCAACAGATCCTACATGTCCGTCGGTAAAGCAGAAGCTCAGGAAGTTCAAACCAAACATGAGTTTGAAGATTAAAGAAGAGGTTACCAAACAAGTCAAAGCCAGGATTCTCAGAGTAGTAGAGTATCCAACATGGTTGCCCAACACCGTGCCAGTGCCAAAGAAAGATGGGAAAGTTAGAGTCTATGTCGACTACCAGGATCTCAACTGGGCCAGTCCCAAGGACGACTTCCCTTTGCCAAATATACACATATTGATTGACAACTGCGCCAAACATGAGCTGCAATCGTTTGTCGATTGTTTTGCTGGATACCATCAGAAATGGACGGAGAAGTCTGGCCGAAGCCGATCAACTCAGATGCAGTAAAGAGATACTACATTTGATCGTATGCTTTTCTTTATGATGTAATTTGAACTACGCCTGACCTGATTCCCGTTTAAGAGGGGATACGTAGGCAGCCCTATGGGTTCGGTCACAGTTTAATAAAAATTCCATTTCCCCGCTATTGGAACTGGGGCAGAATTTTGAGGAGGATCCTCAAAATTCCGAAGTTAGTTTGTCGGCATTTGCATCAACATCAACCCAGTAAACTGGGGCAGAATTTTGAGGAGGACCCTCAAAATTCTGGAATCGACCCGCTTTCAGTTATTCAGCGCAACCGTCAACAGCGCCAGCCTAGTGAACTGGGGCAGGATTTTGAGGAGGACCCTCAAAATTTCGGAGCAAGCAAGGTTGCCGTGTCTTGAACCACGTTGTAGTTATTGGTTCATCCAAAATAAAATCATTTTTTTATATACTTAAATTACATTTACTGAATCATGCATAAACATCATTTGCATCACCGTCGCTTAGCAATGCTACCCCAATTATACATAACGTCAGGAGCCAAGGGATACAAACTAACCTTCCCCCTCTACAGAACTCACGATTTTTCTTTGGATGCAGGAACTCAGATCACAATGCAAAACGCGTTCACTCTTCAAAGTCGAAACCCTCGAAACAATCACTCGACTCACAAAGGTCTACTATCTACACCCAACATTCCCCAGCAGTCATGATATCGCAACCGCCTATCAGCTAAGAAAATTACTACTATTTGCTCCTTTATATTCCTGCACTGCATAAGGCTACTTTCTGCCTTTCGAGACTAAGCTTTGTCTCCATCCGCATTTTGCATAAGGCTACTTTTCTGCCTTCCGAGGTTAAGCTCTACCTCCATCCTGCATAAGGCTACTTATCTGCCTTTCGAGACTAAGTTCTGTCTCCATCTGCATTTTGCATAAGGCTACTCTCTGCCTTTCGAGGTTAAGCTATACCTCCATATTGCATAAGGCTATTTATCTGCCTTTCAAGACTAAGCTATGTCTCCATCTGCATTTTGCATAAGGCTACTTTCTGCCTTTCGAGGTTAGGCTCTACCTCCATATTGCATAAGGCTATCTATCTGCCTTCCGAGACTAAGCTCTGTCTCCATTCATATTGCATAAGGCTATTCTCTGCCTTTCGAGGTTAAGCTCTACCTCCATATTGCATAAGGCTATCTATCTGCCTTCCGAGACTAAGCTTTGTCTCTATCTATATTTTGCATAAGGCTATTCTCTGTCTTTCGAGGTTAAGCTCTACCTCCATCCTGCATAAGGCTATCTATCTGCCTTTCGAGACTAAGCTCTGTCTCTATCCTGCATGGCTGAAATATCGCCACTTTATTTAAATTCTCGCTTCGGCTGAAATATTGCCACCTGCATTCAAATTCACGCCTTGGCTGAAAAATTGCCACTCTTTGCATTCATTCGGCTGAAAGATTGCCACCTTCTCATGGGCTGAAAAATCGCCAACTTATTCAAAGGCGTCATAGTTCGGAGGCACCATCTGTATAGCCTGAGAACACCATTTCATGGCCTGCGAATCTTTATTTTATGCTCTTCATGGCCTAGGACATCATCCTAACCGTCCAAAGACAGCATTCATGGTCCAACGGGAATTGGCATCATGTTTAAATTACGCACAATATGCGCATCTGCTCATCTACAGGTACACCGACTAGCGAACGACCGTCTCAGTAGAAGTGATCCCGCTCTGGTTTTCCGCAATCTATTCGACTCCAAACACCTTTTAAATCTGACCATCGCGTCCGTCTTTTCAAATCTCCATCGACACATTCCGTCAATAGTTCCTGAACTACATGTGGCCCGATTTCTGTGAAACCAGGGATATGTAGGCAGCTCAGAAACAAAAGCACGGCCAAAGTTCTTTTTCAATCACCGTTTCCGGTCAAAATTGGCCATCTTGTCTTTACCCGACAACTCTTTCATCCTCCTCGGGTAAAGAGGGGCAGCTGTTGATACCCAATTTTTCCCTATGTATTTTATACCCAAAATATTTTCAAAATAGCATATATGTGCATATATAAGCACACCCAAGAGTTTTGGTATTTTTTGTGATTTTTAAACCAATTTACTACCTATTTTAATACCACAAAATCCAATAACTATTCTCAAAAATTATTATTTTTGATGAATAACTTATTTCATTCTCATATTTATACCAAAATATAATTAAGGTAATTTTTGCATATTTTCACCAATTTATTTGGCATTTTTAAAGCTAAACTGCATATAATTGCAGTTATAGCCTATTTTGTAATTAATAGCATTTTATAACAATAAAATTTGCTACAATATTTTTAAACTAATATTTATATAATATTTGGCTACATAGTATTTTTAATTTGCTTTTAAAATCGTTATTACTATTTTATAAAATAGAAAGGGGAAAAGTGGCTATTTAAAACCTAGCCCCAATTGCATTTCAATTACAGCCCAAATTGCACCCCAATTCGACCCAATTTCAATTGAGACCCGACCCCTCATTTCTCAGAGATCGGTCTCTATCTCTATCTCACTCTCTCTCTCTAACCGATGCTCTCCCTTCTTTCTAGAACCTTGTGGTTCCCTCCTCCTTCTCCGACGAGCTTCATCGCCTCTCCGGCCATGCTCCGTCCTCACTTCTCTCGACCTCTAGCCACCATGGATCCTGTATCGTTGCTTCTCTCCAAGGTTTGAAACCCCAGAAGCCTCCACCATGAAGATGGTCGTTGAAGCCTCGCCGGGGGTCCGATTCCGGCCTTTCTCCGATGATTTTGGTTCGATGATGCTAAAGACACCATTATCTTTGAGCTTCACTGCCAGGTTTCTCTTACCCCTCCCACTGGTTTCTTATGAAACCCTAATCTTAACCCAAACCCCTCAAATCTCTGATTTTTTTAACGATTTTAACTTGTACCTTTATGTTTTGCACTATTTTCTATTCGATCTTTACGATTACTCCAGTTTTAAACGATTTTGTTCCCTTTTTGAAACTAGGGCTTCTGACCCCTTTTCGAAATCACTTTATTTTTGATTTTGAGTAATAATTTGTGATTCTCAGTATTATTTTCTAAACATTTTTGCTTAAGTCTGATGAAACCCTAACTTTGTCTGCTTGTGTTTGCGTTATTTGTTTGTCTTGTGTTCTTCTGGGTTCTTCTTTGAGTTCTATGCTCCTTGCTTTGATTTTGTTGTCAGTGTTTCATTCCCCTACCATTCTGCGTTCTTCACTTAAAGTTTCTCTTATTGCTTGCATGGTGATTTTTATACTGATTCTTCGAACCCTCTTTGAGACTGGGATACTTGCTTTCAAATGGTGATTCCGCGTATTTTCCTATAGTTTGAATTTCTTCCTTAATTTATGGGATACTTTCCTCAATTAATATTGATTTCCTAAAGTTTTCAATCTCGATCATTATTTTGAAAACTATTCTTTCAGAATTACGATGATATTTTTCCTTATATATGTACACCAATTTGTTGATTGATTTGCCTGACCTATTTCCTTAATTAGATGGTCATATATTTAGTCCTTATTACATGCTTTAGGCTACTCTGTTTCCTTATGTGATTATACCTTACTTTGTGATTTCTTTCCTTTCAAATGACTGATTATTACCGTTTGATTTGGGATACCTTAATTAAAGGGCAGTCCAACTACTGACTGGATTGTGATTGATACCAGTCCCTTAATTAAGGGACTGCTGCCTTGTTTGTTTACTCATATTCAGCACTATAAGTACCCCCTCCCCCATTCTCTTGGCAAAGGACATCAACAAACACATTGCATATCACTTACACACAAACACGAATAAAACTCCTCATTCTGAAATCTCTCTTTTACACACAAAACATATTGCTCTCTATTGTTTCTACACAACTTCTCTCGTTTTTCTATTTGAATGTTGATCACTCAATCGGCTGAAGGCCAAGATTGAGTAATCCTGGTTACTTTTACCACTATGCTGGCCTCTACTAAGCTGCTTACTTTGGTCTGCCTGCTGCTCACTTCTCTGCACACTGCTGCCCTTCTCTCTGCATACTCTCTGCATACTATTGCTCACTTCCTTGCACCTTATTGTCCACTATTGCTCTGTGTTGCATTATCTTCAACTGGTATGTCTTCTGTTTAAGTTACAGCATCAAAACAATATGCTTCTACTGGTGTTGCACTTCTTTTTGTTTCTTGTGTGCTTCTACCTATGGTTCTGTTGTTCTTACTGCAACTAGCATGTATCTGTGTTAATTAGTATGCTTAGCTTGACTTGGCATGTTCACTACCCCCTTTTCTATCTCAATGTAAGTTTTTCCTTACTCCTGTACATTACTAGTATGTGTTCAAGGCCCTCTTGGCTACTTAATAGCCCTAAAACCTCTTCCTGAGGTTGACTTTAATTGGTGTCTGGTGCTATAAGAACCAGACTCCTAGTTTGAAGCATGCTTGTTTGCTATAAAAGAACTTCTCTTTAATGTGCTATGCCTGTGTGACTGGTTTTCTTGTTTGAGAGCTATTTGTTCCCTTTCCCTTGCCCTTGTTTGTGTTCCCTGAATATTGTATGACTTTTTTTTTCAAAACTGGTCATCTTCAATTGACTCTTTCACTCTTCTGTTACTGCCTTCTCAAATTGTTCTTTATGTAAAACCTTTTCCAACTGTTTTCAATTTAATTCCTTCAAATTCCATCACAATCACACCACTCGTAGAAATTAGGTTCTGCCCCCTTAGTGTAAGCATTGCTTTGGGAGCCTTGAGCACCCACTGAACTTTGATGCACAAGGTTGGCAATTCCACACTCACACTTATCAAGGGTGATTTGTTTTGGGTGCCTGGTATTGACCGGGGTCTCAAGAAACCCCTAGGGAACTTTGCCGTACCCAAACTCTTGGTGAAGGCTGTGAAACTCGAAAGAAGTGAGGATTATTTGGGCCTGGCTAAAGGCTCCCTATAGATTAACTTCTTATTTTTACTCTTCACTACTGTAATTTAATCACATTGGTCTGTAATAACTTGTAATGAACAATGGTGTTTATAGTGCAATTGGGTGGGATTATGCATGCTTAGCTTTAAGTAATGGGTAGAGAACATGTCTATAGGATTTTACTTACCTACTTGTGCAATAAAAAACATTTCTAGGGGCATACATCTCATACAACTAGAGGTCCTGTCTTTAAGCTCTCTTACTATCAACTTGTTATTTACTTTATAACCACAATCAGTTAATAATCAACAATGCTGCCATTGCATTTAGATGCCATGCTTTAGGACCTTTGTGTGCATTAGATATCATGTATGTAGGGCTGTATTTGCAACTGTTGAATACTTCACTTATTTCGTTTAACAGACATAAGTCTGGTTAACAGGCTTCTTTTAAAACTGGAAAATAAGTATGCACGTCCACTTTCTTTTATGATTAAACAGCGCCTAGGCAAGCCTTAGGCCGGATAAAATCAATTAACCGTCTTATCATGTTTAAACCATTCAACATCTTTAGACTGTCCAAATTTGTTTCCCTTCTCTGAGATCCGCTTGGTTCTTACTAAACTCCTGTCCTATTTTCTAAATAATCATATCTGTGCAAATACTTTCTATTTAGTTACCTTTTCCAGAATTGTGTTACTATTTTTTTTCTTTTCCTAAAGCTCATCAGGACACTATGTCTTCTGGAATATTCCAAAACTATAGTTCAAAAACTAATATACTTATTTGCTCTCAGCTTTACACTTCTGAATGGTTTTACATCTGTGCTAAATGTTTTCCTACCTCTTCTGTCCGAAATTATTTTCATAACAGAATACTATACCTGCTATGCCCTATCATATATTTTTGAGTATGTTTAAAATGCTTTCTCCGATTTCTAAACTGTTACGTATCTCCTGCCTTTTCTCAAGTTCAGAAAGTGTGCGTCCAACTCCTTTTGCAAATTCTGTTTAAACTCTTCAACTCCTATCTTAACATATTTTCACACATTCCAGCTTTTAACTCTCATTTCCTTAGACCTTAAATGTGATTGAGACGTGCTAATCATGTGTCCATCTGTGGAGGGATATTTGAGCCTTTTACATGCCTTTATATGATTCTTTACATGAAGTCCTATTTGTTTTTGCATGTCGCCTAGTGTTTTGACCTTTAAACCTAAGGGTTCAACCTAGTCCTCACCTCATAGGAATAGCGGTCCTAAATACCCTCTAGGACCTATAGGACGGGACGGGTAATAGCACGTACTAAGCACTCGTGACCAATACACACGCTTAAAATAACCTCTACGGGGTGGGAAGGGTAGAATATGGAGATGATGACCGGTGCGCTAATATCTCGTGTGAGAATGATTGCTGGGTATTGCACCGAAGTGATCCATATTATAGTTAAACCTAGGACCCTTTTCTTTGCTTTTTATTCATTTAAATTAACGTTTTCCTCAAACTAAGCTTTCTTTTTTCCAAAAAAAAAATCACTTGTGTCTTTCTTCTTTCAAAATTGTCAACTTGTTTATATTTCTTATGTGCAATTGTCTGTTACTTCTACTCTTCTTAAAGTCACAGCTAAGTACGGCCGGGAACCACACTAGTGGATCTTGAGGGGTGCCTAACACCTTCCCCTCGAGATAATCTCAAGCCCTTACCCGAACTCTGGTTTTCTTCCAAAAATCTTCTTCTTTTCTCTAAAGTGTCTTAATGCACTATAATCATTAGGTGGCAACTCTTCAAATTCCATAACCCGATTCCTCAAAAGAGAATAAGAGTTGTTTTGCCTATAATGTCGTAAACCCGATTTCGCCTTCTTTTAGGGAGGGAAAAAGGGGGCGTCGACAAAGTGCATCTGAAGTGTAATTTTTTTACTTTATAGGGCGGCCTAAGAAGTATTGGAGTGAGGTGATCGGGCAGGACATGGCGCAACTTTAGATTTTCGAGGACATGGCCCTGGATAGGAAGGTGTGGAGGTCGAGCATTAGGGTTATAGGTTAGGGGATAGTTGAACATTTTTCCTTGTTGTTCTGGCTAGTCTGATAGTGTTTTGTATAGGATTGCTAATGGTTTTTGTTCCATCACACTTTTTATTTCTTATTTTTATTTTTTATTTTTATTATTATTATCATAATTATTATCCTTCCACTTATTTGTTGTTGCTTATGGTGCTGATATTATTTGTCTCTTTTCTATTGATGTTACAGATTATCTTTGAGCCGAGAGTCTCCCGAAAACAACCTCTCTACCCTCAGGAATAGGGGTAAGGTCTGCGTACACTCTATCCTACCCTGACCCCGTTTGTGAGATTGTTACTGGGTTGTTATCGTTGTTGTTGTTGTTGACCTATTTGGCCTTAAGTGCATGAAAATATTGGTTGCACTTCATACTTATTTGGCTTTAAGTGCATCTGAAGTATAATTTTTTCACTTCAAACCTATTTGACCTTAAGTGAATGAAAATATTTATTGCACTTCAGACCTATTTAGCTTTAAGTACATCTTAAATGCAATTTTTTACACTTTAGACTTAATTGGTCTAAAGTCCATTGCACTTCAGACTAATTTTTTTTAACTTCAGCCCCGATAAGTCTGAAGTTGATTCTATAGTGGGTAAGTTTACAAGTTTTTGTGCAAAATGGGTATAAGTTTATTGTCTTTCTTTGTCAATATCAAAATGTATATCACAACTTTATTTTCCTTCTTTATATATCTAAAGTATAAAATAGTTACATCCCATGTTTTCGTACTTAAAAGTACGTCGTAAGTCAACTGATGTAAGTTCGAAAATGAGATTACCTTTGAAAGTATATAAAGTAAGTTAATAATATTACCTTGTAGGTTAATATTTAAGATCATGAACAATAAGTACCAAGAGAATTGGAAGGCTTATAAGCTAAACGAATCGAAGAAAATAATTTTCGTCGAAAGTCGACAAGTTGAGAATGTTATAACCAATACTTTTAGGGTGAGACTAATGTGCATAACATGATAATAAAGTTATGTTATAAGTTATTTTAGTCGCATGATAGTCGTGTGTTAAGTTTTGAAGTCACGCGAGTTGTGGAATAAAAGTCGATGAAAGCCGTCACAAGTTACGTTTGTCGCACCTCCTTTTTCCGCCCCGCGAGGGGTGAAGGAGTTTTCTCCAATTAAAGGACAGTCGAAACGGGATTTGTTTATTTATTTCAGAGTCGCCACCTGGGAATTTTATGGCGTCCCAAGTCACCGGTTTTCATCCCGAATCGAGGAAAATATGACTCTGTTTGTCATTCTGCGAACCAAAAATCCGAGTAAGGAATTCTGTTAATCCGGGAGAAGGTGTTAGGCATTCCCGAATTCCGTGGTTCTAGCACGGTCGCTTAACCATTTTTATACTTGGCCTAATTATCTTGATTTACTAAATACATTTTTCTTGTTGCATGATTTGGTTACCGCTTTTGTTTAGATTGTTTACAATTATAGACCTTTCTTGAAACGAATCACGCGTACGTATATTCGTATTATATATTTTTTTATAAATGTAAAGAATCGTGTCACGCATACGTGTACACAATAAGATTGATAATATTTTTTTATATTTTTATTATATAAAAAAAATTATGGCCGAAATTGTGCTTAAAATAAAATTACGAACATTCGTCACTCTTGTATGATTAAATAGTGAACTGCACATCTCGGGTTATATGAAATTAATTTAATATCCTCCGAAGAACCCCCTTTTATTAAAAAGTTTGCTCGAAGTTGCGCGAACGCATAATCCGAACTGCCTTTGGAAATGTAATTAGGTCACGCGAACGTATCCCTAATTACACAAAATATTCTTGATGGTAATATAAAATTTCTACAAATGTTTATTATATCCATTTATTTTTTAAATATGAAAGTCATGGGAAATCACTGATTGGGACGCCTCCAAATTTCTTGAAAAGAATTCAAAATTTATTAGGTATTGACCACAGGTTATATTTTAAACGTATGAATTATATACCTCAAAACTATTTAAATTTAAAGAATTAATGATATGAAAAATAAATAACGTGCAACTAAATTTACCATTTTTATCGCGAATACAGTACCCGTATTTTGTTTATGTATTTTTAGTACTTGATAATTATATGCACAATTTATTTGTTATTTTCCTAGGCTTAAGACTAAGTGTATATGTTTGAAAATTTACCAAAAAGCGAATTACGTGCAAAACTAGGAAAGAATTAATTGATAAACAAACTAATAGTTTTCGAAGAATTTTCATTGTTCTATTCAGAGCGAACTCTATTTTGTATATCTTTGAATTAAATGTTGCATTTTAGTATTTATAAATCCGACCTTCTTCTACACAACTAGTTTTTAGTCCAAATGTCAAATTATTTGGTTAATTTGCTTACAATGATTGAATTTGGGATAGATAAAATTAAACCAATTTTCTTTATCTCGGCTTATGCAAGCCATTTACAAATACTAAATCTACACTTTGTAAAATTATTGACATTATTTTATATACTATTTTTAAGAAATGAATTAATCGCATTCCTAAAATAAATGGGCCATTTGTTATTAAGAAAAAAGAACTAATCTACAAATTGATTTAATAAAATGACATTACATGTAACGTAATTATACATCTGAACCATCCGTAATATTCCAATATCGTAAACGTAAAGGATTATATTATGGTTATACACATAACCATTATCATGCCATATACGAACAAAATACAACTTACATCATCTAGCTTTACACAAAAATCGGATGTTTGACGAGATATACTAGTAATGTGGTTTCTTGATATTTCCATACTATCCTATACTTAGCCAACAAGATTACAAAATTTAATTAATGGTCAGCTTTCTGCCATGTTCCCTATCTTGACAATTCGAAAATAAATGTTATCACTAAACTTCAGAATAAATAAGATTACCGCAGAGTTTATACTACTTCAAAAGGCCAGTTGGCTAATAGCTCCCATGTCAAGTATAATACTACATTAACTAACTAAAAAAAACTGAAACTTAACTAATAGATTTAAATGAGTAGATGACATAATTGCAATTCCAAACTTCATTTACTTGCAATTTGAAGCTTTTCATGACCTGAGTCTACAGATATGTACCTGGAAATGAGGGTAAAAGAGGCAATATTTCAGCAATAGCAGCAACAGAAACCCAACAGCAGAAAAATGCCAATCAATTCAGCAGATTTGAACAAACCAGCAAGACCCGTGAAAACCAGACGTACAGTAGCAGAAATCTTAGGAAATTTCAGATTCAAACCAAACAATATCAACAAACAAACCCGGACAGATGCAAGGAAACATTATTTCTGATTTCTAAAACTTAGGAAAGGCAAACTGAAACTCTCAATCTCCAAAATCAACCTTAACACTAACTTCTAATGTAAAATTCTGTTTTTGCTTTTCTGATTTTTCTCTTTCTGTTTTTTTTCTGTGTGTATTCTCTGTGTGTCCTTCCTTCCTATCTCTCTTCTCTATTTGTGTATCTTCTTCTCGTTTGTCCTCTCTTGAAATCAGTCCCAACACCCCTTCTTATACAACTTATTTTCCTTTCTTCCAGCCTACTGCCCGGACCCCTTTTCCCCTTTTAAAATCAGAAATTTCCACTCAAATAACACTAAGTCTGAATTTTCAATTAATCAAACCACTAAGGACACCTTTTCCCTTAATTTCAGCCCCCATCTTCTTTTGTTCCCCAGTATTCTTTAAACAAACACATTATTGAATCCTACCATTAGTTGTCTATTATCTTTACACAAACCCACTTAGGAATGTCTCAAATCAGTCCACTAACAGGTTTGAATATTCAGCAGCCCTTAAACAAGTATTCATGTAGTTTATTTTCCCCAAACTAACCCTTAACTACTTCTGAAAAATCTCAAAATACTGCCCCTAATACAAAATCAGAATCCAGTACAAAATAGATTTTAAAATCTGTTCAAACTTAATTATCAACACCAGTTTCTGATTGAACAGCTATAACCAAATCCTAAGGTTTTAATGCAGAAAAACATTAGATTTCCAATTCAGAACAATATTTACAGAATTTTAACTAATCGGGTAATTAACAATCAGAATTAAAACCAAACAGAATGTTGAATGACTTAGACTATACAGACAGACTAATCAATCAATTATACACACACAATACAAACAGAGTTAATCACACTAACATGGTAATTCATGGTTTTGTTCAACACAGGGGTTTTATGAAGCTAACTATTCGACGACATTAATCAAATCGACTATGTAGTTTATAACATGTACAACTTAATTACGGAAGAGAAATCGACCAAATAAAAGGGATACTGGGAATAACAGATGAATTGAAAGAGTGTGGAAAATTAATCAAAACTAAAATACACAAATACACAGATAAACAAAAACCATAAATACAGGAAAAGAAAAAGGAAAAATGCCTCAAACCTTCAGAAATTATACGGACACAGGCTCAAACTAGGATTCGGACATTTTGAGGTTGAACAGACTTTACTCGAAGTATATACCTCGATTAAAGTCTCTTATACCCCAATCTCTCATTTAATTTGGACAAATTCCACGATTTGGATTTTTAGGGTTCCTGATTCTTTGATCTAAAATTCGAGCATTTCTAGACATATTCGATCCAAACCAACAGTGTTTTAGGCACGAGGGAGGTCAGGTGGATAACTGGTGTGAGTTTGGGGTAGGGTTAGGTTTTACTCGAATCTTCGATTGAAGATTCGAGGAGCTTCAGCCTGATTCGAGCAAAATGGTTAAAGGATTCATGGAGAGGGAGGTTAGGTGCTCTAGTGGTGTGAATTTCACGGCCACCAGAGCCGGCACCGTCGGGTTTACGGCAAGGGAACGGGGTGGCGACTATTAGGGTTCCTCGTCTCTGAAAGAGACGAGGTTTGATGAGAAATGAGAGGAGGGGGGTCTGGTTTGGGGGGCGGGGGCGGGGTTAGTTTGAACCCTTTATATATGCATGTGAGGGTTGGATCCAGACCGTTCGATCTGATGAGATCAATGGTCTGGATTTATCTAGTAAGTGGAGCGACGTCGTTTTGTTTATCCTCAAGACCGGATCAATTTTGGAAGGGCACGGGTCGGGTGTGGAAGAATTGATCTGGAGCGTTGATTAAGTGAAATCAACGAACCAGATTTGAGCATGATGAAACGACGTCGTTTAATTTTGCTACAGGTGAACTGGATTTGGCCGGGTATAGAGAAAGTTTTGGGCCTGATTTTTTGTTTAAAATTTCTTGGCCCAGATCTGATTTGCCTATTTTTCAACTCTTTTTTCATTTTTTTTACATTTTTCCAAATTTTACACAATTCTTAATTAAATTGTAAAATCAATTAACATTTTGACATACAAATTAAAACAAGTAGTTAAAAATCACAATCACTCAAAGGCATACTTAAATGACAAAAATTATAACAATTATATATGTTTGTGATTTTCCTTCTTTCAAAACCAAACTATGGTTTATAATTTCCTAAATATTATTTTTTATTATTATCCTTTTATATAAACCAATGATTAATTAATTCTAAAAAAATGCAACATTAATTCCGGAATGCATACGCATCTACATTACCATTTTTTTTGTATTTTTCCTTAATTAGAATAAAAATGAACATGCACAGACGAAATGCCACGAAAATTCAAAAAAAAAAATTGCATACAAAGAAAAAAATTATTTGTGATTTCTTTTGGAGTAGTTCTTGTGAGGCAAAAATCACGTGCTCACAGCTGCCCCTCTTTGTTCGAAAATACGAAGAATTTTCGTACAAAGATAAAGTGAGCGGATACGAGCGATTTTTGCCCGTTTGACTATTCCGAGTGAAGCATTTTTGAAAGATTTAACCGAACCTTGCTTCAAAGGTTTCCTACATATCCCTGGCTAAAGGGAATCAGGTCAATGTAGTTCGTGAAGTTTTGGTAGCTGGGACTACCATGGGACTGTGATGTTACTGTTGTTGCGTGCTGCTTTTACTGCTTGCTGACCTCCTATTTCAACTGTTCTTCCTTGTTCTCCAGGTGGACGCCTGCTTGCTATTTCAACTGTTCTTCCTTGTTCTCCAGGTGGACGCCTGCTTGCTATTTCAACTGTTCTTCCTTGTTCTCCAGGTGGACGCCTGCTTGCTATTTCAACTGTTCTTCCTTGTTCTCCAGGTGGACGCCTGCTTGCTATTTCAACTGTTCTTCCTTGTTCTCCAGGTGGACGCCTGCTTGCTATTTCAACTGTTCTTCCTTGTTCTCCAGGTGGACGCCTGCTTGCTATTTCAACTGTTCTTCCTTGTTCTCCAGGTGGACGCCTGCTTGCTATTTCAACTGTTCTTCCTTGTTCTCCAGGTGGACGCCTGCTTGCTATTTCAACTGTTCTTCCTTGTTCTCCAGGTGGACGCCTGCTTGCTATTTCAACTGTTCTTCCTTGTTCTCCAGGTGGACGCCTGCTTGCTATTTCAACTGTTCTTCCTTGTTCTCCAGGTGGACGCCTGCTTGCTATTTCAACTGTTCTTCCTTGTTCTCCAGGTGGACGCCTGCTTGCTATTTCAACTGTTCTTCCTTGTTCTCCAGGTGGACGCCTGCTTGCTATTTCAACTGTTCTTCCTTGTTCTCCAGGTGGACGCCTGCTTGCTGATACTTCAACTGTTCTTCCTTGTTCTCCAGGTGGACGCCTGTTTGCTATTTCAATTGTTCTTCCTTGTTCTCCAGGTGGACGCCTGCTTGCTGATACTTCAACTGTTCTTCCTTGTTCTCCAGGTGGACGCCTGTTTGCTGATACTTCAACTGTTCTTCCTTGTTCTCCAGGTGGACGCCTGCTTGCTATTTCAACTGTTCTTCCTTGTTCTCCAGGTGGACGCCTGCTTGCTATTTCAACTGTTCTTCCTTGTTCTCCAGGTGGACGCCTGCTTGCTATTTCAACTGTTCTTCCTTGTTCTCCAGGTGGACGCCTGCTTGCTATTTCAACTGTTCTTCCTTGTTCTCCAGGTGGACGCCTGCTTGCTATTTCAACTGTTCTTCCTTGTTCTCCAGGTGGACGCCTGCTTGCTATTTCAACTGTTCTTCCTTGTTCTCCAGGTGGACGCCTGCTTGCTATTTCAACTGTTCTTCCTTGTTCTCCAGGTGGACGCCTGCTTGCTATTTCAACTGTTCTTCCTTGTTCTCCAGGTGGACGCCTGCTTGCTATTTCAACTGTTCTTCCTTGTTCTCCAGGTGGACGCCTGCTTGCTATTTCAACTGTTCTTCCTTGTTCTCCAGGTGGACGCCTGCTGTTGTTTTCACTTCAAACCCTTTCAATCGTAATCATATGTCTCTCCTGACATTATTGAACCACTTTTTGATTCAACTTTTCTCACACCCATATCTTATTTTCATCCTATTACTTCCCGCGTACCATGGCCGTATTTTGCATTGTGCAATCTTGAATCTTGGTAGTATACCTTGGCGTTCCTTTTTATTTGCTTGGAATAAAACTTACTTCAAAAAGCTTTAGAAGAGTAAGATTATTAGTGACGAAACATGACGATTTCGACAATTAAGAATGAAAAGAAAAATCCAAATTTGGATGACTGTTGGAGATAGGAATAAGGAACTTATCTGATTGGAGTTACTGGCACCAATGATCAAGGTATGCATTTTGGATTAATCAGCCCAGTCTATTTAACCAATCTCCTTTTCAATCTTTCCAAAATTTCCACAACCCAATTTCACTTTTTGCCAACTTACGGACCTTGTTTGACTTGCAGTGTCTTAAAGAGTTTTCACCAACAAACCTCCCCCATTTGTTTATTTCTTAATTCCTTTTCGCCTTATGGCGCCTGCGAAAGTTTTCATCAATAAGACTCTCTCATTTTACTTTCTCTCAGCTTCCGTCGTCTCATGGTGCCCGTGCGGGTTTTCACCTATAAGACTCTCTCATTTTTATTGCTTTTTCTTATTTGGACCAGAGTGTTATGAACCACCTCCATTTGCTTGACTCGGCATTTTTCTAAGATTGATAGAAAGGTCTTTTGGTATGTGGTTGGAATGAAAGGGTGTCAAAAGTTAAACAATTTTGATATGGGTTTAAAATTACAACTCTTGGAATCATTTTTCTTATTGCCAATACAATTCCTGCCCCAGTTCTTGATTGGGGGTCTCTTGATGTTTCATTTTATGCACATTATGCATATTATGCACCCTATGACTGAGCCGTGAGGCGCCTACGTATCCTCTTTGAGGAATCAGGTCAAACGTAGTTCACTGCTATAATTTTTTTTAACTATTGATTCCAAAAGAGGGTAGTAAAGAAACAAATATGGCTCAAAAGGGTGAACAAAAGGTACAGTGTTTGGATAGCAGAATAAATTACCTTTGTCATTCCAATCTTCGAAATAATGCCAAATACAAACATTCAATAATATACCAAAGAAAAAATCATGCATAATATCTCTTTACTGCATCAGAATTGATAGCCATGTCTATGCATTTTCCTTCAATATCTGTTAAACATAATGCACCATTGGATAATACTCTGGTCACAATGAACGGTCCTTGCTAATTTGGGGCAAATTTTCCCATCGCGTCAACCTGATGTGGAAGAATACGTTTCAGCACCTGTTGACCCACTTCGAACTTTCGGGGACGCACCTTTTTGTTGTATGCTCTTGCTATTCTTCTTTGATACAATTGACCATGACATACTGCTGTCAATCATTTTTCATCAATCAAGTTTAACTGTTCCAAACGGGTTTTGACCCATTCATCATCATCAATCTTAGCTTCGACGACGATCCGAAGGGAAGGAATCTCAACTTCTACAGGAATTACCGCTTCAGTGCCATATACCAGCAAATAAGGAGTTGCTCCTACCGAAGTGCGAGCAGTAGTGCGGTATCCCAACAATGCAAATGGTAATTTTTCGTGCCATTGTCTCGAACCTTCTACCATTTTCCGAAGTATCTTCTTTATGTTTTTGTTGGCTGCCTCGACTGCTCCATTCGCCTTGGGCAGATATGGGGTGGAATTGCGATGTATAATCTTAAACTGTTGACATACTTCTCTCATTAAGTTACTGTTAAGATTAGCACCGTTATCTGTGACGATCACCTTTGGGATTCCGAATCGACATATGATATTTGAGTGAACAAAATCTACCACAACTTTCTTGGTCAGTGATTTGAATGTTCTGGCCTCAACCCATTTGGTGAAATAATCAATGGCTACCGGAATGAACCTGTGCCCATTGGATGCTGCTGGCTCAATTGGTCCAATAATATCCATGCCCCAAGCGACGAAGGGCCAAGGTGCCGACATTGTGTGCAACTCGGATGGTGGAGAATGAATCAAATCTCCGCGTATCTGGCATTGATGACATTTGCACACAAAACTGATACAATCTCGCTCCATGGTAAGCCAATAGTAACAGCTCGGAGAATTTTCTTTGCCAAAATATATCCGCTCATGTGGGATCCGCAAACTCCCGAATGTACTTCAGACATGACAGCCGTAGCTTGTTTAGCATCTATGCATCTTAATAATCCAAGGTCTGGTGTTCTTTTATACAAAACTCCTCCACTTAAGAATAATCCATTTGCCAACCGTCTAATGGTTCTCTTTTGATCCCTTGTGGCTTGCGCTGGATATATCCCCATTCTGATATACTCCTTGATGTCGTGGAACCATGGTTCACCATCAAATTCCTCTTCAACCATGTTGCAGTAAGCGTGCTGATCGTGGACTTGAATATGCAGTAGATCCACATAAGCTTTGTTCGGATGGTGCAACATTGATGCCAAGGTGGCCAATGCATCGGCGACTTCATTATGGATCCTTAGAATGTGCCTGAACTCCACTGATCGAAACCGCTGACAAAGATCATGTAAACATTACCGGTATGGTATGAGCTTCAAGTCTCGTGTTTCCCATTCTCCTTGAATTTGATGTACCAGAAGATCCGAATCTCCCAAGACCAAGATTTCCTGGATATCCATGTCTGCAGCTAGCCTTAACCCCAAAATACAAGCTTCATACTCAGCCATATTATTGGTCCAATAAAACCGAAGTTGAGCCGTAACAGGATAGTGATGCCCAGTTTCAGAAATAATCACAGCTCCTATCCCGACTCCTTTCATGTTAGCAGCCCCATCAAAGAAAAGTTTCCAGCCAGGTTTTTCAATTTGCTCCATCTCACCAATATGCATTACTTCTTCATCGGGAAAATAAGTTCTCAATGGCTCGTACTCTTCGTCGACCGGGTTTTCGGCTAAATGATCGGCCAATGCTTGGGCTTTCATTGCAGTCCGAGTTACATAGATGATGTCAAATTCTGTGAGCAATAACTGCCACTTTGCAAGTCTCCCTATTGGCATAGGCTTTTGAAAAATATATTTCAACGGATCCAGACGCGAAATGAGGTAAGTAGTGTAGGATGACAAATAGTGTTTCAATTTCTGAGCTACCCAAGTTAGGGCGCAACATGTCCTTTCCAGATGAGTGTACTTAACCTCATAAGCTGTGAACTTCTTGCTAAGGTAGTAGATGGCCTGTTCCTTTCTGCCGGTGATGTCATGTTGCCCCAGTACACAACCAAATGAATTTTCCAAGACTGTCAAGTAAAGAATCAAAGGTCTTCCTGGTTCTGGCGGGACCAGTACGGGTGGGTTTGACAAGTATCCTTTTATCTTATCAAACGCTTCTTGACACTCATCAGTCCATTTGACCACAGCATCCTTCTTCAACAATTTGAAAATAGGCTCACAAGTTGTCGTGAGCTGCGCAATAAACCTATTGATGTAATTTAACCTCCCTAACAAACTCATTACTTCAGTCTTGTTCCTTGGAGGTGACAATTCTTGGATGGCTTTGATTTTTGATGGGTCTAGCTCGATGCCTCGCCGACTGACTATAAATCCCAACAGCTTTCCAGATGGAACACCAAATGCGCACTTGGCAGGGGTAAGCTTGAGGTTGTACCTGCGAAGTCTCAGGAAGAATTTCCTCAAATCCCCAACGTGGTTGGCTTGATGCTTTGATTTTATGATCACATCGTCCATGTATACCTCAATCTCCTTATGTATCATATCATGAAACACCGTGGTCATTGCTCTCATGTAAGTTGCCCCGGCGTTCTTCAAACCAAATGGCATTACCCGGTAGCAATAAGTTCCCCATGGTGTGATGAATGCCGTCTTTTCTACATCTTCTTCATCCATTAGAATTTGATGATACCCGGCATAACAATCCACAAAAGATCCTATCTCATGCTTGGCACAATTGTCGATTAAAGTATGGATATTGGGTAATGGGAAGTTATCCTTCGGACTTGCTTTGTTGAGATTGCGGTAATCGACGCATACTCTAATCTTGCCGTCTTTCTTTGGCACATGAACGACATTAGCCAACCAAACAGGATATCGAGTGACCCGAATGACTTTTGCATCCAACTGTTTGGTGATTTCTTCTTTAATTTTCACACTCATATTAGTCTTGAACTTCCTCAACTTTTGCTTGACAGGAGGCACCATTGGATCAGTGGGCAATTTGTGAACCACTAAATCAGTGCTCAAGCCTGGCATGTCGTCATATGACCATGCAAAAACATCTTTGAATTCGGTGAGTGCTTTAATTAACTCTTCCCGGATCTTTGGTTCGAGGTGGACACTTATTTTAGTTTCTCGGATATTATTTGTGTCTCCTAGATTGATGTCTTCGGTATCACTCAGGTTAGGTTTGGTTTTTTCTTCAAAATGAATTAACTCTTTACTAATCTCTTCGAAAGCCTCATCCTCATCATATTCTGATTCATAATCACAATATACTTCTTGAATTATTATTTCGGAATCAAATTGATTTTTAAGACTGGGCTGAGGATTCCTTATGCATGCCATATCACTAGAGCCAGCGTAAAAAGGACTGTACAGAAAAAAGAAGAAAAAGAAAAGAAAACTATCCAGGAATGATAATGAAAAGGAAACTGTATTTCATTGGATGATGAAAGATAACAAGGTTTGCACACTTCAAACAAACTGTAAGATAAACATTTGGATTACAACCCTGAAGTAACCCAAACAAACTGAAGGAAAATCAAAATAAACTACCAAGACTCCTTTCGAATGGGGAAAGGAGTGGCTTTCCAGTTATTAAGCTTTGTCTCTGGCCCAACGAATTGAACTTCTGCGTTGCTAGAACCTTCACCGCTTTCCACCATGTTCACATCGTCAAACAGTTTTTCAAATCTTTCAATTAATTCCTCCTCAGGATTAATCATGGATTTAGGAATTGTTGTTATCGGGTGATTTTCGGTACCGGACTTGACAAAAGACTTTGATAGATGTGGGACTGGCTTTGGAAGGACCCATGCCTTCTGTTTTGGCTTTCTGGCCTTTCTCACGTCTGTGACAGTGGGTATGAATCCCAAACCAAATGTTCCCCAGTTCTCGGGAAGAGATACTGGTTGTATAATGCCTTGCAAAGATGAGCCCAAACCTTTGCCGAGTACAAAACCATTCTTCAACATTTCATAGGCTACCATGACTGATGCAACGGTTATATTTGGATTCGGAATGTATTTCCCCTCCAGAATTTTCTCTACCAACATTGTGTCGGAAATCTGGTAAACCCATGGTCCCTGGTCATTTTCTATTCCCTCGACCGGTACAATGGCACTGCTGTGAGCATTTAAACTGTCTTCCCCATGCACAACTATTTCTTGTTTATCCCATTCAAACTTGACCACCTGGTGTAGTGTTGATGGGACTGCTTTAGCAGCATGGATCCATGGTCGACCCAATAGTAAATTATAAGAAACAACTATATCCAACACCTGAAACTCCATTGTGAATTCAACCGGCCCTATTATCAGTTCCAGCACTATGTCGCTAAATGATTCTCTGCTTCCACCGTCAAACCCCCGTATGCAAATACTATTCTTTTGGATCCTCTCCTCTTTTATTTTCAACTTGCTTAGAGTGGAGAGAGGGCAGATGTTCGTGCTTGACCCGTTGTCAACCAACACCCGGGTCACTACGGAGTTTTCACATTTCAAGGTGAGGTAAAGAGCTCTGTTGTGCTCAGTACCTTCCACAGGCAAGTCATCATCAGAAAATGTGATTCTGTTTGCCTCAAAGATTTTGTTGGCTATTTTTCCAAGTGATTCACGGAGATCTTATCAGGAACGTGTGCCTCATTCAAGATCTTCATTAAAGCTTGACGGTGCTCGTCAGAATGGATTAGCAATGACAATAATGAAATTTGAGCGGGCGTCTTTTTCAACTGTTCCACGATAGAATAGTCATGCATCTTCATCTTTCTCAAAAATTCTTCCGCTTCTTCTTCAGTCACGGCTTTCTTCATTGGTGTTGGATTATTTTTAGTTTTTCTTAACTCTTCGGGAGTAAAACATCTTCCCGAACGAGTCAAGCCTTGCACCTCACAGACTTCTTCCTTGACTTCTTTTCCTTTGTACATTACCGTCACCCGTTCGTAGTTCCATGGAATAGCCTTGTTGTTGATCACTGGTAACTAGGTTACTGGCTTGATAATAACCCGATCTACACGGGCTCCTTCCACGACTATGATGGGTTTGCTGTCCACCCCTGGTACAATCACTTTTGATCCCTCTTGCTTCGTGGCAACTTTGCTCGAAGATCCCTTCTCAACTACCACAAATGCCTCATCACCATTTTTGTTCTGCTTAGGTACCGACTTCTCCTCTGCTAACTGTTCATCTGGCTTGGCTTCAGGAGACTGAATCATCATGACGGTTTGTGATGGCTTCTTTGTTTCCCCATCAGCCCGTACTATTTCTATCATATTGGCCTCCTGATGGGCTGGCATTGGATTTCTGTTGATATTGGGAGCTTCGGGGGTTTGAACTTCAATTTTATTAGTATCAATTCAGCTCTTGTATTGCATTCTTTAAATGCCAGCACTTTTCTGTATCATGGCCTGGTGTACCAGAACAATACTCACAGCTAACGGTGTAGTCCAGATTCTTTGGAGGAGGATTGGGCAGCTTGGATTGTATCGGCCTTAGCATGTCTAGCTGTCTTAACCTATGGAACAGACTAGTGTAGGATTCTCCCAATGGAGTGAAGGTTTTCTTTTTCTGCACCCTTTCACCCCTGAGTACTTGATTAGGCCTGAAACCTGGTCCGGGGTAGGTTCGCGGATAAGGATAGGTACTTGGTATGACAGGAGCACGCCAATGAGCGTGGGCAGGTGGCTGATTGTATGCTTGCGCATGGTTGACGGAAAAATGAGGTTCTGACGGGTGATAGTAGTGTTAGGGTGAATTGTGGTGGTAAGTTGATTGGTGGGATCGATGATGATTGTAGTAATGAGGTGAACCTCTGGATCCTGACCAAGTTCCTGAATCAACCATCGCCGTCTCTTCCCTTTTCTTCTTTCCAATCCCTCCTACTCCGCCTTGAATAGCTTGAGTAGTTGCCTTAATAGCCGAATAACTCATGATTTTATTCGTCTTGAGGCCTTCTTCCACCATACCTCCCATCTTCACTACTTCGTTGAATGATTTTCCTATCGCTGAAACCAAATGGGCATAGTAAGTTGGCTCCAAGGCTTGTAGGAAGTAATCTACCATCTCACTTTCCTTCATTGGAGGGTCCACCCTTGCTGCTTGTTCCCTCCACCGGAAACCATACTCTCTAAAGCTTTCATTGTGTTTTTTCTCAAATTTTGTCAAGGATAGTCGATCTGGGATGATTTCCAGATTGTATTGGAAGTGACAAGCAAATGCCTGTGCCAGGTCATCCCAGGTGTACCATCTCCCATGGTCCTGGCGGGTATACCACTCCAAAGCTGATCCGCTCAAACTTTGACTGAAGTAAGCCATTAATAATTCATCTCTTCCCCCAACTCCTCGCATCTTGCTGCAGAAACCCCTCAAGTGGGCTACTGAATCGCCGTTCCCGTTGTATAGTTCAAATTTGGGCATCTTGAAACCAACTGGTAATTGCACATTTGGGAACAAACATAAGTCCTTGTAGGCCATACTGACCTGCCCTCCTAACCCTCACATGTCTCGGAACGATTGTTCTAAGCTTTTGACCTTCCTGAACATCTCTTTTTGACTGGCTTGTCAATTTCTGTTGGGAGGTCAATACAGGGAGTAAATGAATGGATCTCGGAGGCTTTGAAAGTGGGCTCCGGGGGGTAGTGTTGGTTGTCCTGGGCCTGGAATATAGGCTCACTAAGAGATTTGTGGAATGTAGCTGGGGGAGGTGCCACGAAGACAGGAGTTACTGGTGGAGGAGGGTATGGAACTGGTTTAGGAGGTGGAGACTGCGGTGTATGAGAGGTGGTGCCTCGGTAGTGCTGGTAGATGGGGAAACTCGGGGATAGTTCAGTGGTAGGACTATCCTGAGTTTGGGCTAGTGATGGGGTGGAGGCAGGGTTAGCTGGGTAAGATGGGGGTGATTGCCCTGTAGACCAGGCCCGATACATCTCGGCCATTTGTTGCTTAAGTTTAAGCATCTCTTCTTTCATTTTACCGACGTCCATCTCCTCTATCTCAATACCTGTGTCGACATCCGGGATAGACATGCTTTCGGGTATCGGTCCTTTTGATCTGGTGTGATAATGATAATATGACAGTATACTCTTAGAAAAACTAACTGCTTGAATTCTGGAAATGAACAAACTTGTTAGTTTTGAGAGTTTTAACACATATATAATTACACGTTGAGATGCAATGTTCCTAGACAAATAACCCTTTTTTATCATGCATTTGCTCGGTTGCTTGTGTCATCCCATCTTTTCTTGACCTTTCTTTTTATTGTCACTCACTCTTTATTTTATTCTTTCTTTTGATTGTGGTCGAATCTTATAGAGATTGCCTACGGATCATGCCCCTGCATGAATCAGACCGTGCGTAGTTCCGAACGTGAGGCAATTGTCAACACTTTTATTTATTCTTGAAATAATACAAAGATGGAACGAACATTACATTTGGAAAACATTTTTTAAAAACTCGACACAAACCCAATTTAAACAAAAAAACATAACTTTTAACAGCTGTGAACATGCTCCACTCCCCACTTTTGTAATCATTAGATCAGCTGCTCATGGTGAGGCTTGACCTGACTGACCTCCTAGCGTACGATACATTCTTTCTAACTCCATTGCCAGATGACGGGCAAAAATAGGTGCATGCTCTATAAACCTTTCATAATCCATCCCTTGACAGTTCACATAACTTTGAGAGGTGTAAACCGCCAAATCATGGATTTGTGCCCTGAAATCTCGGAGACGTTGGTCTTGGTTTTGCAATTGCTGTTGGCGAGTGGTGGTTATATCTCTTATACGGTCTTCGCGATCTAAAGCTGACTCTAATTGAGCTCGAAGCCTGGCCTGATCGAGTCTTGCCTGTGCTCTTTCTCTGTCAATGTCCGCGTGCTGATGTTCTCTATTGCACCTTCTCGCTTCTTCCAATTGTGCATGGAGTTGAGCTTCTGAATGTATCCAACGGTCTTTCTCTTTCTTGAATTGTGCCCTGTCTTCTTCGGATTGCCTTACTTGGCGTTCCTTATTAGATTTGGCCTCCTCGTTTAATTGTAGGATTCTTTCTTTAGCTTTGCTCAACGCCTTTTCGGTTTTTGCCAAAATGGAATCATAATATTGCATTTTTTCCAAAAGATTGGCGATGATTTTTTGATCTTTCCAACTTCTCATTGGTGTTTCAGAAGCTTTCTTCACTTTTTGAAATTGAGCGTGAAGATTTTTATTTTCACAAGCCAGACTCTTCTTTTCACCTTCTGCTTCTTGTGCTTGTAAGTCTTTCTCCAATTTGAGGTTCCTCGGATTTTCCTTTAAGGCATGAATAGTTGCTTTGTATCCCTTTTCCTTTTCTCCCCAAATCAATCGTTCTTGGATTTTATCATTAAAGGTTTGAATATGGGGTCTTTTATAGGCCTTCTCAAATCGGGTTCTGGTGCATCATCCACGCGGGATCGTTTCTCAAACCACCTTGCATATCCTGGATTTATCTTGACCTTTGTAGTATCTGGAACTTGAGTGTCATCTTTCAAGTATCGACATCCATTCCACATCTGCTGAATTAAAGCCTCGGGAAGAGTGGCTTCGGGGTGTAACTCGATCACTTGTATACTCAAATCCTCATCATCAGGCACTACTTGGTATCTCCCTAGTTGTCTTAGAACTCTCTATGGCGCATATGGCTGGACGCTTCTCAATCCCAATAGCAGCAAATAACTATTCAAGGTTGACATGTGTATCACTTCTCTTACCGGGAGCCATCCCAAAGTCCACTCAATTTGACTTGCCGTTAAAGATCTTAGATGAGATATCCAGGCTTCCACCCCTTCTTAGATTTATAATCTTTTATTCTTTCTTCATAACTCTCGATGAAATTGTCATTGCTTGGACCATACTGCATGAACTTGGGGTGATGTTGGAGATGCTCAATCATCCATATTTGCAACAAAATTTTGCACTCTTCGAAGACTTTTGCCCCTGATTTACATAAAGTCAACGCCCGATAAATGTCTGAGAGAATGATCGGGGCAAGGGTGTGATTTTCCTTGGTAGTGAGGACCTGCACGACTTTCGCTGTGCGAATATCAATTGTTCGTTCTTTGTTTGGGAAGACCATGATTCCCAGAAAAGCCACCATGAAAGCGAAGCGACGGTGAATCTGCCAGGTGTCTTTGTTCTGTTTGTTAGTAAGGCCCTTTTCATGAATTTCAAATCCGTCCGGCTTTCCGAACCTTGAATACAGGAAGTTGAAAGAACAACACCCTTTGACAACGTTGCTTTTTCTGATTTGATTACTGATGTTTAAGAGACCAAAGAATCGATGCACTGAGGGAGCTTTTGGGAATATAAGACTTTGGTTTCTTAAATCTCCGTCAAAACCGGCATATCCAGCTATCTCTTCTAATGTAGGAGTAAGCTCGAAATCAGAGAAGCGAAAGACATTGTGAACAGGGTCCCAAAAAGTCACTAACGCCGCAATCAAATCATCACGTGGTTTAACTTTCATAATATCTGTGAGAGTTCCCAAATGCTTAACGACCCATTTCTGACCATCTTCTCCTAACTCATGCCACCATATCTGAAGCCGAAATAGAAACTCATCTACATTTGCGAATGGTGGGTTTTGGGTGGTGCTCATTTCGTATCTGCGATTAATTTTAACAAAATCAAGACTCCTTTTGAAAATAGACACTCATAAAAAGAAAAATCATTTTTTTAACACTTCTTCTTCTTTTTTTTTTCAAAATTTAAAACTATTTTGGGAATTTTCTAAAATAACCCATTTTATTTCTCGGCTCTCACAATGATTTTTTTTTCAATTAAGCTGGCCAACAAGCAAATCCGAGGCAAATGAATGCACAAGTAGCAAGTAGGATGCATCAGGATAGTCTTTTCATTTCGGGTTCACCTGTCCTAGACAGACCCAACCCCTGTGTTGAGTCTCCAAGGTCAAATGTACATGATGCAAATAGACGTTCCTACTAGGGATCCGGTACGAGGCTGAGTTATTCTAAGTGAAAAACCTGAGGCAGATTGTTCTAGACCTGGCTTACCCAAACGGACAGTTTGAGCCGAAATGGGGGCAACGTACCGGGAGCACGAAAGTCTACCCGGCCTAGTTACTTGTCCCAACTTCGTCTTATTTGGTATGACTTCTAACAGAAAGGTGGGCCACGCGCACGTGTGCACCATAAATTCAGAAGACTCAGAAAGAAGGAGGGTTTCGTAGCAGTTTTATATACACAATTCAGATAATATTAAAGCGGTAAAAAGCAACATTTAGTACATTAAGCACAAATATGTGGGCAAATCAGATAACCAACAAAGCCAACTATAACAACTATTTTAAGCTTGAATTCTTGAACCCTGAACCAGTGGTTCTGGGTTTACTTTTATCCCCAGCAGAGTCGCCAGAGCTGTCGCACCTCCTTTTTCCGCCCCGCGAGGGGTGAAGGAGTTTTCTCCAATTAAAGGACAGTCGAAACGGGATTTGTTTATTTATTTCAGAGTCACCACCTGGGAATTTTATGGCGTCCCAAGTCACCGGTTTTCATCCCGAATCGAGGAAAATATGACTCTGTTTGTCATTCTGCGAACCAAAAATCCGAGTAAGGAATTCTGTTAATCCGGGAGAAGGTGTTAGGCATTCCCGAATTCCGTGGTTCTAGCACGGTCGCTTAACCATTTTTATACTTGGCCTAATTATCTTGATTTACTAAATACATTTTTCTTGTTGCATGATTTGGTTACCGCTTTTGTTTAGATTGTTTACAATTATAGACCTTTCTTGAAACAAATCACGCGTACGTATATTCGTATTATACATTTTTTATAAATGTAAAGAATCGTGTCACGCATACGTGTACACAATAAGATTGATAATATTTTTTTATATTTTTATTATATAAAAAAAATTATGGCCGAAATTGTGCTTAAAATAAAATTACGAACATTCGTCACTCTTGTATGATTAAATAGTGAACTGCACATCTCGGGTTATATGAAATTAATTTAATATCCTCCGAAGAACCCCCTTTTATTAAAAAGTTTGCTCGAAGTTGCGCGAACGCATAATCCGAACTGCCTTTGGAAATGTAATTAGGTCACGCGAACGTATCCCTAATTACACAAAATATTCTTGATGGTAATATAAAATTTCTACAAATGTTTATTATATCCATTTATTTTTTAAATATGAAAGTCATGGGAAATCACTGATTGGGACGCCTCCAAATTTCTTGAAAAGAATTCAAAATTTATTAGGTATTGACCACAGGTTATATTTTAAACGTATGAATTATATACCTCAAAACTATTTAAATTTAAAGAATTAATGATATGAAAAATAAATAACGTGCAACTAAATTTACTATTTTTATCGTGAATACAGTACCCGTATTTTTTTTATGAATTTTTAGTACTTGATAATTATATGCACAATTTATTTGTTATTTTCCTAGGCTTAAGACTAAGTGTATATGTTTGAAAATTTACCAAAAAGCGAATTACGTGCAAAACTAGGAAAGAATTAATTGATAAACAAACTAATAGTTTTCGAAGAATTTTCATTGTTCTATTCAGAGCGAACTCTATTTTGTATATCTTTGACTTAAATGTTGCATTTTAGTATTTATAAATCCGACCTTCTTCTACACAACTAGTTTTTAGTCCAAAGGTCAAATTATTTGGTTAATTTGCTTACAATGATTGAATTTGGGATAGATAAAATTAAACCAATTTTCTTTATCTCGGCTTATGCAAGCTATTTACAAATACTAAATCTACACTTTGTAAAATTATTGACATTATTTTATATACTATTTTTAAGAAATGAATTAATCGCATTCCTAAAATAAATGGGCCATTTGTTATTAAGAAAAAAGAACTAATCTACAAATTGATTTAATAAAATGACATTACATGTAACGTAATTATACATCTGAACCATCCGTAATATTCCAATATCGTAAACGTAACGGATTATATTATGGTTATACACATAACCGTTATCATGCCATATACGAACAAAATACAACTTACATCATCTAGCTTTAAACAAAAATCGGATGTTTGACGAGATATACTAGTAATGTGGTTTCTTGATATTTCCATACTATCATATACTTAGCCAACAAGATTACAAAATTTAATTAATGGTCAGCTTTCTGCCATGTTCCCTATCTTGACAATTCGAAAATAAATGTTATCACTAAACTTCAGAATAAATAAGATTACCGCAGAGTTTATACTACTTCAAAAGGCCAGTTGGCTAATAGCTCCCATGTCAAGTATAATACTACATTAACTAACTAAAAAAAACTGAAACTTAACTAATAGATTTAAATGAGTAGATGACATAATTGCAATTCCAAACTTCATTTACTTGCAATATTGAAGCTTTTCATGACCTGAGTCTACAGATATGTACCTGGAAATGAGGGTAAAAGAGGCAATATTTCAGCAATAGCAGCAACAGAAACCCAACAGCAGAAAAATGCCAATCAATTTAGCAGATTTGAACAAACCAGCAAGACCCGTGAAAACCAGACGTACAGTAGCAGAAATCTTAGGAAATTTCAGATTCAAACCAAACAATATCAACAACAAACCCGGACAGATGCAAGGAAACAGTATTTCTGATTTTTAAAACTTAGGAAAGGCAAACTGAAACTCTCAATCTCCAAAATCAACCTTAACACTAACTTCTAATGTAAAATTCTGTTTTTGTTTTTCTGATTTTTCTCTTTCTGTTTTTTTTTCCTGTGTGTATTCTCTGTGTGTCCTTCCTTCCTATCTCTCTTCTCTATTTGTGTATCTTCTTCTCGTTTGTCCTCTCTTGAAATCAGTCCCAACACCCCTTCTTATACAACTTATTTTCCTTTCTTCCAGCCTACTGCCCGGACCCCTTTTCCCCTTTTAAAATCAGAAATTTCCACTCAAATAACACTAAGTCTGAATTTTCAATTAATCAAACCACTAAGGACACCTTTTCCTTTAATTTCAGCCCCCCATCTTCTTTTGTTCCCCAGTATTCTTTAAACAAACACATTATTGAACCCTACCATTAGTTGTCTATTATCTTTACACAAACCCACTTAGGAATGTCTCAAATCAGTCCACTAACAGGTTTGAATATTCAGCAGCCCTTAAACAAATATTCATGTAGTTTATTTTCCCTAAACTAACCCTTAACTACTTCTGAAAAATCTCAAAATACTGCCCCTAATACAAAATCAGAATCCAGTACAAAATAGATTTTAAAATCTGTTCAAACTTAATTATCAACACCAGTTTCTGATTGAACAACTATAACCAAATCCTAAGGTTTTAATGCAGAAAAACATTAGATTTCCAATTCAGAACAATATTTACAGAATTTTAACTAATCGGGTAATTAACAATCAGAATTAAAACCAAACAGAATGTTGAATGACTTAGACTATACAGACAGACTAATCAATCAATTATACACACACAACACAAACAGAGTTAATCACACTAACATGGTAATTCATGGTTTTGTTCAACACAGGGGTTTTATGAAGCTAACTATTCGACGACATTAATCAAATCGACTACGTAATTTATAACATGTACAACTTAATTACGGAAGAGAAATCGACCAAATAAAAGGGATACTGGGAATAACAGATGAATTGAAAGAGTGTGGAAAATTAATCAAAACTAAAATACACAAATACACAGATAAACAAAAACCATAAATACAGGAAAAGAAAAAGGAAAAATACCTCAAACCTTCAGAAATTATACGGACACAGGCTCAAACTAGGATTCGGACATTTTGAGGTTGAACAGACTTTACTCGAAGTATTCTCAATTGAGAATACCTCGATTAAAGTCTCTTATACCCCAATCTCTCATTTAATTTGGACAAATTCCACGATTTGGATTTTTAGGGTTCCTGATTCTTTGATCTAAAATTCGAGCATTTCTAGACATATTCGAGCCAAACCAACAGTGTTTTAGGCACGAGGGAGGTCAGGTGGATAACTGGTGTGAGTTTGGGGTAGGTTGGGGTAGGGTTAGGTTTTACTCGAATCTTCGATTGAAGATTCGAGGAACTTCAGCCTGATTCGAGCAAAATGGTTAAAGGATTCATGGAGAGGGAGGTTAGGTGCTCTAGTGGTGTGAATTTCATGGCCACCAGAGCCGGCGCCGTCGAGTTTACGGCGAGGGAACGGGGTGGCGACTATTAGGGTTCCTCGTCTCTGAAAGAGACGAGGTTTGATGAGAAATGAGAGGAGGGGGGTCTGGTTTGGGGGGCGGGGGCGGGGTTAGTTTGAACCCTTTATATATGCATGTGAGGGTTGGATCCAGACCGTTCGATCTGATGAGATCAATGGTCTGGATTTATCTAGTAAGTGGAGCGACATCGTTTTGTTTATCCTCAAGACCGGATCAATTTTGGAAGGGCACGGGTCGGGTGTGGAAGAATTGATCTGGAGCGTTGATTAAGTAAAATCAACGAACCAGATTTGAGCATAATGAAACGACGTCGTTTAATTTTGCTATAGGTGGACTGGATTTGGCCGGGTATAGAGAAAGTTTTGGGCCTGATTTTTTGTTTAAAATTTCTTGGCCCAGATCTGATTTGCCTATTTTTCAACTCTTTTTTCATTTTTTTTACTTTTTTCCAAATTTTACACAATTCTTAATTAAATTGTAAAATCAATTAACATTTTGACATACAAATTAAAACAAGTAGTTAAAAATCACAATCACTCAAAGGCATACTTAAATGACAAAAATTATAACAATTATATATTTTTGTGATTTTCCTTCTTTCAAAACCAAACTATGGTTTATAATTTCCTAAATATTATTTTTTATTATTATCCTTTTATATAAACCAATGATTAATTAATTCTAAAAAAATGCAACATTAATTCCGGAATGCACACGCATCTACATTACCATTTTTTTTGTATTTTTCCTTAATTAGAATAAAAATGAACATGCACAGACGAAATGCCACGAAAATTCAAAAAAAAAAATTGCACACAAAGAAAAAAAATTATTTGTGATTTCTTTTGGAGTAGTTCTTGTGAGGCAAAAATCACGTGCTCACAGCTGCCCCTCTTTGTCCGAAAATACGAAGAATTTTCGTACAAAGATAAAGTGAGCGGATACGAGCGATTTTTGCCCGTTTGACTATTCCGAGTGAAGCATTTTTGAAAGATTTGACCGAACCTTGCTTCAAAGGTTTCCTACATATCCCTGGCTAAAGGGAATCAGGTCAATGTAGTTCGTGAATTTTTGGTAGCTGGGACTACCATGGGACTGTGATGTTACTGCTGTTGCGTGCTGCTTTTACTGCTTGCTGACCTCCTTATTACACCCTGCTTAAAAAAAACAAAAAGCTAGACTAGACCATGGTATATGAATTACAAAATCTTATCTAGATCATGCCCTTTGTGTCTCTTGTTGCTTTGATGTCTTGGTGGCCCCTTTGGTCTCTTTTGCTTCCGATTTGTCTCGTATTCTCTTCAGACTACCGGTCTTGACCTGCTTGTTTCCTTTTTGTTTTTTTTCATCGAGTCTTGTATTTCCTTCCTCTGCTTGGGACTCTTCGTTGTTTCCCGCTGGGGATTCCGATTGGATTCCTTTGCCTTATTGATTCTAAGTGTATTCCTCCATTTTATGGGTGGGTTCCTGACTTCAACCAAAAATGTCAAAAATAAATTGCCATTCTGTTCTTCAGGGGGGCTCCTGACCTTGAAATTATATTCCCTTGTTCTCCAGGTGGACGCCTGCTTGCTGATATTTCAACTGTTCTTCCTTGTTCTCCAGGTGGACTCCTGCTTGCTGATATTTCAACTGTTCTTCCTTGTTCTCCAGGTGGACGCCTGCTTGCTATTTCAATTGTTCTTCCTTGTTCTCCAAGTGGATGCCTGCTTGCTATTTCAACTGTTCTTCCTTGTTCTCCAGGTGGACGCCTACTTGCTATTTCAACTGTTCTTCCTTGTTCTCCAGGTGGACGCCTGCTTGCTGATACTTCAACTGTTCTTCCTTGTTCTCCAGGTGGACGCCTGTTTGCTATTTCAATTGTACTTCCTTGTTCTCCAGGTGGACGCCTGCTTGCTGATACTTCAACTGTTCTTCCTTGTTCTCCAGGTGGACGCCTGTTTGCTGATACTTCAACTGTTCTTCCTTGTTCTCCAGGTGGACGCCTGCTTGCTATTTCAACTATTCTTCCTTGTTCTCCAGGTGGACGCCTGCTTGCTATTTCAACTGTTCTTCCTTGTTCTCCAGGTGGACGCCTGCTTGCTATTTCAACTGTTCTTCCTTGTTCTCTAGGTAGACGCCTGCTTGCTATTTCAACTCTTCTTCCTTGTTCTCCAGGTGGACGCCTGCTTGCTATTTCAACTGTTCTTCCTTGTTCTCCAAGTGGATGCCTGATTGCTAATACTTCCATCACCGGGTGTTTCCTGAAACAAATATTGTTTTTGCCCCTGTTTCAAATCAAGGAAAATCTTGTTAGTTTAAGGCATGGTGGTTAGTTGTGGCATTCTCGCCGGGAGTGGGGTTTCTCTTTGTCATATTTTACTGCCTTGAAGCGGTTTAAAAAGACTGTTTTGTCCTCATAATTGATCCTTAACCGTAGAATTCTCAACTGTTGTTTTCACTTCAAACCCTTTCAATCGTAATCATATGTCTCTCCTGACATTATTGAACCACTTTTTGATTCAACTTTTCTCACACCCATATCTTATTTTCATCCTATTACTTCCCGCGTACCATGGCCGTATTTTGCATTGTGCAATCTTGAATCTTGGTAGTATACCTTGGCGTTCCTTTTTATTTGCTTGGAATAAAACTTACTTCAAAAAGCTTTAGAAGAGTAAGATTATTAGTGACGAAACATGACGATTTCGACAATTAAGAATGAAAAGAAAAATCCAAATTTGGATGACTGTTGGAGATAGGAATAAGGAACTTATCTGATTGGAGTTACTGGCACCAATGATCAAGGTATGCATTTTGGATTAATCAGCCCAGTCTATTTAACCAATCTCCTTTTCAATCTTTCCAAAATTTCCACAACCCAATTTCTCTTTTTGCCAACTTACGGACCTTGTTTGACTTGCAGTGTCTTAAAGAGTTTTCACCAACAAACCTCCCCTATTTGTTTATTTCTTAATTCCTTTTCGCCTTATGGCGCCTGCGAAAGTTTTCATCAATAAGACTCTCTCATTTTACTTTCTCTCAGCTTCCGTCGTCTCATGGTGCCCGTGCGGGTTTTCACCTATAAGACTCTCTCATTTTTATTGCTTTTTCTTATTTGGACCAGAGTGTTATGAACCACCTCCATTTGCTTGACTCGGCATTTTTCTAAGATTGATCGAAAGGTCTTTTGGTATGTGGTTGGAATGAAAGGGTGTCAAAAGTTAAACAATTTTGATATGGGTTTAAAATTACAACTCTTGGAATCATTTTTCTTATTGCCAATACAATTCCTGCCCCAGTTCTTGATTGGGGGTCTCTTGATGTTTCATTTTATGCACATTATGCATATTATGCACCCTATGACTGAGCCGTGAGGCGCCTACGTATCCTCTTTGAGGAATCAGGTCAAACGTAGTTCACTGCTATAATTTTTTTTAACTATTGATTCCAAAAGAGGGTAGTAAAGAAACAAATATGGCTCAAAAGGGTGAACAAAAGGTACAGTGTTTGGATAGCAGAATAAATTGCCTTTGTCATTCCAATCTTCGAAATAATGCCAAATACAAACATTCAATAATATACCAAAGAAAAAATCATGCATAATATCTCTTTACTGCATCAGAATTGATAGCCATGTCTATGCATTTTCCTTCAATATCTGTTAAACATAATGCACCATTGGACAATACTCTGGTCACAATGAACGGTCCTTGCCAATTTGGGGCAAATTTGCCCATCGCGTCAACCTGATGTGGAAGAATACGTTTCAGCACCTGTTGACCCACTTCGAACTTTCGGGGACGCACCTTTTTGTTGTATGCTCTTGCTATTCTTCTTTGATACAATTGACCATGACATACTGCTGTCAATCATTTTTCATCAATCAAGTTTAACTGTTCCAAACGGGTTTTGACCCATTCATCATCATCAATCTTAGCTTCGACGACGATCCGAAGGGAAGGAATCTCAACTTCTATAGGAATTACCGCTTCAGTGCCATATACCAGCAAATAAGGAGTTGCTCCTACCGAAGTGCGAACAGTAGTGCGGTATCCCAACAATGCAAATGGTAATTTTTCATGCCATTGTCTCGAACCTTCTACCATTTTCCGAAGTATCTTCTTTATGTTTTTGTTGGCTGCCTCGACTGCTCCATTCGCCTTGGGCAGATATGGGGTGGAATTGCGATGTATAATCTTAAACTGTTGACATACTTCTCTCATTAAGTTACTGTTAAGATTAGCACCGTTATCTGTGACGATCACCTTTGGGATTCCGAATCGACATATGATATTTGAGTGAACAAAATCTACCACAACTTTCTTGGTCACTGATTTGAATGTTCTGGCCTCAACCCATTTGGTGAAATAATCAATGGCTACCAGAATGAACCTGTGCCCATTGGATGCTGCTGGCTCAATTGGTCCAATAATATCCATGCCCCAAGCGACGAAGGGCCATGGTGCCGACATTGTGTGCAACTCGGATGGTGGAGAATGAATCAAATCTCCGTGTATCTGGCATTGATGACATTTGCGCACAAAACTGATACAATCTCGCTCCATGGTAAGCCAATAGTAACAGCTCAGAGAATTTTCTTTGCCAAAACATATCCGCTCATGTGGGATCCGCAAACTCCCGAATGTACTTCAGACATGACAGCCGTAGCTTGTTTAGCATCTATGCATCTTAATAATCCAAGGTCTGGTGTTCTTTTATACAAAACTCCTCCACTTAAGAATAATCCATTTGCCAACCGTCTAATGGTTCTCTTTTGATCCCCTGTGGCTTGCGCTGGATATATCCCCATTCTGATATACTCCTTGATGTCGTGGAACCATGGTTCACCATCAAATTCCTCTTCAACCATGTTGCAGTAAGCGTGCTGATCGTGGACTTGAATATGCAGTAGATCCACATAAGCTTTGTTCGGATGGTGCAACATTGATGCCAAGGTGGCCAATGCATCGGCGACTTCATTATGGATCCTTAGAATGTGCCTGAACTCCACTGATCGAAACCGCTGACAAAGATCATGTAAACATTGCCGGTATGGTATGAGCTTCAAGTCTCGTGTTTCCCATTCTCCTTGAATTTGATGTACCAGAAGATCCGAATCTCCCAAGACCAAGATTTCCTGGATATCCATGTCTGCAGCTAGCCTTAACCCCAAAATACAAGCTTCATACTCAGCCATATTATTGGTGCAATAAAACCGAAGTTGAGCCGTAACAGGATAGTGATGCCCGGTTTCAGAAATAATCACAGCTCCTATCCCGAGTCCTTTCATGTTAGCAGCCCCATCAAAGAAAAGTTTCCAGCCAGGTTTTTCAATTTGCTCCATCTCACCAATATGCATTACTTCTTCATCGGGAAAATAAGTTCTCAATGGCTCGTACTCTTCGTCGACCGGGTTTTCGGCTAAATGATCGGCCAATGCTTGGGCTTTCATTGTAGTCCGAGTCACATAGATGATGTCAAATTCTGTGAGCAATATCTGCCACTTTGCAAGTCTCCCTGTTGGCATAGGCTTTTGAAAAATATATTTCAATGGATCCAGACGCGAAATGAGGTAAGTAGTGTAGGATGACAAATAGTGTTTCAATTTCTGAGCTACCCAAGTTAGGGCGCAACATGTCCTTTCCAGATGAGTGTACTTAACCTCATAAGCTGTGAACTTCTTGCTAAGGTAGTAGATGGCCTGTTCCTTTCTGCTGGTGATGTCATGTTGCCCCAGTACACAACCAAATGAATTTTCCAAGACTGTCAAGTAAAGAATCAAAGGTCTTCCTGGTTCTGGAGGGACCAGTACGGGTGGGTTTGACAAGTATCCTTTTATCTTATCAAACGCTTCTTGACACTCATCAGTCCATTTGACCGCAGCATCCTTCTTTAACAATTTGAAAATAGGCTCACAAGTTGTCGTGAGCTGCGCAATAAACCTATTGATGTAATTTAACCTCCCTAACAAACTCATTACTTCAGTCTTGTTCCTTGGAGGTGACAATTCTTGGATGGCTTTGATTTTTGATGGGTCTAGCTCGATGCCTCGCCGACTGACTATAAATCCCAACAGCTTTCCAGATGGAACACCAAATACGCACTTGGCAGGGTTAAGCTTGAGGTTGTACCTGCGAAGTCTCAGGAAGAATTTCCTCAAATCCCCAACGTGGTTGGCTTGATGCTTTGATTTTATGATCACATCGTCCACGTATACCTCAATATCCTTATGTATCATATCATGAAACACCGTGGTCATTGCTCTCATGTAAGTTGCCCCGGCGTTCTTTAAACCAAATGGCATTACCCGGTAGCAATAAGTTCCCCATGGTGTGATGAATGCCGTCTTTTCTACATCTTCTTCATCCATTAGAATTTGATGATACCCGGCATAACAATCCACAAAAGATCCTATCTCATGCTTGGCACAATTGTCGATCAAAATATGGATATTGGGTAATGGGAAGTTATCCTTCGGACTTGCTTTGTTGAGATTGCGGTAATCGACGCATACTCTAATCTTGCCGTCTTTCTTTGGCACAGGAACGACATTAGCCAACCAAACAGGATATCGAGTGACCCGAATGACTTTTGCATCCAACTGTTTGGTGATTTCTTCTTTAATTTTCACACTCATATTAGTCTTGAACTTCCTCAACTTTTGCTTGACAGGAGGCACCATTGGATCAGTGGGCAATTTGTGAACCACTAAATCAGTGCTCAAGCCTGGCATGTCGTCATATGACCATGCAAAAACATCTTTGAATTCGGTGAGTGCTTTAATTAACTCTTCCCGGATCTTTGGTTCGAGGTGGACACTTATTTTAGTTTCTCGGATATTATTTGTGTCTCCTAGATTGATGTCTTCGGTATCACTCAGGTTAGGTTTGGTTTTTTCTTCAAAATGAATTAACTCTTTACTAATCTCTTCGAAAGCCTCATCCTCATCATATTCTGATTCATAATCACAATATACTTCTTGAATTATTATTTCGGAATCAAATTGATTTTTAAGACTGGGCTGAGGATTCCTTATGCATGCCATATCACTAGAGCCAGCGTAAAAAGGACTGTACAGAAAAAAGAAGAAAAAGAAAAGAAAACTATCAGGAATGATAATGAAAAGGAAACTGTATTTCATTGGATGATGAAAGATAACAAGGTTTGCACACTTCAAACAAACTGTAAGATAAACATTTGGATTACAACCCTGAAGTAACCCAAACAAACTGAAGGAAAATCAAAATAAACTACCAAGACTCCTTTCGAATGGGGAAAGGAGTGGCTTTCCAGTTATTAAGCTTTGTCTCTGGCCCAACGAATTGAACTTCTGCGTCGCTAGAACCTTCACCGCTTTCCACCATGTTCACATCGTCAAACAGTTTTTCAAATCTTTCAATTAATTCCTCCTCAGGATTAATCATGGATTTAGGAATTGTTGTTATCGGGTTATTTCCGGTACCGGACTTGACAAAAGACTTTGATAGATGTGGGACTGGCTTTGGAAGGACCCATGCCTTCTGTTTTGGCTTTCTGGCCTTTCTCACGTCTGTGACAGTGGGTATGAATCCCAAACCAAATGTTCCCCAGTTCTCGGGAAGAGATACTGGTTGTATAATGCCTTGCAAAGATGAGCCCAAACCTTTGCCGAGTACAAAACCATTCTTCAACATTTCATAGGCTACCATGACTGATGCAACGGTTATATTTGGATTCGGAATGTATTTCGCCTCCAGAATTTTCTCTACCAACATTGTGTCGGAAATCTGGTAAACCCATGGTCCCTAGTCATTTTCTATTCCCTCGACCGGTACAATGGCACTGCTGTGAGCATTTGAACTGTCTTCCCCATGCACAACTATTTCTTGTTTATCCCATTCAAACTTGACCACCTGGTGTAGTGTTGATGGGACTGCTTTAGCAGCATGGATCCATGGTCGACCCAATAGTAAATTATAAGAAACAACTATATCCAACACCTGAAACTCCATTGTGAATTCAACCGGCCCTATTGTCAGTTCCAGCACTATGTCGCCAAATGATTCTCTGCTTCCACCGTCAAACCCCCGTACGCAAATACTATTCTTTTGGATCCTCCTCTTTTATTTTCAACTTGCTTAGAGTGGAGAGAGGGCAGATGTTCGTGCTTGACCCGTTGTCAACCAACACCCGGGTCACTACGGAGTTTTCACATTTCAAGGTGAGGTAAAGAGCTCTGTTGTGCTCAGTACCTTCCATAGGCAATTCATCATCAGAAAATGTGATTCTGTTTGCCTCAAAGATTTTGTTGGCTATTTTTTCCAAGTGATTCACGGAGATCTTATCAGGAACGTGTGCCTCATTCAAGATCTTCATTAAAGCTTGACGGTGCTCGTCAGAATGGATTAGCAATGACAATAATGAAATTTGAGCGGGCGTCTTTTTCAACTGTTCCACGATAGAATAGTCATGCATCTTCATCTTTCTCAAAAATTCTTCCGCTTCTTCTTCAGTCATGGCTTTCTTCATTGGTGTTGGATTATTTTTAGTTTTTCTTAACTCTTCGGGAGTAAAACATCTTCCCGAACGAGTCAAGCCTTGCACCTCACCGACTTCTTCCTTGACTTCTTTTCCTTTGTACATTACCGTCACCCGTTCGTAGTTCCATGGAATAGCCTTGTTGTTGATCACTGGTAACTGGGTTACTGGCTTGATAATAACCCGATCTACACGGGCTCCTTCCACGACTATGATGGGTTTGCTGTCCACCCCTGGTACAATCACTTTTGATCCCTCTTGCTTCGTGGCAACTTTGCTTGAAGATCCCTTCTCAACTACCACAAATGCCTCATCACCATTTTTGTTCTGCTTAGGTACCGACTTCTCCTCTGCTAACTGTTCATCTGGCTTGGCTTCAGGAGACTGAATCATCATGACGGTTTGTGACGGCTTCTTTGTTTCCCCATCAGCCCGTACTATTTCTATCATATTGGCCTCCTGATGGGCTGGCATTGGATTTATGTTGATATTGGGAGCTTCGGGGGTTTGAACTTCAATTTTATTAGTATCAATCAGCTCTTGTATTGCATTCTTTAAATGCCAGCACTTTTCTGTATCATGGCCTGGTGTACCAGAACAATACTCACAGCTAACGGTGTAGTCCAGATTCTTTGGAGGAGGATTGGGCAGCTTGGATTGTATCGGCCTTAGCATATCTAGCTGTCTTAGCCTGTGGAACAGACTAGTGTAGGATTCTCCCAATGGAGTGAAGGTTTTCTTTTTCTGCACCCTTTCACCCCTAAGTGCTTGATTAGGCCTGAAACCTGGTCCGGGGTAGGTTCGCGGATAAGGATAGGTACTTGGTATGACAGGAGCACGCCAATGAGCGTGGGCAGGTGGCTGATTGTATGCTTGCGCATGGTTGACGGAAAAATGAGGTTCTGACGGGTGATAGTAGTGTTAGGGTGAATTGTGGTGGTAAGTTGATTGGTGGAATTGATGATGATTGTAGTAATGAGGTGAACCTCTGGATCCTGACCAAGTTCCTGAATCAACCATCGCCGTCTCTTCCCTTTTCTTCTTTCCAATCCCTCCTACTCCGCCTTGAATAGCTTGAGTAGTTGCCTTAATAGCCGAATAACTCATGATTTTATTTGTCTTGAGGCCTTCTTCCACCATACCTCCCATCTTCACTACTTCGTTGAATGATTTTCCTATTGCTGAAACCAAATGGGCGTAGTAAGTAGGCTCCAAGGCTTGTAGGAAGTAATCTACCATCTCACTTTCCTTCATTGGAGGGTCCACCCTTGCTGCCTGTTCCCTCCACCGGAAACCATACTCTCTAAAGCTTTCATTGTGCTTTTTCTCAAATTTTGTCAAGGATAGTCGATCTGGGATGATTTCCAGATTGTATTGGAAGTGACAAGCAAATGCCTGTGCCAGGTCATCCCAGGTGTACCATCTCCCATGGTCCTGGCAGGTATACCACTCCAAAGCTTATCCGCTCAAAATTTGACTGAAGTAAGCCATTAATAATTCATCTCTTCCCCCAACTCCTCGCATCTTGCTGCAGAAACCCCTCAAGTGGGCTACTGGATCGCCGTTCCCGTTGTATAGTTCAAATTTGGGCATCTTGAAACCAACTGGTAATTGCACATTTGGGAACAAACATAAGTCCTTGTAGGCCATACTGACCTGCCCTCCTAACCCTCGCATGTCTCGGAACGATTGTTCTAAGCTTTTGACCTTCCTGAACATCTCTTTTTGACTGGCTTGTCAATTTCTGTTGGGAGGTCAATACAGGGAGTAAATAAATGGATTTCAGAGGCTTTGAAAGTGGGCTCCGGGGGGTAGTGTTGGTTGTCCTGGGCCTGGAATATAGGCTCACTAGGAGATTTGTGGAATGTAGCTGGGGGAGGTGCCATGAAGACAGGAGTTACTGGTGGAGGAGGGTATGGAACTGGTTTAGGAGGTGGAGACTGCGGTGTATGAGAGGTGGTGCCTCGGTAGTGCTGGTAGATGGGGAAACTCGGGGATAGTTCAGTGGTAGGACTATCCTGAGTTTGGGCTAGTGATGGGGTGGAGGCAGGGTTAGCTGGGTAAGATGGGGGTGATTGCCCTGTAGACCAGGCCCGATACATCTCGGCCATTTGTTGCTTAAGTTTAAGCATCTCTTCTTTCATTTTACCGACGTCCATCTCCTCTATCTCAATACCTGTGTCGACATCCGGGATAGACATGCTTTCGGGTATCGGTCCTTTTGATCTGGTGTGATAATGATAATATGACAGTATACTCTTAGAAAAACTAACTGCTTGAATTCTGGAAATGAACAAACTTGTTAGTTTTGAGAGTTTTAACACATATATAATTACACGTTGAGATGCAATGTTCCTAGACAAATAACCCTTTTTTATCATGCATTTGCTCGGTTGCTTGTGTCATCCCAGCTTTTCTTGACCTTTCTTGTTATTGTCACTCACTCTTTATTTTATTCTTTCTTTTGATTGTGGTCGAATCTTATAGAGATTGCCTACGTATCATGCCCCTGCATGAATCAGACCGTGCGTAGTTCCGAACGTGAGGCAATTGTCAACACTTTTATTTATTCTTGAAATAATACAAAGATGGAACGAACATTACATTTGGAAAACATTTTTTAAAAACTCGACAAAAACCCAATTTAAACAAAAAAAACATAACTTTTAACAGCTGTGAACATGCTCCACTCCCCACTTTTGTAATCATTAGATCAGCTGCTCATGGTGAGGCTTGACCTGACTGACCTCCTAGCGTACGATACATTCTTTCTAACTCCATTGCCAGATGACGGGCAAAAATAGGTGCATGCTCTTTAAACCTTTCATAATCCATCCCTTGACAGTTCACATAACTTTGAGAGGTGTAAACCGCCAAATCATGGATTTGTGCCCTGAAATCTCGGAGACGTTGGTCTTGGTTTTGCAATTGCTGTTGGCGAGTGGTGGTTATATCTCTTATACGGTCTTCGCGATCTAAAGCTGACTCTAATTGAGCTCGAAGCCTGGCCTGATCGAGTCTTGCCTGTGCTCTTTCTCTGTCAATGTCCGCGTGCTGATGTTCTCTATTGCACCTTCTCGCTTCTTCCAATTGTGCATGGAGTTGAGCTTTTGAATGTATCCAACGGTCTTTCTCTTTCTTGAATTGTGCCCTGTCTTCTTCGGATTGCCTTACTTGGCGTTCCTTATTAGATTTGGCCTCCTCGTTTAATTGTAGGATTCTTTCTTTATCTTTGCTCAACGCCTTTTCGGTTTTTGCCAAAATGGAATCATAATATTGCATTTTTTCCAAAAGATTGGCGATGATTTTTTGATCTTTCCAACTTCTCATTGGTGTTTCAGAAGCTTTCTTCACTTTTTGAAATTGAGCGTGAAGATTTTTATTTTCACAAGCCAGACTCTTCTTTTCACCTTCTGCTTCTTGTGCTTGTAAGTCTTTCTCCAATTTGAGGTTCCTCGGATTTTCCTTTAAGGCATGAATAGTTGCTTTGTATCCCTTTTCCTTTTCTCCCCAAATCAATCGTTCTTGGATTTTATCATTAAAGGTTTGAATATGGGGTCTTTTATAGGCCTTCTCAAATCGGGTTCTGGTGCATCATCCACGCGGGATCGTTTCTCAAACCACCTTGCATATCCTGGATTTATCTTGCCCTTTGTAGTATCTGGAACTTGAGTGTCATCTTTCAAGTATCGACATCCATTCCACATCTGCTGAATTAAAGCCTCGGGAAGAGTGGCTTCGGGGTGTAACTCGATCACTTGTATACTCAAATCCTCATCATCAGGCACCACTTGGTATCTCCCTAGTTGTCTTAGAACTCTCTATGGCGCATATGGCTGGACGCTTCTCAATCCCAATAGCAGCAAATAACTATTCAAGGTTGACATGTGTATCACTTCTCTTACCGGGAGCCATCCCAAAGTCCACTCAATTTGACTTGCCGTTAAAGATCTTAGATGAGATATCCAGGCTTCCACCCCTTCTGGAGATTTATAATCTTTTATTCTTTCTTCATAACTCTCGATGAAATTGTCATTGCTTGGACCATACTGCATGAACTTGGGGTGATGTTGGAGATGCTCAATCATCCACATTTGCAACAAAATTTTGCACTCTTCGAAGACTTTTGCCCCTGATTTACATAAAGTCAACGCCCGATAAATGTCTGAGAGAATGATCGGGGCAAGGGTGTGATTTTCCTTGGTAGTGAGGACCTGCACGACTTTCGCTGTGCGAATATCAATTGTTCGTTCTTTGTTTGGGAAGACCATGATTCCCAGAAAAACCACCATGAAAGCGAAGCGACGGTGAATCTGCCAGGTGTCTTTGTTCTGTTTGTTAGTAAGGCCCTTTTCATGAATTTCAAATCCGTCCGGCTTTCCGAACCTTGAATACAGGAAGTTGAAAGAACAACACCCTTTGACAACGTTGCTTTTTCTGATTTGATTACTGATGTTTAAGAGACCAAAGAATCGATGCACTGAGGGAGCTTTTGGGAATATAAGACTTTGGTTTCTTAAATCTCCGTCAAAACCGGCATATCCAGCTATCTCTTCTAATGTAGGAGTAAGCTCGAAATCAGAGAAGCGAAAGACATTGTGAACAGGGTCCCAAAAAGTCACTAACGCCGCAATCAAATCATCACGTGGTTTAACTTTCATAATATCTGTGAGAGTTCCCAAATGCTTAACGACCCATTTCTGACCATCTTCTCCTAACTCATGCCACCATATCTGAAGCCGAAATAGAAACTCATCTACATTTGCGAATGGTGGGTTTTGGGTGGTGCTCATTTCGTATCTGCGATTAATTTTAACAAAATCAAGACTCCTTTTGAAAATAGACACTCATAAAAAGAAAAATCATTTTTTTAACACTTCTTCTTCTTTTTTTTTTCAAAATTTAAAACTATTTTGGGAATTTTCTAAAATAACCCATTTTATTTCTCGGCTCTCACAATGATTTTTTTTCAATTAAGCTGACCAACAAGCAAATCCGAGGCAAATGAATGCACAAGTAGCAAGTAGGATGCATCAGGATAGTCTTTTCATTTCGGGTTCACCTGTCCTAGACAGACCCAACCCCTGTGTTGAGTCTCCAAGGTCAAATGTACATGATGCAAATAGACGTTCCTACTGGGGATCCGGTACGAGGCTGAGTTATTCTAAGTGAAAAACCTGAGGCAGATTGTTCTAGACCTGGCTTACCCAAACGGACAGTTTGAGCCGAAATGGGGGCAACGTACCGGGGGCACGAAAGTCTACCCGGCCTAGTTACTTGTCCCAACTTCGTCTTATTTGGTATGACTTCTAACAGAAAGGTGGGCCACGCGCACGTGTGCACCATAAATTCAGAAGACTCAGAAAGAAGGAGGGTTTCGTAGCAGTTTTATATACACAATTCAGATAATATTAAAGCGGCAAAAAGCAACATTTAGTACATTAAGCACAAATATGTGGGCAAATCAGATAACCAACAAAGCCAACTATAACAACTATTTTAAGCTTGAATTCTTGAACCCTGAACCAGTGGTTCTGGGTTTACTTTTATCCCCAGCAGAGTCGCCAGAGTTGTCGCACCTCCTTTTTTCGCCCCGCGAGGGGTGAAGGAGTTTTCTCCAATTAAAGGACAGTCGAAACGGGATTTGTTTATTTATTTCAGAGTCGCCACCTAGGAATTTTATGGCGTCCCAAGTCACCGGTTTTCATCCCGAATCGAGGAAAATATGACTCTGTTTGTCATTCTGCGAACCAAAAATCCGAGTAAGGAATTCTGTTAATCCGGGAGAAGGTGTTAGGCATTCCCGAATTCCGTGGTTCTAGCACGGTCGCTTAACCATTTTTATACTTGGCCTAATTATCTTGATTTACTAAATACATTTTTCTTGTTGCATGATTTGGTTACCGCTTTTGTTTAGATTGTTTATAATTATAGACCTTTCTTGAAACGAATCACGCGTACGTATATTCGTATTATATATTTTTTTATAAATGTAAAGAATCGTGTCACGCATACGTGTACACAATAAGATTGATAATATTTTTTTTATATTTTTATTATATAAAAAAAAAATTATGGCCGAAATTGTGCTTAAAATAAAATTACGAACATTCGTCACTCTTGTATGATTAAATAGTGAACTGCACATCTCGGGTTATATGAAATTAATTTAATATCCTCCGAAGAACCCCCTTTTATTAAAAAGTTTGCTCGAAGTTGTGCGAACGCATAATCCGAACTGCCTTTGAAAATGTAATTAGGTCACGCGAACGTATCCCTAATTACACAAAATATTCTTGATGGTAATATAAAATTTCTACAAATGTTTATTATATCCATTTATTTTTTAAATATGAAAGTCATGGGAAATCACTGATTGGGACGCCTCCAAATTTCTTGAAAAGAATTCAAAATTTATTAGGTATTGACCACAGGTTATATTTTAAACGTATGAATTATATACCTCAAAACTATTTAAATTTAAAGAATTAATGATATGAAAAATAAATAACGTGCAACTAAATTTACCATTTTTATCGTGAATACAGTACCCGTATTTTGTTTATGTATTTTTAGTACTTGATAATTATATGCACAATTTATTTGTTATTTTCCTAGGCTTAAGACTAAGTGTATATGTTTGAAAATTTACCAAAAAGCGAATTACGTGCAAAACTAGGAAAGAATTAATTGATAAACAAACTAATAGTTTTCGAAGAATTTTCATTGTTCTATTCAGAGCGAACTCTATTTTGTATATCTTTGACTTAAATGTTGCATTTTAGTATTTATAAATCCGACCTTCTTCTACACAACTAGTTTTTAGTCCAAAGGTCAAATTATTTGGTTAATTTGCTTACAATGATTGAATTTGGGATAGATAAAATTAAACCAATTTTCTTTATCTCGGCTTATGCAAGCCATTTACAAATACTAAATCTACACTTTGTAAAATTATTGACATTATTTTATATACTATTTTTAAGAAATGAATTAATCGCATTCCTAAAATAAATGGGCCATTTGTTATTAAGAAAAAAGAATTAATCTACAAATTGATTTAATAAAATGACATTACATGTAACGTAATTATACATCTGAACCATCCGTAATATTCCAATATCGTAAACGTAACGGATTATATTATGGTTATACACATAACCGTTATCATGCCATATACGAACAAAATACAACTTACATCATCTAGCTTTAAACAAAAATCAGATGTTTGACGAGATATACTAGTAATGTGGTTTCTTGATATTTCCATACTATCCTATACTTAGCCAACAAGATTACAAAATTTAATTAATGGTCAGCTTTCTGCCATGTTCCCTATCTTGACAATTCGAAAATAAATGTTATCACTAAACTTCAGAATAAATAAGATTACCGCAGAGTTTATACTACTTCAAAAGGCCAGTTGGCTAATAGCTCCCATGTCAAGTATAATACTACATTAACTAACTAAAAAAAACTGAAACTTAACTAATAGATTTAAATGAGTAGATGACATAATTGCAATTCCAAACTTCATTTACTTGCAATATTGAAGCTTTTCATGACCTGAGTCTACAGATATGTACCTGGAAATGAGGGTAAAAGAGGCAATATTTCAGCAATAGCAGCAACAGAAACCCAACAACAGAAAAATGCCAATCAATTCAGCAGATTTGAACAAACCAGCAAGACCCGTAAAAACCAGACGTATAGTAGCAGAAATCTTAGGAAATTTCAGATTCAAACCAAACAATATCAACAACAAACCCGGACAGATGCAAGGAAACAGTATTTCTGATTTTTAAAACTTAGGAAAGGCAAACTGAAACTCTCAATCTCCAAAATCAACCTTAACACTAACTTCTAATGTAAAATTCTGTTTTTGCTTTTCTGATTTTTCTCTTTCTGTTTTTTTTTCCTGTGTGTATTCTCTGTGTGTCCTTCCTTCCTGTCTCTCTTCTCTATTTGTGTATCTTCTTCTCGTTTGTCCTCTCTTGAAATCAGTACCAACACCCCTTCTTATACAACTTATTTTCCTTTCTTCCAGCCTACTGCCCGGACCCCTTTTCCCCTTTTAAAATCAGAAATTTCCACTCAAATAACACTAAGTCTGAATTTTCAATTAATCAAACCACTAAGGACACCTTTTCCCTTAATTTCAGCCCCCATCTTCTTTTGTTCCCCAGTATTCTTTAAACAAACACATTATTGAATCCTACCATTAGTTGTCTATTATCTTTATACAAACCCACTTAGGAATATCTCAAATCAGTCCACTAACAGGTTTGAATATTCAGCAGCCCTTAAACAAATATTCATGTAGTTTATTTTCCCCAAACTAACCCTTAACTACTTCTGAAAAATCTCAAAATACTGCCCCTAATACAAAATCAGAATCCAGTACAAAATAGATTTTAAAATCTGTTCAAACTTAATTATCAACACCAGTTTCTGATTGAACAACTATAACCAAATCCTAAGGTTTTAATGCAGAAAAACATTAGATTTCCAATTCAGAACAATATTTACAGAATTTTAACTAATCGGGTAATTAACAATCAGAATTAAAACCAAACAGAATGTTGAATGACTTAGACTATACAGACAGACTAATCAATCAATTATACACACACAACACAAACAGAGTTAATCACACTAACATGGTAATTCATGGTGTTGTTCAACACAGGGGTTTTATGAAGCTAACAATTCGACGACATTAATCAAATCGACTACGTAGTTTATAACATGTACAACTTAATTACGGAAGAGAAATCGACCAAATAAAAGGGATACTGGGAATAACAGATGAATTGAAAGAGTGTGGAAAATTAATCAAAACTAAAATACACAAATACACAGATAAACAAAAACCATAAATACAGGAAAAGAAAAAGGAAAAATACCTCAAACCTTCAGAAATTATACGGACACAGGCTCAAACTAGGATTCGGACATTTTGAGGTTGAACAGACTTTACTCGAAGTATTCTCAATTGAGAATACCTCGATTAAAGTCTCTTATACCCCAATCTCTCATTTAATTTGGACAAATTCCACGATTTGGATTTTTAGGGTTCCTGATTCTTTGATCTAAAATTCGAGCATTTCTAGACATATTCGAGCCAAACCAACAGTGTTTTAGGCACGAGGGAGGTCAGGTGGATAACTGGTGTGAGTTTGGGGTAGGGTTAGGTTTTACTCGAATCTTCGATTGAAGATTCGAGGAGCTTTATCCTGATTCGAGCAAAATGGTTAAAGGATTCATGGAGAGGGAGGTCAGGTGCTCTAGTGGTGTGAATTTCACGGCCACCGGAGCCGGCGCCGCCGGGTTTACGGCGAGGGAAGGGGGTGGCGGCTATTAGGGTTCCTCGTCTCTGAAAGAGACGAGGTTTGATGAGAAATGAGAGGAGGGGGGTCTGGTTTGGGGGGGGGGGTTAGTTTGAACCCTTTATATATGCATGTGAGGGTTGGATCCAGACTGTTCGATCTGATGAGATCAATGGTCTGGATTTATCTAGTAAGTGGAGCGACGTCGTTTTGTTTATCCTCAAGACCGGATCAATTTTGGACGGGCACGAGTCGGGTGTGGAAGAATTGATCTGGAGCGTTGATCAAGTGAAATCAACGAACCAGATTTGAGCATGATGAAACGACGTCGTTTAATTTTGCTACAGGTGGACTGGATTTGGCCGGGTATAGAGAAAGTTCTGGGCCTGATTTTTTGTTTAAAATTTCTTGGCCCAGATCTGATTTGCCTATTTTTCAACTCTTTTTTCATTTTTTTACTTTTTTCCAAATTTTACACAATTCTTAATTAAATTGTAAAATCAATTAACATTTTGACATACAAATTAAAACAAGTAGTTAAAAATCACAATCACTCAAAGGCATACTTAAATGACAAAAATTATAACAATTATATATTTTTTGTTTTTCCTTCTTTCAAAACCAAACTATGGTTTATAATTTCCTAAATATTACTTTTTTATTACTATCCTTTTATATAAACCAATGATTAATTAATTCTAAAAAAATGCAATATTAATTCCGAAATGCATACGCATCTACATTACCATTTTTTTTTGTATTTTTCCTTAATTAGAATAAAAAAAAACATGCACAGACGAAATGCCACGAAAATTCAAAACAAAATTGCACACAAAGAAAAAAAATTATTTGTGATTTCTTTTGGAGTAGTTCTTGTGAGGCAAAAATCACGTGCTCACAGTGTTCATAAGTTTTGCTGAAATTGGATCAAATATAGTAGAGCTTTTCTCTCAATATAATAAGAATTACAGGTTGATCAAGAATAAGGTGCTTAACATGATAATAAAGTTATGTTATGAGTTATTTTAGTCGTATTATAGTCGTGTGTTAAGTTTTGAAGTCACGTGAATTGTGCAATAAAAATCGATGAAAGACGTCACAAATTACGTTCATAAGTTTTGCTGAAAATTGGATCAAATGTAGCAGAGCTTTTCTCTCAATATAATAAGAATTAAAGGTTTATCCATTCATAAAATTTAAGGTCTACGAATCTATTTTCCAACGCATTAAACGGTTAGTCGATACAATGTCGGAGTAGAGAGATATTCACGTTTTCGCAAGATTGACAAGCAGCTCCCTTGGGATCCACAAAGTCGGTGGAAAAGTCCAGCTCGTATTTAAGTCAGTTCTAACTCATTTTACCTCATTTTTATCGACCAAAACAGTTCCTAAACACACCTATATGATCTCCAAGAGTTTCCCCTTGATCCTAGAGTGAATCCAAAGATAAACCATGCAAGTTTGATGTAAAGAACATCGTGGTTAGCGTTAACGCTCTTTCCTTCTCGTTGTGATGACTTAGGAAGTGACTTGGTATTGAATTAATTTAAAGAACAAAGGGTTCTTGGTATATTTGAGGTAAGTTTCATCTTCCCTAGCCTAATCGTAAATTTGTACAAGTGTTGGGTTGAATTTTGTTGGAGGATTCTTGAAGAAACTATTAACTATGAAACTTAAAGTTGAGCTATGTTGGGTGAGCTGTTTTTACATGATTTAAGATACCAAATGGAATTGTAAAGGTATGGATATAGATTACCATCTGTAAGAGGTGCGAAGACTTGTGCAACAATTGTAGCTTCGCAGATAAGGTATGTTAAGGCTAAACCTTTTCTATATTTTGGCATGATCCCGTAACTACATGCGTTTGATAACGAGTCATAAAGAGAAGTTCATATTCCCGAGTTTATGTACATTATCCTAGTCTCATAAGTTATAATATTCCCCCATTATCGGGATTTTATATTAAGTTAAGTATTGTCTTCTTTCAATAAAGAGAGTAGAGTGTCTAAATATGTATATACAATATTACCGTATTTTCACCACTACCGAGCTATAATCGGTGGGCATGCCCCCTATTGGGCAACCTCTGATCAGATGGTAAGTTATATACCGAGCCTACTGTGGCCGAGCACCTATGAGCAAGCCTAGAATGGCCGAGATACCGAGCCTAGTATGGTCGAGCGCGAGCCCAAAATGGCCGAGATACCGAGCCTATGAGCGAGCCTACTACGACCGAGAAATTACATGTATCAAGCGTTATAGGGTTGGAGAGTTATTTTACTTACTATATTGAAAGAGTTGAGTCAGTATCAGCAGGTAAGCATATCTTTAAATCATCTTTGACTCCCAGTTAATTTTAGTTAATATATTATTAGTTCAGTTTTAGCTTTCAGTTATTCTATTGCCTTATATACTCGGTACATTATTTTATATTGTCATCCCTTTGCCGGGGATACTACATTTAATACCCATGAGTCCTGATAGACAGCCGGATAGACCTTCCCATTAAACATAGCCAAACATCAGCTTGATTGGTAAGGTCCACTCCCCCAGAGTTACCAGGTCTAGACTTTGGAGTCCATTTTATATATACAGGTTTGATAGGTAGATTGAGGCCCTATGCCGACCATGATACAATTCTGTTATCTTTAGAGGTTTTTCGATGAGTCCTGTATATTTTGTATGTTAGTATTATGGCCTTACTAGCCCTGTGTGCATGTTTAGTTTGGTATTGCTGGTTGTAGACGTTCATGGAAGCCTCGTCAGCGTGCACAATTATGTATATGAGATTTTAGGTATGTCTACCCCCAGGATGAGATAGACATTATTTTCAGATGATTCAGAGTATGGCCTCGCCGTGTTTCATTGGTATTGTTAACTTATAGGTAGGCCTCGTCGTCCTAATTTGAGGGCTACCCCTCCAGAGTTTACAGTTATAGAGTGGCACGCTCGGGCCGAGTATGGCACCGGGTGCCATCCATGCCTCTCCAGTTTTGGGACGTGACAAACTTGATATCAGAGCAGTTCTGTCCTAGGGAGTCTACAAGCCGTATCTAGTAGAGTCTTGTTTATAGATATATTGTGCACCACATTATATAACCAGGAAGCTACAAGGCATTTTGGAGTCTGTTACCCTTCTTTCAAATTCAAATCGTGCTATAGAGCTGAGTCATAAGAGTTTGAGCTAGGACTTATGTTTGCTAATGATACATAGATGCTTGCAATTAGAAAGATTGCAGCTAGCCAGAGGGCTATACAACAACAGGTAAGGGCACTAGTAGAGAGAGAGTTTTTGACGACGTGGCCCAGTTTGAGGCCCTATCAGATCGTGCATACAGATGTGCAAATTTCTTTCTTAAGACCCTAGGATAGGAATATCTAAAACACCCCACGAATAACAGGCCATGGGAGTATCAGAAGGTAAAAGTATAAGTTTCAATAGGTAACAAAAGCAAGGTGAAGAAGGGTACGAGGTACCCACTTAGTGAAGATTAACAATATCTACAATTCAGGTAGAGAAATATAAGCATTCTGAGTTACATTCAACAGTAACAGAGGTATGTATAATTGGCCACACCCGTCTCAGTTATTGCTTATGGGAGCTAACATATATAGTTTAAGAGAAGGATAAGACATTGGGATCTAACTGGGGTTAGAGTAACCAAAAATGGTGGATGGATTGTTAGCATTAGCTAACATTTCTGAAGGATATTACAAACATGATAGTAGTTCTCCTTGTGATACATCCAGGTAGTGCACTCTAGAATAGTACAGTCAGATATGAATACTAGAATGTTCAGTAATTTCAGAAAATAGGCACTGGAATCCTAGAAGGGATAAATATTTACCTTATTATGACTCTTGCCCCTAGTTGATGACGTCCAAATTCACTACTAAAAAGTAAATAGACACGGTTGCATGCAATATAATATACCCAACTATGAGTCGGGGTCGAATCCCACAAAGAACAATATGTCGGCGATTAGGAATGTAAGAGAATAATCACTTGTTATGCAATGCCAAACACTAAGAATAGATTTGAGAAAAGATTTATACCTAAATGCGGAAATGTAAACTAACCTAGAAAGCAAGTCAAATGATCAATGACTACAAGTATGGATGCATCGGGAATTACACTCAAGTAACGATCCAGTGTATTTCACGATTTTACAAATATGAGCGAGTTTATGTTAATTAGCCTCGGGTAATAATTCTATATTAGCTTCTTCCAAAGACTAACAAGACTTCCTAATTGAATTATCCCTAAAACAATTAAGAGATTAAGCACATCCGGATATAGCTACAAGTAGTTCAATCCTATCCCTAGGTAAAATCTATAAAATGAGGGTTAAAGCCTCAAGTTCTTGTTAATTACTCTTTCCCAACCCCAAATAATCTTTCCCAAAATTAATTCGGAGTTAATGGGCGAGTCCTAGGGTTCGCTAATCCCTTTGAAAACATTAAAGAACAAGAATAATTAAAGAAACAATAACTCACTTCATAAAAGATAAAAAATCATTCAATACTTAAACACAACAAGATATTTAATCCACACTTTAATTATGAATATTCCCATAAACAAGATTCAAGTGTTGAAATAAATATTACACACTTAGATATTCAATACAAAGCAAGAAAATGAAGAAGTAAACATAAATGGGTAAGAGATTCTCAACCAAAAGCTTCAAATATTCAAGACCAAAGTGTGTGTGCAAACCCTAGCTTCCAACCTTGTTCTCTCTAGTCCTAAGACTGAAAATAAGCCAAAAAGATTTTTTTCCCAATAGGCTTGGTCGTGTATTTGTGGGTTTGGAATTGAGAAAATGTGAAATGTCCTTCCAGTCTAGTTTTGATACCTGTTGACCGTACCTGCGGAAGAATCCTCGCAGGTTCGGCTCCACAGATGCGGATACCTTATTGCAGAAGCAAAGACTTGAAGGGATTTCTGGTACCACAGATGCAGGCTCCTAGCGTAGATGCGCAACCACATAAGTGGTAATCTACACGCAGATGCAGTTTCTGGAAAAGTAACTCATCTTCGCAGATGCAGGCCTATTCACGCAGAAGCGGGGTCGCTTTTGCGATCAATCTTTTGCGGATACGGAAGCACAAGAGAGTTTTGCATTGTTTTCAACATTTTTTTCTCAATTCCACTTCAATTGAATTCAATTCACTTCATGGCACATTTACCTGAAAATCTAATAATACACACCATAAACGACCTCATATTGTAGTTAAAGGACATAAAAACTAAAGAAAAGAGACTAGAATGAGTGGTAGAATCACTACTCATCAACACTCCCAACTTAAAGCTTTTGCTTGTCATCAAGCAAAACAAAACCAACACTTCAATGAGGCTTTACCATTTAAAGCACAAGTAGTATTGCTATCATTTACAAATCACATTCTCTAATTAATCACTATACTTATGGATTTGGTTGGTACTAATAATTAGGCTCAAGCAAGAGAATCTTAACCAAATAACTCCCTCGTTTAAAAACACTTTCAAGAAATGCAAAGGATTTTCAAAGTAATCAAGTGACAACAAAAAGCCTCAAGAAGTGACTCAAAAGCACTAGTCTACTACATATGCTCCATTTACTCATTTTCGGATACAACAATGTTACTAATCCATCCTAATTCATTTAACCTCACAAGAAATAAAGTCCCAAAATCACCATATTTATCATAATAATACAAGGGACAAATGCACAAAGATGCTCACTCTCAACAAAGAATTTCAAATGTTACAAAATATCATACCATAAGCTTGCCCTTATTTTAATTCGCTGCCTATTCAAGAACATTCGGTTGGAGATCCCATAAGGACTTTTTAAGCTTGTAATGTAGGTTTAGGAAATGGTAGGATAAGCACTTGGTATACAAGTGGCTACACCCTCCTTGAACACTACTCGCATTTGTCTTTCTTTTTGTATTTTGCTTCTTTTTAAACCACATAGCCTTTATTAGCATCTAGTTACCAACATAGAACCACCTTGAAGTTCCTCTCTAATTTTCTCAAGGCTTCATATATATATATATATAACTACTTCCTTTTGGAGCTTGAGTAATTATACCTCAATGCACAACCTTACCAATTTCCACTTTGACACCAACACCCCCAACTTAGGCTTTTAGCCTCATTCTCACTATTCAAGGAGGGACGGGTCCAAAAGATGGAATTATTTCACAAAAAGGTAAAAGTTTGTAATGGGGTGGCCAAAGAAAAGAGTTAAAGGCTCAAATGGGGTAGGCTAGTGATAATATTTATGCAATTGTAGGCTTGAAAGGCAAAAGAGGTTTTTCAAAGATCACAAAGAATGCCTAAGGTCATCCCTCCAACCAAACATAACTAACATTAGCATTGAAAAACCAACCGGGCAAGTTCTAGATGATAAACACAAGAATTATTTCTAACAAAAACTAACACACATGGCACATGAACTAGTCAAGATTATTTTAGTTTACTATTTTTTAAGAGCATTTAGAGCAATATAATGCCAACTAGTGGGCAAAGAGTCACTAAAAGAGCCAAAAAGTTATCATAGAAATTATTCCTTCCCATGCATTTACTTTTTCAATTTAAAATCAAAATTCGGATGGGTATTCTTAATTCACATTTCACATGCAAGAGACTAATTCTATTAGTACCAAATAATCCAAAAGTCTCCAAATAACAAAACAAGACTAATTTCCTTAAGAAAGTCGTCATGCCATCCATCATAGAGAAAAGTCACCCGGCTCAACACAAAAATGTTCCTCGGGAAAGAATCGTAGCATAAAGAAAACCCAAGGAAATACTACTAAAGAAATAAAATAATAAAAACTACTAAAAAAAATAATTAACAACAACAACTAATATTAAAGGAGCAAAAAACTAACATAAACGATAAACTACTAAAGAATAAATAAAGGAAGAAATAAAAATAATAATAAAATAAAATAGGACAACAAAAGCAACCAATCTACACATATATAAATACTCACACTACACTCGGCAAGAGCACATGATACACAATATCAGAACAAGCCCGACAAGGGAACAAAATATCCATACAACAAAATAAGCTCGGCAAGGGCACAAGTCAAAATAGCAATGTATAGACAAAATGTATGCCACCCCCAACTAACAACATTGTAGTGTCCTCACTGCACAATATCAAAAATAAAACACAAGTAGTTTGAGGGTCTCCCTGAGGTCTGCATCAGACTAGCAGACTGTGGGAGGAAGGCTGATCACTGCTGTGCTGAACTCACAACCTCATCATCATCATCATCACCAGCATTGTCTGATATGAAGGAATACTCCTCGGTATCATCTTTAGCCTCCACTGGTATCTTCCTGTCCGACTGCCCCCATTTGAAGATGGCCTTTATGCATCTCCACATCTTGATCATGAATTTGCCCTTCTTCTTGTTCTTCGCCTTCTCCTTTTGGAAGTCTAACTGAAGATCTGCATGCGCCTTGGCCAAGTTGTCGTAGGCTGTCTCGAGTCTACCAACTGATACTGCTATCTTCTCTTGAGACTCTGCCTGACTTTTCTATGCATCTAAGTATTTCCTCATCTCTTCCCTGGAGAAGTACTCGGGCCCAGGCTGGGAGGATGAGGGCCCACTAGAGAGCTGTGGCACTAACTCCCGGATGGATGCAAGTTGGGAGTTTAGCACCCCAAATAGTCTCGCAGGTGCAGCTGCATGTGAGGATGACTCTGGTCCAGCAACAGTAGTGATGACTTTCCTTTTCTTGCTCTTTACTGCACTACCCTCACCCGTTACTCTCAGTGGATGAAAGGGTTTATTGACTGGCAACCAATGATCGGTTCTACGCACCTCAACCTCTGCCCGCCTGCATAACTCTATGATCAGCGAAGGAAACATCAACCTCGCATCATTGTCCAACAAATACTCTCTCAGCTCCCGTAGGATATAGTAACCAACATTCACAGGAGTGCCGTCCAGAATGCATGCAATGATCAAGGCCCTGGTGTAGGAGACATTTGAAACATTTTCACAAGGTGACACCCTGTTGCAGAGGATGTAGAGCCACATTTTTGCTTCAGCTGTAAAGTCAATTGACTTCAAACCCTTTCTCCTGTTTCCCCATTTTGCTCTCATGCTTGGAGGGTAGAGTGTAGAGACAAGCCATTCCCCATTCTCGCACTAATCCTTCTCTCGCACTGGCTCAAGTGGATAGTTAGGAATCTCAAGTGTGTCATTAATTTGCTCCATCCCAAACCTCACTATTTTTCCTCTAATGATGAGTTGTGGGTCAGCGAAGTTTGTGTGCTTAAGATTTGCATAGAATTCGCGCACCCACTCCTCATTGGCTTTGCACGGAGTGGGAATGAAACATGACCATCCTGAGGCTTGGAGACGGGCATAGAATTCTGGGAGTCGCTCGACCAATTTCTCCTCGACGATCCCTTTTTCAAGCACTATATTTTTGGTGATGAGGTTGTCATAATATCGATAATGACAGTCAGCCGACATGAAGCGTGAGTTATCAAATGTTTTATCAACCTCCTCATCAATTTCATGATGTGGCGGAGCATTTTCATTCATGTTTGGGTCTATTTTAGCTCAAAATACCTTCACAAAATCAAAACAAAGTTAGTCTGGCAATAGAATCATGTTAAGCAATTTAAAACACTGCAATTAGGCCAAAGAATCAAGTTGAACCAGCCCGGGAAGCTTCAATTGCAAAGCTACTGGAGTTGCATATTCTGCCCAGTTTCCGCACCTGCGGAAAGACCATCGCAGGTGCGGTCCCGCTTCTGCGGGTTTCCTTCCGCATCTACGGTTTAGCCCAGTTTGCCAAAAATCGCACTTGCGGAACAGTCAACACAGGTGCAAGGCCGCATCTGCGGCACATTTTCCGCATCTGCGATACTCGTCCAAGGGTTCCAAAACCCAAATTTTTTTTCCAACACTTTTCAATTCTTAAACTTGATTTGGCACCTAATTTATACTCAAGACTTCTAAATTGGTGCCATACAAAATCCTATAACTTTATTAAGCTGATTTTGTGGTACTTAGCACACAAATTTCTTTTGGACAATTTGTCAAACACATGACAAGCAATGAGAATTTTATGCCTTTTCGCACAATTTTGGGTTCTTAGATTTCCCAACAATTTGTTCTTCTTCATTAGCAGCATACTCAAACCTACTCTCAACCAATTTTCCTCACTTCCTAAAACTAATAATGATTAACAGAAAATAGAAGGAAAGAAGAAAAAGAAAAAAAAATGGAAAATGGGCTTCCCCAATTGAAGAAGAAGAAGAAGAAAAAGAATAAAGAAGTAAAAAAAAAGAGGGAGCCAAGTTACCTGTGTGATCTTGTGCTTGAGAAATTTGATTAAGATCAGTGTGAGGAGTAGTAGTGTGAGAGAGGAGATGAAATTTTGGGTTTGGGGAAAAACAAAGTTCAGAACATACCTGATGATATGAGGGTTCAATTAATTTAAACTTGCCCGATTTCCGCACCTGCAGTTAATTTTGCATTTCTTCGCAAACTCTTCTGCGTCAAATGGACTGCATTTGCGTAACATGCGCATCTGCAGCTATAAAACCGCTTCTACGGTAGCGCACCTGCATGAATTTTCCGTAGGTGCGGTTACAACAGGTTCCAGTGACTAATTCTGGGCAGCTACTGTTTTGTGCTAATCCAACATCCCAAACTCCTTAATTCAACTCCAAAAAATCTGAACCCCTTGGCAGATTAGTCAAAAATAATATTCTAAGCTATTCTAAAAAAGAAAATTTTAAAAATAACCAAAAAAATTTGAAAATGATGGGTTGCCTCCCACCAAGCGCCGCATTTAATCTCGTGGCACGATGTAAAACAACTTTACCATTTTTCTCGCCACTTGGACGATATGAATTTGGTACCCAACTTGGAATCAAGTTTGTGACCACGAGCGGTGGGGGTGGTAAGTAGATGATCAAGCCAAGCCTTAATATCTTCATTTTGTACTTCTTGGCTTTCATGTGAGGAATGTCATTTTGCCTCCTTGTTCCCTCAAATTGTAAAATGTATGGCCTTTATCTTTCCTCCTTGAAATTTCTCATTGACTCGTGTAGTTCAATTCCCATATCACCACACAATTCCAATATTGAAAAATGCTTGGAATGTGACATCAACCCTCCAAATTGCAATTTTTCCCAGATTTTGACATCCTCTTTTTCCCCCGAACTAGAGTCAATCTCAACCATATTTTCATTTACACTGGTTGACTCTAATTTCATATTTTTCTTGGCATCACTAACACTCATGGAGTCGGTTGGCGGATGTTCAATTCTTGATTTCTCAAAGTAGAGCTCACTTTCTTCCTCGTAGTCGGACTCTTCTTGACTTCTTTCCACACTCTCAAGTTGGTGGGCATAGTGAGCCTTAACCAATATCTTCATTTGACTTTCTAAAGTGCGGATATTATCATTATTTTGAGTCAAGACTTGCTTCAAGTCCTCGAGTGCAAAGTTGTACTTCTCCTTATTTTTAAGAATGGTCTCCAACATGAGCATCATATTCTCATTTTGAGCATTTGAGAGTTCTTCTTGGTTTTGATCAAGTGCCAAGGAAGGATTTTCGGCTTCAACCTCCAAGGAAGATTCTTGGCTATCATCAAATTCCAAGGCTTTTTGGACCTCTAAAGCTTCAAACATTTCTTCCATTTGCAAGTTCAATCTTTCAAGTACAAAGTCATTTTGGAGACTATTTTCCAAGAGCTTCTTCCAGGCACTTTGTTCTTTGTTTCCTACTTCAATTAGGCATTCTAACATGAGCTTGAACTCTCCATTTTGACCATGCTCAACTTCTTCCACTTCCATAGCCCTATCATTTTCATCACGAAAGTAGAATCATCATAGCGGGGGCTTGGGGAGGGGAAGGACAAATAAGCACAGTACTCCCAATGACCATTTTGATGACCACACTTATCACAAATACTCCACTCATGGATTTGAGATTGTGCGCACAATCCACCCCCGGGAGAATTTAAACAATTTTGCCATGAGTGTGGTCCTCCATAATAAGGACAAGGGTTATCAAAGTATGAACAACTACCATCCGACCAATTTTTATTAAATGATGCCACTTTTCAAAAATAAGAAAATAAACAAGAAAAATAGACAAAGGTAAGAAAAATTAATTACACAAATATTCATAAGATTAGACCGAAGCACTTACGCTTATTTCTCAAACAACCTAAATTATGCCAAATTATTCCTCGGTAACGGCGCCAATTTTGATGACGTCCAAATCCACTACTAAAAAGTAAAGGGATACGGTCACATGCAATATAATATACCCAACGGGTTCGAATCCCACAAAGAACAATATGTAGGCTATTAGGAATGTAAGAGAATTATCACTTGTTATGCAATGCCAAACTCTAAGAATAGATTTGAGAAAAGATTTATACCTAAATGTGGAAATGTAAACTAACCTAGAAAGCAAGTAAAATGATCAATGACTACAAGTATGGATGCATCGGGAATTACACTCAAGTAACGATCCAATGTATTTCACGATTTTACAAATATGAGCGAGTTATGTTAATTAGCCTCGGGCAATAATTCTATATTAGCTTCTTCCAAAGACTAACAAGACTTCCTAATTGAATTATCCCTAAAACAATTAAGAGATTAAGCACACCCGGATATGGCTACAAGTAGTTCAATCCTATCCCTAGGTAGAATCTATAAAATGAGGGTTAAAGCCTCAAGTTCTTGTTAATTAATCTTTCCCAACCCCAAATAATCTTTCCCAAAATTAATTTAGAGTTAATGGGCGAGTCCTAGGGTTAGCTAATCCCTTTGGAAACATTAAAGAACAAGAATAATTAAAGAAACAATAACTTACTTCATAAAAGATAAAAAATCATTCGATACATAAGCACAACAAGATATTTAATCCACATTTTAATTATGAATATTCCCATAAATTAGATTCAAGTGTTAAAATTAATATTACACACTTGGATATTCAATACAAATCAAGAAAATGAAGAAATGATCATAAATGGGTAAGAGATTCTCAACCAAAAGCTTCAAATATTCAAGACCAAAGTGTGTGTGCAAACCGTAGCCTCTAACCTTGTTCTCTCTAGTCCTAAGAGTGAAATTTAGACAAAAAGATCTTTTCCCAATAGGCTTGGTCGTGTATTTATGGGTTTGGAATTGAGAAAATGTGAAATGTCCTTCCAGTCCAGTTTTGATGCCCGTTGACCACACCTACGGAAGAATCCTTGCAGGTGCGGCTCCGCAGATGCGGATACCTTATCACAGAAGCGAAAACTTGAAGGGATTTCTGGTACCGCAGATGTGGGATCCCAAGCACAGATGCGCAACCGCAGAAGTGGTAATCTACATGCAGATGCGATTTCTAGCAAAGTAACTCATCTTTGTAGATGCGGGCCTATTCACGCAGAAGCGGGGTCGCTTCTGCGACCAATCTTCCGCGGATGCAGAATCACAGGAGAGTTTTGCATTGTTTTCAACCTTTTTTTGCTCAATTCCACTTCAATTGAATTCAATTCACTTCATGGCATCATTTACCTGAAATCTAACAATACACACCATAAACGACCTCATATTATAGTTAAAGGACATAAAAACTAAAGAAAAGAGACTAGAATGAGTGGTAAAATCACCACTCATCGGTAGTAAAGAGAGAATGTTAGGCGACCAAAAGAGCAGTGGATGGAGCAAGGGGAGATAAAAGTGAAAGAATATTTTGTTGAAGTTTTCATATATGGTAATAGACAAACATTAGCAGAAGATAACAAAAGAGTAAATGAATCATTATGAGTAAGATGTAATAAATAGGTCATAACGGTAAATTAAAATATGACAGGATGACAGAGTCTATTGTTAAGTGAAGGAAAAGATAAGAGGAGACAGGCCTTGAGACAATAAAAGAGTATGAGCCATAAAGTCATATCCTCATTTCGAGAAATGAGTTGGTAACTCCAACGTGATTGCCATAAGGCTAAGTTACATCCCCGGAGTAATAGAAATTAGTATAGTCTAGTAAACAAGATAAAAGCATATATGAATTTAGGGTAAGAGGATTTGATAAAAGTCGACATCATGAGAATTTCAGAGATCGCATTCCGGCAATAATAGAATAGATAAAAGAAGAATAACCTTTAAAGTTCATTCAGGAAGACGCTTCTCGTTAGCAAGAACTACGAGCTGAGTTAAGATTAAGGGACTAAGTGTCTCAATTACGCTAGCGTTTACCGTAAAAATGGTAACAACAATTAAATTTATAAATGAGATTCTAAAAATACGTGATCTATTCTCGAGCTAGTTGTTAGAGCAGATGGTGCTAAGAATGTGGAGTTTAATGATGAAATGCAAGCTAAAAATGGGGTGATAACAAAACCTAAAGGCTTACTATCCGAGCATGTTTTACTGAGGGGATACAGGCTAAAACGGGGATTTGAACGAACCGAGAGAACCTGCTGTCCGAGTGCAAGACTGGTCAATGGGGGACTTCGGGGTCAATGTATGGGTCGAGCTTGAGCTATCGGGGATAGTCGGGAATGGGGTAATAGTTAGATTATGATCAAACAAAGCTTCTGTATGGCCAAGACCAAGCGATAAATAAAGAACAAGTAATAAGGCAACAAATGCTAAATGGCCTCGAGCTAGTGAGAGCGAGTTAGAGAGAAGAAAGAGAGAGAGATATTATTGCACTTGAGTAAAATAGTTGGAGCTCTGTTTTACAAGGTGTAAGAGACTCCCCTTTTATAAAGAGGGGGAGCCCAAACTTAGTGTAAGATACGTTGCGTGATAAAATAAATGAGATGTGACAACCGGCTAGCTTTATGACGTACGCGCAGGCTGATGTCGAGCCGCTCGAATAGACCTGATCGACCCCGAATGCATTCCTCGGGAGGTTTCTGCTTTCATGGGGACTCCGGTCGACATTATCCTTGGCAGGGCATCGGCCGATCTTGCGGAAAGTGACTGGCTTGAGGTCCCGAGCTTCCGGGATCACCCTTTGAAGCATTTTGTCAAGGAGAAATCAGCCTCCCAGATTTTAGCGCACACAGATAGTCTCCGCATTTCATAGAGGGAAGCGGTAAGAAATTATTATGACACCCTACTTCTCGGTCCCCTATAACGACATCGTGCTGACGATGTATCCCCCCCTTTACAAGTGTCGAAGCACTTCGCCTTTCCGCTTCTTCAGGATCAACCAAAATGTCGCGACTCTTCGTTCTTCAGAGTTATGTCATTGCTATTGGTTCAGCTTCTATGACCGCATTGATTGCGCCTGCTGTTATGCTTTTCGAGGGCGGTAATGGCGTCGTCGGTTACTTTTCCCTCCCTATAAATGGGGCTTCTTGTGGTTGGCTTTTTATTCAAACTTCCTTTGATACCCATCTTTTCTTCCTTTCTTGCTATCTTGAGTCTCTACCATTTCTTCATGTTTGAGGCCCGTGGCCTCAAGATATTACGCCATGTGCGCCTCGGCCCAACTCTCAATCTCTTTCGGTTGGACAAAGTTGTGCTGCGGTGATGTTGTTGTTGTTATTATTGGCTCGGGGCGATGTGGCAGAGGTCCGATTTCTTTTGACCCTGGGAGATACTTTAGATTATGCACCACTACTCAAGAGGGGGCTCGGATTATACACCACTGCTCACCCTCCTCCCTCGGGTCGACGCGTTACACCCATTTTAGATTCCTGGGGGAGTGTGGCGGCAGTCTCTACTGGCTGTTGCCTCCCGGGCCGAGGCAGCGTCTCAAGAAGTGGCTTCAAAATGGTAGTACTAGCGGAGTTCATACTAGCCAAATTTTTCACCCAGCCACTTCTTGTCTTCTTCCTGCTTCTCCTTCATCATTTTGTTCTTCTCTCCCGCCTTCCTCCTCTATACCCTTCCTTTTGAAGATGCCATTCCAAGAGGATTAGGATGAGGTCCTCGGGGGGATTGGACTTGGAAAATATTGTCTTTGAGGTCATACGCCTGAGAGGATGATGACGGAGATGCGGCATTTCACGGAATAGGCTAGATCCTTAGGCTCTTGTTTTATGCACACCATTTGTACTTCTTTATTTTTACATAAGGATTCCCCTGCGGGCTTTTGTAATCATATGTAAGGACCCCTCGAGGGCTGTTGTACATGGATTTTTATGAATATGAATATACTCCATTAACTTCTGCTTTCGATTCCTGCCTCATAGTTGCATGCTCTCGTGCCCTTCGAGGCCTTTTGAATGTCTTCCTTTATTGTCGACCGCTGATATCTAACTCGGATGCAAGCGTTCTTTTCGATCCTCTGCTGATCGACATGGCTTGTTTCCGAGCCCATCGTCGTATCGACATGGCTCTTTTCCGAGCCCATCGTCGAACCTCGGACCAAGCCTGAATTGATCTGATAGGCTCGGGTCATCAGGCCCTCCGAGTTGCATGGAGATAATACGCTGAGTTTCGGAGCTTTCGGGAATGTTATCCTGAATGAAGGTCAGCTTTGGGTACCTGGGCGTCCCTTTTGATCTTGCTGCAGATAGCTTTTTATAGCGTATAGGATAGACTTCTGTTGAGGAGTTGCCTGTACTCAGGCGCTGCCTCAAGCCTTCATGGAGCCTTCATGGTCGGAGCTTTGCGTGCTTATTTCTCTTTTTAGAAAAGAAAACCATGAGACCGAGTACCGTCTTGAGTCGAGTGATGGCGTTGAAAGCTTATCGAAGCCCGACTTCTTTTTTGGTGGAGGTCCTCAAGGTCGGACACTGTCTCGAGACTAAAGACAATACAGTTGACTCCTTGAGGCTTGGCCTCTTGTTGATGGATGCCCTTGGGGTCAGGTATCAACCCATCGATCTGTATCGAGGCTGTTGGCTTCCCAGGGCTCACTCCGGGTAGGCGAGTCGTCGCTGCTTCTCGCATATATGTGGGGCGGCTTCGGCTTCTTTGAAAGACCTCACTATTTTAGATAGTTACCCTTCCGCTTTGGCATAGGGTTCTTCATTTCATTTCTTTAGGCGTGGAAAGGCATTGGCGTGCGTCCTTGCTCTGGTCTGTTAATTTTACCAGAGTCATGGCGATTATTTTGGGGCCGACCCGGCAGGGAGTGGGGAGTGCTGCTCTCGGTGCTTAGGATCTGCAGGAGTTCGCTCTGAAGACCGTGCCTTTGATAAGAGAGGAACATCTGGAGATGGTGAGGAGATACTGCGGATGGAGCGAGAAGATTACGCTACAGGTGCTTTCCCCAGATGAGAGTATTACAGAATCCGCTGATAGATTTTTGAGCGTATACCTATATCCTATCGTATTTGGCCCCCTTGGTAGGGTCGTGCTTGATTTTTGCTTGAAGTATCAGGTTACTTTGGCGCAGGTACATCCGTCGTTTTGGCGAGTGGTGCTGATGATAAGGTTCTTTGCGGAGAGGGCTGGGCTTGAATTCACGCTTAGCCATCTCGTCAGGCTATACCAGCCCTTTCATCACCAAGGCCTGCTATCCCTGAGGTGCCGTTCATCCACGTCCTTTGTTGTTGATGACGAAGAAGATGAGGATCGAGAGTGGGACAGTTGGTTCATCCAGGTTCGGACAACCGACATTATCCCTGTGGAGCTTTTGCCATTTCCCCAGGGATGGAATTATGCACGTGAGTGGAACGTTTGGTGCTTTTTTCAGATTTTTCTTGTAGCGAAAATCAGTTGAGTAATCGTGTTCTTCCCCTTTTGCAGCAACTTCATGGATGCCGGGTGAAGTTCTTGACCTGCCCCGCTGGGTCCGAAGGCTGGTGACCCATTCGACCTGTGATGAGCGTAGGTGGCGAGCTGTATTCCGCATCAGATGGGGAGCGAAAGACCAAGGTATGCGTGCACGCTGCCTTTGCCTTCGTATATTTGAGGTAACATTTCCCCCCTTTCTTTTGCACTGGCTTTGCCATTTGCAGGTATCGAGCGGCTCTTTGGGATGAGGTAGTGCTCTTCCGAAGGGGGGAAGGAGGCGGTGGCCTCCGAGCCGTGGGATGATGGCGATAAATGGGATTGGCATCCGCAGTGTGACGGAGCTTTTAGTTGCGCCAAACGGGCCCGTTTCTTCAAGGAGAGGGCATCATCCAAGCCTGTTGTTCCTGGAGTATCTGATTCCTGGACGGTGGTTCCTCCGAGTGAACCTGCTTCGCCCGAGGTTGGTTCTCTTGGGGCTGAAGAGGCAGGATCAATAGGAGTGTGCTCTGACTTCAAGGAAGTCCGTCGGCTTCACTTCGTGGTGAGTTTAGGCGCAATATTTTTGTATTGCGCATCCTCCTATCTTCATCGAGTTTTCCTTTTGCAGGCCTGTGATAGGCTCAGGTCTGAGCTGCTTTGTCAAGGAGCCAGGCTTCGGAAAGTTCTGGATGAGGGCGAGTCCCTTAGGCTCCTTAGTGAGGAGAAGGAGGTTGAGTTGCTTCATTGGCGATATGAGACGTACCGGAACTCGAATTATAAGAGCTATCTGATAGAGCAGGTAACCTTTTGTAGCACGCGTTTCACTCCTTTTGGACCTTAAGGTTAACCCCCTTTTTATTATATTAGCTGCGGAAAAAGATGGAGGCCTTTGAGTACCTCAAGGGAGACATCGACCGCGTCAAAAATGCTTGTGGTGAGCTAAGGGGTCAAGTGCAAGCTCAAGCTTTAGAGGAGACAAGCGCTTTGGCCAAGGTCCCTACCTTCGAAGCCCAACTCCGCTTGGCCCGTGACAATGCTATAGTTCAAGCGGATATGATCGGGAAACTCGAGTCTGATCTCTCAAAGATCAGGGCTGAGATAATTGATGCCCGGGCTGAAGTAGCACTAAGCCGAATTAAGGCTGATCAGGAGATGGCTATTCCTATGAAGGACGCTGCTGATGCCTAGGCCAAGCTAAAGCGGTCCCTCGACCAGGAGAATATGATCGAGGAATATATTTTTTGGAGATCCCGAAGAGAGGTACTCGAGGATATCAACGTAAGGGGCTTTGTTCTCTCAGAGGAATTGGCTCGAGCAAGGGCTGACGAGCATGACGCTCGGTCATTTCTCGCTGACGTCGCAGAGAGTGAATCCGGAGGGCTATAGTCTTTTGGAGCGGAGTGTAGATTTTGTTGTTTTTCCGCTTTGTATTTGATACTTATAGAGCATGTTTGTAGATGGAGAGTGTGCCTTTTTTGCGTATGTAAGATAAGAGGAAACTTGAAGCTTTATTTCTTCTGCATCTCTTTCTGTATTGCTTTTAACCAGGCGGGCTGGCTTCCGTGTTTGGTGGGAGCCCTGTAGGTCCAGAACTAATCAGGCAGGCCCAAGGGCTTTTAAGTGCGACTTTTGACGTGAACAGGCGTTGGGGCCTCTGTGCTTTGCCCAACTATTTAGGCTCAGTCTTTGAGTTAGGCCTTGACTCGAGCTTGCCTGACCTTCGGTCTTCTGTGCCCGTGCGGGTGGATGGTGATTGTTCTCATTTCTTGCCCTTGGGCATTCGCTGTTTCAACTATTTTACGTCTAGTCTCCGAGTCACGTTGCGATTCGAGATTTAATTGACCCTTAAGTTCTTTCCTGCCTGCATGGGCGGACAACATTGGCCTTTATTTCTCTCCCTCGGGCATTTGTTGTTTCAACTATTTCGGGTTCGGTCTCCGAGTCGCGTTGCGATTCGAGCTTTAATTGAACCTTAAAGTTCTTTCTATTTTCAGACCGGCGATAGTGCCTCTTACGCTATTTTGGTCGTTGAGACCTTTTAATATGTGGCTTGGAGGCTTGTATAGTTAACTATTTTGGATCCGGTCTCCAAATCGGGTTATGGTCTGAGCTCATTTTAATCCTCAAGTTATCAATTTTCAAGCTAGCGACAATGGCTCTTACGATGTTTGGTCATAGAGACATTTTAATGTGCGGCCTGGAGACTTGTTTGGCTGGAGACAATGGCTCTTACGCTATTTTGCTTGTGGGCTTTTTGTAGGCTTTGTTTTCCGCTTGTTAATGTCTTTTGAAATAATTTTGCCTGACCCGTCATCGGTTCCAGAAGAACCTCGATTTCAAGTCGTTATCAGCGATGTTTGAGCACCCCGGAAGGTTTTTAGCTCATAGGTCGAGTAGATCAACGCCTTGTGATTTGGAGCTGACGTGGTCGAAGCTCGTTTTTGCCTGTTGAGGGAAGCCGGTTTTAACCGGTTCTTTCCGAAGTATATTCGAAGTAGTGGCCTGTGATTTTGTTTAGCGACAGTCGGGCGTCCCCGAGTCGCATTATTTTGGCTGTATCAGCCATTTTGACCGTAGTCATGTGCGTTTGGCCGGAGCTATTTTTGATCCCGAGTGATAGTTTAGGTGTCTACACCGAGGGTATGCCCTTTCGGGACTCTTACAAATGCAACATATAGCCTAAACTTGGGGATTTTGAGTTTTATTCCTGTTGAGGTCTTACAGTTTGTCATGTTTGTTGAGGTCTTACAATTTTATCATGCCTATTGAGGTCTTACAACTTGTGTTGCTTGTAGAATAGATCTGGTTACACCGAGTTTGCTCGGTCGGGGTCTTACGATTTCGGGTTTTCCAGTGCATGGCGATTGGCGGCAGTCTCCGAGTTATTGAGTTTACTTGGGCTCGAAGGCCGCTATTTGTGAGCTCGGAGTTGCCTTGCTGGGGCTTCATGAGCCCGGATTTTCGACCCTGGGGTCGTGCGGGTGCCAAATTGTTGACGCTAAGTCTCTGAGTATTTCTAGATGCATTCGGTGGAGGGGTTCCCGCCGAGAGTACATTGCGATTTCCTTGTTTGGAGAATGAGATGCTGAAAGATATTCTTTGATCCATTGACGTAACATATATTGTTATGTTGAGTCGACCTATATCAAGTCGAATTCGATCGCTCGAAGATTTGCCTTGCCTGAAGTTTTTGTGATTTCAAAGCTTCAATTCAGAGGCCGTCTGAGCGTTTGAACTACTGGCGTCCATTCCCGAGTTTTCGGGACATTTCTGGTGAAAGAGTTTGTTACCCTACTCTGATAAGGAGTTCCCCCTTTTTTTGAAAAGGTATTTTTTGATTTCTCAATACAATAGTACATGCTTTTGCCGACGGGGCATGACTATATCGACCGTTCGGTCTGATACATTGTTTTCCTATAGGAACCTTTTTTGGCATTTCCAAAACTCCTATGTGCGGGCAGCTTTCCGGGGGGAATTCCCCTCGCTATCCAAAAGTTGGCTGCAAGGGAAATTTTGAATGTTTTGCGGAGTTCCCTCTTAGACAGCTCGCAGACGTTGCCTCGTTAAAAACCTTGCTAGTAAAAACCCTTCTTCTGGGATAAAAAACTCGGTCGAAGGAAAAGAGTGCAACGAGTGCGCTTTTGGAGCCTTGAGGTCTTGTGATAGCGCTAGCGTTCCGGCAGCTCCGGCTGTGTGCCTGCACGAAGGTTAATTCCAATTTCGAAATAAAAGGGGGAATGGTCGTACCTTGAAGCGAGATATGCTGGCGATGCCTCGGGGTTGGTTCATTACAACTACCCGGGGGTGGAGACGCTGCGTGGATTTCTTCTTCGTTTTGTCAAGCTCGACCGGGGGCGAGACCTGATTCGCCCTATGATTTATTCGGGGGAGGAGGCATGAGAGTTGGTACCATGTCGTGTATTGTGAACATTTCCCTTGACGTGTGTTGTTCTCTGTAGATGTTTGACCCCATTCTTTGTCGGGAATTTTATCATCTGGTGGAGGGTGGATGGTACTGCTCTCATGCAATTTATCCACGGCCGCCCAAATAAGGCGTTATACCTCATATCTCCCTCGATGACATGGAATTTGGTGTCTTGGGTTGTGCCGCCCACAATAACCGGAAGGACAATTTCTCCTTTCGTCGTCTCGCACGCCATGTTGAATCCATTGAGGACCCGAGTGGCAGGCACGATTTGTTCGCGCAGTCCGATCTGTTCTATCACCCTCGACCTGATAATATTGGCCAAGCTACCTGGATCTACGAGTACACGTTTTATCTGAAAAAAGAATTTACACGAAAAACGATTACCAGGGCATCGTTGTGGGGTTGAGACAGGGCCTCGGTGTCCTCTTCACTGAACGTGAGGGCGTCTTCGGGGACATATCCCTGAGTCCATTTTTCCCTGGTGATGGATATTTTTGTTCTTCTCATCACGGGTTCCTGCGGGGCATCGGCGCCCCCAAGATCATGTGGATGACATGTTGCGGCTTGTTTGCCTCATTTTTCTTGGTTGCATCTCTTTCTTAGAACTGATTCTTATCCCGATCACTAAGGAATTCCCGAAGGTGTCCTTTGTTGGGCAGTCGAGCCACCTCTTCTCGTAGTTAATGGCAATCCTCGATCCTGTGACCGTGCATGTTGTGGAACTTGCATACTAAGTTGTAATTCCTTTGCGAAGGGTCCGACTATATCGGTTTGGGCCACTTGGCATCTCTAATCTTGCTGATAGCGAACACGATGTCTGACACATTGACGCTGAAGTTATATTCCGATAGGTGGGGCGCGTTTGTGGGAACTATGTTTCGATCGAACCTGGTTCTGTTGACGAGTCCTCGAGGGTCCTGTCCTCGATCTATCCTTCGATCATTGCGAGGTAGGTTGCGCCTCGGGGCGTTTCTTCTATCTTCGAGGTACGGCTGGTACCTTTCCTTATTTGGTTTCGATTCTTTTGCCAGGAGTCTGTTTGGGTACACAGAGCCCGAAGGGGCTCCCAGCTGGTCATCCTCGGCTCTGATCTTTGACTGATATCGGTTGTGGATGCCCGACCAGGTCATAACCGGATATTCGATCAGGTTCTGCTTTAGCTATTTCGAAGCCACCGAGCTTCATTTGTTCAGGCCTTAGGTAAAGGCCTGCACTACCCAGTCGTCGGAGACTGGTGGTAGCTTCATTCGTTCCATCTGGAAGCGGGACACGAATTCCCGCATCATCTTGTTATCTCTTTGCTTGATTTTGAAAACGTTAGACTTCCTCGTTACTACCTTGATGGCTCCAGCATGTGCCTTTACGAAGGAGTCTGCTAGCATGGTGAACAAATCTATGGAGTTGGGAGCCAAGTTGTGATACCATATCATGGCCCCCTTTGAAAGCATTTCTCTGAATTTTTTCGGCAATACAGATTCGATCTCGTCATTCTTTATATCGTTGCCTTTTACTACGCAGGCGTAGGCAGTAACGTGTTCATTAGGGTCGGTGGTACCATTGTACTTAGGGAGTTCTGGCATTCTGAACTTTTTAGGAATGGGCTTCGGGGCCGCTTCCTCGGGGAACGGCCTCTGTACAAACTTCTTCGAATCTAAACCCTTGAGGATCGGGGGCGCACTCGGGATCTGATCGACCCTAGAGTTTTAGGTCTCGACCTTTTTATCGTTAGCTGCAATCATTTTCTCACCTGATTTGATCCTTTTGATGAGGTCCTCGAGCATCTTCACTATGGTAGGGTCGGCCACTGACCCGTTATTGCTTGACCTTTCGAGTACTTGCTCGGCGGGGGGAGCTGTCTCTGGTGCCGCTGTGCTAGGAGTCTTCGGATGGCTTTGTAATTGAGCAATGGACAACTGTTGTGCATGCAACATTTCAAAAATGACATGAAGACAAACTTCCTATTCTTCTCGGGCCGGGGTTTTTTGAGCTTCATGTCGGTCGCTGTGTCGTATGCTCCTGTCGGTGTGAGAAGTTTCGTCGACTTGTTGTGTGTCCTGCGAATCCGCATCTGCTAGAATCAGTTCGGGCACGTTATCGGGATTCTATGGTGGTGCTCCAGCGGCCGGGACAACCACGCCATTTTCCCCGTGGTTTTCATGGTTGTCATTCTCGACTCTGTTAACCGAGCCAGACATTTTAACCTGAAATCAAGAGATATTTGGACAACAAAAATTGTGAAAGATAATGTGCGTTTGTGCAATGAAACCAGCAAGAAAATAATCACTATTATTTTTAGCCCCACGGTGGGCACCAAACTGCTTATCGTGAAAATGGTAACGACAATTAAATTTGTAAATGGGATTCTAAAAATACGTAATCTATTCTCGAGCTAGTTGTTAGTGCAAATGGTGCTAAGAATGTGGAGTTTAATGATGAAATGCAAGCTAAAAATGGGGTGATAACCAAACCTAAAGGCTTACTGTCCGGGCATGTTTTACTGAGGGGATATAGGCTAAAATGGGGAGTTGAACGAACCAAGAGAACTTGTTGTCCGGGTGCAAGACTGGTCGATGGGGGACTTCGAGGTCGATGTATGGGTCGAGCTCGAGCTATCGGGGATAGTCGGGAATGGGGTAATAGTTAGATTATGATCAAACAAAGCTTATGTATAGCCAAGACCAAGCGATAAATAAAGAACAAGTAAGAAGGCAACAAATGCTAAATGACCTCGAGCCAGTGAGAGCAAGCGAGTTAGAGAGAAGAAAGAGAGAGAGATATTATTGCACTTGAGTAAAATAGTTAGAGCTCTATTTTACAAGGTGTTAGAGACTCCCTTTTTATAGATAGGGGGAGCCCAAACTTAGTGCAAGATACGTTGTGTGATAAAAGAAATGAGATGTGACAACCAGCTAGCTTTATGACGTACGCGCGGGCTGATGTCGAGCCGCTCGAATAGACCTGATTGACCCTGGATGCATTCCTCGGGAGGTTTTTGCGTTTGTCGAGACTCCGGTTGACATTATCCTTGGTAGGGCATCGGCCAATCTTGCGGGAAGTGACTGGCTCGAGATCCCGGGCTTCCGGGATCACCCTTTGAAGCATTTTGTCAAGGAGAAATCGGCCTCCCAGATTTCACAGCACACAACTAGGTGTCACCCTCATACATAAGAAATTTAGTTATTCATGTTACAAAAGAGTCATCTCAAGGCGAGTAAGGATCATTGAAAATATGAAAAGTCACTGAAGATGAAGAGGTAAAACTTCATAGAATTAAATGTTAGTACTCCCCTAAAGGGGGGAAGACGGTGTGATTGGTATTAAGTTGGAGTTAAGTAGTTCAGGTAAATATAAGAATACGGTAAAAAGGCTAACACAAGCTGACATATAGAAATATACTAACTGCACATGTGCATATCTATAGGCCTCTAGGAGTGCTGAATTGAGAAAGTACTAGATGGAACAGGGCCCCGTCATACCCAAACTAACTGACTGCACACATAACAAAAGATAAGTAACTCCAGAAGTAAGCGGAATGACTCCAACGTCTAGTGGATGACCTACTAATGTGGCTCAGATGTTGATCTATCTGTACCTACACGGCATGAAACGCAGTGCCCCGGAAGGGACGTGAGTACAATATTTACAAAGTATGTAGGGTGGAAAGAATATGTAAAGTATACTAAAGTATGACTGTAAGATGGAAATCCGAATATAAGCTGAAAGCTAAACAAGAGTCTGAACTAGCAACTGATCTGGAACTGAACCAAATGTTAAGTTGAAACTATGCTGAAACTGAACTACTATTGTAACGACCCGAATGGTCGTTTTGGGCTTTTGCACTTTGCTCGCCAGTTCTCGGGCATGACTTGCCCCGTGTGATGTATTATGGCTTATATAAATCGTTGGTTTTTGGTTTTCAGGGTAACCAGAATGAATTTGGAAGAACAGTTCTTAGTTTGAAGCTTGAAATTTGAAAAGTTTGACCAAGACTTGACTTGTTGGTACATGATCTCGGATCGGAATTTTTATGATTTGGTTAGCTTCGTTAGGTGATTTGGGACTGAGGAGCATGATTGGAATGCATTTTGGAAGTCTGTGGAAGGTTTAGGCTTGAATTGGCGAAAAAGAGATTTTGGCATTTTTCGGTTGATAGGTGAGATTTTGATATAGGGGTCGGAATGGAATTCCGAGAGTTGTAATAGTTCCATTGTGTCATTTGTGAGGTGTGTGAAAAATTTCAGGTCATTCGGACGAGGTTTGATAGACTTTTTGATCGAAAGCAGAATTTGGAAGTTCTTAAAGCTCTTAGGCCTGAATCCGATGTGATTTCAGTGTTTTGATGTTGTTTTGAGTGTTCCTAAGGTTGGAACAAGTTTTAATGAGGTTATGGGATATGTTGGCATGTTTGGTTGAGGTCCCAAGGGCCTCGAGTGAGTTTCGGGTGGTTAAACGGATCAATTTTGGACTTTGGACATGCCTGTTTTTGTTGCAGGCGAATTGTTCTTCGCGTTCGCGGTCAGGGACTCGCATTTGCGAAGGGTGTTTTGTGTGATGATATTTTTGTTCTACGCGTTTGTGAGGATGAGAAAACGAATGTGACGGTGGAGGATTCATGTGCATCGCAGACGCGAGACTGGGGTCGCGTTCGCGTAGAGGAGTAAGGTCGTTGGGCACCCCAGGCCCGTGTGCTATGCATTCGTGAGAGTTGCATCGCATTCGCGAAAGCCTGGTATGGTGAAGCTTCGCGTTCACGTGGAATTGTTCGCGTTCATGAAGGAAAAGTGGAGAGGCAGTGAATTTGGTCTACGCGAATGCGAGAGGCCAGTTGTGTTCGCGAAGAAGGTAATTTTACTTGGGGCAGAATGTTTAAAAGTGAGTTTCGCGATTTTTAGTCTATTTTCTCCATTGTTGAGCGAGTTTTGGAGATTTTGAGAAGGATTGAAGAGGGAATCGAAGGGGAACACTTGGAGGTAAGATTTTTGAAATCTATACTCGATCCTATGTTGATTCTTACTTGTTTAATCAAGAAATATGTGGAAATTAAAGCCTAAAATTGGGGAATTAGGGCTTGAATTTGGAGAGTGTAAATTGAGAATTTGAGGGGGCAATTGAGGTCCGAATTTGATGTTTTTGGTATGTATAGACTCGTGAGAGGATGAGGATTCCCTTGATGTTAATTCTGCCAGATTTCGAGACGTGGGCCCGGGGGCCGAATTTGAGCAATTTCGGGATTTTTGATGTAAATTGGATATTTTCGAGTGGGCTTTGTTCCCTTAGCATATTTTAATGGTTATGTACTGATTGTGACTAGATTTGGAGCATCTGGAGGTCGATTTGTGAGGGCAAAGGCATCGTAGGCTATAATTTGGACCGGATCGAGGTGAGTAATGATTGTAAATGATGTTCTGAGGGCATAAAACTCCGGATTGCACATCATTGTGCTATATTAAGGTGACGCACACGCTAGATGACGAGCGTGGGGCCGTGCACTGTTTGGGAATTGTGACTTAGTCCATCCCGAATGAATATTTTACTACATATTTACTCTATTTTAATATATCAAATGATATTTCAAATAATATTTTGGGCTGAGCATCATGTTTTACTGTTGCCCGAGTGGCTTATGTGATTTTGACCGAGTAAGACTGAGGGCCTGTGCTGTGAGGATACTTTTGATCGGGCTGTACGCCGTAGTGGTGATACACTAATTATGATTATGAGGCCGAGGGCCTGAGATATGTACGCCACGAGGTGGCTTGTTGATATGAGGCCGAGAGCCTAGTGATGATGCCACGAGATGGGTTGATATTGCGCTTGGGCCGAAAGGGGCCCTCCAGGAGTCTGCACACCCCCAGTGAGCGCGAGTACCCATTGTGATGTAAGATATAGCCCGAGGGGCTGGTATTGTTGACATTATGCCTGAGGGCCAATCCTTTATGTGCTTATCTATCTTATTTGTTTGTCATTTACCTATTTAATTGTGTATTTGAGCCCAAGGGGCGGATTTTTTGTGCTTATCTGTTCCAATTTCTTTGTATTCAATTGCTTAACTGTTAAAAAGTCATTTTTTTAAAGAAGTTTAAACTGAGCTAAGGTGCTTTAATAGATTTCACAGCTTCATTGCTTTCTTACTAGTTTTGTACTACTCTATACAGTATGTTGATGTACTTTTCGTGATTTCCTATCACTCAGTCTTTAGTTTTGATTATTACTCACTGAGTTAGAGTACTCACTTTACTCCCTGCACCCAGTGTGCAAATTCAGGCATTGCTAATCCTGCCAGTGCAAGTTGAGAGCTCCTGGCAAATTTCAGAGTCCACGAGGTAGCTGCTTGGCGTCCGCAATCCCGTGTTTCTCCCCCTTTATCATTTCTATCTCCTTATCAGACCTTTTGTAATAGCTTATAGACTTTTCCAACTTGTATTAGGATTGATAGATGTTCATGACTAGTGACACCCCTGTATTGGGTTGTGTTGGGTTGTATTCCGTAAATTATGCTATTATCTAATACTTTGAGGTTATATTTATTATGCTTAGACTTATTCCTTATGGTTTAAATGTTAAAAATTAAAATGGGAAGTATCAGCTGGCCTTGTCTTCACGAGAGGCGCCCTCACAACCGGGTCCGGGTTTAGGGTTGTGACAAGTTGGTATCAGAGCCTAGGTTACAGAGGTCTCACGAGTAATGGTAGGTTTAGTAGAGTCTAGTGAATCAATACGGAGATGTTTGTACTTATCCTCGTGAGGCTGCAGAACCTTTAGGAAAAACTTCACATCCTTGAATTCTTATCGTGCGTCCTTGATTCAGCTTGAAAAGTAACTCTTTAAATTCCTTCCACGCGTTCGTATCGTGCTTGAGCGCTCTGTATCAGATATGCATCGATGGCTTGTGATCCCTTGATCAAGGGGCGAGATGTGATCTCTGTGTGTGGATATTGGGCTAGTCTAGAGGACTTGAGGCCGGATTATTGCCTATGGCTTGAGCACCGAGGTGCTGACTGTGTGAGCATGTATTTTTGAACTGATATGTTCGGAAGTGTCCCTATTAGCAAAAGGGATAGCTGGATGGCTATGCGACTGCGAGATGTACCCATATGATTTGGGAGCGACGAGAAGTGTCTACTGGAGGATAGAAGAACTACTAGGTGCTTGATTTCCATCTTGATTTGAGGTATAGCCCCGAGTTATGGGTGTGTGAAGAATCTTTCCATGTTTCCTAGTTGGGAGTGAAGTAAATTTCATGTTGCGGTCTGAGTTCAGACTCAGGAAGTTTAAGTAACAGCGTAATGTTTATGATGGTGGAAGGTATATGGGAATGTTAGTTTAAGGCAAAGCAGGTGGCTTATCTCATGCGGAGTGTTCTGAAGTTTGTGCGATTCTTATATTGTCTGTTAAAAGATCTCATTTACAAGTGAAAGATATGTGTTGCAACTTAAATTTAGGTCGCTTAAGAGAGTGGGTTTAACTGTTATGAGAGTGAATGCGAGATTTGCATAAGAGTTAAAGTACCAGATGGTCTGTGTTTCACGAACTTACGAAGGATCGAGTTTAATCTCACTATGGTACTATGGCAGCAATAGAGTATATGCGTTATAAGTTATTAAGTGTGTTTTGATCTATGGCTTCGCGCCAAGTGGGGGAGTCTACTATTGATTAGTTGATTGCACAACTATGTGCTATGTTGGTTCCAGTTTAAGGAGTTCGGGAGAATCAGTTATGGATTACAAAGATTTGAGACCGAGGATGGCTCAAGTAAAGGAAAAGGTTATGTTATGCTTCGTAGGTATATGAGAATCACGGAATATCTTGAGTTGTTATGGGTAAAGGGTGTGCGGTGCTTAGAACAAGGAGTTGCTTGGTTGCATTAAGGTGAGGTTAGGGTTGTTCGGTTCATTTGATCAGGCTAAATGTAGTTTGAGTAGGGTGGATGGCTCTAGAGAATGGTTCTAACGCATTCAAGGTTTTACATGTAATAATTGGAGATTTCAAGTGTATAATTTGGCTAGAAACTGAGGTTTGCATTGAAGGGTACTGAGACTTGTGTCATTTCTATATCAATTATGGGATTCTATATATCAGTATTAGGAAGGTAATGGTTCCAGATTCGCAGAAAGTCTCTTCGGGGTAGGTATTTTAAACGTGGTGCTTTTGGAACATTTAAGAGAGTACTTAGCGGCTTATGTGTCTTAGATGGTGTGGTTTTATGCTTGGGTCTCGTGTGGTGAGTCTGGGTTGAGGAATTGTGGTGTTATAGCAAGAAGGAGTATCAAGTTGAGGGTAAATCAGAAGGAAACCTGGACAGATGGGATATCTTGGTAGTAGACCGGATCGGTATGGTAAGAATATGACTAGTTCCTTGGGTGTGAATGGAGTAACGAGTTTTTGCAGGTGTTTCGCGACAATTCTCTTGGGTTTTTAGTGGTCTGCGTAGCTTGGTTGAGTTAGAAGGATTTAGTCCTGATGGTTTAGTTTTGTGCGAATGGAATTCGGAAAGTTCTTGATGATTTCTACCATGGTTAAAGGTGTATATTTTCCACGGGCATGAGGAGCATGGGATGTATAGTGATTTTCTCCCATATGAGGTCCAATGGAAAAGTTCTTGGCTAGTTGAGTATGTAGTTGCGTGTGGCTCAGAATGGATATGAAGTTCTCATGTTTACCTTAGGATGGTATGGTATATGTGGTATGTTGTGTAGGACTTAGATTTGCATGCGTAAGGTCACAGATAAGTTCTGAAAGGAAGGTCACAAATTCTTAGGTAGCACGGGCAGCTTCAGATAATTAGAGAAATGAGCTACAGATAATTAGAGAAATGAGCTCCAGATAATTAGGGAAATGAGCTTAAGATGATTAGGGAAATAATCTTCAGATGATTAAGGAAACAATATTGCTAACTGGGGTGATTTGATGAGGGTATATGTTTCAGAAAAAAGGCAATGTGATTAAGTTGATAGTACTTCGGTAGTATTGCAGCACTCTCTTATTAGATCGACTGCTGATATTCGAGTTTGCTTGGTGGCACAGAAGAATTTTAGAGTATATCCCATGGAATGATTGGGTATTAGAGGTGTGGTATGTATTCGGACGGCGAAATTGGGATCAGATACGGTGATTCGTGTGCCATATGGATTTGGAGACGGGAAGTTCTCACAAACAGGTTATGTTGTGGTTGTGGGTCGTGTGTATCGACACTGTATAGTGACTATCGGGGTTTGGAGACTCGAGTGGATCTTTTGCTGCTTGGTAAGTTAGGATTTGTTGTGATACTTGGGATAGACTGGTTGTCTCTGTATCGTGTTATTCTGGACTATTGCGCTAAGGCGGCGATATTGGCTATGATGGGAATGCCATGGATTGAGTGGCGAGATTCGATGAATTTCATGTTCTAGTAGGGTGGTTTTATATTTCGAAGACCTAGCGGATGGCTGGGAAGGATTATCTTTCTTATTTGGGTTTTCGTGATGGATGTCAGTGTAGAGACTCCTATCATTGATTCAGGTCCGGTGGTGGGGGACTTTTCAGATGTGTTTGTTATGGCCGGGCATGTCTCCAGGCAAGGTTGTTGATTTAGGTATTGATTTGATGCCCGACACCATATCGTATGGCATCGGTAGAGCTAAAGGAGTTGAAGAGCAGCTTCAGGGTCTCCTTGATAAGGGGTTTGTCGGCAAGCCAATGTGGACGTATGATCTAACCTGAGTCAGCTTGGTTGGCTCCGAGTTGTATTGTTGAGAGATGTGTTGATTCGATTGTTATGGAGCTTATTAGTAATCTAGGGAGATCTATGAGTTACCTTTACGTGATGCGAGGCGTTGGAATTTATTGGGTATAGGCACCTGTGGTGCGGTGTTATTGGGGTCTCTTAGTGGAATTTGAGCGGGAAGCATATTGAGTATTGCTCGGCGGATGGCGTATCAGTTATGTCCTTTCGGGTTTGTGTAATGTTATTTCCAGCCATGGTTATGATGACCTGTTTGGGTTCTAGAAAAATCAAATTACGCGTGGTTGTCGATTTTGAGCATAGTGATTTGAGGTGTTTCATGTGGACCAATGTTTGGATAGGGTCGCGCATTGCAGCGAAGTTATGTGGAGGTATGACCCTTCGGGTTAGATTCGTGTGTTCTGTTGCTACGATGTGAGACGAGTTCTCAGCCTTGTGTTGTGGTGGTACTGGTGAGCTTGCGGTATAGCTCTTTCATTGAGTCATTTTCATGATTTAGGTATGTTCGGATTGTTGCTTATCGGTGTGCGGATTGCATAAGTTGCAGCTTTAGACTGTATTGATGTGTCATATCACCAGAGTAGTTGTGTTGGATTAGATGTGATCGTTGGGATCTAGAATGAATACAAACGAATTCGGTTTCAGCATGTTGGAAGGATAATATCGAGGTTCGGCTCAGAAAGTTGCTATGGTCTTTGCCAAATGAGGGGTGACTTCGCGAATGGTTGATTTGAGAAATGGCTATGGCTTACTGCGTGTTTCATTTATCATTTGCAGTGTATGAAAGTGTTGGAATGAGACTTTAGTTGACAAGAGGTTTTTCTATTGGTATTCGGGTGTTGTGTGCAACTGTCGTGATTAGGAGTTATCACTACAAGTGTTTGAGTTATGTGGTATATCATGTGATTTCACCTGAGGTTGCAGGTGTGGGTTATTGCAGCTTATTCGGGTTTATTCAGAGTATAGATGTGAGATTTTGATCTTGTGGGTGATTTCAGGAGTGGAAATGTGGTTCTAAGGTTTATGGACTAGGTTGGATTGTGAAATTTCAGTTACATTATATTATGAGACCTATACGAGATAGGGTGACATGGGATCACCCCTAGGTATATGCATGGTAAGGTTATTCAGGGATTGTTTGGCTTTTGGAGTAACTCTGGGCACATTCGAGGAAGAACATATGTTTAAGTAGGGGAGGATGTAACGACTGTGAGTACCTAATTTTTGATAATATTTAATTTTTTATCAGTTTTTCTATGTAAATATTTTAGGGGTTTTAACCTACAATTTTTAGCTTTGTTACACTTTTTATTATAGGGTAAAAATACAAAATTTAAAAGGTGAATTATTACTATTAATATTATTTTATTTTTATTTTAAAATAATAAAAAAATTCCGAAAAAATATTAATTTTTTTTTAATTTTCAGGAGTGATTTAAAAAATAAGAAAAAGGGAAGTATTGAATAAAAAAAATAAAAGTAAAAGTAGGTGGAATTCTCTTTTAAAAAGTAAAAGAAAGTAGAAAATTAAAAAAATAAAAGTAAAGTTTTGTGGAAATTTTAAAAAAATAAAAAGTAAAAGAAAGTTGGAATTAAAAAACAAATATAAAGGTATCTGAAAATTAAAAAAATTTAAAGTAAAAGAAAGTAGCATTTTTAAAAGAAAAGCAAAAGAAAGTGGATTGTTTTTTTAAGAAAAGTTAAATAAATGGAATTCTCTTTTAAAAAGTAAAAAAAAATGGGATTTTAAATAAGATAAAAGTAATTAAAGTTGAAATTTAAAAAATAAAAGTAAAGAAAGGTGAGATTTTTTTTATAAAAAAATAAAAGCAATTTGTAAGTGGGATTTCTTTTAATTAAAAAATAATAAAATATTTTTTAAAAAAAAATCTGAAAAATCTCAAAAATTTTGCTATAAATAGAAGAGAAAATTTGAGAAGAAAGAAGAAAAAAAATAAGAGAGGGGGAGGAGAGAAATTTAGGTTGAAAATTTTCATTAAATTTTTCTTTCAATATTTCGGGCATTAAATCTTGGGTTTGAAGAAGAGTTGATAGAGATTTTGTTGTTGCTGCTGTATTGATTCTGCAACTTTCATATTTTATTCATTTGAATTTACTCTCTTGTAGGTATGTAATTCAAGCTCTTGAGTTAAAAAATGTCGGAGCATCTTTATTGAAGCAGAAGCAAATTGATTTGGTTCTTTTGATAAAGTTTCTTTCGTATTTAATCTGTTCGCATGAATGATGTTTCTTTGATTGAGTGAATTGAGATTTGCAAATGTTAACGTTATTTTAGTATGTTCATGACTCTGTCTCGTTTTTTTTTTCTTTTTTCTTTTACTTTTTATTTTTTTATTTTTCTTAGCTCATGACTTGTAACCAGCAGATATTGTTTTGTTTACATTTAGATTTCAAGCTCATGTAGCACCTTGTTCATATTTTTGAAATTTAAATAAGTATGTGAAGTTGAACAATTTGTCAACATTAAGATGTAAAAAAAATAGATTGCGTTAGTGGAAAGATCTTATCTTCAGTTTATGTTATTGGCTGCATATTTTCTTAAATTAACCATGTGAAGATTCAACTTCCTCTGCTTCAAAATGGTACTGTAGAAGTTATAGTGGTGATACTACAACTTTCTCTTTAGCATAGTGTTAAATAAATTAATTACTTTAAGTGTTCTTTGTTATAATCAAGTTTAAAATGCATTTTTGTATGTCCATGTTTGTTTTGTTCCTTCTGGTTCATCCGAATAGTTCTCAGCATGGTTTTTTTGTGTGCTCATATGGTCATTTAAGATTCATTATTTTGTTATAAAATTTTGTTAGTTTCTTTCTAGAATTTGAAAACGAAAGTCGGTCTTTTGAAGATGAACCCCAAGCTGGCACCTGTCTTTTGTTATTTTCACATAAATGCCAACTCCACCTTTCTGAATTGTAGTATGCTATAACAAAAGGCTCCAGTGATATACATGTAGCTAACCCATTTCTTTAGGCCTTTTGTACTTATCAATTTATACCATTCCATCCACAATAAAACATCAAAACTCATGGCCCTCATTTTAATTAATTTAAAATTTTTAGAATTCGAGGCATGCCATTTAACAAATTTTCTATGGCCCTCGCAAAGTTGAAAATGCGTAGTTGTTTTAGGCGCGTAATTTGAAATTACCTTCCTAAACTCGGGTGTGCATTTCATGAGACCCAAATCCAAATCCCAACAACGTTAAATAAAATGTGTCGTGGACCGCGGTTGCATTTATGTGACGTGGTTCAAGACATATTTTAAATGACATTACATTCTTCCTAAAAATGAAAAAGAGCGGTTAATAAGTTAAAATTGAACCATAGGCTAAAACATGTATTAAAATCAGATAATAGGCCAATTATAACTGTTGAGCGACCGTGGTAGAACCACGAAACCCGGGAATGCCTAACACCTTCTCCCGGGTTAACAGAATTCCTTATTCGGATTTTTGTGTTCGCGGACTGTAAAACAGAGTCAATCTTTTCCTCGATTCGGGATTTGAACCGGTGACTTGGGACACTATAAATTATCCCAAGTGGCGACTCTGAATTTTTAATAATAAATGAATCCCATTTCGATTGTCACTTTAAGTTGGAAAAAACTCCCTTATACCCTTTCCGGGGTGTAGGAAAAAAGGAGGTATGACAACGACCCGAACGGTCGTTTTGGGCTTTTGCACTTTGCTCGCCAGTTCTCGGGCATAAATTGCCCCGTGTGATGTATTATGGCTTATATAAATCGTTGGTTTTGGTTTTCAGGGTAACCAAAATGAATTTGGAAGAACAGTTCTTAGTTTGAAGCTTGAAATTTGAAAAGTTTGACCAAGATTTGACTTGTTGGTATATGACCTCAGATCGGAATTTTTATGATTTGGTTAGCTTCGTTAGGTGATTTGGGACTGAAGAGCATGATCAGAATGCATTTTGAGGTGTTGGAATGGATTTTAGCATTTTTCGGTTGATAGGTGAGATTTTGATATAGGGGTTCGAATGGAATTCCGAGAGTTGCAGTAGTTCCATTGTGTTATTTTTGAGGTGTGTGCAAAATTTCAGGTCATTCGAACGAGGTTTGATAGACTTTTTGATCGAAAGCGGAATTTGGAAGTTCATGAAGCTCTTAGGCTTGAATCCGATGTGATTTCGGTGTTTTGATGTTGTTTTGAGTGTTCCTAAGGTTGGAACAAGTTTGAATGAGGTTATGGGATATGTTGGCATGTTTGGTTGAGGTCCCAAGGGCCTCGGGTGAGTTTCGGGTGGTTAAACGGATCAATTTTGGACTTTGGACATGGCAGTTTTTGCTGGTTTTTGTTGCAGACGAATTGTTCTTCGCGTTCGCGGTCAGGGACTCGCGTTCGCGAAGGGTGTTTTGTGTGATGATATTTTTGTTCTACGCGTTCGTGAGGATGAGAACACGAACGTGACGGTGGAGGATTCATGTGCATCGCAGACGCGAAACTGGGGTCGCGTTCACGTAGAGGAGTAAGGTCATTGGGCACCCCAGGCCCGTGTGCTATGCGTTCGCGAGAGTTGCATCGCATTCGCGAAAGCCTGGTATGGCGAAGCATCGCGTTAGCATGGAATTGTCCGCGTTCGTGAAGGAAAAAGTGGAGAGGCAGTGAATTTGGTCTACGCGAATGCGAGAGGCCGGTCGTGTTCGCGAAGAAGGTAATTTTACCTGGGGCAGAATGTTTAAAAGTGAGTTTCGCGATTTTTAATCTATTTTCTCCATTGTTGAGCGATTCTTAGAGCTTTTGAGAAGGATTGAAGAGGGAATCGAAGGGGAACACTTGGAGGTAAGATTTTTGAACTCTATACTCGATCCTATGTTGATTCTTACTTGTTTAATCATGAAATACGTAGAAATTAAAGCCTAAAATTGGGGAATTAGGGCTTGAATTTGGAGAGTATAAATTGTGAATTTGAGGGGGCAATTGAGGTTCGAATTTGATGTTCTTGGTATGTATAGACTCGTGAGAGGATGAAGATTTCATTGATGTTAATTTTGTCGGATTCCGAGACATGGGCCCGGGGTCCGGGTTTGAGCAATTTCGGGATTTTTAATGTAAATTGGATATTTTCGAGTGGGCTTTGTTTCCTTAGCATATTTTAATGGTTATGTACTGATTATGACTAGATTTAAAGCATCCGGAGGTCGATTCGTGAGGGCAAAGGTATTGTGGGCTACTGTTTGGACCGGATCGAGGTGAGTAATGATTGTAAATGATGTTCTGAGAGTATGAAACCCCAGATTGCACATCATTGTGCTATATTGAGGTGATGCACACGCTAGATGACGAGTGTGGGGTCGTGCACTGTTGGGGATTGTGACTTCGTCTGTCCCGAATGACTATTTTACCGCGTATTTGACTGAAAATCTATTTGCTATCATCATGTTTTGGGTTGAATGCCATATTTGGGCTTCGTGCCAACTATTTGAACCCTTAGGGGATTTTATTAATATTTCCTCACTGTCTTGACTTTATACTTGAACTCAGTCATGATATATTTTACTATTTTCATAACTCATCCATGTTTACTCTATTTTAATATATCAAATGATATTTCAAATAATATTTTGGGCTGAGCATCATGTTTTACTGTTGCCCGAGTGGCTTATGTGATTTTGACTGAGTAAGATCGAGGGCCTGTGCTGTGAGGATACTTTTGGGTCGAGCTGCACGCTGCAGCGGTGATACACTAATTATGATTATGAGGCTAAGGGCCTGAGATATGTACGCCACGAGGTGGCTTACTGATATGAGGCCGAGAGCCTAGTGATGATACCACGAGATGGCTTGATATTGTGCTTGGGCCGAAAGGGGCCCTCCAGGAGTCTGCACACCCCCAGTGAGCGCGGGTACCCATTGTGATGTGAGATATAGCCTGAGGGGCTGGTATTGTTGACATTGTGCCCGAGGGGAAATCCTTTATGTGCTTATATATCTTATTTGTCTGTCATTTACCTTTTTAATTGTGTATTTGAGCCCGAGGGGTAGATTTTCTGTGCTTATGTGTTCTAATTGCTTTGCTTTCAATTGCGTAACTGTTAAAAAGTCATTTTTTTAAAAGAAGTTTAAACTGAGCTAAGGTGCTTTAAGAGATTTCACACCTTCATTGCTTTCTTACTGGTTTTGTACTACTCTATACAGCATGTTGATGTACTTTTCGTAATTTCCTATCACTCAGTCTTTAGTTTTGATTATTACTCACTGAGTTGGAGTATTCACTTTACTCCCTGCACCCCGTGTACAAATTCAGGCGTTGCCGATCCTGCCAGTGCGAGTTGAGAGCTCCCGGCAGACTTTTGAATCCACGAGGTAGCTGCTTGGCATCCGCAGTCCCGTGTTTCTCCCCCTTTATCATTTCTATCTCTTTATCAGACCTTTTGTAATAGCTTATAGACTTTTTCGACTTGTATTAGGATTGATAGATGCTCATGACTAGTGGCACCCCGTATCGGGCTGTATTGGGTTGTATTCCGCAAATTATGCTATTATCTGCTACTTTCAGGTTCTATTTATTATGCTTAAACTTATTCCTTATGGTTTAACTGTTAAAAATTGAAATGAGAAGTGTCAGCTATCCTTGTCTTCACGAGAGGCACCATCACAACCGGGTCCGGGTTTAGGGTCGTGACAACTATCTAAACTGGCACCTGCATGTTGTTATGGGCTATATCACCCCAATAAGGTAATTGTAAAATTGAACTAGCCTCATGTATGGTCATGCAATGCAAACTATAGCTATATGCGTGTATATAGCATGCTTGACTGGTATTATGGGCAATATCCCCCCAGTAGATAAATATATAATCAACAGGCTCGGTTGGTGTTATGGGCTATCTCCCCCAGCATATAATCAATAGGTCTCGCTGGCTTTATGGGCTATCTCCCCCAAACATATAATCAATAGTCCTCGCCGGTGTTATGGGCTATCTACCCCAGCATATAATCAATAGACTTTGTTGGCATTGTGGTCTATCTCCCCTCAACATATAATCAATAGGCCTCGCTGGCATTATGGGCTATCTCCCCCCGACATATAGTCAATGTGCCTCGCCAGTGTTATGGACTATATCCTCTCAGAATAGTCAATGTAAGCTTGTATGCGGCATAACACATGTGGCAACATCATATGGACTCAAGAGATCCTGAAGAAAACCATAAACGGAATCATAAACTTAATCCGACGCTCATCGTCCATAAGTTGGACGGAGGATCCTATCCTCATTTTAGGGAGAAACGGAGTATGTAAATTAGATACTAAGGTTAATTAACTCATTAGTATCCCTCTATATCAATTTAGAACCAAGGAACTCAAGATTTGTCCAACTCTTCGAATTTCCAAAAATTTCGGTAGAGTTTCCCCTAAAACTGAATGATCCCCAAAAACAACAACAAGCACCACAATATACATGGGAGTGGATACACAAATGAGATTATAACATCAAACTAAAGGAGATCTAGTTATCTATAATAGTGTCAAACGATCGACAAAACAGAACTATGAATGTAATGTCGACTCATAATGGCTAACTTGTGACATGAAAGTCTAAATATGATTTAGGAATAATCTAAGAATCAACACCTGATAATTAATCTTAAATATTCTTAAGTAAATCTATTAGGATCATATGGGTGTTAGGTATACATAAAAACATCAAAGGAGTGGAACAAACAGATATCCGGATGGCATAGGCCAAAAGGGTAATTCGCCATTTTTGTTTTTGTTGTGTTTTAAGTTTCAACCTAAATTAGTTTCTTCCATAATCCACATATGGAATTGAATACTATACAAGTATAGCATACATGCTGAAATTTCCTTTAAACAACCCTTAAAAGATCATGAGGAAAGGGTGAAACCTAACTAAACCAAATCATGCCGAAAATGAAACAAAAACCCTATATACCTCTTGTGTTCTTGCTTCCAAACCTTGTTCCCTTTGATCCACACCTTTACTTAAGCTTGTATAACTAAAATGCATAGGTGACAAGCTTCCTTATCCATGAATCTCTTTCCAAAACACGAGTTATAAGGAGAAAGGGGGATGGCAAAGTCTTACCTATGTCGTAAGGATCGCGTTGATGAGTTCGCATCTTGATTTTGAGTTGCGGATGATGAAATTGCTTCAAAACCCTAAGGATGTATTTAAGATGTTTAGAGAGACTTTTTAGGTCTGATTTGGGTCGAAATGAGCCTTAGAGACGAAGGCTACAACTTTATATATCAATATAAACTTCAACCGACCTTGTGGGTCCCAAAGGGAGCTGCTTGTGCAGTCTCGTAAAAATGCGAATATCTCTCCACTCCGACGTTGAATTGATGAACTGCGTTGAAAATTAGACTCGTAGATCTTCAATTTAATGCTTGGATCACCCCGTAATTCCAATAACATTGAGAGAAAAGCTCAATAATGTTATACCTAAATTTTAATTAAAGATATGAACGTAACTTGCGACAACGTTTGTCGACTTTTGTTTCCTAACTCGTTTGACATTAAAACTTAACACACGACTATAATACGACTAAAATACCTCATAATATCTCCTCCTTATCATATTAATCACCCTAGTATCGCCCCAAAAGTACGGGTTATAATATTCTCAACTTGTCATTTCGACGAAACTTATTTTCTTCGATATCTTTAGCTTCTAAACCTTCCAACCCTCTTGGTACTTGCAGTTTATGATCTTAAATATTTGTAACCTCTAATGTAACATGATTAACTTACTTTATGTACTTTTAAAGATGATCTAATTTCCAAGCATACATCAACTGACTTACGATGTACTTTTACCTACGAAAATATAGGGTGTAACAACCATTATGAATATAGTGTTTTTTTTTGGGAGAACCAAAATTTGCCAAAGTATTGTAAAAAAGGTCGGATTCTTTAATGTCACTTTGGATTTAGAATTCTCTTGACAAATTGCCTATGATACAACGGAAAAAGAAGACCTAACAATTAATGCCACCTTAGGTTTAGGATTCCTTTTAACAAAATTGTTGTACGATACAAAGGAAAAAAGAGAACCCAATAAATCAAGATCGTTTTACCAAAATTACCATAATTGTTGTACGGTAAAAAGGACCCCAATAATTAATATTACTTTAGGTGTCTTTTAAGTGCCGGAGGTTAGTATTTTATAACTAAAATTATTTAGAATAAGGAGGAATAACACTTAAGTGTCGGACCCTACGTGAATACGAGATGATTCGTGCACCGAATTACCCTTTAAGGAGGAATAACACTTCTATGAAAATTCTATGTTAGTGTAACTAGGGGTGTTCATGGTTCGGTCAGAATCGATTTTTCCCTAAAAAGAAATCAAACCAAGTAAGTCAGTTTTTCAAATATTGGAACAAAACCAAACCAATTAAGTCTGTTTTTTATCGATTCTATTTTTGTTGGTTTTTCGGTTACCGATTTTTTCTTAAATATGAGACATACACTACCAAACACATGTTCCCGCGACTATATTTTTAACATAACACTATCAAACTAATTGCTCTTTGTGTGTCACGACCCGGCCCACACTGTGCATATATTGTCCGCTTTGGGCTTCGCCCTCATGATTTTGTTCTCCCCCAATCGAACATGGGGAAAAGGCCTATGCACATGTAGGTCCAAGTCCTACTAATATAGCCCAGGACTCCCCCTCTCTTTTCCGATGTGGGATTCCTGCGAGCTACAGGAGTGCTACAACACCTGTACTGTGATGTAACGACTCGATCGGGCGTTTTGAACTTTCGCACTTTGATCGACAGTTTCCGAGCATGACTTGCCCCGTGTAACGTATTATTACTGATGTAGATCGTTGGTTTTGGTTTTCAGGAAAAATCGGAATGAATTTGAAGGAACATTCTTAGTTGAAAGCTTTGAATTTGAAAGGTTTGACCAAGAGTTGACTTGTTTGTATATGATCTCGGATCAGAATTTTTATGATTTGGTTAGCTCCGTTAGGTGATTTATGACTTAGGAGCGCGATTGGAATGCATTTTGGAAGTCTGTGGAAGGATTTGGCTCGAATTGGCAAAGTTAGTATTTTGGCGAATTCCGGTTGATATGTGAGATTTTGATTCGTGGGTCGGAATGGAATTTCGAGAGTTGCTGAAGCTTTGTTATGTCATTTGTGATGTGTGCGCAAAATTTTAGGTTATTCGAACATCATTTGGTCGGGTTTTTGATCGAAAGTGTATTTCGGAAGTTTTTGGAAACTTAGGCTTGAATTCGATGAGTTTTGGGTAATTTGATATTGTTTGAGGTGTTTTGATGATTGGAACAGGTTTGAATGATGTTACGAATTATGTTGGCATATTTGGTCGGGGTCCCATGAGGCTCGGATAAGTTTTGGAAGAGGTTTTGGAAGATTTTGCTGTTTTGAGCATAAGCATGTAATGATCTAAAGGTCCATTTTTAATTCTAGAGATTGAAATTTGATTTTGAGACTTCCGGAATTTTGATAATGAATTATAGGAGTGATCTGGAAATTTTGGTCTAATTTCATCAAGTCGCGATTGGGTTTTTCACCCGAATCATATGTTAATTGTTTAACAAGTAAAATGGGTATCTCACTAAGAAAACGAGCTCCGAATTGAGTTTCAATTGAAGTACTATGTTCATATCATTATTTGTGACTCATAGGAACAAGAATCATTGAATTCCGAGGTCCCAGGCCCGAGAAATGAATTTTTGAGTAAAATTATTTTCTAAAAATATTTAAGGAAAATGTAAATGAAATTTGATTATAAAGTGATGATATCGGGCCCGTATTTTGGTTCCGGTACCCGGTACAGGTCTTATATATAGTTTAGGCACTTTTTTTAAAGTTTGGTTGAAAACGGACGCCGTTTGACGTATTTCGGACTCAAAATGGAAAATTTGATGTTTTATGAAATTTGAAAGAATTATTGGATTTTAAAGCGTAATTCACGGTATATGACGTTATTTTGGCGATTTGATCGCACGGTAAAGTTCGTAGGATATTGTTGAGTTAGTGTATGTGTTTGGTTAGGAGCCCCGAGGGCTCGGGAGTGTTTCGAAGGTGTCTCGGAGTAATTTCGGACTTAGGAAAAATTGCAGAAAATTGCAGAAACAGTACCGTGTACCCCATGAACAGTACCGTGTACAGTACCCAGTAAACAGTATATCGTAAACAGTACCCCATGAACAGTACGGTATATAGTACCCAGTGAACAGTAAAAACGTATGAACAGTACCCCGAAAATTTCTGGACAGTGTATAATTCGGGCAGTCCGAGAGTTTTCTCATTTTTTGAGCTATGGAGCTCGGATTGAAGCGATTTTCGAAGCGATTTTTACCATATGGATTGGGGTAAGTGTTATATATTCAAAAGTGATTATATTTAATGATTTCATGGTTATTTTGATCATGAATTAGTGAATCAAATGGAAGAAATTGGAGAAAATTGTAAACCTTTCAAAAACGAAAATTTTAGATTTGGAAACCGAATTGTTGTCGGATTTTGGTAAAATTTGTATGGTTGGACTCGTGGTTGGATGGGGTTTCATATTTTGTAACTTTTGCCAGATTCCGAGATGTGGGCCCCACGGGCAAATTTTGAGTGTAATTTCGGATTTTTGATGGAAAATGTAGAATTCCATATGGAATTAATTCCTATAATTTTTATTAACTGAATCGAATCATTATGGCTAGATTCGAGGCATTCAGAGGTCAATTCGAGGGGCAAAGGCATCGTGAGCTAGAGAATTAGCCGGTTCGAGGTGAGTAATGATTGTAAATGATGTCCTGAGGGTTTGAAACCCCGGATTGCACATTGTAGTGCTATATTAAGGTGATACACGCGCTGAATGATGAGCGCGGGGTCCTTTACTACTGGGGATTATGACTTGGTCCATCCCGTATTGATGATTTTACTGCATATTTGATTGAAACTGATTTGTTATCATCATGATTTGGGCTGATTGTCATATTTGGGTTTCGTGCCAATTATTTGAACCCTTCGGGGATTTTTATCACTATTTCCTCACTGTTTTGACTTATATTTAAACTCAGTCCTGTTGATGATTATTGTTTTACAAACTCAGCCACTTTTATATAGATTTGAAACTCAAATGATATTTCTAAATGATATTTTGGGCTGAGAACTACTGTTTTACAAATGCCCAAGGGGCTTGTGATGATTTTCGGACTGAGTGAGGCCGAGGGCCATATGTGAGGATATGTTGAGTGATATGAGGCCGAGGGCCTGAGTTACTATTTATGCCACGCGGTGTCTTGAGTGATGTGAGGCCGAGTGATATGAGGCCGAGGGCCTGAGATACTTTATATGCCACGCGGTGGCTTGAGTGATGTGAGGATATGCTGAGTGATGATGCCACGAGGTGGCTTGATATAGCGCTTGGGCCGTAAGGGGCCCCTCCGGAGTCTGCACACCCACAGTGAGCGCGGGTACCCATTGTTTTGAGTGATTGATACTATGCCCGAGGGGCTGATATGAGTGATTGTGAGGTAGCCCGAGGGGCTGATACTATTTTGATATTGAGCCCGAGGGGCTGTTACTGTTCTGATATTGAGCCTGAGGGGCTGGTTCTGTTGATATTATGCCCGAGGGGCGGTTTGTTGTACATGTTTTGCCCGAGGGGCTGTTTACATTTCTATCATTTTTGTTACTCACTTGTAAACTACTTGCTTTACTTGTTGGAAAAAAAAAGGGATTTTCACTTGATTTCTCACTGCTTTTCTGTTTAAAGTGATTTTTCTGCTTCTGTATGGAATACTTTATGTTTTTGCGCGATTTCTTGCCTTCAGTCTTTATTTATTATTATTACTCACTGAGTCGGAGTACTCACATTACTCCCTGCACCTTGTGTGCAGATTCAGGTATGTTTTGGCTGATCGGAGGCAGAGTCATCAGGGTTTAGCAAGGTAGCTGCCGGCGTTCGCAACACTGCTTTTCTCTCTCCTCATTTCATTAGTCTGTATTTGTACACTCCAGGCTTTCAGTTGTATTTATACCCTAGTAGATGCTCGTGACTTGTGACACCCCGGTTAGGGCTGTGTCGGGTTGTGCTTCCGTTAATTATATCATTAAATCATATTTAAACTGTTTATTAATGTTTAACTATTTTTGAAAAGGTGATATGGGTTTGTTGGCTGGCCTTGTCTTCACGAGAGGCGCCATCACGACCGGAGCGAGGTTTGGGTCGTGACAAGTTGGTATCAGAGCCTAGGTTACATAGGTCTCACGAGTCATGAGCAGGTTTAGTAGAGTCTCGCGGATCGGTGTAGAGACGTCTGTATTTATCCTCGAGAGGCTGCAGAACCTTTAGGAAAAATTCACATTTTGAATTCTTATCGTGCGTCCTTGATTCATCTTGAAAAGTAATTCTTGAAATTCCTTCCACATTTTTGCATGCGCGCATGAGCGCTCAGTATCAAATATGCCTTGATGGCTTGTGATTCCCCGATCGAGGGGCGAGATGTGATCTCTGTAAGTTGATGTTGGGCCAGTCTGAAGGACTTGAGGCCGGATTTTTGCCTATGGCTTGAGCACCGAGGTGTTAATTGTATGAGCAAGTATTTTTGAACGTGTATGTTCGGTATTGTCCCTATTAGTGGAAGTGACGGCTGGATAACTATGTGATGAGTATGTTGGTACCGCGAGATGTATCTACATGATTTCAAAGCGACGAGAAGGTCTGCTAGAGGATAGAAGAACTATTAGGTGCTTGAATTCTATCTTGATTTGCTCCTGCAGCATCAGTAGCTGGTTGGTCCTACTGTAGACCCGTTATTGCAGTAGATGCAACGTTTTTAAAGTCCAAATATCGTGGTGTTCTATTTGTTGTTGTATTAAAGGATGCAAACAATCAATTTTTCCTCTATGTTTTGATGTAGCATAATCAGAAAACAATGAGGCATACATTTGGTTCTTCGGGGAAATAAGAAAAGCAATTCAAGTTCGTCGTGAATTGGTTTTCTTGTCAGATAGAAACCAATCGATTGCAAATGGGATTAGAAAAGTTTTTCCCGAAGCTCACCATGGTATCTGCCTCTATCACTTTGAGAAAAATTTAAAGCAAAGACATGCAAAAGCCACAGTAATAAATCTTTTTCAAAGTGCTTCAAGGTCATACAAACGTGAAGATTTTAATCAGTTAATGTCCCAACTTAAAAGTATTGACAAGAAAACATACAATTACATAATGGAAGAGCCTCCAAAAAGATGGGCTCGATCGTGGTTCCCACGACGACGTTATGATATGCTAAAAACAAACATGGTAGAACCAATGAATTCCGTTTTACTAAAAGGGAGAGAAATGCCTATTTTAATAATGTGATTTCATCCAAGAAAAGTTAGGAGAGTGGTTTTACGAACGGAGAAAAAAGGCAAATAAAACTTTTCACAGAGTATCAATATGGGCAGAAGAAGATATGACTAAGAAGATGAACTTGGCTTGTAAAATGTTTGTGGGTATATTTATTAACTTCAGCTTTTTATATCTGTTGTAGTGATTTACTGCTTACATTTAAAAAATTTCATACTTTTCTTTTTGAAGCAACAATACACTAATATAGTTTGTCTTAACTTTTTATTCCTTGTTAGGTGTTCAACCTTGATTCAATGTTGTTCAGAATAAATAGTGAAGGAATCGAATTCATTATGGACTTAAAAAAGAGAACTTGTGACTGCCTGGAATTCCAACTTGATGAATTGCCCTGTCCACATGTAATTGCTGCTATTAATAAGAGATATCTGCAGAAATTTGATTACTGCTCAAATTGGTATTCAAAGGAAACATGGTTGAAAACATATGAATGACATGTGAATACCGTGGGAGATCAAAAATCATGGGATATACCACAAAATGTACAATATGAGATCACAAAACCTCCCGATGTAGAGATTTTACAAGGAAGAAGACAAAAGAAGAGGCATATAACTGTGACTGAATCAGTACCATTCAAGTCTACCAAATGTAGTCGATGTAAACAAGTTGGGCATAACAGAACAACTTGCTTGTCTTCTCCAGCACCTCATCCATATTCAAAGAAACATACTGAAAAATACTCCAACCTTCAATAATCCTTGGTTTGAATTTAGACTTTCATTATTGTATGACATATTTGAAATGTGATTTTTTTCATAGTAATAAAAAAAAAGAAGTTCTTGGACTATTTTATATACTGCTAAAGTACAAATCACTCATTTTTGTTGCGCAGGCTTACAGGTTTGGTTGCATTTTAAAAAAGTACGCAAATGACTTCTGCAAAAAAAAAAACTTCAGGTTACAGTATGTGAAATACATATCCTTAATACAAACACACACACACACACATACATACACTCTCACACACACACACACATACGCATACAACACACAAAAGAAAGGCATGTACAAACAAAATCTTCAGCATCTCTAAGCTGAAGTTATAGAAAATGAACTTAATAACTTCAACATATTCATTAATGAATATGCTGAAGTAAACAAAAAAGCACAGCATAAAAACATAAAAAAGAATTACAAAAACTAAACATAAAAACCAACTAAGAAGTATAAAGCAAATACCAACAAATAACAAGGATAATGCAATGGAAAGCTAAGAAGAAAGAGGATGAGAATTACATTGATACAGAAAGAAATGAGAACAACACACAAAGTACAAACAAAAACATCAGCTCTCAGGGCTGAAGTTATACAAAATGAACTTAAAAACCTCAGCTCTCTTGGCTGAAGTAAACAAAAAAATACAGCATTAAAACATAAAAAAAGGATTACAAACACTAACAATCATCACCAGCACCATCATCATCATCATCACAGTACTCCTCAATTTCTCTAAATATCTCATCATCATCAGTATCGGAGATAACTATAGGGTAGTCGGGCAAAAGACCACTGAATCCAAGGAGATCAATCTTTAACTTGTCGAATTTATCATGCTGCTGACTTTGTTCGACGATTACTCTGTCCATAAGAGAAAGAAGAGTCTTCAGATTGTTTTACAGCTTGGAATAGTCGTTCCAGCTGGGAAACTGAAAACTATCAAACTGCTGCACAACCTTGTCGAACGAGGTTGAATAACCTCCACAACTACGTTCTAGGTTAAGCCTGTTCTGGAATGATTCATTGGCAAAGAACTGTGGCCTGATTCTCTCCCAATCAGCCTTTATTTGATCCCACAAAAGCATAAGATTAGCCATCGGTTTGTTATTGTACCACTCACACTTCAAAGTCTCCCACTTCTGCATGATTTCATCAAAATTAGGCTTCCTACTTCCGCTTCCACCAGACATTCTTTCTTTAACAAAAGCTGAAAGACTAAGGATGAATATAAATTTAAAGAAATATGATGGAAGTCTATGAATGACTATGAAATTTTCAAGTGAAGAGATTGTTAATATAGACAAAGAGTTCACCTAATCAATTTAATATCTATGAATGTAAATGTAATTTTTCAGGTGTTTTTACTGTTTTACGTTCAGAGAAATTGAATGAAACACGATAAATAGGTGGTAAAACAAGTATGTGATAAATGCAAAAAGAAATGTAACTTCAGCCCTAATAAGCACACAGTTTTTCTATAGTAAAAAAATAACTCCATCCTGAAAAATAACTTTTCGGATCATTTACTATATGGTCAAACAAATTTAAATGAAAGATGAAGTAGGTGACAAAAGACAAAAAGTAGATAGTAAATGCAAAAAAGATAAGTATCAACTAAAAAAAATACCAAAACATGCTGAAGTTTTTGTCATAAGCTTTTTCAAAACTTCAACCCAATGTGCTGAAGTAATTTAGTTCATTTATAAAACTTCAGCATCGTGCATTCAATAGTTTTGTTGTAAATGCTTTTTCAACAACTTCTGCTCAATGTGCTGAAGTTAGTTAGTTCATTTCTGAAAACTTCAGCACTTGATGAGCTGAAGTTTTTCTCCTGGACTCGATAGTTTTTGTCGTAAAGCTTTTTCAAATAACTTCAGCTCCATGTGTTGAAGTTATTTAGTTCATTTCTAAAACCTTCAGCACTTGATAAGCTGAAGTTTTTATCCTGGACTCGATAATTTTTGTTGTAAAGCTTTTTCAAATAACTTACGCAGAAAAAGCTTCAGTTTTTGTCCTACATTTGACACTTTTGTTATGACTTTTAACCAAAACTTTAACTTAAAAAGCAGAAGTTATTTACTTCATGCTGAAGTTTAGCATATTTGAATCAATTCAAGTATACTAAAAAACTAATTAATGCGAATAGAACAAAAATTTAAAAGACATCACATAAATCACACAAAATAATGTATATTCACACAATCCAATTTTGTTTTTGCTTACATCCTTGAAAAAAAAAGAAGAAAAAATTAGTTTTTTGTTTACAAGTTATTCTCTATTCAAAAAATTGACAGAGTGTCTTCATATTCGCCATAGTCATGTCCTAGTTTCTCTTATTGGGTTTCTTAACAAAATTCCATGAACCTTCACTATGTCTTCAACTGATTCATAAAACCGGCAATACAAGCACTTTTCTTTACCACCTTGTACGGACCTCTGAATTACATTTGTCATATTATTGCATTTTCCACATATGTGCATCTGTGAGGGCTCACTAAGTGTGAAAAACCGTTCATGCAAATTCGCTGCAGCACCATGAGCTATAAGACAGTCACCCTTCATTTCACCAAATTTAATTCCACCAAAGCGTTTTCTGTCACACACAGGTTGACAAAGTTTAATACTATGATTTTTTTAGCAACTCTCGTCTTCTTTCATAAGAAAAAAACAAGAAAATATTGGCAAAGACATGCTTACTGGTGTGCAGCTGGGAATTCATGGGAAGCAAAGATAATGAAGGAGAAGTCCAAAAAACTTCATATGTGATGGAGAGTGGCCACATCAAATACTCGAGCCCCAGGACAATTTACTAAAAGTTAGATTTATCAACTGGTAAAAAGAGCAAATTGTCCAGAAGCTCGAGTGTTTGATCTGGCCACTCTCCTTCACATATGAAGTATTTAGACTTTTCCTTCATTATCTTTGCTTCCCATGAACTCCATGCTACACCCAATAAGCATGTCTCTGCCAATATTTTCTTGTTTTTCTTTGAATATAAATTTAAAGAAATATGATAGAAGTCTATAGATGACAATGAAAATTTTCAAGTGAAGAGATCATTAATATAGCCAAAGAGTGCACATAATCAATTTAATATCTATAAATGCTGAAGATATTGTTAACTGTTTTTTGTTCAGAGAAATTAAATGTAACAAGATAAACAGTTGGCAAAATAAGTAAGAGGTAAATGCTAGTAGTTGGATGCAATAAGAAATAGTAAAAAATAAGGCCACAAAAAGTAGGTGATATAGGTGATAAATGACAAAAAGTAGCTAGAAAATGCAAAAAAGATAAGTATCAAGTTAAAAATATAGCAAAACATGCTAAAGTCGTACAACTTTTTCAAAACACTTCAGCCCAATGTGCTGAAGATTGTTATTGTATTTCTAAAAACTTCAGCCCTTGATAAAGCTGAAGTTTTTGTATTGGATTCAATAGTTTTTGTCGTACAGCTTTTTCAAAACACTTCAGCCCAATATGCTAAAGTTGTTTAGTGTCTTTCTAAAAACTTCAGCACTTGATAAAGCTGAAGTTTTTGTATTGGATTCAATAGTTTTTGTCGTACAGCTTTTTCAAAACACTTCAGCCCAATGTGCTGAAGTTGTTTAGTGTATTTCTAAAAACTTCAGCGCTGGAAAAAGCTGAAGTTTTTGTATTGGATTCAACAGTTTTTGTCGTGCAGCTTTTTCAAAACACTTCAGCCTAATGTGCTGAAGTTGTTTAGTGTATTTCTAAAAACTTCAGCGCTGGATAAAGCTGAAGTTTTTGTATTGGATTCAATAGTTTTTGTCGTACATCTTTTTCAAAACACTTCAACCCAATGTGCTGAAGTTGTTTAGTGTATTTCTAAAAACTTCAGCACTGGATAATGCTGAAGTTTTTGTATTGGATTCAATAGTTTTTTTCGTACAACTTTTTCAAAAAACTTCAGCCCAATGTACTGAACTTATTTAGTGTATTTCTAAAAACATTAGCTCCCCTAAGCTGAAGTTTTTTTGTTGGATTCAATAGTTTTTTCGTACAGCTTTTTCAAAAAAACTTCAGCTCAACGTGCTGAGATTTTTTAGTGTATTTCTAAAAACATCAGCATTTGATAAGCGGAAGTTTTTGTCTTTCAGTCGACACTTTTGTTATGACTTTTAACCAAAACTTCAGCTTAAAAAACAGAAGTCATTTACTTCATGCTTAAGTTTTTTCAACAAAAATGTACTTAAAATTCATAATAAAAGACAGAAACATATTTGTATGAACAAAAGTGAAATAAAAAAATACTTAATGTATATTCACAAAATACAAATTATGTGCAACCAATCCTCTTATCAAAAAATTCACACACAGTCTCTTCAAAATCTCCATAATCATGTCCTTGTTGTTCTTCTGGAGTTTTATAGCCGCTATCTTTTTTTCACTTTCCATGAGCCCAAAGATTGGCAGCCAATTCTCTCCTGAAGGTCAATGGCTGACTTTGATCGAAATTGAAGACATCTTCTTTATTCAACCGCGTATCAATTAACTTAAGAGCAAATACACCACAATCAACGCTACAAAAAGAACATGAAAAATAGTTAACACAAGGACAAAAAATAATAAACATAAGATGCATGATAAAACATATGCGAAACACGTACTTGTTAGTCTGATGCAGTAAGCTCATCCACTTAATTTGAAATTTTTCCACAGGACTATCCCCATAAAATTTACTGTGTGCCCCAAATTCCAAGCATTTGAGACAGTGTGGGATCAACCGGGCATAATTTCTGACATGTTCAACCGCACGCTCATATGTTACACTGCCCATGGAATCATACACATATATAATTTTATCTTTAAAGTCCAAAATTCCAAAAACGTAGTGCGTAGGTCTCTGGCTCGTCATTGGCTTAAGTCGAAATGGAAAGAATACTTTTCTGGCAGATGCCCATGAGATACCACAAGAAAGGTCGAGGCATTTTACGTAGTTGGCCACCTTTTCATTCGTTGATTCTTCCTCAAACCAACTAAAGTCCGTAAGTGGCCGAATAACCACTTCTTCTTCTTCTTCTTCTTCTTCTTTTTCTTGAGCCTGTTGTTTGGATATCCTCTTTCTCTTTGATTTGCTCTTTTTTGATCCTCCGTTCTCTTTTACTTTCTTTTTCTAATTTTATCCATCTGTTCTTCTGAAGGATGAATACCAGCCAGCTTAGTCATATACTGATCAAAAATTAAATCAGTTACTGCAAATCTTGATTTTGGATAAGCTGGAAGGTGATAGCAATATTTTTTGCGCAAGTAATATATGCCCACATCCATATGCTGCAAATGAACAACAACAAATGATAACATGTGAAAAAACTACAAACAGCATGACAAAAACTTAAGCATATTCAATTTGAAGTGTTAGAAAATAATCTAAAAAACTTCAGCATGTTTGATTTAAAAGTTTTGAAAAAAACTAGAGAATGCATGTCAAAAACTTCAGCACGGTTAGGCTGAAGTGTTAGCAAATAAGTTAAAATCTTCAGCATTATAGTATGAATAAAGCTGAAGTTTTCCAAATTACAGTACAAAAACTTTACTATAAAAAATAAGCTAAAGTTTTGGGAAATATAGTTGAAAACCAATTCAAAAAACAAACTTAATAACTTACTTCATCCACAAGATCAGAGTTAGGATCCATAAGCTCGGTAAAAAATGATTTTCGAATGTCAATTCCAGCTAATCTGAATGGATTGGAATCATATTCACTAGCATCCATCTCCAACCACTCTGTAAATTTTTGCATCAATCCACTGTCTTGATTAACATAATGGAAGGGACACCTTCGTATATTCTTTCCTACTTTCCAATCTTGTCCCCTGTCCTTTCGTTTGTGAACTATGTAAGGAGATCTCAACCAAATACTCTCCATACGAATCATTTTCCCTTTTTTTTTTCTGGTTTTCCTTTTGCTTGCTCTTCCTGTTGTTCCATCACAACTAGCTGCTGCTGTTCACCAGCAGGGGGAGAAACCACAGCCATAGTGGCAGATACTTGACCAACTCACTGCTGTTCATGACGTTCTTGTCTCTCTTTACGAACAACAACAGCAGTAGAATTACCTTCTAAATCAGTCCCTTGTGTACTACCAAGTGAAAATGAACATAAATTGAAGTTGGGGATATCACTGGTGTCACACATAGGAGAACTGAAAATCTTCCTTCTCTTGGGATTTGGAAGAAGTTGCGATGCATCAGATGATATCTGCAAAAGCAAGGAAAATATAAACATAAATAAAACTAATACAAAACACACATTAGGCAAAAAAACAACTTGTAATCGAATTGCAGAAAATAACTATCTGGTCTAAGTGTTGAGACACAGATGGTGTTTGCATTCCAACAAATCCATTTCCTTTACCTTCAGATCTGCCTGTCTCTTCATGCGAAAAAAATAAAATAAAAATATAAATAGTACTAACTAAATTTTATAAAATAATACCAACACACTTCACACCTATCTGTGAGCCAACATGTGTGAATAAATGTATTTCTCCTTTTTGATATAGCTGCATAAGCTCACCAAATTCTTTTTGAGCTACCTCGAGTCTTTCTGAAAAATCATTCAAAAATATAACAAAGAAAATAAAATATGTAAAGTTTCAAACTGTAAAAAATATACTTCAACCAAATGTAATAAATTCATGATCTATAGAATACCTTGACGTTTGTCTTCCGCTGTGGTTTCCCCAGGCTGCATGCCTTTCTTGATATCAGCATTTTCAGCTTCATTCAATTGTGCACCAACGTCGAGGAGCATTAGAGTATTCTCTGGAAGGTTTTTCTCAACTCTACCTTCATTTAATTCAGCATCATCAGAGACTTTTTGAGTTGTTTCAATTGAAGCACAACTAGTTTCAACTTCCACTGCATATTCATAAAGAGGGGGAATAGATCAACTAATTTTTCTATATATATAACATAGTAAAAATTTATACCTGTAGTGAAAATTTTACTACAGGACATTATCAAAAAGATCAGTTAAAACTTCAACCTCTAAGAAGGCTGAAGTTCGACAGTTACAAAAACAAAAACTTTAGCTCTAGAGCTGAAGTTCGACGGTTACAAAATAAAAACTTCAGCTCTAGAGCTGAAGCTCGACAAGTACAAAACAAAATCTTCAGCTGAAGTTTTGTTTCATGTTTTGTGTTTTATTGTTATATATTTTTATGAACTATTATAAACTTCACACTTTATACCTATAGTAACAATTTCCTGCGTATCACCACCTAAAATTTCCTTGCAAATAGCTAGTGCTCCATCAAACAAATTGCCCTGTCCAATATCGCTTTCCAAAGAACAACTCGATGCATGTTTTTCAGTACCAACAACTTGATCATCTGCATCTTGTTGTTGAACATGTTCATCGCATTCACCAGCTGCTTCCTTACGTGTAGCATTATCATCTGCGACTTTATGTGATGGATCATGAGCAGCATGTTCTTCAACTTGATTATCTGCACATTGCTTGCTTCCAACATTCCCAGTTGCTAACTGTTCTTCATCATTTCCATCTCTGCTCAATATATCAGCACTGGAACGTTCCTCTTCAACTTGTTTCTGAACATGTTGATCGCCTTCAAAAGCCGCTTCCTCACGTGTAGCATTTACATATGCAACTTTATCTGATGCATCATCAATAGCATTAATATCCGATGGAGGTTCATAACAGTCGATCACCCTATCATATTCTCGATGGTTACTCAAATGAAAATTGCCATCGTCCATTTCATTTGATTTGTTGACAATCTTAAACAACTGTTCAAACTTCTCATCGAAATATTCCTAGAAAAAAAATTACTAACAATGATTAATCTGAATAACATCAGAAGAAATAAAAAGACTTCTCTATAAATTAGCTTACCTTCACTTTTACAAAAACCGCATCAACAATAACAGATCGCTCATCCTTTTTAAACTTATCGAAAACTTCGTTCATGAACGTGCTTCTTTCTTTTTCTGCATGCCTTTGAACTTCCGTCGTTAACCTCTAGAATAGATACACAACAAAAATTCAGATATAGAAGAAAACTTCAGCTCAAAAACATGTTGTACTTTTACAAAAACAAAACCAAAAAACTTTAGATCAAAACTTACAGAACATATTGTCTCAAGTAATTCATTGTCATCAAAGTCAGATGTAGAACGGGTAGAGCGACTCTGGGTACGAGATGATTTGCCAATAAAAGAAGTTCGATTCGGTTCTTTTGATCGACTCCGACTACGTGGTGATTCACCAATGACAGGAATTCGATTCGCTTCTTTTGATCGACTCATAGTACGTGGTGATTCACCAGTTGAAGGAACAACATTAACTACCTTTGAACGAATTAAAGGCATTGAATTCAATTCCTCTTTTGTAGGAATTACATCCAATACCCTAAAGTCGCGATATCTCTGTTTAATACAAAAAAGTATATCATGAGGAGAAAAAAACTAATACATCAACATATTAACACAAAGACAAAAAAGAGTAACTTACTTCATGAGTACTGAACATATGATAAAGTTCAGGAAATTTAGGCTCTCCCACACATACATAGCGTAACATCCTGGGAACCTGAGGGGTATCAAGGTACTCATCCTCTCTTATATACCTCTCCCGAATATCTGGGAGGCGCTCATAGAACCAAGCACATAACGGATATGAAAATCCACCAAGTTTATACTCAGTTGTATGTAATTTGTTCTGCTTGTCCAATGCATGTTACAGTGAATAAATGAGCTTCTCATAAGCCACATTACCCCAAGGATATTCAGCACAAACCTTATCATCTTCAACAATAGATGCATATTTCTCCATCACACGACTCGGTATTTTTCCCAAACAAAATAGACTCTACAACAAAAAATTTCATAAGCTTAACAGCATCATCATCACTCTCGCATACCTGTACGTGATTCACATCATTCTTTGGAATTTCATTGCGAGTCATAAAACTTGGAATATCCTTCAAAGTCACACCTTTGGACTTACCAAAATATCGCTTCAGAATATTGCTCTCTCGATTAATTGGTTTTTCAATATTATGTGCTATAATCCGCAAGCCACACACAATATGAAAGTCTTCAAGGGTGAAGGAAACATCATGACCAAAAATCTTGAAACTAATGGAGTCTCGATCATTGGTGAATATTCGAGAAAGACACAGACAATGAACCAACTTCATGCTGCATTGAAAATTCTCCATAGCCATAATATATTGAAATGTACCCTTTTTAAGCTTATCCCGTTGTGTAGGAGTCAAGAAAGTTGCAATTAATTTCTTCAAATCATGGTTCCCCTTCCAGTAACCCTTACAGTTAAACCAATCTCCAAACTCAAAATATTTTTGCCCTGGTCTTGTAGGTGGAGGAGCAGGGACATAAGGACCTGGGGGTATTATAGGTTGTCTAGGTGCTTTGCCTACTTTAGCTGCATTAAGATCTTTAGGTGCTTTAGGAGCCATCTGTTCAAAAAAAGTAAAAGTTACAAAAAATAACATCAGGACATTATCAAAAAGATCAGTTAAAACTTCAATACCTAAGAAGGCTGAAGTTCGACAGTTACAAAGACAAAAACTTCAGCCCTAGAGCTGAAGTTCGACAGTTATAAAACAAAAACTTCAGCTCTAGAGCTGAAGTTCACCAGTAACAAACACAAAAACTTCAGCTCCTTAAGCTGGACTTCACCAATTACAAACACAAAAACTTCAGCTCCTAAAGCTGAACTTCACCAGTTACAAACACAAAACATTCAGCAAAAAAATATGTTGTAGTTTTGACAAAAAACAGAACACAAATTCTGTTTATCTAAGGTATCATTGAACTATTATAAAAAAAATAATACTACAGCTCCTAAATAGTATCATATATTTAAATCTCAAAATTTTTAAATACTCGTTCAAAAAACCTAAATATAGAATTTTCATCAACAACATAAACACTCGTTCAAAAAATCTAAAAACACAATCGTAAAAGTAAAACTAATGCACTTATCAAACTAAATCCTAAGAAAATATTCTATCATAAATACATGACTATCAAAACCAAAACCAGAAATTAAATCGTAAAATAAAACCCATAAAGTTATTGCAATGTACCTGTGATTAAATCGTAATGTGGGAACAACGACGACTAGCAATTGAAAAATCAAAACAACAACGAAAACCGTTTGATTTCAGAGAAGAACAAATCAACAAACGCGAATAACGAGAGTGAGAGACAGAGACAGTAGAGGACTAACGTATACTTGGAGAGAAAGTAGTCTTCTAATAAAGAAGGGCAAAATAGTCTTTTCAAATGGCTTTTAACAAAAAAAAAAACGGGTACGTGTGCAAACAGAAAGACAAAACGGCTACAGGTTAAAAAGGGGCGTCCAAATAGGGCGCCCCATGCAATTTTTACACATACGTTGGCAGTCGTCGACCCATGCTCTTTTAACGGGCCAGAGAAATCGAGTCCAATTAAACATAACACTAACACAAAACCTCTCTCTAGGGTTTCTATGGCTGCCTATAAATACAAATCATATCCCCTCTCTTCTATCTATCTCTGCCTTAACATTCTCCATCTGAATTGGTGTTCCTTTCTCGTTATTTTCTTCTCTCTTTTTAGTGTTGAGGAGGACTAATATTGCAATTCTTTGATCGTATGCTATTGAAGAATGGATCAAGAGATCTATCATTAGGCTATATGAAAACACTGAATATATATTTGTTCCTATATATGTGTGTCTACCTTTAGCTCCGAATTATCCCTTCTGCTAAAAGATTTTTCGGTGACAAGGCTGATAGATTTTCTCTTGTTTTAATTTCACATATTTGATTTTAATTTTTATTTTTAAAATATCGAAAAATTGGGGTATTTTTCGATTACGATGTGTAAGGATGATGAAGAAATCACTCGGATTCCCATTGATGTACATACTGAGATTACTATAACCAGCTGCTTCTGACTTCCTCATCATAATTGAATCCCTATTTTTCTTTTTATCCAATTAGTTTTTTCTTTATGAATTTTAATTGTCGAGTTTTTTGTACGAAATGGCCGATGATGTTAAAAAGATATTTGCTACTCTTGATGGGGATTTACAAAATTTCCATCTGATATTTCCTTATCCACCAAGATCTCTCAGGCCTTCATTTTCCTATATTTTGTTTATATGAATTCGTTTGAAAATTCTTTTGCAGAGTGTTTTTTCGGTTGTTTCAACTTTTTTTTGTCAAAAAATAAATTTTATTTTTTCAAGGAAATTTGCTAACATTGAGAATTTTTTGTTAATCGCTTTGTTAATTTCTTGGATATTAAAAGAAATTTATTGAATATCCTATTGTGGTAGTCTCCAGTTGTTCTAGGTGGCTCTGAGCTTGCTCTTACTGATATTGGATCAGATGTTGTTGTGTTTATCTCTTTGATAGAATTTTAAGAATGGTTTTTGTGGTGTGTACTGTGTATGATTGGTGAAGAAATCATTTGCTTCCGTGTCATTGTATATATGTGTTGTCAAAATAGGCCTCTGTAATACTGATTCAATTATTCAAATAGGCCGATAAACCACCTGTTAACTGCCCGCTAATAGTTAAGCCGATACCAATCCGCCCGATATCTTATCGGGTGGCTAGCGGATTACTATATTTAAAAGCCAAAAACCGATACGCCAAACCGTTAAACGTAAATAACCGCCCGATCCGCCTGATAAGCCGCCCTAAAAGTCGGTCAATATCGTTAATTTTCTACCTATCTAACTTTTATCAAGGGTATAAAAGTTGGTAATTAATAAGCTTTTTGATATGTAGAAACTAGAAAGTAATAAAATGTGGGTACACTGCAAAGATGCAAAAGTACAATATCGTTAAAACACTTGGGAGCTCGAAATATTGGGGAAGAAAAAATTAATTATTTAGGATTTTTATTTTGCAGTTTCTTCTCTTATTGAATCAGCTATATAGGAACTACTCATTATCTTTAGAAATTTACACTTTTACTATATAACTCAAATATAATTTTTAATATAATATTTATATAATTTTTTATAAATAAAATTATATTCATTGAGATAGAATACACGCGCAACGCACGTATTCTAAGACTAGTATACAAAAAGCGCCTTTAGTTTATAAATATTTCATTAAGGATAAAATGAAACACTAAAAGTAATACAATTTAGATTTCGAGAGTCAAACTTCTTAATTTTGATCGTAAATTCAGACATTGAAACTTCAAATTTTTGAAACAAAATTTACTGTTTTTTGAAACTACATAAAAAGTACTACAAGTCACAATAATTAATAATTCAAAATATATAAAAGGCATATGAAAAAATTACGACCAGAGAATAACTCGTTTGGCTCTTGAAATCCGAATCATATCATTCTTTTGGGAGGGTGGGATTATTAAATAAAATTTGCACTATTGATCCTTCTGCTTACACTTCATAATTAAGGGATTATTAGCTGTCAAATCTTTATCTATGTGCTATATTAAATTTATATTGTAACTCCATATTTGAGGTCTATATAGCTCTAAAAACAATCTGAATACAAGGTATTTATTATGCAATGGGACCATAACCAATTAAAGGTTAACGGTGAATATATCACAAGGACCACAATCAAAACTTACAATAATTGAGGAATCAAAAGTGCCTCGACTGTAATTATCCCTAAAATGTAATTGTCAAAAGCTCATACTAAGATTTATGAGCTCTCTTCTTACGAGCCTTTTCAGGACAAATACATGGGCAGGAAACAAGGAATTGAGATAAAGGAAAAAGAAAAAGAGATTAGATAGTCAACTAGTGGTATTCTATATTGTACTTTGCAAAGAAAAAGCAAGCACATATATTTAGCATTTCAACTGGGGTAAAATGTCATCAATTAGCCACCTTGCAATCAAACTGTAGGCTTTCTCTGTCAAATGGACTCCATCCCAACTGATGTAAGTATTAGGGTTTGCACAAACTGGGACACTTGGAAATCCACAATGTCTCTTTGCATCATAATTATAATAACTTCCTTTTCCACAACAAACTTTTCGTAGAGAGTTTTGGTCAAATCCTGTATTTTTCAATTAAGCAACATACATGAATGTGGTTTTATTCTTATTTCCATTTTTTCCTAAGATTGAGTGAGACATGATATCTTTTTTACAAGCAAATTAGCATAAATGACAATGGCAATGTTTGAAGGACTAACCATGATTCACAGTATGTTGCAGAAGCCACTGATAGGCATTGTAGTAATCACCATAGATGAGAGTTACATTCGGATTCTTCTTCTTCAAGTCTTCGATGGCTTGTTGCAGATGCTCATTGTAGAATATCGCCAAATTATTTAAATCTTTCAAGCAATGGTTTGTTAGGGATATAATAGATATGTCTTAGATCCAATCTCATATTTGATGATTTGAACATATTTTTGTGAATGTTATTTAATATAAAAATATATGGCATTCTTTTATCATATTTATTATTAATTGTTTGATTAATTTGATAAGATCCTTGATTAAATTTTGAGACTTGTCATCGTGATAGAGATCATGATAATGAGAGAAAAGTCTCTTATAATTTAATCTAAAATTGTTCTTGATCGTAGGATTATTTATTTTGACATTAGTAATCCGGTTAGATCAATATTAATGTGATCGTCTTTATTGAATAAAGATTAGTTGATCTCATTAACTAAATCACATAGATAGATGATGCATATAGAGATATGATCATTGAACCGACTCATTAGATAATTCCTAATGGTTAGAATTACCATAACTATCAATAGGATATTCTCTTGAAGAATGCGATGTAAAAATTTTCTTGGACCTGAGATCATCATAGTAATTGACAAGTTATTTATTGTGCTTTGATACCAGATGCCTATGGCCCTAGGGCGATAGTTGAAAGGATATTGGGTATGATTAAATGCTTGTAGAATTAGTGATTGATCAAGATGGAATCTGTCAACTCTTGGTAATGAGTTTAAGCTCCATGTTTTCATGAATTATAAACGACCAAACTAAGACCTTGGCCAGGACAATTGAATAAAAGAATAAAAGAGTTTCTTAGATCGATTATATTTGACATGAACACATAGTTGGTTGCCTATTAGGATTTGACAGTTAAACCATATCCTAGGGTGATCCAGAGCTATAAGGACAGAAGGAATTACTACATAATTTTTCTACTTGTTCTTGAAAGTAAATTGTATACTCCATGTTATCCGGTCGTTAAGGAGTGTTGCTAGACGCCACCCTTGATTAGTATATTAATGTGATCAATTTACCACCGGTTTAGTATTGAACTCATGGGATCGCACACTAACGAGTGTTCTGATCTTTGCTAAAGGATTAATTAACTTATTATTTGATAATTAAATTAAGGAATTTAATTAGTCAAATATATTTAGTTATTAGTCCAAATGAAATATTGTTATATTCTTTGCTAGCACAGAGGATATAATTAATATTGTGAATAAATTGAAGTTTTCTATTTGGAATAAAAAATTAAGTGTATCTCTTGATTGAAATATATATGTGATATATATAAAATAAATTAGTATTGATTTATATAAAGTTTATGTATATAATATTAATTTATTCTTACCAAATTGGAATTGGAATTGCAAAGTCCATAAAGGATGTATAAGTTAAATCCAATGTTGGATTGGATTAACGTGAATCCTTAGGATGTTCGGCAACTTAAACCTATTTGGAATGGGATTATATTTTCTGGAAAATATTAATAAAAAGTTTATAAATTAGTATCCAAGTTAGAATTGGATTAGCAATATAAAAGTCCATACGGACTAGTTACGGCCACACGTCGTCAGAATCTTATTGTGAATAGGATCGATATTTTCCAAGAAAATTCCATAAAGTTTATTTTTGGAATAAACTTTTACCCTAAGTAAATCATTACCTCAACCAAATAGGAAAAAGTTTGTAGGTGATGCTATAACAAGGTTGATGGAGAAAGTTTGCCACATTATTAATTCTTAAGAAAAAAAACCACTTTGTGAAAGTGAGAGTGCAACACAAACCAAGAGAGAAAATACAATTACAAGAAAAGTATTTCTTGTTCTTCTAACATTGAGTTGGAATTTTTGAGAAAAAGTTCAGCACAATATTTTGTTCAATTTGTTCGCGGGTTTCATTGATCAAAGAGTTGATAGTAAGGGTGTCATGACCCGGATTTTCCACCCTCAGGAGTCGTGATGGTGCCTACTCGTAGAAGCTAGGCAAGCCACGAAATTTAGAAATTTTAACTCCTTCATTTTAGTCCTTTTTAACAATTTGTAATAACAGGTGATCAATATTTAAATAATAGCGGAAGACGAAAATATGCGGAAGACTTAGACTAATATAATGCCAAAATCAGTACGAAAATATCAACATACGTCTCTACCCAGAAACCGGTATCATAATATTCACGGACTGTCTATGAATACTACATACAGATGTCTGAAGAAAAGAAATACAATCTGTCTCAGATACAAATGAAAACAGAACATATAAGTAGATAGAAGAGACGCCGGGCCTGCGGATGCCTGCAGGACTACCTCGGGGTCTCTGTGGACTGAAGACTGGCTCCCCACGTGCTATTGTCCGAGTGCTGCTCCGGTATCTGCACATAGTGCAGAGTGTAGTATCAGCACAACTGACTCCATGTGCTGGTAAGTTCCTAGCCTAACCTCGGCAAAGTAGTGACGAGGTTAGGACCAGACTATCAAATAAACCTGTGCAGTTATATAATATACAGTGGAAAGTAGAACAAGAATAAACAAGTAAATATGAGAGGGAGAAACATGCTGCGGGGGTATACCAGTATTAACAGTAAATCCAGAGTAGCAGGCTAAGGGCAGCTTAGAATTCACGACAAAACAAAAGAAAGCTAATATCCAAACTAAACACACTTGTACCAATAATTGTTGCGGCGTGCAACCCGATCCACATATATCATTGTTGCGGCGTGCAACCCGATCCATATATAATATTGTTGTGGCGTACAACCCGATCCATATATAATATTATTGCGGTGTGAAATCCGATCCACATATAATATTGTTGCAGCGTGCAACCTGGTCCATATATAATATTGTTGCGGCGTGCAACCCAATCCACATATAATATTGTTGCGGCGCGCAACCCAATCCATATATAATATTATTGCAGCGTGCAACCCAATCCATATATAATATTGACAACAATCATAACAAGAGTCTCGACAAGGGATCAATAAGGTCTACACTATCCCGGCAAGGAATTCGACAACATAAGTAATTACGTCCCGGCAAGGGAGAAACAGCTATAACCAAACTTGTTACAACACCTAACTACCTTAGCTATGACTATAATCCTCACCCAGCACAAAGAATCATCAACCTAAGCATCCGTAATATCAATTAAGAACACAAAGCAAGGGAACCACAACTCAACAATAGCTCGACGAGGGGACAAAATAATGATCTCTTCTCTTTCTCACTTTTACTTCACAATTCACTTCACAACTCGAGCCAATGCTCTAGAGTTTCAATTATCACTTATACTTTCACAATTCGTTATACAACTAGAGCCAACACTCTTTAATGTTCATAAGTCACAGTTCTTTCCACAACTTTACACAACAAATATAAATCTTCACCAAGGCATGTATAATACATTGAAATCATGAAAATCACAATATAAGACTCACGGTCATGCTAGACACCAACGTATAGATACTCGTCACCATGCCTATACGTCGTACTCAACAAGAAACAAATAACAAATAGGACACAACTCCTAATCCCTCAAGCTAAGGTTAGACCAAACACTTACCTCGATGCCACGAACACAATTCACGATTCAATTATAGCTTTACTCCATGATTCCACCGCCAATTCGCTCGTATCTAATCACAAATTTCTTAATTACATCAATAAACACTAAATGAATCGACCCCAATGCATGAAAATGAGTTTCTAAAGTTTTACCCAAAAGGTCAAAAATTGCCCCGGGTCCACATGGTCAAACCCTGATGTTCGAACCAAAACCCGATTACCTATTCCCCCACGAACTCAAATATATAATTTATTTTGAAATCGGACCTCAAATCGAAGACCAAATCTCCAATTTTTGAAAAACCTAGGTTCTACCCAAAACACCCAATTTCCTCCATGAAAATCATTGATTTATATTTGAAATCATGTTAAAAAATGTTAAGGAGTGAAGAAAACGAGTTAGAAATCACTTACCAATATTTTGGAGAAGAAAGGTTATTTGAAAAATCGCCTCTTATGTTTTTGAAATTTGAAAAATGAAAAATAACTGAAAATCTCGTTTTAATATACCCCTCTCAGACCCCCTATGCGGAGCACACAAAATGGACTGTGGCCGCACAGTCTTTCCTGAGGATATTGTAGTCCAGTGCCCTTCTACGGACCGCACAAAGTCGACTGCGGCCGCAAAACCTTTCACCGCGCACCGCACAAAGTCGACTGCGGACCGCACTGGCGGGTTAAGAGACCTGCAACTTCTTTGAACCTGCAACATCTGGTTTTAAGCCTAAGACATCCCAGAACCTACCCGAAACTCACCCGAGCCCTCGAAACTCCAAACCAAGTGTGCATACTAACTCAAAAATATCATATGGACCTACTCGTGCGATCACATCATCAAAATAACATGAAAAATCATGAATTAAACCTCAAAACTCAACATTTTCATCAAGAACTCTCAAAGTTCATAACTCTTCAACCGGAAGTCCAACTCACGTCAAATAAATTCCGTTTTTCACCAAATTTCATAGTTATCTTTAAAATACTATAACAAGTTTGTAACGGGCTCCCGAACCAAAATACGGGCCTGATAACAATGGTTTCAAACATTAATTCTTTTCTTTATTTCTTAGATAATTCAGTAAAACAATTTCTTTCAAAAATTGATTTCTAAGGCTTGGGACCTCAGGATTCATTTCCGGGCATACTACCAAGTCCCATATTTTACCACGGACCTCCCGGGATCGTCGGAACACGGATCCGCATTCGTTTGCTAAAAATGTTGACCGAAGTCAACCATAACCAAAATTTTAACTCTAAAATTTCTATTTCTCATATTTTCACATAGAAGGCTTTCCGAATATAGGTCCAGACCACACACGTAAATCAAGGTGGGGTAAAAGGGAGGTTTTTAGTCCTCGGAACACTAAATACACTTGCAACACAAGTGATGGCCTTTTGGGTCATCACATTCTCCACCTCTAAAACAACCGTTCGTCCTCGGGGAACGGTTATGCATATCGGACTCGGACTCCTAGGTCGATGCCTCAGGGGTAGACCTCTCCACTGAACATGAACAAAAGGAAAAATCTTCGATCTTAATTGACGAACCTGCCGGTCTAGAATAGCTACCGACTCCTCCTCATAAGACAAGTCCTTGTCCAACTGGACAGTGCTGAAATCTAACGCGTGGGATGGATCGCTGTGATACTTCTGAAGCATGGACACATGAAACACTGGATGCACGACTCATAAAGTCGGCGGCAACGCAAGTCTATAAGCCACCTCTCCCACTCGATCAAGAATCTCAAAAGGGCCAATGAACCTAGGGCTAAGCTTGCCCTTCTTCCTAAATCTCATCACGCCCTTCAAAGGCGACACTCGAAGCAATACACACTCACCGACCATGAATGCATAATCTCGAACCTTGCAGTCGGGGAAAAGATGGGGATAACGGCTCCGCATATCGGACTCGGACTCCTAGGTCGATGCCTCAGGGGTAGACCTCTCCACTGAACATGAACAAAAGGAAAAATCTTCGATCTTAATTGACGAACCTGCCGGTCTAGAATAGCTACCGACTCCTCCTCATAAGACAAGTCCTTGCCGAACTGGACAGTGCTGAAATCTAACGCGTGGGATGGATCGCTGTGATACTTCCGAAGCATGGACGCATGAAACACTGGATGCACGACTCATAAAGTCGGCGGCAATGCAAGTCTATAAGCCACCTCTCCCACTCGATCAAGAATCTCAAACGGGCCAATGAACCTAGGTCTAAGCTTGCCCTTCTTCCTAAATCTCATCACGCCCTTCAAAGGCGACACTTGAAGCAATACACACTCACCGACCATGAATGCATAATCTCGAACCTTGCGGTCGGCATAACTCTTTTGCCTGGACTGAGTTGTACGAAGCCTATCCTGAATGATCCTGGCCTTATCTAAGGCATCCTGAACCAGATCCGTACCCAACAACCGAGCCTCTCCCGGCTCAAACCATCCAACCGAAGACCGACAATGCTTACCATATAAAGCCTCATACGGAGCCATCTGAATACTCGACTGGTAGCTGTTGTTGTAGGCAAACATTGCTAAGGGCAAAAACTGATCCCACGAGCCTCCAAAGTCAATGACACAAGCTCGGAGCATATCCTCCAAAATCTGAATAGTTCGTTCGGACTGCCCGTCCGTTTGAGGATGAAACGCTGTGCTCAATTCAACCCTCGTTCCCAACTCTCGCTGAACTGCTCTCCAGAAATGTGAGGTAAACTGCATACCTCGGTCCGAAATGATAGACTCTGGCACACCATGAAGAGGAACAATCTCCCGGATATAGATCTCAGCTAACCTCTCGGAAGAATAGGAGACTGCCACATGAATGAAATGCGCTGACTTGGTCAGCCTATCAACAATAACCCACACTGCATCGAACTTCCTCTGAGTCCATGGGAGTCCAACAACGAAGTCCATAGTGATCCGCTCCCACTTCCACTCAGGAATCTCAATCTTCTGGAACAAACCACCAGGCCTATAATGTTTATACTTAACCTGCTGACAATTCAAACACCGAGCCACATATGTAACAATGTCCTTCTTCATTCTTCTCCACCAATAATGCTGCCGCAAATGCTAATATATCTTAGCGGCGCCTAGATGAATAGAGTATTTGGAACTATGGGCCTCCTCTAAAATCAACTCTCGGAGACCATCCACATTAGGCACACAAACTCGACCCTGCAATCTCAAAACTCCATCTTCACCTAAGGAAACCTACTTGGCACCTCCGTGCTGCACCGTGTCTCTAAGGACACACAAATGGGTATCATCATACTGCCGATCATGGATACGCTCCAATAAAAAAGAACAAGCGACCGTGCAAGCCAACACACGATTGGGGTTAGAAACATCCAACCTCACGAACTGATTGGCCAAAGCCTGAACATCTAAAGCAAATGGTCTCTCACCGATCGGAATATAAGCAAGACTGCCCATACTGGTTGACTTCCTACTCAAAGCATCGGCCACCATATTGGCCTTTCCTGAATGATATAAGATGGTGATATAATAATCTTTTAACAACTCTAACTACCTCCTCTACCTCAAAGTCAACTCCTTTTGTCTGAATAAATACTGAAGACTCTTGTGATCTGTGAACACCTCACATGTCATGCCATACAGATAATGCCTCCAAATATGCAACACGTGAACAATGACTGCCAACTCTAAATCATGAACCAGATAGTTCTTCTCATGAATCTTCAACTGTCGCGAAATATAGGCAATGACCTTGACATCCTGTATCAACACTGCACCAAGTCCAATGCGAGATGCATCACAATAAACTGTATAAGGCCCTAAACCTGTGGGCAAAACCAACACCAGTGTCGTAGTTAGAGCTGTCTTGAGCTTATGAAAGCTCGCCTCACACTCATCCGACCATCTAAATGGGGCACCCTTCTGGGTTAACCTGGTCATCGGGGTTGCGATAGATGAAAACCCCTCCACGAACCGACGATAGTAGCCTGCCAATCCCAAGAAACTCTGAATCTCTATAGCTGATGCTGGTCTAGGCCAGTTCTTGACTGCCTCAATCTTCTTCAGATCAACCTAAATACCCTCCACTGATACAACATGACCCAGGAATGCAACTAAACTCAACCAGAACTCAGACTTCGAGAACTTATCATATAACTGACTATCCTTCAAGGTCTTAAGAACCAATCTAAGATACTGCTTGTGCTCCTCCCGGCTCTGGGAATGTATCAAAATATCATCAATGAAGGCTATCACGAACGAATCCAAATAAGGCCTGAACACTCGGTTCATCAAATCCATAAAAGCTGTTGGGGCATTTGTCAACTTGAATGACATAACCAAGAACACATAATGCCCGTACCGAGTGCGAAAAGCTGTCTTAGGGATATTAGATGCCATAATCCTCAACTGATGGTAGCCAGATCTCAAGTCAATCTTCGAAAATACCTTGGCACCCTGAAGCTGATCAAACAAATCATCAATCCTCGTTGATGGATACTTATTCTTGATTGTAACCTTGTTCAACTGCCGGTAATCAATAGACATTCTTATCGATCCGTCCTTCTTCTTAACAAACAACACCGGTGCACCCCAAGGCGAAACACTGAGCCTAATGAAACCCTTCTCAAGCAAGTCTTGCAACTGCTCCTTCAACTCTTTCAACTCAGGCGGGGCCATACGATACAGCGGGATAGAAATGGGCTGAGTGCCTGGAGCCAAATCAATGCAGAAATCAATATCTCTGTCGGGTGGCATACCTGGCAGGTCTGAAAGGATAACCTTAGGAAACTCACGAACAACGGGCACAAAATCAATAGAAGGAACCTCAGCACTAGAATCATGTACATATGCCAAATAGGCCAAACACCCCTTCTCGACCATGCGCCGAGCCTTCACATAAGAGATAACACTATGGGTAGAATGACCAGGAGTCCCTCTCCACTCTAAATGAGGCAAACCCGGTAAAGTTAAGGTCACAGTGATGGCATGATAGTCCATGATAGCGTGGTAAGGTGATAACCAGTCCATTCCCAATATAACATCGAAATCTACCATGTCCAGAAGCATCAAATCTATACGAGTCTCAAGACCCCCAATCACAACTATACATGAATGATGGACTTGATCTACCACAATAGAATCACCCACCAGTGTAGACACATAAACATGATCACTCAAAGAATCACTAGGCATAACCAGCGATGGTGCAAAATAAGAGGACGCATACGAGTACGTAGACCCTAGATCAAATAACACTGAAGTATCTCTATCACAAACCAGAACCATACCTGTAATAACTGTATCTGAAGCCTCAGCCTCGGGCCTGGCTAAAAGGACATAACATCGGGGCTAGGCCCCACCACCCTGGACTACATCTCTGGGATAGCCTGTAGCTGGCTGGCCTCCACTTCTAGCGGTCTAAGATCCACCTCTAAATCCTCTACCTCCTCCTCTAGCACCTCTACCCTCACCTCTAGCTGGCTGGGTGGGCTGTGGAACACCTGGTGCCTAAACCATAGCACGGGGACCCTGCTACTATGACTGAGTACCCACCAATCTCAGACAAGCCCTCCTGATATGACCATACTCACCACACTCATAGCATCCACCTGAGTGTTGCAGCTGAGGAAACTGAGACTGACCCTGGCAACCTGAATGACCACCCCGAAAACTCTGGAGCGGCAGTGTACTGATAGGAGCTGGTGGTGCACTATAGGACTGCTGATCAGAATACTGCTTCTGAGGACCACGACTACTTAAAGCACCGTGAGAAACCTAAAGTGCTGACTGGAAAGGCCTAGGAGGATGGCCTCTACCTCCAAACGAGGTACCACTGAATCTGCCTGAATGATGAGGCCTCTTGTCCGACCCATGACCACCTCCCTATGACAGAACCATCTCAACTCTACAGGCCACATTGGACACCTTCTAAAAAGTAATCTCACTCCTATCCTCCCTAGCCATCTAAAGACGAATCGGCTGAATAAGACCGTCAATAAACCTCCTCACCCTCTCTCTCTCGATAGGAAGTATGGCAAGAGCATGGCGAGCCAAGTCGGTGAATCTAGTCTCATACTGGGTAACAGTCATGGAACCCTGCTGGAGACGCTCAAACTTCCTCTGATACGCCTCTCTCTGAGTAATGGGGAGAAACTTCTCCAGAAATAGCTGTGAAAACTGCTCCCAAGTCAAGGCTGGTGATCCGGCTAGTCTAGCCAAGCAATAATCTCTCCACCAAGTCTTGGCGGATCCAGACAAGCGGAATGTAGAAAAATCGACCCCATTGGTCTCAACAATCCCCATGTTCATGAGAACCTCATAATAGTTGTCTAGATAATCTTGGGGATCCTCAGTAGATGCACCGCTGAAAGTAGTAGTGAAGAGCTTGGTGAACCTATCCAGCCTCCACAAAGCATCGGCAAACATAGCTGCTCCATCACCGGTCTGAGACACCACACCCAGTTGAACTACTCCAACTAGCTAAACTGCTGGAGTCTGAATCTGGGGAGCTACCTGCTCCGGAGTGCGAGTAGCAAGAGTCTGGGCTTCTCCTCCAGCCTGAGAGATGGCTGGTGCTACATGAAGCAAGCCTTACTGTGTGACACTCTCCATAAGGCCCACTAGTCGGACTAGAGCATCCTGAAGAACTGGGGTGGCAATAAACCCCCTGGGACCTGAGCTGGGCCCACCAGAACTGCTGGGGCAGGAACCTCATCATCAAAATCAACCTGAGGCTCCGCCACTGGTGCTGCTGCTCGGGACTGAGCTCTGCCCCTACCTTGACTTCTAGCAAAGCCTCGGCCTCGCCCTCTAACCCTTGTGGGAGCTGCTACTGAGGGCTCGGGCTGCTGAGCGGTGGATGAGGAAGCGCGTGTTCTCGCCATGTGAAAAAGAACAGAGTAGAAATTCACTTAGCATTGAGAAACGGCACCGCACGATAAGAAAGAACAAATGTGAAGTTTTCCTAACTCTGTAGCCTCTGGGGGATAAATACAGACGTCTCCGTACCGATCCCTCAAACTCTACTAAGCTTGTCCGTGAATTATGAGACCTATGTAACCTAGAGCTCTGATACCAACTTGTCACGACCCGAATTTTTTACCCTCGGGAGTCGTGATGACGCCTACTCGTAGAAGCTAGGCAAGCCACGAAATTTAGAAATTTTAACTCCTTCATTTTAGTCCTTTTTAATAATTTGTAATAACATGTGATCAATATTTAAATAATTGCGGAAGACGAAAATATGCGGAAGACTTAGACTAATATAATGCCAAAATCAGTACGAAAATATCAACATACGTCTCTACCTAGAAACTGGTTTCACAATATTCATAGACTGTCTATGAATACTACATACAGATGTCTGAAGAAAAGAAATACAATCTGTCTCGGATACAAATGAAAACCAAACATATAAGTAGATAGAAGAGACACTGGGCCTGCGGATGCCTGCAAGACTACCTCGGGGTCTCTATGGACTGAAGGCTGGTTCCCCAAGTGCTATTGTCCCAGTGCTGCTCCGGTATCTGCACAGAGTGCAGAGTGTAGTATCAGCACAACCAACTCCATGTGCTGGTAAGTGCTAGTCTAACCTCGGCGAAGTAGTGACGAGCCTAGGACCAGACTATCAAATAAACTTATGCAGTTATATAATATACAACGGAAAGTAGAACAGGAATAAGCAAGTAAATATGGGAGGGGGAAACATGCTGCGGGGGTATACTAGTATTAACAGTAAATCCAGAGTAACAGGCTAAGGGCAGCTTAGAATTCATGGCAAAACAAAAGAAAGCTAATATCCAAACTAAACACACTTGTACCAATAATTGTTGCGGCGCGCAACCCGATCCCAATATATAACAACATTGTTGCAGCGTACAACCCGATCCATATTATTTATCATTGTTGGTGTGTGCAACCCGATCCACATATATCATTATTGCGGCATTCAACCCGATCCATATATAATATTGTTGCGACGTGCAACCCGATCCACATATAATATTGTTGCGGCGTGCAACCCGATCCACATATAATATTGTTGCGGCGTGCAACCCGATCCACATATAATATTGTTGCGGCATGCAACTCGATCCATATATAATTGCGGCGTGCAACCCGATCCATATATAATATTGACAACAATAATAACAAGAGTCCCGACAAGGGATCAATAAGGTCTACGCTATCCCGACAAGGGATTCGACAGCATAAGTAATTACGTCCCGGCAAGGGAGAAACAACTATAACCAAACTTGTTACAACACCTAACTACCTCAGCTATGACCATAATCCTCACCCAACACAAAGAATCATCAACCTAAGCATCCATAATATCAATTAAGAACACAAAGCAAGGGAACCACAACTCAACAATAGCTGGAGAGGGGACAACATAATGATCTCTTCTCTTTCTCACTTTTACTTCACAATTCACTTCACAACTCGAGCCAATGCTTTAGAGTTTCAATTATCACTTATACTTTCATAATTCGTTATACAACTGGAGCCAACACTCTTCAATGTTCATAAGTCACAATTCTTTCCACAACTTTATACAACAAATAGAAATCTTCACCAAGGCATGTATAATACAATGAAATCATGAAAATCACAATATAAGACTCACGGTCATGATAGACACCAACGTACAGATACTCGTCACCATGCCTATACGTCGTACTCAACAAGAAACAAATAGCAAATAGGGCACAACTCCTAATCCCTCAAGCTAAGGTTAGACCAAACACTTACCTCGATGTCACGAACACAATTTACGATTCAATTATTGCTTTACCCCTTGATTCCACTGCCAATTCGCTCGTATCTAGTCACAAATTACTTAATTACATCAATAAACGCTAAATAAATCGACACCAATGCATGAAAATGAGTTTTATAAAATTTTACCCAAAAAGTCAAAAATCGCCCCCGGGCCCACATGGTCAAAACCTGAGGTTCGAACCAAAACCCGATTTATCATTCCCCCATGAACTCAAATATATAATTTGTTTTGAAATCGGACCTCAAATTGAGGTCTTAATCCCCAATTTTTGAAAAACCTAGGTTCTACCCAAAACACCTAATTTCCCCATCAAAATCATTTATTTAGAGTTGAAATCATTTTAAAAGATGTTAAGGAGTGCATAAAACGAGTTAGAAATCACTTACCAATGTTTTGGAGAAGAAAGGTTATTTGAAAAATCGCCTCTTATGTTTTTGGAGTTTTGAAAAATGAAAAATAACTGAAAATCCCGTTTTAATATACCCCTCTCAGACCCCCTGTGCGGAGCGCACAAAATGAACTGCGGTCGCACAGTCCTTCCTGAGGATACTGCAGTCCAGTGCCCCTGTGCGGACCGCACAAAGTCGACTGTGGCCGCACAGCCCTCCACCGCGAACCGCACTAGCGGGTTTAGAGACCTGCAACATCTGGTTTTAAGCCTAAGACATTCCGGAACCTAACCGAAACTCACCCAAGCCCTCGGAACTCCAAACCAAGTGTGCATACTAACTCAAAAACATCATATGGACCTACTCGTGCGATCACTTCATCAAAATAACATGAAAAATCATGAATTAAACCTCGAAACTCAACATTTTCATCAAGAACTCTCAAAGTTCATAACTCTTCAACCGGAAGTCCAACTCACGTCAAATAAACTTCATTTTTACTAAATTTCACAGTTATCTTTCAAATGGTATAACAAGTTTGTACCGAGCTCCGGAACCAAAATACGGGCCCGATAACAATGGTTTCAAACATTAATTCTTTTCTTTATTTCTTAGATAATTCAGTAAAATAATTTCTTTCAAAATTGCTTTCTAAGGCTTGGGACCTCAAAATTCATTTTCGGGCATACGCCAAGTCCCATATTTTACTGCGGACCTCCCAGGATTGTCGGAATACGGATCCGGGTCCGTTTGCTACAAATGTTGACCAAAGTCAACCATAATCAAAATTTTAACTCTAAAATTTCTATTTCTCATATTTTCACATAGAAGATTTTCCGGATATAGGTCTGAACCACGCACGTAAATCAAGGTGGGGTAAAAGGGAGGTTTTTAGGCCTCGGAACACTGAATACACTTGCAACATAAGTGATGGCCTTTTGGGTCATCACAAAGGGTCGGTCTCGGTGTGGATACGCATAGAGTCTTCACACTATCGAAGAATTTGAAACGAGACTTTCTTTACCAGGTACGTCTTAGATCCAATCTATTGGCATGTAAATAAATTTTAAACACGAAAAGATCTGCCTAGGATTGTTATTATTTTCCGATGCGTGTTACGAACACCTATATGCAATCCTTTAGTGGTATCAGGGCCATGGTTTCTCGTGTCTACGAAATATTTTAAGATTATATTTGAAGAGCTCAAACCATAATATTTGTGTATTGTGCAATATTCAAATTATTTTAATGCATATTACATTGATATTATTTTATTGTGAATAAAATATGTATTTATATAAGTTAAACTATTGAGATAGTCCGTAACTTGAATTTGAAATTTTGTATTAGATACGATGGGAATATATAATAGGTTACATGATTCTATTGTTATTTTTAATTGTTATTAGTTCATGAGATGTTAATTAATAATGTTTTCTGGCATGAATGATTTTTATATTATATATAAGATAAATATGTTAGAAGATGTTGAATTTCGTTTTTATGTCACATGCTTGTTCGTTACATAATTTTGAATTATTTATTACATGTGATGTAAATCAATTTAGGACTAAGCATGTAGACAATTTGAACTAAATTCACATGCTATAAAAGATTTGATCTTCATGTTATTAAAAACTATTTTAGTAACAATTCTCTCTTACTAAAATTTGAGTTCTTAAATAATAAAATATAAGATATTTTATATAGAGCTATCCATCAAAGTAAATAATTTTACTTATTTCTTGTTTATAAGGAGCGACCTGACTACCAGGAGACTTATAGTGCGAAAATATGTTAAAATTATTTATTGCATTAGATGCATGGATTGAAAGAATTATTTAATTTTTTACTAGACGGCCGGACTACCCGGGGAGTATAAAATTTAATAAGTTCTTTGCTATCATGATGGTTGAACTCAACTATGCCAATAGGATCAACCTGACTACCTGGGGACTATTTAACATAGAGGTATTTAAGGAAATTGTATGGGGATACAATTGGTAAGAGTATCTACCTTTAAAATATACGTGAGAAACGACTTGACTTCCAAGGGGCTCATATATATTGTTAAAGGATTCCTTTACTCCACTAACAGAAATAAAGATTTCGTAAACTATAATGAGGGTAAATAGTTTAAAATAATTAGTGAAAATATCATTTAGATAAAAGTCCATGTCTTTATGATATATGCAAATATGACAAGAGGGGTGGCTCTGATGGTAAACAACCTCCACTTCCAAATAAGAGGTTGTGAGTTTGAGTCTCCCCAAGATCAAGGTGGGAAGTTCTTGGAGGGAAGAATACCGGAGGTCTATTTGAAAATAGCCTCTCTACCCCAGGGTATGGGTAAGGTCTGTGTATACACTACCCTCCCCAGACCCCACTAAGTGGGATTATAGTGGTTGTTGTATATTGTATCACTGCATGAAATACTTGAGATCAACAAGTTAGTAAGACCAAACTTTGATTACTGATATTGAAGTTTGAGAATTGTTCTCATGCATGAAAAGCTCATTGATGTAATCGATAAGCCTGCAAAGATAATCCCACCAGAGAAGGATGCTCAAGGCACCAAGATTTATCAGAAACACTTGGAAGAATGCCTTGCTATTAAATGCATCATTGTCGCTTCTATGAGTTTTGAACTCTAGAGGAAACATCAGAATATGGATCCAACTGCAATCATTGAATATCTTAAGAAGGTGGATGATACACAGTTGGACATTGAAAACTCTCCAGTTGGACCCCTTGTCAATCATATGATTGTTCTTACAGAAGAACATGAGAAGTTGGGGTACAAGCTTGGTAAAGAGATTTTTGAAGATTTGATCTTGCAGTTAGTATATGATGCTAAATGTTTTCACTGTAAGAAGAAAGGGCATTGGAAGAGAAACTGCAAGGAATATCTTGCAACTCTAAAGGACAAGAAACAAGGTAAGACATTAATGAAAAATATTATCAAGGTTTCTTTAGCTACTACTAATTCTTCACTGTGGGTTTTAGATACTGGCAGTGGTTATAACATTTGCAATATGTTGCAAGGGTTCAAGATAAGTAGGAGACTAAAGAAAGGAGAAATTAGTCTACAAGTTGGAAATGGTACAAAAGTTGCGGCCGTAGCTGTAGGATTAATTTCTTTAATAATGCCTACGGGAAAAGTACTTATGTTGGATGATTGTTATTACGTTCCTAAATTTGTTTCGAACATAATTTCAGCTTCTATGTTAGACAAACGTGGTTTGTCGCATTAACATAGACAATGGTATTTGCACTATTTATTATGGTGATAATTTAAATGTGAATGGCTATCTCCAATATGGTGTTTATGTCTTACCTAATGTGAATGCTAATTTGATTATGCATGTTTCAAGTTTTAAGAGGAAAAGAGATGATTAAGTAAATCATACATACCTTTGGCATTGTAGGCTTGGTCATATTGGAGAGAAAAGAATTAACAAGTTGTACAAGGAAGGGTACCTTGACAAATATGATTTTGAATCATATCCAACTTGTGAATCTTGTCTCAAAGGAAAAAATGACCAAATCCCCATTTACTGGAAGTGGAGAAAGAGTTTCTGAATTATTGGGACTAATTCATACAGATGTTTGTTGGCCCATGAAAATTCAAGCTAGAAGTGGATATTCTTACTTCATCACCTTAACTGATAATATGTCAAGTTATGGATTTGTGTATCATATTAATCACAAGTCTGAATCTTTCCGTAGTGAAGTTGAGAAGCAGACTGGTAAAATTATCAAAGTACTAAGGTCTGATAGAGGTGGAGAATATTGTCACGACCCCAAACCGGCCTGGTCGTGATGGCGCCTCTCGTGAAGACAAGGCCAGCCGACACAACACTCACCTTAACCCTTTAAGCATTAAGAGTCATTATAAGTCTTTAAATTAAACAATGTTTCATAATAAAATCCTGGAATAATAGTGCGGAATAAAATACCAGCCCGACATCGGGGTGTCACTAGTCATGAGCAGTTATCAAGGTCTGAATACAACAAAAGTCTAAAATTCACTAAATACAGTAACAACAATAAGGGGAAGGAAGCGGTGCTGCGAACGTCATGCAACCACCTTGCTAACTATGATAACTCCACGGCTGAGCTATCAACACCCGCTACCGGGTTCTGATATACCTGAATCTGCACACGAGGTGCAGGGAGTAATGTGAGTACTCCAACCAGTAAGTAATAAGAGTAAATAAAGGCTGAGCGGTAGGAAACAATGGATCTACATTCACGTTAGGCTCAATAAACACAACAGGCCTTCAAATCATAATACGAGTCAATCTTCCATTTTAAAATTCAGCTAGTAAAAATCATTTTGAAATACCTTCCAGCAGTTTCGGTAGGGGTTCAATACCATTTAAGATAATAATAGAGATTAAAGCCATAATCGGCCCCTCGAGCAAAACATAGCTTGTAAAACAGCCCCTCGGGCAAAATAGTAATCATAAACACTTCATAACTTAAAACTCTCAGTGGAAATAACCAATGCCAAATCAGTGATTAACTTCTGAACATCTCATAAACCCCAGTTTAAATAAAAGTTGTTTTAAAATATTTGTTCAACTTTCCGACAGAGGCTCAATAAAAAGATGAGTGAAAACAGTCGATAAATCAACATATTCAATAGAAATTCACTTTAAAGAAGAGTGAAAATAATAAGTCCATAAACAGGCCTCTCAGGCAAAAACATCACTCATATGCATGTATGTATCTATCGCCTCTCGGGCTAGCCTCTCTGTCACTCGTGACTCAACTCTTACTAATTAGTACTCGCACTCAGCTTTCATGCTCACTTGGTACCATATAGTAATAGCTTCGGCATGCAGCTCGATCCGTATATCTCTCACAATAACTAAAATCAAAGTAACCGCTACGGCGTGCAACTCGATCCATGCATCGCTGTGACGCACAACCCGATCCATATAAATAGTCAACTGCGCTCACTGGGGGTGTGCAGACTCCGGAGAGGCTCCTACAGCCCAAGCGCTATATTGCTGCGGCGCACAACCCGATCCATATAAGTATCGATGCAGCGTGCAGCCCGATCCATATATATATATATATACATACATTGTTGCGGCGTGCAGCCCGATCCATAGATATATAATCCTCGCAACTAGGCCCTCGGCCTCTCTCAGTCATTAACCTCACCATCAGACTCTCAGTCTATCTCAATCATCAATCTCACAATCAGACCCTCGGTCTATCTTAGTAAAATAGGGAACTCAGCCCAAAATAATTTCCACATTTTAAGAACATAGTGATAAAGCCAGATTTGAGCAGTAAACAGGTAAAACATGATTGAGAATATGCTTTCAAACAAATAGAGTGAGGAAAGATGGTAAAAATGCCCCTAAAGGTCTCAACAAGTCGGCACAAGGCCTCAACATGGCATACAACCCAAAAATATAATAATGTCAAACAATTAACTATCAAATACGCATTAAAATATTCGTTCGGGATGGACTAGGTCACAATCCCCAGCGGTGCTCTACCCCACGCTCGTCATCCAGCGTGCAAGTCACCTCAAAGTAACACAACGACGTATAATCCGGGGTTTCAAATCCTCACGATAGTATTTACAATCATTACTTACCTCGATCTGGTCCAAAATCTAGCCCGCGATGCCTCGCCTGCACGAATCGACCTCCGGATGCTCCAAATCGAGCCACAATCAGTACAAAATCATTAAAATATGCTAAGGGAGCGAAGCCCACTCGAAAATATCCAATTTAACATCAAAATCCCGAAATTGCTCAAACCTAGCCCCCGGGCCCACACTTCGAAATTCGACGAAACTCACAAAATTCGACAACCCATTCAACCACGAGTCCAACCATACCAAAATTACTAAATTCCGATAACAATTTGGCCTCAAAATCTAGAATTTTCGTTTTTGAAAAGTTTACAAATTTTTTCCATTTGATTCACTAATTCTTGATGAAAATAACCATGGAATCATTAAATATAATCACTTTTGGATATAGAACACTTACCCCAATCCATATGGTGAAAATCGCTTCGAAAATCGCTTCAATCCAAGCTCCATAGCTCCAAAAATGAGAAAACTCTCGGACTCCCCGAATCATACACTGTCCAGAAATTTTCGCGGTTACTGTTCACGCATTTTACTGTTCATGGGTACTGTTCACAGGTACTGTATATGGGGTACTGTTCATATGTACTGTACACGGGTACTGTACACAGATATTGGTCATGTTTACTATACATGGTACTGTACACGGATACTGTTCACGCTGATGCGGTTACTGTTCACACGTGCGAAAAATGCAGAAACTGCCCAGAAAATTTCAGCAACTTTTCTTTTCACTAAAAAGGCTCTAACTCCATTATACGAACTCGGAATTCGGTGATTCTTATTCCTATGAGTCACAAATAATAATACGAACATAGCCCTTCAGTCGAAACTCAATTCGAAGCTCATGTGCTCAGTTCAATACCCATTTCGCTCGTTAAACAATTAACTCATGTTTCGTGTCATAACCCAATCGCGACTTGATGAAATTAGACCAAACTTTTTAGATCAGCCCTATAATTCATTATCAAAATTCTGGAAGTCTCAAAATCAAATTTCGATCTCTAGAACTAAAAATAGACCTTTGGATCATTACATGCTTATGCTCAAAACAGCAAAAATCTTCCAAAAACTCTTCCAAAACTTATCCTAGCCTCATGAGACCCCGACCAAACATGCCAACATAATTCATAACATCATTCAAACCTGTTCCAATCATCAAAGCACCTCCAACAACATCAAATTACCCAAAACTCATCGAATTCAAGCCTAAGTTTCCAAAAACTTCTGAAATACACTTTCGATCAAAAACCTGACCAAACGATGTCCGAATAACCTGAAATTTTGCGCACACATTACAAATGACATAACGAAGCTACATCAACTATCGGAATTCCATTCCGACCCTCGGATCAAAATCTCACCTATCAACCAAAATTCGCCAAAATACTAACTTTTCCAATTCAAGCCAAATCCTTCCACGGACTTCCAAAATGCATTCGGATCGCGCTTCTAAGTCATAAATTACCCAACGAAACTATCCAAATCATAAAATTTCCGATCTGAGCTCATATACAAATAAGTCAACTCTTAGTCAACCTTTCAAATTCAAAGCTTTCAACTGAAACTGTTTCTTCAAATTCATTCCGATTTTTCCTGAAAACCAAAACCAACGATCTACATCAGTCATAATACGTCACATGGGGCAAGTCATGCCCGAGAACTGGCGATCAAAGTACAAAAGCTCAAAATGACCGGTCGGATCGTTACAAATATCTTAGTGAAGATTTTACCAGATATCTCAAAGAGAATGGGATTCTCTCACAGTGGACACCTCCAGGAACACCACAACACAATGGTGTGTCTGAAAGGCGAAATCGAACTTTATTAGATATGGTGATATCTATGATGGGGTTCACTGATCTTCCAATAAATTTATGGGGATATGCTTTGGAAGCAGCAATATACTTACTTAATAAAGTTCCTACTAAGTCAGTCTCTACAACACCATATGAGATATAGAAATGATGTAAGCCTAAACTTAAACATATTAAAGTTTGGGGTTGTCCATCTTATGTTAAGAGACTACAGTTTGATAAACTTGACTCAAGATCTGATAAGTGTAGGTTCATTGGGTATCCCAAGGAAATAATGAGATATTATTTCTATCACCCTTCTGACCATAAAGTGTTTGTGGCTAGAGGAGCAACCTTTTTGGAAAGGGAATTTCCTTTAGAAGGAAATAATAATGGAGAAATAGAAAGTTCAAGATACAATGAATCAACACATTGTAAAGATCATGAGACCTAAGTTGAAGAACCTTTATTAGATATTTTGAAGTTGCCAAGGAAGTTGCCATCTTCAACGGTTGAAGTTCAAGAACAGGTTAATGAACCAGTTCCAAACCAAATTGAACAACAACCAAATCCAGCACAAGATGAACAGGTTGTACAAGTACCTCTTAGAAGGTCCACACGAGAACATCATGTACCAACTAGATTAAATTTAATGGTACAAGATGATGTATCAAATGAGGTTGATCATATATTGATGACCCTAAGACCTATGAAGAGGCTATACAAAGTTCTAATTATGAGAAGTGGCAAGATGCCATGGAATACGAAATGGAATCCATGAAGGAAAATAAAGTATGGACTTTAGTTGAACCTTCAAAGGATATAAAACTTATAAGTTGTAAATGGGTTTTTAAGAAAAAGATTGGAGCAGACGGAAAGGTGGAGACCTACAAAGCCCGTCTTGTTGCCAAGGGATATCGTCAGAAAGAAGGAGTCGACTATGACAAGACTTTCTCTCCCATGGAAATGCTCAAATCAATTCGGATTTTTCTTGCTATAACAACATACTATGATTATGAAATATGGCAAATGGATGTGAAAACAACTTTCCTTAATGGTGATCTAGAAGAGGATGTGTACATGACACAACCTGAATGTTTCACATCTTCGTCTGATCATAATAAAATTTGCAAGCTATAAAGATCCATTTATGGACTAAAGCAAGCTTCTCGAAGTTGGAATATTCGCTTTAACAAGACAATTGAAAAATTCAATTTTGTTAGATGTGAACAAGAACCTTGTGTGTACAAAAAGGTTAGTGGGAACACAATTATATTCTTAGTGTTGTATGTTGATGATATATTGCTAATGACATATCAGCATTGCAAAGTACCAAGACTTGGCTATCTGAACAGTTCTCAATGAAAGACTTGGGAGAAACAGCTTATATATTAGGAATAAAGATCTATAGAGATAGATCTAGGAAGCTGCTTGGACTTTCCCAGTTTTTGTACATTGATACCATCTTAAAGAGGTATAATATGGATAATTCCAAAAGAGACTATCTACTGATAGGCACTGGAATTACTCTCAGTAGGGAGGATTGTCCTAAAACACCTGAAGAGAGAGAACACTTAAGTAGGATTCCATACGCTAGTGCAGTGGGAGCTATCATGTATATTATGACATGTACACGTCCTGATATGGCTTATGCACTTGGAGTGACTAGCCGATATCATAAAAATCCTGGTAAGGAACATTAGAAGGTGGTGAAGACCATTCTTAAGTACTTAAGAAGGATTAAAGACCAATTCCTCATTTATGGATATTGTGAGCACGTGATTTTTGCCCTAAATATGAGTAATTCCCAAAATTCAAACAAAATGATTTTCCTTTATCTTTACAATTCTTGTGATTTTTTTGGTGTCATTTCGTGTTAATTGTTTGCATTTTATTGGTGCATGTTGATTCATATAAAACACAAAAATATGCATTCGCATTTAGGATATAATTTCATATTTTTAGGGCCGATTAGGGGTTAGTTTGTTTAGAACCAAACGTGAAAATTACAAAATAGCTCACTTTAGCATTTTAATTATGTTAATCGTAAATTTGGCTTAAAATAGGTTTTTAATAATTTTAGAATTTAATTAGTATAGTTTTGAAATATATTAGGACTTTATTTTAATTGTTGCAGTTATACAAAATCAAAAAAAAAATACAATAACAATAAAAACACAAAATACAAAGAGGGAATAAACAAGAACAAATCGGGTTTATTTAAACCCAAACTTCATCCCAAATCAGCTTCCGACTCAGGCCCAAAACCCTTTTCCCATCCGGTCCAAGTCGATAAATTCAAAACGACGTCATTTGGCGTCGATTAATCCAAGCCATCGAGGTCCCATGATCTAACGGCCAGGAAGCCCCACTCCCACACTATATAACTGTCCAAACCTTAACCCCCGGTCCTTCACCTTCTTCACCCTACCTCTCTGTGCAAACCCTAATCCCAGCCGCCCCAAAATCCCTACCGGCGACGAGTGCAACTTACACCGTTCAAACCCAAATTAACACCATAGATCCCCCATGTATCCCTCTTTCCATTCCCGCTATTGGTTTCTCTCGAATATTGCCGGAGTTCCTCGAATCTCCGTTTGAAGTTTTCCGGCCAAGTCACAAGTTCATCCAAACCTGCCCAAAATCATACCACACCATCCCCAAACTTCCCTCAACCCAAATCCATGACCATCTTCCTTCGAATCCCGGTAAAGCGGCTCGAATCTCAGATCTAAGAATTACTGGCAAAAAACCCTAACCCAAAATCTTTGTGATTTCAGACCGTAATATCCTTAACCATGCGTTCTCTTGTAGAAAAACACATGGTTAGGGATGTTACGTGTCAAAAATCCTAAAAGATTCGGACGTCGATGGCTGACCGGCGTTTCTCTTGGCATCAGTGAGCTCTCATTTTCCTCTCTTCTGTTTGCTTCTATTCTAATACTGGCTAGTGTCCAAAGTTTTTGTCAACTCCGTCTGGATTCCATGTTTTGATTTATGGCTTGATTCTAATTTATTTTGTTCTTGGCATATTAGTTTACTCTGTTTCGATTCAAGAAGTTAGTTTAGGTTTTGATTAGTTTAAGTATAATCAGAATAATTGTTCTTCACTTTAGTTTGCTAATGGTAAGTCAGTGCTAATGTGTTTTGTTGATAATTGGTCATTGGTTAAGCGGGTTTTGATCGGGATTGATTTTAGTTAGTATTAGTTGATCATTCAATTTTAGTGTTAATTGGTGTAGTGTTTAAAATATGTGTATTGGATATAGTTGAGTAAGTCATTTGTTAATTAACTTTAGTTAAGTTTAGCTAGGGTGAGGTGATTGGGATCAGTTAACCTTAGTGTGTAGTTTTCAGACTATTGGAAGGGCATTTTAGGCATAGAAAGGGGCAGTTTCTTTAGGAATAGTAATTTCAAAGTAGGGGTAAGGGTATTATAGGTATTTTGGGGGGTAGAAGAGCATCCTAGGGCCTTCTAGAAGGGTACTTTAGTGTAGATATTAGCATAATAGAGATATTTACTTGTTGAGCAGGTCAAAATAAAGGGACCAAACTGAAATAAGGGAGAGGCTAAAAGAGAAACCTAAAATCTGATTCACCTTCTTGGGTCACCTATAAAAAGGGCATCAAGTGCCTTGAGGAAGGGGCTTCTTTTCTCAGCCATTTTTGGACTCAAAAACAGTTCCCTGCCACTAGCCTATTTCCAGTAATTCTTAAGTTCCAAGTCTGTTAGCTACCACTACTGATTTGAATGGTTTTATCCAGTTGGATTGGATTTCGAATGTTGACTGAAAATTGGTAGACATCTGCTGGTTAATTGTTAGAGATTTTGGTCTGGTTTTAAGATTGATTTGAGTATTGCTCTTTCATTTTTGTTTGATTTCAAACTACTCTGGGTTGAAACTTACATCTCTAGGGTTGTGCATTGCATATTTGTTGGTTTGGTATTGTCACTGCCGCTGCTGACCTTCATTTCCTCTGTTGAAACTCCATTGTCAGGTACACACTCGATCATTGTATTAGCCCAGCTTGGAAATTGAGATATTGAAATAGAATTGGCCTTCCATTTGCCATCAGAAGTTTATATGTATTTTAGCAAAAGTAGTCAATAATTGTTTAATATCATTTGATTTTGCTTTGGGTGTGTTCCTTATGCCTACTTGGACTGTATAAATATTCTGTTAATTATAGATGAACTAGTGGTTGGACTGTATGAATGTTCGAGTCATTGGTATTAGTTTAAACTTTCTCAATACACTCAGACTTGTGACTGTCACCTTTTTGTTATTCGTAGTGTCATAGAAAAATTAATTCAATTGTTTTTTTACATAACAAATTCAGTGCTTTCAATTACTTAATGAATTTAGTAGGATAATTTAGTACCAAATTGGAGGTTGAGTGGTCAGTGCTCTACTGCAATCATGTTGAGCAACCTGAAGGAAATGTCTTTGATAATCTGTCTGTGTTAAATTCAAATGAGACGCTCTGCAGGCATTGTTTAGGATTCGATGCTATTCTGGGCATCACAATGGCATGGGCTATCTACGCCGGCTGGGGAATCGAACTTAAGTCCTTGATTAAAAACAGGCTCGTGGTTCTACTTAAGTGGACGTTTTCCGTTTGGGCCACCCTTTGGCCCATGGGGTTTATCAATTTGAGTCCATTTCAAAAATAGCAATTCAAGGTTCGAATGATAAAATCTGGGTTTTGAGTTAGGTAGCTGGTTCAAGCTAAAAGGTGTGTCCTTTTGTTTGGACCCGGACTTGAACTCGAGACCCGGACTTTGATGTTAACCAATTAGTATCTTTCCTTTTTCTTTTAGAAACAAAAACAAAAAAAAATAGAAAATATAGTCGCTCTTAGGTTTACCCTTTGAAATGAAATGAGACGAGCCTCGCTCAAGAAAACACAAAATGTGGGGCCCTCAATAATTGGTTATTGAAATACTTAGAAATTCGGGACGGGCCGTTTAGCGAATTTCGCGGCCTTCCCAAAAGATAATGACGTGTTAGACCCTTTAGGAGTGTTTCTAATAAAATTACTTTCTTAAACTCGGGTGCGCATTGATGCGACCCAAGTCCAAATCTCAACGCAGTTGGAATGTGTCAATAGCCACGGGTGCATTGATGTAACGTGGTTCGAGACACATTTTCACGACGTTGCAACTCTCGTTAAAAATAAATGATAAATGCGGTTAAAAGTAAAATTGGCACATAGGCTCTTCATGTGATAAAATCCGATAAAAGGTTACATACAACAATTAAGCGACCGTGCTAGAACCACGGAGCCCGGGAATGCCTAACACCTTCTCCCGGGTTAACAGAATTCCTTACTCGGATTTCTGGTTCGCGGACTGTTAACAGATTCATATTTTTCCTCGGTTCGGGATTCAACCGGTGACTTGGAACACCATTAATATCCCAAGTGGCGACTCTGAATCATTAATAATTAAATCCCGTTCTGATTGTCCTTTAATTGGAAAAACTCCTTTGCGCTCTTGCGAGGGTGTAGGTAAAAATAGGAGGTGCGACAGCTCTGGCGACTCTGCTGGGGAACGAACCCAGAATCTCTAGTTCAGGGTTCAGAATTCGAGCTTAAATAAATTGTTGTATTTGATTGTATCTGATTTTCCTACATGTTTTGTGTTGAATGTGCTAAATGTTACCGCTTTGATATTATCTGAACTGTATATAAACTGTGCCGACACCCTTCTCTCTTCACCTCCGTGGGTGTGCTTACTGGTTGAGACTCCCTATTCTGTTAGTGTCATACCTTGAAATAAGAAAGAGGTCGGACAAGTTACGAAGCCGGATGGCCTTTTGATTCCCGGTAAGTTGCCCCCTCCTCGACTCGAGTTGTCCGCTCGGGTACACAGTCTAGAACACCGACCCAGGTTTTGAACATAGAATAACGTAACTTCATGTTGGATCCCTAGTAAGAACGCTTATTTGCATCACATTGCATTTGACTTAGGGGACTCAACACAGGGGTTGGGTCCTTCTAGGACTAGCAACCTGAAATGACAAGACCATCCTGATACATTCTCTTGTGCTGTGCATTTATTTGTTCCGAACCTGCATGTTGACCGGTTTCTGAATATCGGAAATGTTGGAAAATTGAAAAAAAAATAGCAGTTAGGGAGTTAATTGATTATCCTAGAAAAACCCAATGCCCAAACACTGTCGAAACTCTGCCGAAATTTTGAGAAAACAAAAAAAAAACACTTTATTTTAACAGTCTGTTTTACTAAAAGCAAAAGAAAATAGGAAAAAGAGTCTTTTATTTTTGAAAGTGTTTGTTGAAAAAATAAAGGTCTTTTATTCTTAGCTTGGAAAAATAGATTGTTTATTGTTTGTTGGAAAAGAAAAATAAAAATGAAAAATTGTTTCAAGATAGTTCGGTTAATTGGCCCGAACTACGCATGGTTTGATTCTCACAGGGCGTGAGATACGTAGGCAACCCTCAATGGGTCCAACCTTTCCTTTGCAAAAATAGCCAAAATATGACAGAATTTTTATTTTTCATTATAACAAATTGGGTGATGCTTTGTCAAAAATAGCCAAATGTTCCCAAACGGAACGCCGGAAGGCTGACCTTGCATAAATAGCCACCTTTGGTCATGTTTTCATTTATTTCAACCCTCACAGCCTTAAGTTTTCGTCCTCGAGACGTTGAAAGGCCGTGTTGCAATACCGGGTCATTTTTTTATCTTAAATAAAAACAAGTAAGAATTGTGAATAAGCTAAGTAGAGCCGTCTTGTCATAAATAGCCTTAATATCTTTGTTCCCAAAGTGCTAAAGGCCATGTTTGAGAATCGAGTTCTTCATTTGAAAATATAGGGGTAATTTTGAGTTGATAATATAGACAGTTTTTTTTAGTCGAATAAAAGTTTTTCTTTTTGCTTAAACGCTTTAATAAATGTGCAGGATGAGCACGATGATAAATGAGCCCTTTTTAATAATGACCAAAATCCCTTTTGAGCTGCAATTATGGTGGAATGATTTAGGCAAAGAGGGGCAAGACGAAGTGAAACAATATTTGAAAGATCTTCCGGATTTATTAAACATTCAGCCTCGGGGGATATTATCAGGGCATTGGTCGCCTATTGGGATTCGGCACATAATGTATTTCATTTCTCCGACTTTGAGCTCACCCCGACATTGGAAGAGATAGCGGGGTACATCGGAAGTGATCAAGCTCCGTTGAGGTTCAAATACTTAATTGATCCTAGGGCCATTACCATACACCGATTCTTGGATTCCTTGAAAATACCCCGAATAGTTCATCATCTAGATTTTGCAAAGGGTTTCTGCAGTTTCCGTTTCATATATGATAGATATGGCCACGTGGGAGGGTTCAATAATCCAGACTTTAAGCTATGCAGTAGAAGTAACCGACAAAAATGGGAGGAACACAGACGGGTGGCATTTATGATAGCCTTTTTGGGCCTCATAATATTCCTAAGGAAAGATGGTAATATTGATTTGAAAGTAGAGGGGGTCGTCAGTACCTTGCAAACCATGGGGAAAAGCACTTTAGCACCTATGATCGTGGCTGACATCTTCCGGGCCCTTACTGCGTGCAAAGCTGGGGGCAAATTTTTTGAGGGATGTAACTTGTTGTTACAAATGTGGATGACTGAGCATTTGTGCCCTCGCTCTCAGCTATTGAGTTATGGTTCGATTGAGAAAACTTGTATAGGAGAATTTTACACAAGAATCAAAGGGGCTAGTCTACCTGAAGGAGTCACGACCTGGACATCATTATTTCGGAACCTCAATGCCAGCCAGATACAGTGGGTGCTTGGTTGGTTGCCTGTCGAAGAAATCATATATATGCTAGCAGCCCGGTCGCATTTTTTTTGTTGATGGGACTCAAAAGCATCCAGCCCTATGCACCATATCGGGTTCTGAGACAACTCGGGAGGTATCAAGTAGTATCGAGAGATGAAGATCTGAGTACCCAAGTGGTCGAAATTAGTCCTGACGGTCGGTTCCCCAAGGAAGAGGTTCGCCAAATCTGGAGTGAATGTCAACATTTGATGGCGAACACTTGTGTGTCTGATAGGGTTAAAGGGGAAGTTTCCCCAGGGTATCATGATTGGTTTAGAGGTGACGTGGCATGTGGGAGACCGGCTAAACGACCTCATCTCGAAGATTTCGCCAAGTCATCCCAAGAGCAGTGGGACTGGTTAGCAAAGGAAGAAGGCTATCGAGTTGAGATTGGTAAACTGAAGCAGTAAGTTGAGAGTCTGAAATTCGAGAACAATGTACAGGTTGCCGCGGATCAAGGTGAAAAGAACAGACTGGCTCGAGAAAACGAGGCGCTTAGGGACCAAATCAGGCAATTGAGGATAACCGTCGATAAGCAACCAAGGAGCCGATCAGATGAGCCATTGATAAAAAAGCTGGAAAACGAAGTCAGGGAATGGCGGGATGAATTAGGAAAATCTGAGAATATCATGGCAGAGCTTAAAGCGCAGTGGGCTACAAGAACAGAGGAGCGTCACCAGTACTTGAATCAGTTGAAAAGGGACCATGAGAAAATTGTTGCCAATTTAAAGAGAAAAATGGTTGCCCTTGAGGGTAAAGCGGTTAGGCAGGCTAGAGATTTTGGAATTGAAAATGGACACTGTTACGACTTGTTGGCCCAAATGGAGGTAGAAGTGCAACAGTTGCAAGATCAACACCTGCAAGACTCTTGAGCTTTAAAGACGTGCAGCGATCAGATAAGACGCTTGCTTATAGAAAAGAAGCAAACAAAAGACAGGATTAGAGCCATTGCTCATGCCATTTTCAGGAGATGTCGGGTTTGTGAAGACATGACATACACTACTTTTGTCTCAGCAGTAATGATCTATGTGAAGCGAACGATGAATTAATTAGAGCATCTTGAAAGGGATTTGGATCCTAGGCCCGCGGCGAGGCCGAACGACGCCCCGCGGACACCTAAGTTTGAAGCACTAGAGTATGCATAGTCCGTGTCTGTAATTTTCTACCATTTTGAGTCAGTCTTTCGTATGTTCGTTATCTTTCCAGGTCAAGTATGTCTACAGTCTTAGAGTCTGTGGTTGCTTTTAATTTGCGTCTATTAGTTTCATTCCGAAAAGTGTTTAGTTTGTAATAGTTTGTTTTAGTAATGAAAATTGAAAAAAAAAATTATTTCCACCCTTTATTTTTGCATTTATTTTCATGAACTACGCTTGGTCTGATTCGTGCGGGGTCACGATATGTAGGCAATCTCCATAGGATTCGACCGTAATCGTAAGAAAAAAAGAAAGAAAAAAAAAAGAAGAAAAACCAAAGAAAGAGAGAAAGAAAGAAAAGAGCGGAAAAACAAAAGAGAAATGAGCGAGAACACAAAAAGAGAAAGAAATAAAAGAAAGAGAAGAGCACAAGAGAGGGATGAGATGATGAAATTTGAAAGAAAGGTAAAAAGAAACAAGGAACGAAGAGCCGGGATGACGCATGCAATCGAGCAAACACATAATAGAAATGATTAACTATATAAGTGCATTCATGCCAACGTGTGGTTATCAAATCTGTTAAGACTTAATCGCTAACAAAGTGGTTGTCTAAATGTGTGAGTTCAGGCAGGTGGTTAGTTGATTGGCAATTCTGGCAACTCACCTGTACAACACCCGGTCGAAAGATAAAGTAAAAATGACAGGGCAACACTCGAAAATCAGCATCGTAGACCCTTCGAATGAAGTTGAGGTCACAGATGTGGGTGCTATGAAAGAAGAGATGAGGAAACTAAAAGCACAAATGGCTGAAATGCATCGGGCATGGTCTCAGGGACATCCGACACCACTATATCCCGCTAATCCATCTTACATCCCACCCCTGGCTCAGGATCAGGAGCCCACCACTCCCCACGCATCTTCAGCCTTCCCCTATCATGCCCAGGGCTATGGTACCACTTCATACGCTCCCCCAGCTCCACCCCCCAAACAGAACCCTCCCCACCCATGGTTCCAGTCTTTGTGGCACCTCCTCCAGCCCCACTACATAGATCGTCCAGTGAGCCGTTATTCCAAGCTCACGACACCCAATATTACCTTCCCAAACCCACTTTCAAAGCGCCTGAGCCATATACCTATTCTCCCCATTTTGAAATCCCGGGAGAGGTTGAGAAACCGGTTAAGAATACAGATCATGAGGAAGTGATTCGTAAAGTCAAAAGCCTAGAGCAATCCTTCAGGAACATGCATGGTTTAGGTAACCAAGTCAGCGTCTCATACAAAGATTTGTGCCCTTTCCCTGATGTTCAGTTGCCTGCGGGGTTTAAAATGCCGAAGTTTGACTTGTATGAGGGGCACAGTGACCCAATAGCTCATCTGCGTGGCTTGTGTAGCAAAATGAGAGGTGCTGGGGGAAGGATGAATTGTTGATAGCATATTTCGGTCAAAGCCTGAGCGGATCCGCACTAGAATGGTACACGAGACAGGACCCCGGTCGATGGTATACATGGGATGATTTCGCACAGGCATTCATTGGCCATTTTCAATATAACCTTGAGATAGTCCCCGACCGTTTGTCATTGTTGAAACTGGAAAAGAAGCCTGGAGAAAGTTTTAGAGAGTTTAGTTTCCGCTGGAGGGAACAAGCAGCAAGGGTTGATCCTCCAATGAGGGAGAGTGAGATGGTGGATTACTTCTTGCAAACATTGGAGCCTACCTATTTTGGTCATCTGGTGACATCTGTCGGAAAGTCGTTTAATGAAGTGGTAAAGATGGGAGCCATGATTGAAGAAGGATTGAAATCTAACAAGATCTTGAGCTACTCGGCATTGAAAGCAACCACCCAGGCCATCCAAAGCGGTACTGGTGGTGTGCTTGGAATGAAGAAGAAGGAAGAAGTTGCTATGGTTGAAGGTAGTGCTTGGTCCAGGCCCAATAACCCTCCACTCTACTACAACCAACCCAGACCCCACCACCCAAACTACCAATATACCCCATATGGCCTACCGCAACACTACTATCCACCACCAGAACGACACTTTTCTATCCACCACGCCCAGACCTACACTCAGCCTCCAGTGCACTCGTAATGGCGTGCACCGAATCCCTAAAACACACATCCACCCCCACAAAACACATCCACCTCCAAGGCCAAATAGACCAGGAACCAGCTTCCGCCCAAACCAAGCTTTTAGAAGTGAGAAGGCCCCAAACAGAAAAACATTTACTCCGCTGGGAGAATCTTACACTGCTCTCTTCCATAGATTAAAACAGTTGGGAATGTTGACCCCAATTGAGTCCAAAGCACCAAACCCCCTTCCCAGAAACCTGGACCATTCTGTTAGCTGCGAGTATTGCTCAAGGATGCCGGGGCATGATACTGAAAAATGTTGGAAGTTGAAAAACGTGATACAAGAGCTCATTGATAATCACCGTATTGAAGTACAGGCTCCAGAGGCCCCAAACACCAATCAAAATCCGTTACCAGCGCATTATGAAGCCAATATGATCGAACTGATACATAAGGGGACAGAGCCTAAAAAACCCTCACAGGTGGTTATGGTGATTCGTTCTACGGAAGCCAGGGTCAAAGAAAAGACAGTGAGCGCAAGGCCAGAGGTTCAGCTAAAAGCAATAAAAGATAAGCCAGTCTTGGTAATGGGAAAAGGACCATTTGTTGCTGCAAAAAGGCCAGAGCCAGTCAAGTTAGTGGTACCGGGGTCATCATCTGCACCCGTGATTGTTGTGAAAGGGGCCTACATAGAACCAGTCATTATAAAACTGGCAGTCCAATTACCCGTGGTTGATAGCAAAGCTGTACCGTGGAAATATGACAAGGTAGTGGTGACATACAAAGGAAAAGAAATTGAGGAAGAGAGTTGTGAAGCACAAGGACTAACTCGGTCGAGACGTTGTTTTGCTCCCGAAGATTTGAGAAAGGCTAAGGGCGTTAAAGACAGTCCAGTGCTAGTCAAAAAAGTTGTGACGGAAGAAGAGGCAGAAGAGTTTCTGAAAAAGATGAAAGTGCAAGATTATTCCATTGTTGAACAATTGAGAAAAACACCGGCCCAAATCTCGTTGTTGTCGTTATTGATCCATTCTGACGAGCATTGCCGAGCTTTGATGAAGATATTGAATGAAGCTCATGTGCCCGACAAAATTTCAGTGAACCATCTGGAGACAATTGCCAACAAGATCTTTGAAGTGAACAGGGTAGCATTTTCTGATGATGAATTGCCTGTGGAAGGCACAGAACACAATAAAGCTCTCTACTTGACGGTCAAGTGTGAAGGTTCAATGGTTACTCGGGCACTGATCGATAACGGGTCGAGTGCTAATATTTGCACGTTGTCCACATTGAACAAGTTGAAGATTGATGATGATAGAATCCGCAAAAATAGCATTTGTGTTCGAGGGTTCGACGGAGGGGGAACAAACACAGTAGGGGATATTGTACTCGAATTGACTATTGGCCCGGTCGAGTTCACTATGGAATTTCAGGTGTTGGATGCTGCAGTGTCCTACAATCTTTTGTTGGGTCGACCATGGATCCACGCAGCCAAAGTAGTGCCTTCCACACTGCACCAAATGGTCAAGTTCGAGTGGGACAGACAAGAAATTGTGTTATATGGGGAAGATCCCACATGCGCAATGAGTGATGCCATTGTGCCCTTTATAGAAACTAAAGATGATAAGGGACCATGGGTTTATCAGGTCTTCGACACGGTCCCGGTGAGCAGAGTGCCCGAGGGTAAAAGCATTCCATGTCCCAGGATGGCAGTTGTGACCATCATGGTAGTATCAGAAATGCTGAGTAATGGGTTCGTGCCAGGAAAAGGTCTGGGGGCTGAACTTCAGGGCATTGTTCAACCTGTTTCTCTGCCCAAAAATCTGGACACCTTCGTATTGGGGTTCAAACCAACAGCAGCAGATGTTAGAAGGGCTCGTAAATTGAAAAAGAAAGCTTGGGTTCTTCCCAAACCAATTCCACGCTTGTCCAGGTCCTTCGTCAGGCCGGGTAGCAAGAAAAGGTCATTGGCAAAGGTGTCAGGTTCACTGATTGGGGTAGAGGGGAACTTCGATAAGGTGTTTGAGAGAGTATTTGCTGAAGTGAACATGGTTGAGGCCGGGGAAGGGTCAAGCGGAGCAGATATACAGTACATCGGAACACATGCTAACATCAACAATTGGGAAGCTACTCCTCTTCCAATTCGGAGGGAGTCGTGGTAGTGGGTTTTGTTTTCCTTTTGTCACCTGGATTATTCCAGGGTTTGTAATCCAGTTGCTATGTTCCGTCCGTTTGGATGAGTTAAAACCTTGTTATCTTTACATTCAATGAAATGCAATTTTCTTCGTTCCTAATTTTGTTCCCATTTTTCTTTTCTTTTGTACAGTTCTTTTTATGCTGATATCAATGATATGACATGCATGAGGAATCTTCGGCCCAGTTTTAAAAGCCAATCTAGCTCGGAAGTAATAATACAAGAAATCGAGTGTGATGATGGGGTGGATTGTAACAACGATGAAGCTTATGAGGAAATTAGTAAAGAATTAAGTCATTTTGAAGAAAAACCCAAACCTAACCTAAATGACACAGAAGCAGTTAATCTAGGGGACCAAGACAATGTGCGGGAAACTAAAGTAAGTGTTCATCTGGAGCCACAACTCAAGAAGGAGATAATTAAAGTATTGCATGAGTACAAAGACGTTTTTGCATGGCCATACGATGATATGCCAGGTCTAAGCACTGATTTGGTGGTTCATAAATTACCCACTGATCCGGCACTCTTCCCTGTCAAGCAGAAGTTGAGAAAGTTCAAAACGGACATAAGTGTGAAGATCAAAGAAGAGATTACCAAGCAGTTTGAGGCAAAGGTCATTCAGGTTACACGGTACCCCACTTGGTTAGCTAATGTCGTGCCTGTGCCGAAGAAAGATGGCAAGACCAGGGTGTGTGTCGATTATCGAGATCTTAACAAGGCAAGTCCAAAAGATAATTTCCCACTGCCCAACATCCATATACTGATTGACAATTGTGCCAAACATGATATTGGCTCTTTTGTGGATTGTTACGCGGGTTATCATCAGATTCTAATGGACGAGGAAGATGCAGAAAAGACGGCATTCATCACGCCGTGGGGAACGTATTGTTATCGGGTCATGCCGTTTAGTTTGAAAAACGTTGGGGCAACTTATATGAGGGCCATGACAACCATATTCCATGATATGATACACAAAGAAATCGAGGTGTATGTGGATGATGTGATCGTGAAATCTAGACAGCAATCCGACCATGTCAGAGATTTGAGAAAGTTCTTTCAAAGGCTTCGCAGGTACAATCTTAAGCTCAATCCTGCAAAGTGTGCTTTCGGGGTGCCATCTGGGAAGTTGTTGGGGTTTATAGTCAGCCGGCGGGGTATTGAATTAGACCCGTCGAAGATCAAAGCTATTCAGGGATTGCCACCTCCAAGAAACAAAACCGAGGTGATGTGTTTGTTGGGAAGATTGAACTATATCAGCAGGTTCATTGCTCAGCTCACGACAACTTGTGAGCCGATTTTTAAATTGTTGAAGAAAGACGTTGCGGTTAAATGGACTGATGAATGTCAGGAGGCTTTTGATAAGATAAAGGGGTATTTGTCGAACTCACCCGTGTTGGTCCCGCCAGAACCAAGGAGGCCTTTGATTCTATATCTGACAGTTTTGGATAATTCATTCGGCAGTGTACTGGGGCAGCACAATGTTACGGGTAGAAAGGAGCAGGCTATCTACTATCTCAGCAAGAAGTTCACATCTTACGAGGTTAAGTATACTCATCTGGAAAGGACATGTTGTGCTCTAACTTGGGTGGCACAAAAGTTGAAACATTATTTGTCATCCTACACTACTTACCTCATATCTCGCTTGGACCCGTTGAAGTATATTTTTCAGAAGCCCATGCCCACAGGGAGGCTTGCAAAGTGGCAGATCCTGCTTACAGAGTTCGACATTATCTATGTGACACGGACTGCGATGAAAGCACATGCACTAGCCGATCATTTGGCTGAGAATCCCGTCGATGAAGATTATGAACCTTTGAAAACTTATTTCACTGATGAAGAGGTGATGTACATTGATGAATTGGAACAAGTCGAGAAGCCGGGATGGAAACTTTTCTTTGATGGGGCTGCAAATATGAAAGGTGTGGGAATAGGAGCGGTACTTATTTCTGAAACCGGTCAGCATTACCCTGTTACATCTCGGCTTCGTTTCTACTGTACGAACAACATGGCAGAATATGAGGCATGTATATTGGGATTGAGATTAGCTGTGTATATGGGTGTACGGGAAGTCTTGGTCATGGGTGACTCGGACCTACTAGTACACCAGATTCAAGGAGAATGGGAAACACGGGATTTGAAGCTTATACCATATCGGCAGTGTCTGCATGAGCTTTGTCAATGGTTTCAGGCCATAGAATTCAGGCACATTCCAAGGATTCATAATGAGGTTGCCGACGCTTTGGCTACTTTGGTGTCGATGTTGCATCATCCAGATAAGGCTTATGTTGATCCATTGTAGATTCAGGTCCGTGATCAGCATGCTTACTGTAATGTGATAGAAGAGGAAATTGATGGTGAGCCGTGGTTCCATGATATCAAAGAGTACATTAGGGCGGGAGTATATCTGATACAGGCCACCGGTGATCAAAAAAGAACAATTCGGCGATTGGAAAGCGGGTTTTTCTTTAGTGGAGGAGTGTCGTACAAAAGAACTCCAGACCTCGGGTTGTTGAGATGCATGGATGCAAGACAGGCCACATCTATCATGACTGAGGTACATTCCGGAGTTTGTGGACCGCATATGAGTGGGTACGTTCTAGCAAAAAAGATTCTCCGAGCAAGTTATTATTGGCTCATGATGGAGTGGGATTGTATCAGTTTTGTGCATAAGTGTCATCAGTGCCAAGTGCATGGAGATTTGATTCATTCTCCACAATCAGAATTACATACGATGTCCGCACCATGGCCTTTTGTTGCATGGGGCATGGATGTTATTGGGCCAATTGATCTAGCAGCGTCAAATGGGCACAGGTTTATTCTGGTAGCTATAGACTATTTTACCAAATGGGTGGAAGCTAAGACGTTCAAGTCTGTGACTAAGAAAGCTATAGTCGACTTCGTGCACTCAAATATCATCTGTCGATTTGGGATTCCGAAGGTAATCATCACGGATAATGGAGCTAATCTTAATAGTCATTTGATGAAGGAGACATGTGAGCAGTTTAAGATTACCCATAGGCATTCTACTCCATACCGTCCCAAGGCAAATGGTGTGGTTGAAGCAGCCAATAAGAATATAAAGAAAATACTCCGGAAGATGGTTGAAGGGTCTAGACAGTGGCATGAGAAATTACCTTTTGCATTGTTAGGGTACCGCACCACCGTTCGTACCTCGGTGGGGGCGACTCCTTATTCATTGGTGTATGGCACCGAGGCAGTAATACCTGCAGAGGTGGAAATCCCATCTCTGCGAATCGTTACGGAGGCCGAGATCGATGATGATGAATGGGTGAAAAGCCGTCTTGAGCAGTTGAATTTGATTGACGAGAAGAGATTGACATCAGTGTGTCATGGTCAACTGTACCAACGAAGAATGGCGAGAGCATACAACAAGAAAGTGCGTCCAAGGAAATTCGAAGTCGGACAGTTAGTACTGAGGCGGATTTTGCCTCATTGGGCTGAAGCAAAAGGAAAATTTGCCCCAAACTGGCAGGGACCATTTGTAGTAACCAGAGTGTTGTCTAACGGAGCATTGTATTTGACAGATGTGGAAGGAAAATGTATAGAAATGGCCATCAATTCCGATGCGGTCAAGAGATATTATGTATGATTTCTTTAGTTCTGAATGTATCTGTTTGTATTTGGCATATCTTAAAGATTGAAATGATAAAGGCGTTTTGTCCTGCTATCCAAACACTTTTATCCCTTGTCATCCTCTTTGAGCCTTACTTCTTTTTCATACCCCTCTTTCGGAATCAATGGCACTATCAGGGAACACATGTGCCGAACATAAAAGAAAGAAGAGAAAAACAAAGGGAAAAGAAAAAGAAAGAAAAAAAAAGAAAAAAAAAGAAGAAAAGAAGAGAAAGGAAAAATGAAAGCGAAGGAAAAGAGAAAGAGAAGAAAAGAAAAAGAAAGAAAAGGAAAGAAAGAAAAACACAACAACAAAGTTAATTATGATACAGTGAACTACGCTTGACTTGATCACGAAAGGGTACATAGGCAGCCTTACTCCGAGGTTCAGTCATACCAAAATAAAATCAAAAAATCCCCAAGCAAGAAACTAGGGCAGAGGTTGTGATTGTTGTGAAAAATTGGATTCCGAAAGTTGTAATTCGAACCCATTTGAATTGTTTTGAGCCTTTTTATACCTTTCTTTCTAACCCAACCCAAAAGCCTACATTACGGTCCAAAGAAAGACCTTCTGATCAATTTTTAGGAAACGCCAAGTCGAGCAGGTAACGGTAATTCGTGGCAGTGGCAACACTCTGGTTCAAGCAAAAAGAACAAAAGATAAAAATGAGAGAGTCCTATGGGTGAAAACCCTCACGGGCACCGTAAGGCGACGGGAGCTGAGAAAAAATAAATGAGAGAGTCTTATTGGTGAAAACCCTCGCGGGCACCTTGAGGCGAAAGTGAGTTGAAAGATGGTTAAATGGCAAAAGGTCTGTGGGTGGAAAACTGTTTCGAGGTACCGCAGGAAAACGAGGTTAAGGTTTGGGTAATTCAAACAATTGATGGAAGTTCTGGGCAACAAAGTATGGCAATTGAAAGCTGGTTAGTTGGACAGATTTGGCCGATTAATCCAAAATGCATGTCATGATCATTGGTACTAGCTGTCTTGCTCAGATAAGTTTCTTTTCCTTCTATTTTCAAACAGTCATCGGGTTTTGGATTCTTCTTATCCTTAACTCAAAAAGTCATCGCATTTCATTTTCTTTTGAAGGTTTTATGTAGCTGAGATGTTTCAGTGCCAGTTTTGTTCAAAGCAAGCAGAAGGGACTTCAAAGCTCACTACCAACTTCCGGAATTGTAAAGCACAACGTGGTCAGAGCATGTAAAAAACAACCTGATGTCAAGTGGAATACAGGGAATTAACGGAAGTTTCATCGGTGAAATGATTAGGGAATGTCGTGGGAAAAGCAAAGGTTCAAACAAAAGGGTCAGAAAAGTGAAATAACATCATGGGTGTAAAACATTTAGGTCGCCAGAGGTTGGGAAATTTAAAAGTTGGTCAGAAAGTCAAGCGGTTCAGGGTCAGTGCGTGGAAATCAGTCAACACAAAGCAAGGTAGTGGAAGGATTTTTCAGCAAGAATGCCATCAACTAACCACCGTTATAAACTGACAAAATTTTCTTTGATTGAAATAGGGGCAGAAAAGTTAGCTGTTGCGGAGGAATTCTCCAGGAGGGAAAAACAGACAGTAATCAGGTTTGACCGCAAAGTGCGGTTTGATTAAATACAAGATAATCATGAATAGCATAGGGGAATATAATTTGGTTGCAAAGTTCGCATGTTTAGGGTAAATGCAAGTTGTCAGGACCTTCCTGGATAATAGGACGTAATTCAAATACCCGGGTAAGATAACATGGCATAGCGAGAAGTAACACCTTAGGTTCATAATTGTTTGGAGTTGTCAGGATCTTCCTGGATAAAAGGATGTAGTTTAAACCCTTGTAGATAACATGATGTAGTGAGGGTAATACCTTAGGTTTGTAATTATGTGGAGTTGTCAGGACCTCCCGGGATAATAGGATTTAGCTTTCAATTCTTAGTAACATGTGATAATATGATTCAGTTCAACACTCACCCATACACCTAGCTTCAAAACTGGGGCAGAAATTTTTTGTCGGTTGATTATTTTGTTGAAGTCAGGAGTCCGCCTGGAGAATAGAGACATACTTTTCAAGTTTGATGTCAGGAGTCCTCCTGAAGAACGGAGACATACAGTTTAAATTTTAAAAGTCAGGAGTCCGCCTGGAGAATAGAGACATTCAATTTCAAATTCAGAAATCAGGAATCCGCCTGGAGAACAGAGACATACTTTTCAAGTTTGATGTCAGGAGTCCGCCTGAAGAACGGAGACATACAGTTTAAATTTTAGAAGTCAGGAGTCCGCCTGGAGAACAGAGACATACAATTTAATATTAGCAATCAGGAGCCCGCCTGAAGAACAGAGGTCACACAATTCAGATTTTAGTTTTCAATCAATTTCTTGGTGTGTTCGAAGTCAGGAGCCCGCCTGGAGAATGGAGGTGTTAAATATTTTAAGCAGTCGAAGTCAGGAGCCCGCCTGAAGAATGGAGGTGTTAAATTTTGAAGTAGTCAAAGTCAGAAGCCCGCCTGGATAATAGAGGAGTAGTTTCAATTTTTAAGTTCAGCAGTCAGGAGCCCGCCTGGATAACAGAGGAATACATTCGAGCTCGAGTTTATTCAAGTTCAGAAGTTTGGAGAGAGGGAATAACATCTCAATTAACCAGGGGAATAGCAACAGGGAATTTTATCGAGAAAGCACAAGACAACAAGGCAGCAAGGAAGTACAAGAGCAAGTTTGAAGAATTTAGATAGGATTTTTGTAATTCATAGTTCATAGCTTAGTCTAACTCCTTTTATTTTCGCACGGTGTAATAAGGGAAGTAGCAAGCAGCAGCAACAGCAATCGCAGTGAAATCACAGCTCCCGGTAGTTCTATCTACCGGACACTCCTGAACTACACTGACCTGATTCCTGATTAGCCCAGGATATATAGGCAACCTTTGAAGCAGGGTGCGGTCAAACTTTTCAAAAATGCTTCACACGGAATTTTCAAACGGGCAAAAATCGATCGTATTTGTTCACTTATCTTTGCCCGAAAACATTTCATGTTTTCGAGCAAAGAGGGGCAGCTGTGAGCACGTGATTTTTGCCCTAAATATGAGTAATTCCCAAAATTCAAACAAAATGATTTTCCTTTATCTTTACAATTCTTGTGATTTTTTTGGTGTCATTTCGTGTTAATTGTTTGCATTTTATTGGTGCATGTTGATTCATATAAAACACAAAAATATGCATTCGCATTTATGATATAATTTCATATTTTTAGGGCCGATTAGGGGGTTAGTTTGTTTAGAACCAAATGTGAAAATTACAAAATAGCTCACTTTCGCATTTTAATTATGTTAATCGTAAATTTGGCGTAAAATAGGTTTTTAATAATTTTAGAATTTAATTAGTCTAGTTTTGAAATATATTAGGACTTTATTTAATTGTTGCAGTTATACAAAATAATATATATATATATAATAACAATAAAAACACAAAATACAAAGAGGGAATAAACAAGAACAAATCGGGTTTATTTAAACCCAAACTTCAGCCCAAATCAGCTTCCGACTCAGGCCCAAAACCCTCTTCCCATCCGGTCCAATTCGATAAATTTAAAACGACGTCGTTTGGCGTCAATTAATCCAAGCCGTCGAGGTCCCATGATCTAACGGCTAGGAAGACCCACTCCCACACTATATAACTGTCCAAACCTTACCCCTCCACCCCGGTCCTTCACCTTCCTCACCCTACCTCTTTGTGCAAACCCTAATCCTCGTCGGCGGCGAGTGCAACTTACACCGTTCAAACCCAAATTAACACCATAGATCCCCCATGAATCCCTCTTTCCATTACCGCTATTGGTTTCTCTCGAATATTGCCGGAGTTCCTCGAATCTCCGTTTGAAGTTTTTCGGCCAAGTCGCAAGTTCATCCAAACCAGTCCAAAATCATACCACACCATCCCTAGACTTCCCTCAACCCAAATCCATGACCATCTTCCTTCGAATCCCGGTGGAGCGGCTCGAATCTCAGATCTAAGAATTTCTGGCCAAAACCCTAACCCAAAATCTTTGTGATTTTAGACCGTAATATCCTTAACCATGCGTTCTCTTGTAGGAAAACACATGGTTAGGGATGTTACGTGTCAAAAATCCTAAAAGATTCGGACGTCGATGGCTGACCGGCGTTTCTCTTGGCATCAGTGAGCTCTCGTTTTCCTCTCTTCTGTTTGCTTCTATTCTAATACTGGCTAGTGTCCAAAGTTTTTGTCAACTCCGTCTGGATTCTATGTTTTGATTTATGGCTTGATTCTAATTTATTTTGTTCTTGGCATATTAGTTTACTCTGTTTCGATTCAAGAAGTTAGTTTAGGTTTTGATTAGTTTAAGTATAATCAGAATAATTGTTCTTCACTTTAGTTTGCTAATGGTAAGTCAGTGCTAATGTGTTTTGTTGATAATTGGTCATTGGTTAAGCGGGTTTTGATCGGGATTGATTTCAGTTAGTATTAGTTGATCATTCAATTTTAGTGTTAATTGGTGTAGTGTTTAAAATATGTGTATTGGATATAGCTGAGTAAGTCATTTGTTAATTAACTTTAGTTAAGTTTAGCTAGGGTGAGGGGATTGGAATCAGTTAACCTTAGTCTGTAGTTTTCAGACTATTGGAAGGGCATTTTAGGCATAGAAAGGGGCAGTTTCTTTAGGAATAGTAATTTTAAAGTAGGGGTAAGGGTAGTATAGGTATTTTGGGGGGTAGAAGAGCATCCTAGGGCCTTCTAGAAGGGTACTTTATTGTAGATATTAGCATAATAGAGGTATTTACTTGTTGAGCAAGTCAAAATAAAGGGACCAAACTGAAATAAGGGAGGGGCTAAAAGAGAAACCTAAAATCTGATTCACCTTCTTGGGTCACCTATAAAAAGGGCATCAAGTGCCTTGAGGAAGGGGCTTCTTTTCTCATCCATTTTTGGACTCAAAAACAGTTCCCTGCCACTAGCCTATTTCCAGTAATTCTTAAGTTCCAAGTCTGTTAGCTACCACTACTGATTTGAATGGTTTTATCCAGCTGGATTGGATTTCGAATGTTGACTGAAAATTGGTAGACATCTGCTGGTTAATTGTTAGAGATTTTGGTCTGGTTTTGAGATTGATTTGAGTATTGCTCTTTCATTTTTGTTTGATTTCAAACTACTCTGGGTTGAAACTTAAATCTCTGGGGTTGTGCATTGCATATTTGTTGGTTTGGTATTGTCACTGCCGCTGCTGACCTTCATTTCCTCTGTTGAAACTCCATTCTTAGGTACACACTCGATCATTGTATTGGCCCAGCTTGGAAATTGAGATATTGAAATAGAATTGGCCTTCCATTTGCCATCAGAAGTTTATATGTTCGATTATTTTAGCAAAAGTAGTCAATCATTGTTTAATATCATTTGTTTTTGCTTTGGGTGTGTTCCTTATGCCTAGTTGGACTGTATAAATGTTCTGTTAATTATAAATGAACTAGTGGTTGGACTGTATGAATGCTCGAGTCATTGGTATTAGTTTAAACTTTCTCAATATACTCAAACTTGTGACTGTCACTTTTTTGTTATTCGTAGTGTCATAGAAAAATTAATTCAATTGTTTTTTTACATAACAAATTCAGTGCTTTCAATTACTTAATGAATTTAGTAGGATAATTTAGTACCAAATTGGAGGTTGAGTGGTCAGTGCTCTACTGCAATCATGTTGAGCAACCTGAAGGAAATGTCTTTGATAATCTGTCTGTGTTAAATTCAAATGAGACGCTCTGCAGGCGTTGTTTAGGATTCGATGCTATTCTGGGCATCACAATGGCATGGGCTATCTACGCCGGCTGGGGAATCGAACTTAAGTCCTTGATTAAAAGCAGGCTCGTGGTTCTACTTAAGTGGACATTTTCCGTTTGGGCCACCCTTTGGCCCATGGGGTTTATCAATTTGAGCCCGTTCAAAAATTGCAATTCAAGGTTCGAATGATAAAATCTGGGTTTTGAGTTAGGTAGTTGGTTCAAGCTAAAAGGTATGTCCTTTTGTTTGGACCCGGACTTGAACTCGAGACCCAGACTTTGATGTTAACCAATTAGGATCTTTCCTTTTTCTTTTAGAAACAAAAACAAAAAAAAAATAGAAAATATAGTCGCTCTTAGGTTTACCCTTTGAAATGAAATGAGACGAGCCTCGCTCAAGAAAACACAAAATGCGGGGCCCTCAATAATTGGTTATTGAAATACTTAGAAATTCGAGACGGGCCGTTTAGGGCCTTCCCAAAAGATAATGACGCGTTAGACCCTTTAGGAGCGTTTCTAATAAAATTACTTTCTTAAACTCGGTTGCGTATTGATGCGACCCAAGTCCAAATCTCAACGCAGTTGGAATGTGTCAATAGCCACGGGTGCATTGATGTGACGTGGTTCGAGACACATTTTCACGACGTTGCAACTCTCGTTAAAAATAAATGATAAATGCGGTTAAAAGTAAAATTGGCACATAGGCTCTTCATGTGATAAAATCCGATAAAAGGTTACATACAACAATTAAGCGACCGTGCTAGAACTACGGAGCCCGGGAATGCCTAACACCTTCTCCCAGGTTAACAGAATTCCTTACTCGGATTCTTGGTTCGCGGACTGTTAACAGAGTCATATTTTTCCTCGGTTCGGGATTCAACCGGTGACTTGGGACACCATTAATATCCCAAGTGGCGACTCTGAATCATTAATAATTAAATCCCGTTCCGATTGTCTTTTAATTGAAAAAACTCTTTTGCGCTCTTGCGAGGGTGTAGGTAAAAAAAGAGGTGTGACAGATATTCAGAGTTGAAACTTGAAGGTTAAAATGATGCAAGTTTCTCTTCAGATAAAGATGATAGCAAATCCATTTCTGGTTATGTATTTACCTTAAATGGTGGTGCAGTGAGTTGGAAAAGTTTCAAACAAGCTACAATAGTTGATTCAGTGACTGAAGCAGAATATATAGCAGCTAGTGAAGCTGCTAAGAAAGCTGTATGGATGAAAAAGTTCTTAACTGAACTTGGTGTGGTTCCTTCAATAGAAGGTACAATTTCATTGTTGTGTGACAACACTGGAGCCATTTCTCAAGAAAAAGAACCAAGATTACACCAAAAATCCAAATACATTCTGTGAATGTATAACTTGATAAGAGAGATCACTAAATGTGGAGACGTCTAGATTCAAAAGGTTTATGGAAAGAAAAATGCTCCAGACCCATTCACTAAAGCTCTTGGTGCAAAAGAGTTTGACAAGCGCAAGCAGAAATTGAGAATGAAGTACAAGAGCGATTGGCTCTAGTGCAAGTGGGAGATTGTTAGGGATATAATAGATATGCCTTAGATCCAATCTCATATTTGATGATTTGAACATATTTTTGTGAATGTTATTTAATATAAAAATATATGACATTCTTTTATCATATTTATTATTAATTGTTTGATTAATTTGATAAGGTCCTTGATTAAGTTTTGAGACTTGTCATCGTGATAGAGATCATGATAATGAGAGAAAAGTCTCTTATAATTTAATCTAAAATTGTTCTTGATCGTAGGATTATTTATTTTGACATTAGTAATCCAGTTAGATCAATATTTATGTGATCGTCTTTATTGGATAAAGATTAGTTGATCTCATTAACTAAATCACATAGATAAATGATGCATATAGAGATATGATCATTGAACTAACTCATTAGATAATTCCTAATGGTTAGAATTACCATAACTATAAATAGGATATTCTCTTGAAGAATGTGATGTAAAAAATTTCTTGGACCTGAGATCATCATAGTAATTGACAAGTTATTTATTGTGCTTTGATACCAGATGCCTATGGCCCTAGGGCGATAGTTGAAAGGATATTGAGTATGATTAAATGCTTGTAGAATTAGTGATTGATCAAGATGAAATCTATCAACTCTTGATAATGAGTTTAAGCTCCATGTTGTCATGAATTATAAATGACCAAACTAAGACCTTGGCCATGCAATTGAATGAAAGAAGAAAAGAGTTTCTTAGGTCATTCAATGGTCGATTATATTTGACACGAACACATAGTTGGTTGCCTATTAGGATTTGACAGTTGAACCATATCCTAGGGTGATCCAGAGCTATAAGGACAGAAGGAATATATTATTCTTCTACTGTTTCTTTAGAGTAAATTGTATACTTCATGCTATCTGGTAGTTAAGGAGTGTTGCTAGACGTCACCCTTGATTAGTATATTAATGTGATCAATTTACTACCGGTTTAGTATTGAACTTATGGGGTCACACACTAACGAGTGTTCTGATCTTTGCTAAAGGATCAATTAACTTATTATTTGATAATTAAATTAAGGAATTTATTTAGCCAAATATATTTAGTTATTAGTCCAAATGAAATATTGTTATATTCTTTGCTAGCACAGAGGATATAATTAATATTGTGAATAAATTGGAGTTTTCCATTTGGAATAGAAAATTAAATGTGATTGAAATATATATGTGATATATATAAAATAAATTAGTATTGATTTATATAAAGTTTATGTATATAATATTAATTTATTCTTACCAAATTGGAATTGGAATTGCAAAGTCCATAAAGGACGTATAAGTTAAATCCAATGTTGGATTGGATTAACGTGAATCCTTAGGATGTTCGGCAACTTAAACCCATTTGGAATGGGATTATATTTTCAGGAAAATATTAATAAAAAGTTTGTAAATTAGTATCCAAGTTAGAATTAGATTAGCAATGTAAAAGTCCAAACGGACTAGTTACGGCCACACGTCGTCAGAATCTTATTGTGAATAGGATCGATATTTTCTAAGAAAATTCCATAAAGTTTATTTTTGGAATAAATTTTTACCTTAAGTAAATCATTACCTCAACCAATTAGGAAAAGGGTTTGTAGGTGATGCTTTATAAAGGGTGATAAAGGGTGCTATATTTCAGCACAATATTTTGTTCAATTTGTTCGCGGGTTTCATTGATCAAAGAGTTGATAGCAAGGGTCGGTCTCGGTGTGGATACGCATAGAGTCTTCGCACTATCGAAAAATTTGAAACGAGACTTTCTTCACCAGGTACGTCTTAGATTCGATCTATCGACATGTAAATAAATCTTAAATACGAAATGATCTGCCTAGGATTGTTATTGTCTTCCGCTACGTGTTAAGAACACCTATATGCAATCCTTCAGTGATATCAGAGCCATGGTTTCTCGTGTCTAAAATTTATTTACGAAATATTTTAAGATTATATTTGAAGAGTTCAAACCATAATATTTGTGTATTGTGCAATATTCAAATTGTTTGAATGCATATTACATTGATATTATTTTATTGTGAATAAAATATGTATTTGTACAAGTTAAACTATTGAGATAGTTCGTAACTTGAATTTAAAATTTTGTAATAGATACGACGGGAATATATAATAGGTTATATGATTCTATTGTTATTTTTAATTGTTATTAGTTCATAAGATGTTAATTAATAATGTTTTCTGGCATGAATTATTTTATATGATATATAAGATAAATATGTTAGAAGATGTTGAATTTCGTTTTTATGTCACATGCTTGTTCGTTACATAATTTTGAATTATTTATTACATGTGATGTAAATCAATTTAGGACTAAGCATGTAGACAATTTGAACTAAATTCACATGCTATAAAAGATTTGATCTTCATGTTATTAAAAACTGTTTTAGTAACAATTCCCTCTTACTAAAATTTGAGTTCTTAAATAATAAAATATAAGATATTTTGTTATAGAGCTATCCATCAAAGTAAATAATTTTACTTATTTCTTGTTTATAAGGAGCGATCTGACTAACCAGGAGACTTATAGTTCGAAAATATGTTAAAACTATTTATTGCATTAGATGCATGGACTGAAAGAATTATTCAATTTTTTACTAGACGCCTGGACTACCCGGGGAGTATAAAATTTAATAAGTTCTTTGCTATCATGATGGTTGAACTCAACTATGCCAATAGGATTGACGTGACTACTAGGGGACTATTTGACATAGAGCTATTTAAGGAAATTGTATGTGGATATAATTGGTAAGAGTACCTACCTTTAAAATATATGTGAGAAACGACTTGACTTCCAAGGGGCTCATACATATTGTTAAATGATTTCTTTACTCCATTAACAGAAATAAAGATTTCGTAAACTATAATGAAAGTAAATAGTTTAAAATAATTAGTGGAAATATCATTCAGATGAAAGTTCATGTCTTTATGATATATGCAAATATGTTCTTATATCATTGCCTTTTCTTTTTTATATTTTAGATTTCTCAATATGTATGTTATATCACTGCGTGAAATACTTGAGACCAACAAGTTGGTAGGACCAAACTTTGATTACTGGTATAGAAATTTGAGAATTGTTCTCGTGCATGAAAAGCTCATTGATGTGATCGATAAGCCTGCAAAGATAATCCCACCAGAGAAGGATGTCAAGGCACTAAACCACCACTACCAAAGTCGTAAATGTTTTCCACCACTACCAAAGCCGTAAAGGTTTTCCGGGGAACTCTTTACGAGAAAAATAGAAACTGAAGCATAAGTAGCTAAACAAGAAAACCTTCTTTTGATAGAAATGAATAGTCTATTTAGAAATAAGAACTTGTAGCGTACTTATGAAATCAATGATAAGCATGCCATCAGAAGCGCGGCCAGTTGCTTTCTTGAAGAAATTTTCACCATAAGGAAGCTTTGCAAATGGAGAAACAGATCCCCAAATGCTTAATCTGATGAAATTCCCTGTATCTGAAAGTGAGTCACCCAGCTGATATATCTTATCGAATCCACACTTGCTTAATGCTGGAATTTGAAGCATTAGTTGAGCATCACTTTTCTCGAAACATTGTTGAACAACTATGAAACTCATAAGCACTTGAATCAATACTGCCATTCCCCAACTCTTTCACTCAGATATGGTAGCACAACTGAACAAAGTTTGTCCTATAAGCACATGGAATAGTTGGATTCACCTGCCTCTGGAAAGTGGGATCCAGTTTCATTTTCTATGTTTCTAATTTCTATTATATTCCATTGGTTTCAACAGTAACCTAGTTGTCATTATCTAATTGGCTTTGACGGAGGATTTTGAATTTTGGGGCACAAGCACTTAGGGGTCGTTTGGTTTCAAAGATAATTTATGCTTGGATTAGTTATGTTGGGATTGTTAGTAAACTGTATTTGTAAAATAATTCTGGAAATATAAATGAACATAAACAGAAATGAACAACGAAATAATAGAAAACCAATTCGAGCCCACTGAATTCACAGTGTTTCCTTAAGGAATTTAATCCCCTTCTAGTTAAGTGTACTTTCTTTTGTTTCTTCCCGAGGTTGTTTAGATCCTTCACCAATCAACTCACATTCCTTTTTATATGGATATATATTTTCAAAGAACTCAGCATTATCTGATTCTATAACCGTATTGTTATGAATGTCCGGATTTTCTGATTTATGAACCAGAAATCGATATGCTTTACTATTAGTCGCATATCCTATGAAAACACAATCAACGATTTTCGGTCCTATTTTTACCCTTTTGGGTTTAGAAACTTGCACTTTTGCCAAACACCCCCACACTTTAAAATAATTCAAGTTGCGCTTCCTTCCTTTTCATTTTTCATATGGAATGAATTGTGTTTTCCTATGGGGTACTCGATTTAGTATTCGGCTAGCCGTAAGAACAGCTTCCCCCCACAAGTTCTGTGGCAAACTAGAACTTATCAATAATGCGTTCATCATCTCTTTTAATGAACGATTCTTTATTTCTGCAATCCCATTGGACTGGAGCATGTAAAGGGCCGTTGTTTGATGAATAATTCTATATTCTAAACATATTTGTTCAAAAGGAGATTCATATTCACCACCCCTATCACTTCTTATCATTTTGATTTTCTTGTTAAGTTGCGTTTCAACTTTATTTTTGTATTGCTTGAATGCGTCTATTGCTTCATCTTTACTATTAAGTAAGTAAACATAGCAATATCGAGTACTATCGTCAATAAAAGTTATGAAATACTTCTTTCCACCGCGAGATAGTATTGACTTCATATCACAAATATCTGTGTGAATTAAGTCTAAAGGATCTGAATTCCTTTCAACTGACTTATAAGGATGTTTAACATACTTAGATTCCATACATATTTGACATTTTGATTTGTCGCATTCAAACTTAGGCAATACTTTCAAATTAATCATTTTCCGCAAGGTTTTATAATTAACATGACCCAAACATATATGCCATAATTCATTTGACTCAAGTAAGTAAGACGAAACTGAAATTTTATTATTATTTTCAACAACCATTACATTCAGCTTGAAAAGGCCCTCAGTGAGGTAACCTTTTCCTACAAACAACTCGTTCTTACTTATTACAACCTTATCGGATACAAATACACATTTAAAATCATTCTTAACAAAAAGTCCAGTAGAGACTAAATTCTTCCTAATCTCGGGAACATGAAGGACGTTGTTCAAAGTCACCACTTTCCCGGAAGTCATTTTGAGAAATTCTTCCCATATCCTTCAATCTTGGCCTTTGCAGCATTTCCTATAGAAATCGTCTCATCGGGTCTAACAGGAGCATAAGTAGAAAAAACTTCTCTAACAGCACAAACATGGCGAGTGGCTCCAGAGTCAATCCACCACTCTTTCAGATTGCCCACCAAGTTGCACTCGAAAAGCATGACACACAAGTCATCAACATCATCATGCTTTTCAACAATATTTGCTTGACCCTTCTTCTTGTCTTTCTTTGGAGCACGACACTTCGTAGATTTGTGCCCGGCTTTTCCACAACTGTAGCAATTTCCACTGAACCGCTTCTTGCTTGGGTTGTATTTCGGTCCAGAAGCCTTCTTCCTCTTTTTTTTTCTCTTCAACAATATTTGCTCCCATTATTGTTGAGTTTCCACGGCCTATCTTTTCAGCAGATTTGTTGTCCTCTTCGATTCTCAACCGAATAATGAGATCTTCAAGGGACATCTCCTTGCGTTTGTGTTTCAAGTAGTTTTTGAAGTCCTTCCATAAAGGAGACAACTTCTCAATCATCGCTGCTACTTGGAATGCTTCATTGATAACAAGACCTTAAATGAAATTTTTGTTAGTAAAAATACTAAGATTACTACTTTCAACATCAGTATTAATGTGATTTATACCTTTAGCAAGGAGATCGTGAATAATCACTTGTAATTCCTGGACTTGGATAATAACAGACTTGCTATCTACCATTTTGTAGTCCAAAATTTTTGCAGCAACGAACTTCTTTAACCCGACATCTTCGGTTTTGTATTTCTTTTCAAGCGCAGTCCACAGTTCTTTTGACGTTTTCACGCCACTGTAGACGTTATACAAAGCATCCTCCAGCCTTCTTAGAATATAATTCTTGCAAAAAAAATTCTGAATGCTTCCGTACCTCAACCACGAGAAAGCGTTCAGTTTCTGGAGTTTCATCGGACAGCACATGAACATCTTCTTTGATGAACTTCTGGAGACTTAGAGTAGTCAAATAGAAGAATATCTTTTGCTGCCAGCGCTTGAAATTAATCCCGAAATTTTTTTCGGGTTTCTCCGCCGGTGCCAATGCTATCGGTGTTGTTCGGCTTGTTGAGGCATTGACAGTCACCATTGGATCAGCTTGGTTCACATTATTATTAGTCATTTCTGTAAAAGAATGACACAAACGTTAAAATTACATAGATTTTAATCTCCAATAGAGTACAAAATCACAAAGATTTTACTCTCCAGAAACAGTGAGTACAAATACAGAAAATATTTTAAATTCCTTAAGCTTGTTAGTAAACTGCATTTGTAAAATAATTCTGGAAATATAAATGAACATAAACAGAAATGAACAACGAAATAACAGAAAACCAATTCAAGCCCACTGAATTCACAGTGTTTCCTTAAGGAATTTAATCCCCTCGTAGTACCCAAGGTTATGGATTATTTCTTCCCACGATAGAACGAATTACACACTAGTGTAGTGGTACTTCAAACCCCAGTGTTTCAGCGAACACAAAGTTCGGTAGCAAATTACACTTACTGTTGCTTTGTTTGATGCTAAAAGTATGCAGAAGAAGGAGGATAAACTCAAAAAATCGTATGGAAATTCTGAGCAGAATAGTCTTGTATTTATAGTCAAAGTTGGGCTGAAATATGAAGAGGTGCAACTCTTCAAAATGACTATTTATGCAAAACGGCCACAACATAAATACTATTACATAAATGGCTATTTACTCAACAATAAAGAGGGAAAATAAAGAGGGTAGTTAATTTTCTGTTACCAAAATAGAAAATCGGATTGGAGGATTTAATATTAATATTCTGTTACTAAAAAAAATATTTAATAACATTTCTGTTAATATTTTACTATTAACAAATAAATTTGGTCCAAAAAATAAATCCAAATCCGAAGCCGAAGCCGAGCTGAGCGACGACGACGACGGCACGAGGCTTGCCTTCTTCTCAACTCTTTAAGAGCTAGAAGAAGAGCAATTGCTTATATACCCATAAAATACCTCTTCCTCTTCCAATATGAGATAATGTCCCTTTGCCAAGGGGAAAACTTAAAATTTCACTCAAAAATTTCATTTTTCTCCATTTCCCATTCACCCTCTTTTATGTATTAAATACATAAAAACCCAACAGGGATTAGTTATGCTGCAATTAGCTATCCTAGGGTTATTTCGTATTGACTGTTTGGTGTATATTGTATTAATCTTAAAATTGTCAATTTTACTGCTTTATCTTGGGATTACTATTCTACCCTCTGGCAGATATACGTTATCCCAATACTATTTTTAATTCTGTAATAACTTATCCAGGATTAGTAAAAAGGGATACGCTGATAATTTTTCCCCCGATTATTTTTAGTTATCCATCGTACCAACTACCCCTTATAGAAATCGACATGAACAAAATAAAAAATTACTTTTTGGGTCACATTTTATGTATACTGGTCCTTTTTATATTATTATTAGTTTGTTCCGAAAAAAAAGAGTTAATAAGTATATTTTATAGTTAGTACTACATAATTTAATTTTACATGTTTTATTTTATACTTAATGAAATATATATTAAGGTAATATATATATGTCTACTTTTTGTTTAAGATCCCAAGCTTTTTTTTTAAAGTTCTTTTTTCTTAAATATATTGTTCCTTCATACACTACCACTAGAATGGAATGGAGGGAGCAAGTTTTTTTCCTCCGGGAAGTGGCGTTGGTATTTGGTTTGATTAGTTTCAAAAAGCTAGTTATCGGAAAAACTTCGGACATAATTTTGCGAAATTACTGTATCTTTGGTTTAATAATTGTCAATCAAAGTTATTTACGAAAAGAACAAAAACAACAGTGCTCGCATCAATCAAACATTATAATATTGAACATTAAACCAAAATGTTTTTCGGAACCAAAATGTTTTTCACAAAGGTAAATACTTACCCATATGGGGCATTTGCATCTATACCCGCTTTTTGTGTCACGTTTTAACTTGTGCCCGCTTTGCAAAAAAATTGCAAGCGTACCCGCTTTTTCGCATAACTTCAGCATACGGGGCTGAAGTAGCAAAGACAATCACACAAAACTTCAGCATTCTAGTAGCCGGGCCTGAAGTTCAGCTCTAGAACTAAAGTTTTTGTTTTGTAACTGTCGAACTTCAGCTCTAGAGCTGAAGTTTTTGTTTGTAACTGGCGAACTTCAGCTCTAGAGCTGAAGTTTTTGTTTGTAAGCTTCAGCTCTAGAGCTGAAGTTTTTGTTTTGTAACTATCAAACTTCAGCTCTAGAGCTGAAATTTTTATTTTTAACTGGTTTTTTGTTGGTAAGCTTCATCTCTAGAGCTGAAGTTTTTGTTTTGTAACTGTCAATTTTTTTGTAAGCTTCAGCTCTAAAGCTGAAGTTTTTGTTTGTAACTGGCTTTTTGTTTGTAAGCTTCAGCTCTAGAGCTGAAGTTTTTGTTTGTACTAATATTTTACTTGGCTCTCCTCTTCTGGAGTCGGAATTTTTTTAATCACTTGACTGCTTTTCCTGTACTTAGCAAAGACATCTATAATCACCGGTGATTTCATATGGATAACTCTTTGTACTTTTTGTAGCCAAGATGAGAGTAGTTAATCTATCATTTATCCTTAATTATGGTGTTCTTTGTTTAGGCAAAAAGTTGCTACAAATTACTTGACCTACTTGTCATAGTTGTGTTTGTGTACGTATATCTTCCCTTCAAATATGTTACTCTATTCTATTTCATCACAGGTTGTCGTTTTTGAGCTCAATAGATGACTCGTTCCACTTCATAAAAAATCTGAACAAACAGTTAAGTTAAATCCATAACTATGCTTACGTAAAAGAATATTAATTGAGACAAAACGAAGAAGAAATAATCTGCACCAACAACAGCAGAAGAAAGAAGAAGAAAACGAAGGAGGAGAAGGAGGAGGAGAAAGGGACTGAAATTATTTAAAAAGTGGGTACAAGTTTTAAAAAAAATAGGTACAGGTTAAATGGGGGCGATCAAATAAGGTGCTCCGTGCAATTTTTACTACCCATACCGGGTGTTTATACCCATTCTATAAATAAATGGTGTATGTCATTTTATTTAACCACAATTCTTAGTATATAACCATAGTTAACTACCATATATTTTTCACATAATTTTAAATAATAGTACAAAAAATACTTAATAATCTTGTTATTCTTTATTATGTTCCTTATGTTAACGTCAACTTAAACCAGTGGCAAGTTACCCGAAACACAAGAAACCACTTGAGAAAAACTCAAGTTTTTTAGCTACCTGTAGACGTTCATTTGTTCAAAAATTGTTCCATAGGTTATATGGCAAAACAAAGAGATAGTGTAGTAGGATTTATTGATAAGGAAAAAAAAGAGAGGAGGCAGACTACTTTTCTTTTTTGGTACTTTCATGTGTTCAATGAAAACATAAATAAAACTCCACATTTATTGAAGTTATATTTGAAATTAGTGTTGCTTACTCCTAAGGAAAAAGTGATCTATGCTTACTTGCAAAACTTGTCTCCCACAATATATTCTTAGTTGACTTTTTGGCATAATATTGTAGTACTGTACATTAATTTTACAATTGCATCATTGTAAAAGTAAAGTTCAGCTTCTTGTTAAATCAACGATAAAGTGTGAAACCAATATTAGAAGAAAAACTCAGGGAAAAAAAAGATAGAAATGTGACGGCATTCCTAAATTTTATCACGCGGTGCCTTATTAGATAAATTCTGTCTTTAAAATTTTTATTATTTAAAAATAAGACTTCTAATAAACTTTAGTTTGTTGTTTATGGTTAACATAACTACTGTTAACTACACTGGGTGTAAATACCCGGTGCAGGTAAGTTTTGTCTCAACTGTACTTGGCAATATAAAATGTGTGTATATATATATATATAAAATATATAAATTTATCAACCATTATTTTTATGGAGTGGTTCAAGATATATATATATATATATATAAATCTACAAAAACTAATCCTGAGAATGTACGGCTCTCTGTTAAAATAAAACAGATTTACTACTTTCTATGTACAAGTTGATCATGAAAACACATGATCATGTCTCAGCAGAAAAGATTATTTCCAATTCAACTCATTCGCTAGCTATTCTGTAATTCTCCCATAGCTTGCAAATATTCAACGAGCAAAGCATATATGGATATGCGAAACTTGGACGGTCAAAAACTTTCAACCTTTGACACAAGAAGCAGTTGCTCAAATGAAACGGTTCCCCCTCCTTTCCCAATTGTCAACGCTCTTATATTAGTATTGTGTCAATTCCTTGAATATAAAGAATACCCCGTTCCTGTTGTGTATATACTGAGCTATAGGCAGTTCCTTTACGAGAATTTCTCTTCTTTCATCAACCTCATCGCCCAGCTATTGAGCTTGGAGTTCACGATTTTCCAGCTCAATAAAGTTCACTAATTAATTAACCTAAAAACTTGAGCACTTGTTGGGTTCTAACAGCCATTTTCTTAGAACTCTCTCCATTTGTGTTCAACCATCGTTGGTCAGTTCACCCTTTTACCCTTCTTGGTGTAATTGAAAAATGAGCAGCTTTTTTATTTGCTTGTTTGGATGCTATTTCGATAGGCACTGCACCATCTCATTTTGAATTCTTTTCTGGAAAATTGTTCTGCTTTGATTGAGAAATAGTTGTTTTTTGTTTGTCATTGAGGATGGGGAAGCCTTATTTTCATTTTCGAAAACGTACATTAGGAAGGATTATTGGTTGGCTCCAACTTGTGCTTGGGGGGCTTCTTATATTTGTAAGCCTTTCCAGTTTATTTAGCTTCTCTTCTGTTGGATTTTTCATGCATGATGAGGAAATATGCCACCATCTTTATGGCGTTAAAGCAGTACATGATGGTTTCGACATAAAATGGCTGAGAGCTCGAGTTGATGAAGTGCTTAAAAAGTTTGAAAATATGCAAAACAAGCTAGAACTGACTGTAACAAAGATGGAAAAGAATAAAATTGAGCTATCTAGAAGCAAAATTTCAATATTGGAGTACAAGGGGTTTCTGGAGGAAGAGGTGATTAGGCCTCTATCTTCGGCGCAAATTGCCCTTAGGCAAATTAGGCTGCCAAGAGTTGAAGGAATTGGAACTGTGACAATCAAAGAAGATCCCTTGATTAATTCCTTTGTGATTGAAGAGATAAGGAAGTATATAACCCCTAAGAGGAAGAGAAATGGTAAGGTTAACATCTACGGGACACTGAAGATTTATAACACGATAGGGCATGCGTGTGTTTTGATGAAGAAAGAGTTAGAGGAATATATGGATTATGATATTGGATCATATTGTAAAGATGATTGGAACTTGGCTCAGAAGCTAATAATTTATGGTTGTGATCCTTTGCCGAGGAGAAGATGCATTACAATTACCAAGTCCCTTTGGACAATTCCAGATGGAAGAAACGTTCGATGGAGCAATTACCAGTGCAGGAACTTTGAGTGCTTATCAAGTAAGAATTCAAGACGACGCTATACTAAGTGCATAGGCGGATGTTTTGAAATGGATAAGGAAAAGCTAAAATGGGTAACAAACTCCTCCGTTCCAGTGGATTTCTTGATCAAAGATGTTTTGGCGATCAAACCTGGGGAGATCAGAATTGGTTTAGATTATGGTGTTGGTGCAGGGACTTTTGCTGCAAGAATGAGAGAGCAGAATGTAACAATCATCTCGACTGCTCTGAATCTTGGGGCTCCTTTTAGTGAGATGATGACACTTAGGGGTCTGATTCCACTGTATGTGACATTGAACCAACGACTCCCATTTTTTGACCACACCATGGATTTGATCCATACGACTGGACTTATGGATGGTTGGATTGATCTGCAACTATTAGATTTCATCCTTTTTGACTGGGATCGCGTTTTAAGACAAGGAGGCTTGTTATGGATTGATCGATTCTTCTGTAACAGGAGGGATCTCGACGACTTCATGTACATGTTCCTGCAATTCAGGTACAAAAAACACATGTGGGCTATTTCTTCCAAGTCTAAGGATGAAGTTTATCTTTCTGCACTGTTGGAGAAATCTCCAAGATCTTGATGACCATAGTAAGCTTTTACAGCCATCTTCTATATCTTGTTACACTAACACTGTTGTCGAAATCACATCTTGTGTCTATTTGTAAGAAAGTTATGCTTCATTTATGTTCAAAATACTTGGTCTTCATGCTGGAAAAATGTAATTCACTTATGTTCACCTCCAAGTAAAGAATGAAATGCAAAGATATCAGGGCTTCACTTTCTAACTTACAAACTGTGATTCCTTTTTATAATTACCCTCCTAAACATTAGGAGCAGATGATGCAAAATAACAAATGATAAGCTTTGTTATTTTACTTGTTTACCCATAAAACGGTACAGTTGAATTTATAGCGTGGTTTATAGACAAGCGAATTGATTTGCCTAAAAATAATAAATAAATGAGAACAAAAGTAAGATTGTCAAACGAAATTAGAGAAGACAACAAGCCCGACTAAGAACTTAACCTTTCTGATAACAAAAGTGAAAGCAATATTCAAGCGCTAAAATTGAGCGTAATATGACAGTGGATTATAGCCTTTTATGTGTAGAGTATTTCGTGTCTACAATGGATGTTAATCCTCCTATTTATGGTTTGATTCATGGAGACCAGATCCTCAAATCAAACTCCTCTTGAATGAGAATAAAATCGTCATTGATGGGTGCATAACGATTGGCTATAAATGCATATATTCTCTATAACAGCTGCCCATTGAATATTATCCGATGACAACTTTGAATCTTTGTTATCGGCTGATCTGTCTTCGGGATCCGTTTAGCACTGGTTGCGTGCTTGCATCTGGTGTCAGCTGTTTGGTGACTCACATCCCACCTGTCTTTAGTTCCACGTGTTACTCCGTCATTCGCTTAATTGTCATTAACCAATTTACCCCATACAGATAGTCCCTACTTCTCGATGACGCAACTTAGCATTACCGTGAAGTGGATAAGAATTTATTTCTTGGTAGGAAAGTTCATGAACGGTCTCTAACATTTGAAAGGACGAATGTCTTCTTGCAATTAATGACCCGAACACGTGTTGCCCTGTGATTTAGCAAATATTTTTGCCAGTTTTCGAGGAGATCATGACCATGATTTTTATCGTCTATAACTTCTCCACTAGTCATCATTTCATTCTTTACTTTCACAACTCCTTCTTCTTCTTCTTCTTCTTCTTCGAATCTCCTTAGAGCTCTTTTGCAATATTCAACTTTCTCAGTAAAAAAGCTTTTCTTCATAAACATGTCTTCAAACACTGCCGTCCCCGAAAACTTTGGCCTTCTCTTCGGTAGGGGCCCAAAGAAGAACATAACCAAAGAGGTTGACGTCGATTCTGAACCTCCAATCGCAAACACCATCATACCACTTCACCTTAGCACAACATCTGATCTTCAAGAGCACACAACACCTCCAAATTCTAAAAGTGACAGGTTCTAGCATGTTACCATTCTTCCATTCGTCCTTCTTCCTATTGTAAAGGAAGAATGTAATATTGGGATAACGTCGAAATCCTCACCCCCGATGTGATAGAGTGAGTTACCTACTCCAAGCCGGGGTTCATGTATGTCTATACATACTCCTTCACTTTGGGTCCTTTCACCTTGGGAGCGGGCGAAGGAATTGACCCAATAATCTTAAAATTGTGTCACCGGTACCAAGTCTGCTTGGCACAAGTAGGTTCATCCATATGGTGTACAGTGGCATGCCTCCGCTATTTATGCTATAAGATCAGGGAAATCTTAACTTCCGCGCATATGATGCACCTCTATTCCCCAAAGATTTTCTGTGGGAGTGTGCTAAACCTTAGCAAGAACGTTCATCATGCCCTCCTTACCAGCGTTGATGATGACAACGATCATGGATGGATGAAACGGTTCGTTGTCTTGATACCAGAGACATCATCTCGACCACAGAGTTAGCTTTCCCTAAGTCATGGAATCTTTTCCGTAAGTCTTCGGGTACCTGTTTCCCGCCCATGTAAAAAGAAAACTTCTTTCTTTGCTGACTTTTTATTTCCTTCATTCTAGCTACTTATGGGGAACTACCATGAGTTCAAGTCCTGGACCGATGGGTATAGAAAATTCTGGATATCACTACACCAGAATCCCAATGGTGTAAAGAGATGGCTCCCAAATATGGGTGGAAAGACAAGAATCACGGTAAGTAAAAAATCTTCTATGTTTCAATCTTAACAACTTAGGAACAATCTCCTAACTGCCCTTTCCCTCCACACAGGACTTCCAAAGAGTTCTGTCGTGTGTCCCGACGTCGAGTCTCTCAAAAACTCGAAGGAGGCCGAACGGGTATTGTAGAATGATCTTAACCGGAGTAGGGCTCATGGATCTACTCGTGCCTCCGATGAGGGTGCCTCATCCCGGAGTCCCCAGTCCAAAAATAAGAAACCAAAGAGGAAGTGTACCTTCTTGATTGGGACTCATGAGAAGAGAGTGAGAGGAACATCAATCAAACCGGCCACAGTGGTCCTTGATGATGAAGAAGGGGCTAATAATGAAGATTCGCCTCTTCAAAGAAGAAAAAGGTCTTCATCAGCACAACTTGGTGCTCAGCCGGGAGAGCTTCAAAATCCACCACCAGAAGAAGTTCAGGCACTCTGGGGAAATGGGTTTGGTTGAAAATGCCAATTCCCGCTTTCCAATCCTTGTCGATGTCATCGGTCAAAGGAGTTAGCCCCTGACCTTCCTCTACCACCAACTACTGAGCCAGTAACAACTGCCACTCCTTCTACACCAACCATTTCTTCTCCATCCGCACCAGTTGCTCCTTCTCCATCGGCACCCATTGCTTCTCCTCCATCGGCACCAACCGAATAAGTAGGGAATGTCTCTTCCTATGGTCTCCCAGCCTCGGGAACTTGAGTAATACTTATTCGGCACCCTCTCAAGACCCTCGTGGAAAGCGAAGTGCCATTCTTTCAGTTTTGAAGGAGTGCCATATACTTTCCAAGCTGGTGGAGCTTGCCAATTACCTGAAGCCACTGGCCTCAGCAAAGGATTGGAGAAAAATGGACTCTCTTTCTGCGGAGTGCCTTATAAACAATAGCATGCACTATTTGGCACACTCAACGATCTAAATTTATTCTATCTCCTTTTAATTTATACTTCACATTAGTAACCTTTTTATTGACCTATTTGCAGGACGACTTTCTTGCTTCCGAGGGCCTACAAAAGTTGATTTTAGACAAGCAAGAGCTTATTTTGGAACGAGATTGGCTCTTGGCTAAACGGAATCAACTTGTCGAGCACATGCTGCATCAGTTCGAGTAAGACAGAATGGCCCACAACCAGGAAACTACCCAGCTACATGAAAACCTTAAGGAAACAAAGGCTAAGTGAGTTGAACTTCATGACACTGTGACTATTGCTGCTAAGCATGAGTCTGCTTTGATAGAGCAAGTTAATAATATGGAAGCTAACTTACGCTCCAAAACCCAGGAGTCCAATGCTACCGAGGAGAGGAGAGCAGAAATAGAAGAATGACTCAAAAGAGTCATGGAGTAGAATCGACTTCACTCAACCACCAATGTTGAGCTTGATTCCAAAATCGGCACATTGAAAGCTGAAAATGAAAAGCTCCAATACAAGATTGATAAGCTTAGAGAAAAACTCCAGGACGAAGAGGATTCCCTCGTCTTCGATAAAACCTACGTCATTTATCATACGAAGAGCAAGACTCTGGAGGAGGCCAAAGAAGGCATTGCCAATATTGATGACTGTATTGCCAAGGACAAGGAACTGGAGACAACCGCTTGTGAGAACCTTCTTGTCCGGCCCACTGCATCTGATTCTTCAAATACTAACTCTGAGTATTCGGGAACCGAAGGGCAAAGTGAAGAAGATGAAAGCCTCGAACTGGCAGCGGAACAACCTTTTCCCGCTAGAGAAAATGAAGACTCTTTATATATATATATCCTTTATCTTTTGTAATTACACCAAAATGTTTTACTAAGTTTGGCACTTTAATTAATAAAAGAAACTTTTAGCTTAACTATTGTGTAAAAAATATTCTTTTTTCGTTTAATTGACAAAGTTTCGGAAATATTTTCGTATCAGATAGCTTTTGATTCCTGGCATAAAGACTTTCAAAATCTACCCTTTACTATGAGGGTTTCAAAAATGAGGGCCCTTATGTTTACGGTGCTCTTGAAGGACATCTCATGTTCATTCCAGCACAAAAATTCGAAGTTTTTGTTAACTTTCAAACAATAAATAAATTAACTTATCACTCGGACAACAGATAAAATAAAAATAAAAGTACTTTGATTTATTCCCTCTATTCTTAAAAGCACATTTACATAAACATTCATTTGCTTAAGTAAATAAAGCTGCCAATACATTTGACTAATTTGTACAACTTATTTCTACGGGACTAATCATGCAGTCCCCAGTCCTGATAAGATATTGATCCTGGTTCTAATAGTCCCCGGTCTTCGTGAAACTTTTAATTCCTTATCATGTATTACCCCCCCCCCCAGTGTTTGGATGCTAAGTATAAGAATTCAAACAGTGGAAGTTTTGCATTTGTTGATGACACTTCTCTTTTAGTAAGCTTGCATTGTTGTCTTATCAATGGAAACAAATTGTGGATGGGTAAATAATATGTTTCCAAAGGCCAATGGAGACAATGAGAGTCTTGGGAGATGAGTTAAGCTACCGAGCTAATGATTATTTAATCATCCACAGGTTGGTTGCCATACGGGTTGTGCAAAAGAGAAAGAAGCAGAGCTTTTGGTTGTCGATTCACCAGCTTGCCGATGATCCTTCCTTCATAGTATGCTTTACATTGTTGTCGAACTAAAAACCTTGCCAAATAAACTAAATCAGGACAAAAACTAGTCGAAAGGAAAAAGAGTGCAACACATACTTTCAGTACCAATAAGGATCTTCATCAGTAATACCTTTTTAGGTGAGTTACATTCCATTTGCTAGGCAATTTAACTCCATCTTGATTTTCCAATTCGTACGAGCCTTTGCCGATTATAGCTGAAACTCGGTAAGGTCCTTCCAATGTTAATCCCAGCCTCCTGGCATTAACATCCTGAGAGCTTTGAGCAACTTTCCTCAGAACCAAATCCCCAACTGTGAAATATCGGAGATTTGTCCTATGATTGTAATACCTTTCTATCATTTGCTTTTGTGCTATCATCCTCACATATGCCATATCTCGATGCTCTTCAAGCAAATATAGCTTGACCAGTAATGCTTCATTCTTTGCTTCTTCGTTTTATCATTCTCCCACTTCTACCGATATCAAAGCCTCTGAACCGTACATAAGAAAAAAGGGTGTTTCTGCTTGATTTTGTTGTGGTTCAATATGCCCATAAAACACCCCGTAGATCATCTGGCCACTTGCCCTTAGCATCTTCTAACTTCTTTTTAAGGTTTTGAATGATTACCTTGTTGGTTGACTCTACCTGTCGAGGGAAACAGGTGGTACGGTGAAGACGTAATTCCCTTGATCTTTAACCCTTCCAAAAACTTTGTGACTTTAGAACCTATGAACTATGGCTCGTTGTCATAAGAAATCTCCTTTGATATTCAAATCAGCAAACTATGTGGTCCCATATAAAATCAATCACTTCACGTTCTCCAATCTTTTGGTAAGCACCTGCTTCATCCCATTTAGTAAAATAATAAGTTAAAACCAAAAGAAATCTTACCTTCCCTGGCCTTTGTGGTAAGGGACCGACTATGTCTATTCCCTATTTTCATAAATGGCCACGGTGACACCACCAAATGCAGAAGGTCCACCAGCCGATGCACTAACTGTGCATGTCATGCCTTTGGGTCTTGTTTTATTCGGGGCCAGTAGTAGCCAGTCCTGACTAACTTAAGAAGCATTGTGTCACAACCCTAACCCCGAACCCGGTCGAGATGACGCCTCTCATGAAGACAAGGCCAGCCAGACCAAAATAGACCACCTCTTTTAAACAGTTAAATACCATAAATAGTTCTAAAACATGATATAATAACCATAATTTGCGGGAATAACGATAGCAACAGTAGAAACCATCCCGACACAGCCCAAACCGGGATGTCATAAGTCATGAGCAACTAATAAATCCGGATACCAGTTTACTAGATACGAAATCCGATACAGAAGTTCAAGAACATGAAAATAGTAAGATATGGGAGGCACGAGGGCTGCGGACGCCAACAACTACCTCGTAGTCTCCGAAAATACTGCCTGGACTGGGAGGATCAGCACTCAGGAGCGGACTCTGCGATGCCTAAATCTGCACGCATGGTGCAGGGAGTAATGTAAGTATTTCGACCCAGTAAGTAATAAATATAAATAATGGCTGAAAGCAAGAAAACATGTAAAGGCACAAAGCAATTCTATATCAAGTAGTAAAATCACTTAAAGCATTAAATCAGTGAGGAAGTCAAATGAAATTCCTTTAAACCAAGTAAAACAGGTAATTTAACAGGTAAATAACAAGTAGAAACACGCCCCTCGGGCACAGTAACAATCGCTCAGAACAGTATCAGCCCCTCGGGATCACTCTCAGTCCAGTATCAGCCCCTCGGGCTCACTCTCAGATCATGATGGGTACCCACGCTCACTGTGGGTGTGCAGACTCCGGAGGGACCCCTTACGGCCCAAGCGTTATATCAAGCCACCTCGTGGCATCATCTCTCGGCACTCGGCCTCATATCACTCAAGCCACCTAGTGGCGTATAAAAGTATCTTAGGCCCTCGACCTCATATTACTCAGCATATCCTCACATATGGCCCTTGGCCTCATTCAGTCTGAAAATTCATCACAAGCCCCTCGGGCATTAGTACAACAGTGGTTCTCAGCCCAAAACATCATTTAAGTCTCAAAACTGAGTAAAAGTGGCTGAGTTATAAAACAGTAGGAAACAACAAGACTAAGTTCAAGTAACAATCAATACAGTGAGGAAATAGTGATAAAAATCCCCGGAGGGTTCAAATAATTGGCACGAAGCCCAAATATGGCAATCAGCCCAAATCATGATGATAACAAACAAGTTTTAGTCAAATACGCGGTAAAAACATCAATCAGGACAGACCAAATCACAATTCCCAATAGTAAACGATCCCACGCTCATCATCAAGCGCGTGTCTCACCTTAATATAGCACTACGATGTGCAATTCGGGGTTTCAAACCCTCAGGACATCATTTACAATCATTACTCACCTCGAACCGGCTACAACTCCAGCTCGCGCCTCTTTTGCCCCTCAAATCGGCCTCCACGCGCGTCGAATCTATCCAAAATCAGACGAATACGTCACAATATGCTAAGGTAACAAAACCCAAGCGAAAACAATCGAAAAATATCAAAAATTCTGAAATTAGCAAAACCCGAGCCCCGGGCCCACTTCTCAAAACTTAGAAATTTTCACATCATTAGATTCCTTATCACCCACGAGTTCATACATATCAAAAGTTCTCCAATCCGACCTCAAATGGTCCTTCAAATCCCAATTCAAAAGTTCAAAATCCCAAGCCCTAGTTCTTGCATTTTTAGCTTAAGTTCTAAGAATTTCTAGGTTGATTTCACAATAGAATCACGTTTTAGGTTCAAAAATCTTACCTTCAATCAATTCTCCTTGAATCCTTCTTTAATCACCCTCAAAAAGCTCTCAAAGTGCTCAACTATGGGGGAAAAATGACTCAAAATCGCGGATGAAATAACTTATAGACTTTCTGCTCAGGTCTAACTTTCCTTCTACGCGAACGCGGTCAACCTCTCGCGTTCGCGTAGAACAAATTTACGTGGACCAAATTTTACCTTACGCGAACGCGACATGCCAGTCGCGAACACGATTCCTCTTCTGCCTTGACCTTCGCGAACGCGAGACACCTGATGCGAACGCGAAGAGCAAATTCCACTGGACCCCAAATCCTTATACGCGAACGCGGAGAGCCTCATGCGAATGCGAAGCACAAACTCCTAGCCTTCCGCGAACGCGAGGCACCTCTCGCGAACGCGAAGGCTTAATTTTGGCCTTCCTCAAATTCTTCTACGCGAATGCGAGGCTCCACAAGTGAACGCGAAGAGATAATTCTCTGCAACAGCTGGGTAGATATTTCTGCAACTTTCAAACTCCAAAATGGTCCGATTGACCACCCTAAACTCACCCGAGGCCCCCGGGACCTCAACCAAAAGCACCAACACATCCTAAAACCACATTCAAACTTGTTCCAATCATCAAAACACCTCAAACAACACCAAATCCATCAATTCACATTGAATTCAAGCCTTAGTTTTTTAAAAACTTCCGAAATACGCTTTCGATCAAAAACCCAACCAAACCACATCCGAATGACCTGAAATTTTGCACACACATCACAAATGACATAACGAAGCTACAACAACTCTCAAAATTCCATTCCAACCCTCGAATCAAAATCTCACCAACCAACCAGAATTCGCCAAAATACTAACTTCGCCAAATCAAGCCTAATTCTACACCGGACCTCCAAAACCAATTCTGATCGCACTCCTAAGTCATAAATCACCTCCCGAAGCTAACCGAACCATCGAAACTCACATCCGAGCCCTTTGATACATAAGTCAACACTCAGTTGACTTTTCCAACTTAAACCTTCATAAAAGAGACTAAGTGTCTCATTTCTTACCAAATCCTCTCCGAACTCAATCTAATCAACCCGATCACCTAAAATACGGATAACGAAGCATAAAGAAGCACAAATGGGGGAAGGCATAGAGGTAACTCATGAGATGACTAGCCGGGTCATCACATCCTCCCCAACTTAAACAAACGTTCGTCCTTGAACGAGTCAAGAAACGTACGTGACACCTCGAATAGGTGAGGATATCTTCTTCGCATCTCCCGCTCGGTCTCCCAGGTAGCCTACTCCATGGGCCGACCTCTCCATTGCACTTTCACTGAAGCTATATCCTTTGACCTCAACTTCCGAATCTGATGATCCAAAATAGCCACTGGCTCCACATCATAGGTCAAATCTTCATCGAACTGAACCATGATGAAGTCCAAAACATGAGACGGATCGCCAATATACTTTCGGGGCATAGAAACATGAAATACCAGATGCACATTCGATAGGCTAGGTGGCAAAGCAAGCTCATAAGCCACCTCCCCAATCCTCCGAAGCACCTCAAAAGACCCAATGAACCGAGGACTCAATTTCCTTTTCTTCCCAAATCTCATAACACCCTTCATGGGTGAAACCTTCAGCAGAACCTTCTCGCCAACCATGTAGGACACATCTCGAACCTTTCGGTCCGCATAACTCTTCTGTCATGACTGCGCTGTACAAAGCCTCTCCTGAATCACTTTCACCTTCTCTAAGGCATCCTGAACCAAATCTGTCCCCAATAGCCTAGCCTCGCAGGGCTCGAACCAACCGACTGGAGATCTACACCGCCTCCCAAACAAAGCCTCATATGGAGCCATCTGAATACTCGACTGGTAGCTGTTGTTATAAGCAAACTCTGCAAGCGGTAGAAAATTATCCTATGAACCTCCGAAATCAATAACACAAGCACGCAACATGTCCTCCAATATCTGAATAGTATGCTCGGACTGCCCGTCCGTCTGAGGATGAAAAGTTGTGCTCAACTCCACCTGAGTACCCAACTCTCGCTGAACAGACTTCCAAAACTGGGAAGTAAACTGAGTACCCCAATTTGAAATAATAGAAACTGGAACACCATGCAGCCGAACAATCTCCCGAATGTATAACTCTACTAACCGCTCTGAAGAATAGGTAGTACACACAGGAATGAAGTGCGGGGACTTGGTCAGCCGATCCACAATCACCCAAATAGCATCGAACTTCTTCAAAGTCCGTGGAAGTCCAACAACAAAGTCGATAGTGATCCTTTCCCACTTCCACTCAGGAATAACCATCTGCTGAAGCAAGCCACCCAGTCTATGATGCTCATATTTCACCTTCTGACAATTGAGACAGCGAGCTACAAATCCCACAATATCTTTCTTCATTATTCTCCACCAATAGTGCTGCCTCAAATCCTGATACATCTTCACGGCACCCGGATGAATGGAATACCGCGAGCTATGGGCCTCCTCTAGAATCAACTCTCTAAGCCCATCCACATTGGGCACACAAATCCGGCCCTGCATCCTCAACAACCCACCATCACCAATGGTCACATCTCTAGCATCATCATGCAGAATTCTGTCCTTAAGGACAAGCAAATGCGGATCATCATACTGGCGCTCTCTGATGCAATCATATAAGGAAGACCGAGAAACCACACATGCCAACACCCGACTGGGCTCCGAAATATCCAACCTCACGAACCGATTGGCCAAGGCCTGAACATCAACTGCAAGAGGTCTCTCCCTAACTGGAATGTATGCCAAACTCCCCATACTCACTGCCTTTCGGCTAAAAGCGTCGGCCACCACGTTGGCCTTCCCCGGATGGTACAAGATAGTGATATCATAATCCTTAAGCATCTCCAACCATCTCCGCTACCTCAAATTAAGATCCTTTTACTTGAACAAATGCTGAAGACTGCGATGATCGGTGAATACCTCACAAGATACACCATACAAATAATGCCTCCAAATCTTCAATGCATGAACTATGGCAGCCAACTCCAAATCATGAACAGGGTAGTTCTTCTCATGTGGCTTCAACTGACGAGAAGCATAAGCAATAACTCTACCCTCCTGCATCAATACACAACCAATCCCAACTCTCGAAGCATCACAATACACGATATATGAACCTGAAGCTGATGGCAAAACCAATACTGGAGCTGTGGTCAAAACTGTCTTGAGCTTCTGAAAGCTCTCCTCACACTCGTCCGACCATACAAATAAAACACCCTTCTGAGTCAACTTGATCAAGGGCGATGCGATAGATGAGAATCCCTGAACAAACCGATGATAATAGCCCACAAAACCAAGAAAGCTACGAATCTCTGTGGCTGAGGACGGTTTGGGCCAACTCTGAACCGCCTCTATCTTCTTTGGATCAACCTAAATACCCTCGTTGGACACCACGTTCCCCAAGAAAGCCACTGAACTGAGCCAAAACTTACACTTGGAGAATTTTGCATAAAGCTTCTCCTCTCTCAATCTCTGCAACACAACTCTCAAATGCTCTACGTGCTCCTTCTGACTACGCGAGTACACCAAAATATCATCAATGAATACTATAACGAACGAATCAAGATAAGACCAGAACACGTTGTTCATCAAATGCATGAATGCTGCTGGGGCATTGGTTAGCCCGAAAGACATCACAAGGAACTCATAATGACCATATCTGGTCCTGAAAGAAGTCTTAAGAATATCTGAATCCCTAATCTTCAACTGGTGATAACCCGAACGGAGATCAATCTTGGAGAACACTCTCGCTCCCTGAAGCTGGTCAAATAAATCATCAATGTGAGGCAAATGATACTTGTTCTTAATTGTTACCTTGTTCAATTGCCTATAATCAATACACATTCTCATGGTGCCATCCTTCTTCTTCACAAACAGGACTGGCGCACCCCAAGGTGACACACTAGGCCGAATGAACCCCTTATCTAGGAGTTCTTGAAGTTGTTCTTTCAATTCTTTCAACTCTACTGGTGCCATACGATATGGCGGAATAGTAATGGGCTGAGTGCCCGACACCAGTTAATACCAAAATCAATATCCCTGTCCGGTGGCATGCCCGACAGGTCTGCAGGAAACACATCGGGAAAATCCCTCACAATTGGGACAGAATCAATACTGGAGTCTCAGCTCCAACATCTCTCACAAACGCTAGATATGAAAGGCAACCTTTCCTAACCATACGCTGGGCCTTTAAGAAAGAGATCACTCTACTAGGAACATAATCAGTCATGCGACGCCACTCGATCTACGGTACACCCGGCATAGCCAAAGTGACTGTCTTAGAATGACAGTCCAGAATAGCACGACATGGAGATAACCAATTCATGCCTAAAATGACATCAAAATCCACCATGCTCAATAGCAATAGATCCGCTCGGGTCTCCAGACCCCTAATAGTCACCACACATGATCGGTACACACGGTCTACAACAATAGTATCACCCACCAGGGTAGATACATCAACAGGTAAAGCAAGAAACTTACGGGGCGTACCCAAATAACGAGCAAAGTATGATGACACATAAGAAAAGGTGGAACCGGGATCAAATAATACAGAGGCATCTCTGTGGTAGACTGAGGCAATACCTGTAATGACAGCATCTGAAGCAATGGCATCTGGCCTGCCTGGAAGTGCATAGAAACGGGCCTGACCGCCCCCTGATCGATCTCCCCCTCTAGGGAGATGCCTGGCTGCCTGACTTCCACCCCTAACTGGCTGGGCGGGTGGTGAAGTAACTGGAGCAAAAGTCGAGGGCTGACCCCTCTGCTAGGACGAACTAGCAACACGACGAGGACACTGCCTCCATGCATGCCCAAACTCTCCACACTCAAAACAACTCCCAGGTGTTGGAGAATGGGACTGAAGGGAACCCCTCGCACCAGAGTGACTAGCTGATGCACTTGGCATAGAAGAACCCTGAGCTGACGGGGCACGAGATGAACCCTGAGCTGGGAGGGCGCTGAGTGAAGGCTGGCCCTATTGAGACCCATGATAACCACGACCTGAAGATGCCCCGCGATACTCTGGACGGGCTAACTGAGCAGGCCTGAAAGAACGACCTCTACCATGCTGGAACTGGCCCCTAGAAGGAGCACCACTATAACTGAACCGATCCTCGAGGCCTCTTGGCCTCCCTCTCCTCTCGATCTTGACGGCGAACCGTCTCAATCTCGCGAGCGATATCAACCACCTCCTCGAACATAGCACCCAACACCCTCTCTCGGGTCATAAGAATATGCAAATGATAGTTAAGGCCATCAACAAATCTCCTAATCCTCTCACGATCTGTCGGAACCATCCAAACGACATGACGAGCCAACTCAGAAAACCTCGACTCATACTATGACACCGTCATATCCCTATGTCTCAACGACTCAAACTGTCTACGCAACTCCTCTTTGTGGGACTACGGTACATACTTCTCCAAGAAGAGAGTGAAGAATTGCTGCCAAGTAAGGGGCGCTGCACCAATCAGCCTATGCCTCCCACCAAGTGAAGGCGACCCCAGAAAACTAAAAAGTCATAAATTCCACACCACTAGACTCAAGAATCCTTGCTGTACGGAGCATCCATTGACACTTATCCAGAAAACCCTGGGCATCCTCGCCCTCAACACCACTGAATGACGGAGGCTGGAGTCTACCAAACCTCTCAAGACGATGCTGCTCATCATCTGGCATAACTGGCATCATAAACTCCTGAGCTGGTGCACCCGGCTGGGCTGGAGGTGCCCCCGGCGTCTGAAGTCCCTGCACTACCTGCTCAGGTGTGCGAGCAGCGGGGGTCTGATTGCCTCCCCCGGCCTGTGAAGTAACTGCTATTGTAATGGCTGAAATTTCCTGAGCTAGGCCAGTGCAAACTGATAAAATCCGTGCCAAGGCCTCCTGAAGACCCAGAATCATGATGGGCATAGCTGGTGCCTGAACTGGTGCTGCTGGAGCATCCATAGCTGGAGCCTAATCCGGAGCTAGGGCAGCTGGTGGATCTACAGGTGCTGGCCTCGCTGCACTGCCTCTGCCACGACCACGACCGCATCCACGACCTCTGGTGGTCTCAACTAGTGGAACTGGTGGTCGTCCACCTCGTCCGGTAGCTCGCATCCTTACCATCTGTGAGAGAATGGAATAACAAAAGTTTAGTACTCGGACCAACAAGTTCGCACGACAAGAATTTCAAGAATGTGAAGTTTTTTCCTAAAGGTTCTGCAGCCTCTCGAGGATAAATACAGATGTCTCTGTACCGATCTGCGAGACTCCACTAAACCTGCTCATAACTCATGAGACCTAAGTAACCTAGACTCTGATACCAACTTGTCACGACCCTATCCCCAAACCCGGTCGTGATGGCGCCTCTCGTGAAGACAAGGCCAGCCAGACCAAAATAGACCACCTCTTTTAAACAGTTAAATACCATAAATAGTTCTAAAACATGATATAATAACCATAATTTACGGAAATAACGATAACAACAGTAGAAACCATCCCGACACAGCCCAAACTGGGGTGTCACAAGTCATGAGCAACTAATAAATCCGGATACCAGTCTACTAGATACGAAATCCGATATAGAAGTCCAAGAACATGAAAATAGTAAGATATGGGAGGCACGGGAGCTGCGGACGCCAACAGCTAGCTCGTAGTCTCCAAAAACACTGCCTGGACTGGGAGGATCAGCACTCAGGAGCGGACTCTGCGATGCCTGAATCTGCACGCACGGTAGGGAGTAATGTGAGTACTCCGACCTAGTGAGTAATAAATATAAATAATGGTTGAAAGTAAGAAAACACGTAAAGGCACAAAGCAATTCTATATCAAGCAGTAAAATCACTTAAAGTAGTAAATCAGTGAGGAAGTCAAATGAAATTCCTTTAAACCAAGTAAAACAGGTAATTTAGCAAGTAAATAACAAGTAGAAATATGCCCCTCAGGAACAGTAATAATTGCTCAGAATAGTATCAGCCCCTCGGGCTCACTCTCAGTATAGTATCAGCCCCTCGGGATCACTCTCAGATCATGATGGGTACCCGCGCTCACTGTGGGTGTGCAGACTCTGAAGAGGCCCCTTACGGCCCAAGCGCTATATCAAGCCACCTCATGGCATCATCTGTTGGCACTCGGCCTCACATCACTCAATCCACCTAGTGGCGTATAAACGTATCTCAGGCCCTCGGCCTCATATCACTCAGCATATCCTTACATATGGTTCGTCGGCCTCACTCTGTCCGAAAATTCATCACAAGCCCCTCGGGCATTAGTACAACAGTGGTTCTCAGCCTAAAACATCATTTAGAAATATCATTTAAGTCTCAAAACTGAGTAAAAGTGCCTGAGTTATAAAACAGTGGAAACAACAGGACTGAGTTCAAGTAATAATCATTACAGTGAGGAAATAGTGATAAAAATCCCAGAGGGTTCAAATAATTATCACGAAGCCCAAATATGGCAATCAGCCCAAATCATGATGATAACAAACAAGTTTCAGTCAAATACGCGGTAAAAACATCAATTGGGGCGGACCAAATCACAATCCCCAATAGTAAACGATCCCACGCTCATCATCAAGCACGTGTCTCACCTCAATATAGCACTACGATGTACAATCCGGGGTTTCAAACTCTCAGGACATCTTTACAATCATTACTCACCTCGAACCGGCTACAACTCTAGCTCGCGACGCCTTTGCCCCTTGAATCGACCTCCACGCGCGTCGAATCTATCCAAAATCAGCACGAATACGTCACAATATGGTAAGGGAACAAAACCCAAGCGAAAACAATTGAAAAATATCAAAAATCCCGAAATTAGCAAAACCCGAGCCTCGGGCCCACTTCTCAAAACTCAGAAATTTTTACATCATTAGATTCCTTATCACCCCACGCGTTCATACATATCAAAAGTTCTCCAATCTGACCTCAAATGGTCCTTCAAATCCCAATTCAAAAGTTCAAAATCTCAAGCCCTAGTTCTTCCATTTTTAGCTTAAGTTCCAAGAATTTCTAGGTTGATTTCACAATATAATCACGTTTTAGGTTCAAAAATCTTACCTCCAATCAATTCTCCTTGAATCCTTCTTTAGTCACCCTCAAAAAGCTCTCAAAGTGCTCAACTATGGAGGAAAAATGACTCAAAATTGCGGATGAAATAACTTATAAACTTTCTGCCCAGGTCTGACTTTCCTTCTACGCGAACGCGGTCAACCTCTCGCGTTCGCGTAGCACAAATTTACGTTGACCAACTTTTACCTTATGCGAACGCGACATGCCTCTTTTGCCTTGACCTTTGCGAACGCGATACACCTGATGCGAACGCGAAGAGCAAATTCCACTGGACCCCAAATCCTTATACGCGAATGCAAAGAGCCTCATGCGAACGCGAATACGATGCACCTCTCACGAACGCGAAGGCTTAATTCTAGCCTTCCTCAAATTCTTCTATGCGAACACAAGGCTCCGATCGCGAACGCGAAGAGATAATTCTCTACAACAGCTAGGCAGATTTTTCTGCAACTTTCAAACTCCAAAATGGTCCGATTGACCATCCGAAACTCACCCGAGGCCCTTGGGACCTCAACCAAAAGCACCAACACATCCTAAAACCTCATGCAAAATTGTTCCAATCATCAAAACACCTCAAACAACATCAAATCCATCAATTCTCATTGAATTCAAGCCTAAGTTTTCTAAAAACTTCCGAAATACGCTTTCAATAAAAAACCCAACCAAACCACGTCCCAATGACCTAATATTTTGCACACACATCACAAATGACATAACGAAGCTACAACAACTCTTGGAATTCCATTCCGACCCTCAGATCAAAATCTCTCCAACCAATCGGAAATTGCCAAAATACTAACTTCGTCAATTCAAGCCTAATTCTACACTGGACCTCAAAAACCAATTCTGATCACACTCCTAAGTCATAAATCACCTCCCAAAGCTAATCGAACCATCAGAACTCACATCTGAGCCCTCTGACACATAAGTCAACACCCGATTGACTTTTCCAACTTAAACCTTCTTAAAAGAGACTAAGTGTCTCATTTCTTACCAAATCATCTCCAAACTCAATCTAATCAACTCTATCACCTAAAACTCGGATAGCGGAGCATAAAGAAGTAGAAATGGGGGAAAACAGAGCAGTAACTCATGAGACGATTGGCCGGGTCGTCACACATAGAGTCTGCACTGAAGTGGTTTCCGCAAACTCCTTCATGGACTTCCCTCATCACGTAGTCAGCCTCCGAGGCTCCTAGACACCAAGCCAATGGTCCTTGGAACCAACCTCCTGTATAACTGTCCATTATTAAGATAGTAACAAGTCTCCTCCCTAGTGCCCGGGATGCTTTTAGGTCTTCGGGCAATTTACCATGTCTTAGATATTCGATGAACTCATTCCACCAGCACAGATTAGGTTAGTTGAATTAACTTCACAGTAGCCGTCCACATCCAACACCGAATGCAGCAATTGGATGACCACACTGGAATCAGATCCTATCATCTCTGTGGATGAACCCAAATTAGCCAATGCGTCTGCCTCCACATTTTCTTCCATCGAAATGTGTACGATTGACCTCTCTCTAAATTGTGTAAGTAATGCTTAAACCTTGTTCAAGTACTGTTGCATGCGCTCCTCCTTTGTGTCGAAAATCTCATACACTTGGTTTACCACCAACTAGGAGTCGCATTTTGAGGGTGTTTGGATTGGCTTTTAAGCTGGTTAAATAACTTTTAATCTATTTTTAGCTTTTTTTAGTGTTTGGAAAAGTCAAAAAGTGCTTAAAATAACTAAAAACTGCATTAAACAAGCCAAAAGCAATAAGCTGGGCAACCCCAACTTATTACTTTTTGGCTTAAAAGCTATTTCTGGTGAGAAACCACTTTTTTTAGCCAATCCAAACAGGCTCTTTATCTCGATGACCTCGGAACCTAGTACTTGAGATAGTTCAAGTCCTAAAACCAAAGCCTCGTACTCAGCTTCATTATTGGTTAATGGCACATTTCTAATGGCCGGTCTTAGGGTTTCCCCCGAAGGAGTGATTAAAACTACCCTGAGACCGGACCTTTTTATGTTGGAGGCTCCATCCATAAACAAGGTCCAGACTCTTGATACCGTTCCCTATACCAACAATACTTCATTAGTAGCCAACGACATTAATCCCGAACTGAAATCGGCCACAAAGTCGGCCAAAACTTATGAATTAATTGCAGTTCAATGTCAAACTTATTCTTATGAATGATATTCTTTAAGGGAAAGGTTGTCACAACAGATATTGGATGACGTTGAAAATAAGGCCCTAAGCTTTTCCAGGTGCGGATATCGTGTCTCCGCTCCTGATAGTATTTTACTAACTAATAAACAATAAATTACGTACCTTCTTCTTCCTATTAGTACATCAGCAAAAACCCGACAATGGAGACACGATTCCGAGAAGAAGTGGTAGCATTTCCCCAAGGACCTTGAGATGAACCTGCTTTAAGCCGCCAACCTACCGGTCAACCTCTATACCTTCTTCTTCTTGTTAGTAAAATGAAGGTCCTCGGGGAAATGCTACCACTTCTTTTCACTTTTGAAAAAGAAGAGTGACTTTGCTGATGTATTCGGCGGTCTCGGAATCGTGTCTCCGTGGATTGAGTGCCTTCGTAAATGCCTCCGCTTCCCACTCATCCGGAACCTCTGATAACAACATCTTTCTTTCTGGAATTAGATTACGAACTCATGAAAAAGCTCGGATTCTAATTGAGAAATCCTGAATATATGCGTTTTCCTTGCCTGGACCTTTCTTACTCCAGCATGAGCCTTGATAAACGAATCTACAAGCATTTCAAAAGAGTCAATAGAGTGTTCCGATAAGAGAGAGTACCACATTAAGGCACCCTTCGTAAGGTTCTATCCGAACTTTTTCAGTAAACTGGGCCAGGTCATTTCCCTTTACTACTGTAGTCGTGATGTACTCATGTGGATCCCATGTCCCATCATACTTTGGTATATCTGGCATATTAAACCTTTTTGTGATTAACTCTGGTGCCACACTTAGTTTAAATGGAAAATGCATCTACTTCTTTGAATCTTGACCCTTTAGCACAGGTAGCACGCCCGGGATCTAATCCATTTGAGCATAAAACTAATTTGCATTCTAATCCATCCATTCGTTCATTTCTATCATAAACTTCATGAGCTCTATTTTGAAAGGGTCCTTCAAGTTGTTATTTCTAGATCCACTGTCCGTCCCTCCGGCCTCGTCGAAACCGACCTCATCTTTTGGAGTGTTGTTCTCGGTTCTTTGAGCCGTTTGATTTGCATGAGCATTGGGAGGAACCGGAACCCTTCCATTAGCCCCTATACATGTGGAGTATATTGACCTTAGCAAACTAGGGTTGCTTCATCCCCTTCGTTGCATATTTCGCTGGTTAAATCATCACGCTGAAACACATCTTCCTATTCATCGTGTGCTCCAACATTGTAAGCGTTGTTGATATCATTAGCTACCATATCTGGTTTCTCTTTTACTAAGGAAAGAGTCAAGACTTGTTAGTAACAATAGAATGTATCAAATCAATTACGTAATTGTCATGCCCCACGGTGGGCGCCAGACTGTTTACCAGCAAAAATGTATAGTTGAATTTATAGCATGGTTTATAAATAAGAGGACCAAAAAATAATAAATAAATGAGAACAAAAGTAAGATTATCAAACAAAATTATCGAAGATAACAAGCCTGACTAAGAACTTAGCCTTTCTGATGACAAAAGTGAAAGCAATATTCAAGCGCTAAAATTGATCGTAATATGATAGTAGATTTAGCCTTTTGTGAGTAGAGTACTTCGTGTCTACAATGGAGCCTCTTATTTATAGCTTGATCTAGGGATATCAGATCCTCAAATCAAGCTCCTCTTGAATGAGAATAAAATTATCATTGATGGGTGCATAACCGTTGGCTATAAATGCAGATAGTCCGTGTAACGGCTGCTTATTGAATGTTATCCGATGACAATGCTTTGAATCTTTGTTATTGGCTGCTCTGTCTTCAAGATTTGTTCAACACTGATTGCGTGCTTGAATCCGGTGCAAGCTGTTTGCTCCACGTGTCACTCCGCCATTTGCCCAGCTGTCATTAACCAATTTTACCCTATACATTACTTGTGCTCATTAATAGTTTTCTTCTTTCTTTACTTTCTCCTACAACTAATAAACTCTAACAAAATCCTCCACCTGCCCACCCTCTTAGAGAACCCTAAACCACACAAAGAAGAAGGAATTAGTTGTTATCAAAGGTAAAATCAAGGCCATTAAGATAGGCAACAGCCTTTGCAAGTTGCAATTGCCAATCCCCTTGTCGTCTAGACTAACAGAACCATATGGGAATCTTGTTCTTAATCTAAATATAGTAGAATCCACTTTCCTTGAAAAAATTTACTAAGATAGGCTTATGCTCTATTCGATTTACATAACTCTTGAATTGGACTATGTCAATGCTATTTCAGGCTGAATGCTGATGCTGACAATATTTGGTGCATGAGTGCGGTTGGGGGGAGGGGGAGGGGGAGGGAGGAGAACGGAATTGTAAGAAAGTTCTGTTTTGGTATTCAGTGTCGTTGTTTTCCCGACTTTCTTTTGCCGAAAGTAGGTACACAACTCTTTCCGTCATTTTACGAGTTTTATACCTAAATTACTTTTTTGTTATTTTACAAGTTACATATTTAAATTATTGGATATTCATAGAGTCCCCTTAAGTATCATGTACTCATATTAAAATACCCCTTGAAGGAATATGACAAGCTAGGTGAGCATCACGCTCCAAAAATGTCATGACCCAAGTTCTCCCTCTGTGAACTGTCGTGACGGCACCTAGTCTCTACGACTAGGTAAGTCTAACAATTTGCAGAATGAAAACAAAGATACGAAAACTAGCAATTAAACAGGTAAATATGATAAAGACGTTTAAAATGCCGCTCGGCATATACAATAACACACTCTCAAACTGAACATAGGCACTCCAAGAATCCGGAACCTCATGAATCACAAGATACAGAAGTACATAGTGTTTCTAACTCCAAAAATCTATCAACGAAGAAAATACAGGAAGTCTATAACTGAAGGAGGAATAGAGAGGGACTTCTAGGTCTGCGGACACGACAGATATACCTCGAAGTCTCTAATATCGCCTCGCCTCATAGGAAGTATGGCTGAGAAGAAGTACCTGGATCTGCACACGAAAAACATATGCTGGAAAGGGCATGAGTACACCACAACGGTACCAGCAAGTGCCAAGTCTAACCTCGGTCTAGTAGTGACGAGAAGCTCTTAGGGCCTTACTGGTTTTAATATGATAAAATTTAACAAAATGAAATATCGTAGTAGAGAAGTAAATACTGAAATTTTAACCACAAAATAAGCATATAATAACAACATCTCAAAACACAGCAATAGCAACGGAGAATCTCCCGAGATACTGTCACGACCCTAACCCTGAACCCGGTCGTGATGGCGCCTCTCGTGAAGACAAGGCCAGCCATACCAAAACAGAATCCCTCTTTTAAACAGTTATATACCATAAATAGTTCTAAAACATGATATAAAAACCATGATTTGCTGAAATAACGATAACAACAGTAGAAACCATCCCGACACAGCCCAAACTGGGGTGTCACAAGTCACAAGCATCTATTAGAGTATAAATACGACTACAAGGTCTAAATGTACAAAGCAGGACTAAAGAAAGAGAAGGGAGAAGAGCGGTGCTGCGAACGCTGGCAGCCACCTTGCTAAACTCCGATGACTCAGCTAAACTCTGTGATCACAATGGGTACCCGCGCTCACTGGGGGTGTGCAAACTCCGGGAGGGGCCCCTTACGGCCCAAGCGCAATATCAAGCCATCTCCTGGCATCAAATCTAGGCCCTCGACCTCATATCACTCAAGCCACCACGTGGCGTATAAAAGTATCTCAGGCCCTCGGCCTCATATCACTCAATATATCCTCACATATGGCCCTCGGCCTCACTCAGTCCGAAAATCATCACAAGCCCCTCGGGCATTAGTAAAACAGTAGTTCTCAGCCCAAAATATCATTTAGAAATATCATTTAAGTTTCAAATCTGAGTAAAAGTGGCTGAGTTTGTAAAACAGTAGATATCAACAGGACTGAGTTCAAGTAATAATTCAAAAACAGTGAGGAAATAGTGATAAAAATCCCCGAAGGATTCAAATAGTTGGAACGAAGCCCAAATATGGCGATCAACCCAAATCATGATGATAAAAAATAAGTTTTAATCAAATACGCGGTAAAATCATCAATCAGGACGGACCAAGTTAGAATCCCCAATAGTAAACGACCCCACGCTCATCATCAAGCGCGTGTCTCACCTCAATATAGCACTACGATGTGCAAACCAGGGTTTCAATCCCTCAGAGTATCATTTACAATCATTACTCACCTCGAACCGGCAAAATCCCTAGCTCGCGATGCCTTTGCCCCTCAAATCGGCCTCCACGCGCGTCGAATCTATCCAAAATCAGAACGAATACATCATAATATGCTAGGGAAATAAAGCCCAAGCGAAAACAATTAATATCGGGCACAAATCCCGAAATTACCAAAACCCGGGCCTCGAGCCCACTTCTCGAAACTCAGAAATTTTCACATCATTAGATTCCTTATCTCCTTACGAGTTCATACATATCAAAAGTTCTCAAATCCGACCCTAAATAATCCTTCAAATCCCAAATCAAAAGTCCAATTTCTCAAGCCCTAGTTCTTCAATTTTAGGCTTAGTTTCCATGAAATTTGTAGGTGGATTTCACAATATAATCGAGTTTAAAGAGCAAGATTCTTACCTCAAGTCGATTTCTCTTGAATCCCTCTTTAATTTCCTTCAAAATCTCCAAAAACGAGCAGCCATGGGTGAAAATAGACCCAAAATCATGGACAAGACGACTTAAAAACATTCTGCCCAGGCCTGACTTACCTTCTTCGCGAACGAGGTCAACCGCCCCTGAACGCGTAACACAAAAATTGCGTTGACCAACTTTACCCTACGCGAACGCTACATGCCAGTCGCGAACACAGTGCTTCCATAGCCTTGACCTTCGCGAACGCCTTTGCTCTATCGCGGACGTGATGACTAACTGACCATCAGACCTAATTCCTCCTACGCGATCGCGTATACACCCTCGCGAACGCGATGCAGTCCTCTCACAAACCTTCACGAACACGGCATGGACCCTCATGAACATGATGCTTACGAACCCTGGCCCTTCGCGAACGCGATATCCCCTTCGTGAACGCGAAGGCCAAAATGCATGCAACTGAAACCTGCAATTTCTGAAGTTCTCAAAACATGAAATTGATCCGTTTAACCTCCCGAAACACACCCGAGGCTCTCGAGACCTCAACCAAACCTACCAACATAACCCATAGCATCATTTGAACTTGTTCCAATCATCATAACACCTCAAATAACATCAAATTACCCGAAACTCATCGAATTCAAGCCTAAGTTTTCTAAAAACTTCTGAAATACGTTTTCGATCAAAAACCCAACTAAACACGTCCGAATGACCTGAAATTTTGCACACACATCCCAAATGACATAACGAAGCTACTGCAACTCTCGGAATTCCATTCTGACTCCTGGTCATAATACATTATACAGGGCAAGTCATGCCCGAGAATTGGCAATCAAATCACCCAACGAAGCTAACCAAATTATAAAATTCCGTTCTGAGCTCATATACAAATAAGTTAACTCTTGGTCAAACCATTCAAATTCAAAGCTTTCATCTGAGACTGTTCTTTCAAATTCATTTCGATTTTCTTGAAAACCAAAACCAACAATCTACATCAGTCATAATACATTACACAGGGCAAGTCATGCCCGAGAACTGGTGATCAAAGTGCAAAAGCACAAAACGACCGGTCGGGTGGCATTAGTAAAACAATAGTTCTCAGCCCAAAATATCATTTAGAAATATCATTTAAGTTTCAAATCTGAGTAAAAGTGGCTGAGTTTGTAAAACAGTAGATATCAACAGACTGAGTTCAAGTAATAATTCAAAAACAGTGAGGAAATAGTGATAAAAATCATTGAAGGGTTCAGATAGTTGGCACGAAGCCCAAATATGGTGATCAGCCCAAATCATGATGATAACAAATAAGTTTCAGTTAAATACACGGTAAAATTATTAATCGGGATGGACCAAGTCACAATCCCCAATAGTAAACGACCCACGCTCATCATCAACCGCGTGTCTCACCTCAATATAGCACTACGATGTGCAATCCAGGGTTTCAAACTCTCAGAGTATCATTTACAATCATTACTCACCTCAAACTGGCAAAATCCCTAGCTTGCGACGCCTTTTCCCCTCAAATCGGCCTCCACGCACGTCGAATCTATCCAAAATCAGAACGAATACATCACAATATGCTAAGGAAATAAAGCCCAAGCGAAAACAATCAATATCGGGCACAAATCCCGAAATTACCAAAACCCGAGCCCTGGGCCCACTTCTTGAAACTTGGAATTTTTTACGTCATTAGATTCCTTATTTCCTCACGAGTTCATACATATCAAAAGTTCTCAAATCCGACCCCAAATGGTCCTTCAAATCCCAAATCAAAAGTCCAATTTCTCAAGCCCTAATTCTTCAATTTTAGGCTTAGTTTTCCATGAAATTTCTAGGTGGATTTCACAATATAATCGAGTTTTAAGACCAAGATTCTTACCTCAAGTCGATTCCTCTTGAATCCCTCTTTAATTTCCTTCAAAAATTTCAAAAAATGAGCAGCCATGGGTGAAAATAGACCCAAATTTGTGGACAAGATGACTTAAAAACATTCTGCCCAGGGCTGACTTACCTTCTTCGCGAACGCGGTCAACTACCCGCGAACGCGTAGCACAAAAATTGCGTTGACCAACTTTACCCCACGCGAATGCGACATGCCAGTCGCGAATGCAGTGCTTCCATAGCCTTGACCTTCGCGAACGTGTTTGCTCTATCGCGGACGCGATGACTAATTGACCATCAGACCTAATTCCTCCTACACGATCATGTATACACCCTCGCGAACGTGATGCAGTCCTCTCACAAACCTTTACGAACACGACATGGACCCTCGCGAACGTGATGCTTACGAATTCCGGCCCTTTGCGAACGCGAAGGCCAAAATTCCTGCAATTGAAACCTGCAATTTCAGAAGTTCTCGAAACATGAAATTGATCCGTTTAACCTCCTGAAACACACCCGAGACCCTTGGGACCTCAACCAAACCTACCAACATAACCCATAACATCATTTGAACTTGTTCCAATCATTAAAACACCTCAAACAACATCAAATTACCCGAAACTCATCGAATTCAAGCCTAAGTATTCTAAAATCTTCCGAAATACGTTTTCGATCAAAAACCCAACCAAACCACGTCTGAATGACCTGAAGTTTTGCACACACATCCCAAATGACATAACGAAGCTACTACAACTCTCAAAATTCCATTCCGACTCTCAGATCAAAGTCTCACCTACCAACCGGAAATCGCGAAAATCTCAACTTCGCCAATTCAAGCCTAGTTCTACTCCGAACCTCCAAAACCAAATTGCAATCACGCTCCTAAGTCATAAATCACCCAATAAAGCTAAACAAATCATAAAAATTCCACTCCGAGCTTATATACAAATAAGTCAACTCTTGGTCAAGCCTTTCAAATTCAAAGCTTTCATTTGAAATTGTTCTTTCAAATTCATTCTGATTTTCTTGAAAACCAAAACCAACGATCTACATCAGTCATAATACATTACATAGGGCAAGTCATGCCCGAGAACTAGCAATCAAAGTGCAAAAGCTCAAAACGACCGGTCGGGTCGTTACAGATACCGTCTCGTAGTCCCAAACATAAATATGCAGGGGGATCTCCCGGAATACCGTTTTGTAGTCCCAAAGTAAATTTGCAGTGCTGGAGGATCTCCCGAACCATCGATCCGTAGTCCCAAAGTAAATATGCAGTACAAGGGGATCTCCCGGAATACCGTTCCGTAGTCCCAAAATAAATATGCAACACAATCAATAAAAACAACAGTTATATCAAGGAATTTGCAGTTTAAAACTAAGTTTGCATTTAAGGAAAACAGGAAATTTCATTAGAACATGTTGCACAGAGTTCAGATAGACAGCTTAACACGTAAACATGCTTTTCTAACCTAATCAAGATAATAACATATGCTAATGTAGTTTAACAAGGAAAAACAAGTTAAGACTTAGTGAAAATGGAGTTTTACAACAAATAGCCCATGTACGCAATCGTCACCTCATGTACACATCGCTCATATATCAAATAATACCAAAATCCTAAGGGGAGTTCCCTCACACAAGGTTATGCAAGCCACTTACATCGAACCAAGCTCAAATCAATCTGAAATCACGCTTTTGCCATGAGTATCCAACTCCGAGTGGCCCAAATCTAATCAAATCAATTACATAACGTAAATATAACTACAAAAAACTAATTTAACTAATGAAATTGAAGTTGAGGCAAGAAAATAGAAAAATGCCTAAAAATCCTCCCCGGGACCATGTGTCGCGCCCTCTTTTCCTCGCAAAATCGGGTTTATAACATTTGGGAGGACAACTCTTTCCCTTTTGGGAACTGTGTTTGAATTTGAAGAGTCGCCACCTAATGATTAGGATGCATTAGGACACCAAGGGAGTTTGATTTGAGTAACCAGAGTATAGGGTAAGGGCTTGAAATTATCCCAAGGGGAAGGTGTTAGGCACCCCTCAGGATGTACTAGTGTAATCTCCAGCCATACTATTGTTGTGAACTTAGGTGCAAATAACACGTAAACAAATAAAACTTCAAATAAGAGGGGATTTCCACATAAGGGTTTACAAACAAATAAAGTTGGAAAGAACTAAAAGAAAGCTGATTTTTCTTAAAAGAGTTTGAAATACTTTAAAAGAGATAAGAAATAAAGGAAAGGGGTTCCTAGGTTTATTACTAATATGGATTATCCCACACAATGCCCGGTAATCACTCCTCAATGAGGGGTTACGCGTGGCATTATCGCGTGGTCATCATATCCATATCTACTCTTCCCACCCCGTTAAGGTATTAAAGCGCGGAATGGTCTCATTTCTCATTGTATGTTATTACCCGCCCCAATACTGTCAGTTCCAGAGGCATTTAGGGCTATTAATCCTAAAGGGAGGGTATATCGGCTTATTTGTAGTTTCAAAGGTAAAATTCTAAGGCGACACACAAGAACATGTATAACAAATTGGGGGAAAGCACATAATAGGCAAAAGGGCTCGGAAATACCTCCTTTAGTCAAAGAAGCACGTAGTTTAGCATGTCTTGCATGTACTGTTTAGGGTCTGATTAAATACTGAATGTGAAAGAACTTAGAGGTTGAGGCAGACTCATTTATTACATATTTCAGATAAGAAGCCCGAATCAGGCTTGCCTGCTGGTTGTAGTAACAGATCCAGTTTATAACTTTTATCCTAAGTCTTGCCTAAGTGTCAGACAAGGATCTTATAGGCATGGTATCTATTGAATTCAGGAAAGCCATGAAATAATAAGGTCTAAAAAATAAACTGAGTACATGCTAGTAAAAAAAGGAAATTAGATTATGAAAAGAAAGCTCACTTTAACGAAATGTATAGGCTCTGAAATTGGTGATACTTGTTATTACTGATTTTAGTTCTGTATGTAAATGAAACGATTCGGATTAGATTAATATCTCCTATAGACATGCTCTCTACGTGTAATTGATTTTAGGCCTTGTATGGTAAAAATGCGAAAGCATGATATCTAGGTGCTGAATTTGGTTTAAGACATAATATCTAGATGCAATTGAACGCTTAAGTCTTATGAGCATGATTTCTAGATGGCAAATGAATACACAGGATTTAAAAGGCCCTATAGGCATATTTTCTATATGCATATGCAGAATTCAGATTCCAGATACTTATAGACACAATTTCTAGATGATAATGAATATACAGGATTTAGAAGGACCTATAGGCATGATTTCTAGACCAGAGTAGCAGACCCATGATCATGATTTCTATATGAAAATGGGCATTCAGAATTCCCTATAGACATGCTTTCTATATGCATTTGAATGTGCAGAATTCGAAAACCTATAGACATGGTATCTACTCTTTTTGCATATGTAATTACCCGCCCTTTTTTTTCTAACCATCCCCAAGAGTTTATTACAAATTTATTACAGCCCAGAATAAAGTAAAAAAAATACATCAGAAAAAAATAAAGTACAACCAAGGAGAGCCTGATTCAGACTTCATGTCTGAAATATGATGTAAACCAACTCTATGAGATCATGATCCAATGCCTTTATCCCATTTGAGTGTGTCAAAGTTCCCTGAGAGTCTCAAATGAACTCCGGACAGTGCTGACACCCAAGTGTATTACCTGATTTGGACAGGTGCGGTGTGGAAAGGCCAGCCCTCAAGTGTCCAAGTTCATAGGGAACTCAAGGTCCCAAGGCAAGGCTCACAAGAGGGGGGGCAGAACTTAAAGACTAAGAGAGAGTGCAAGTGCAGAAACAGAATTCTGAGAGAGGGAAAGGGGAAGGAAAACAGCTACAAATAAGTACACATAGGGGTACAGAGGAATGAGGAGGTTGTAAAGAGCCTATTGCTTAGAAAAGGGTAGGCTTTAGGCATGCTCAGCAACGGAGGATGATAGCATGCCATAAGCTTGTCAAAACACATTAATGGATGCTAGGATCCCAAGGGATCAGGTTTGATTCATGGGCAACAATTTACACATTGCCATACTCCAAACCGTAGCTTAAACACACAAGGAGGTGGAGGAATAGGGATTCATAATAGAACAGGAAGGAAAAGAAATCAGTAATGCTAAACTATACATAAACAGTAAGTAGTCAAGGATACAAAAAGCATGAATAAACACATTTGTTGTGGTGCTGAAACTTAAATCAGAACATACCAGTTTCAAAGAAACACAATAAAGAAAGGCAGTAGGTCTTGTAAACAGGCCACAATGCAAGCAAATAAGAGAGAATACTATTGCGTGTAAGTGTAGTTTCAGAAGAAAACTATGAGTGAGGGGTTGTCTATTTTGTGTCAATGCAAAAGCCAGGTATTTATATTGTGAAAACAAGCAGAAAATAAGGCAAGAAAATAATTATGGGACCGTGTATCAATTAAAAATCAATAAGTATCAAAGACCTCCTTTAATCAAGGAGTTAAAACCAAACGGTAATGGACAGAAATTATTTAAGGAAGGAGATCAAGTAAACATCTTGTGCAAAGTAGGCAATTGGGGGTAAATACATAGGAGTTTAATTAAGGGAAGAATTTATGAAGAATCTTTGAAATACACGGTTAACCAAATAAGGTAAGAAACACAATAAATTAATCAGCACATAGTAAATCAAGGAGTCAGGGATTCGAAGTTATAAATAAACCAAGTCAGAATAGGAGGATCGAAAGGCTAAGGGAAAGTTCTCGAATCAACCCAAGAATCAGGGAAATCAATAAAACAAAGAAAGAACCAATCAGACTCACACAAGGAGGTCTAAAATCAATCCCAAATTGAAGGCCATTTTAGAGGGAAACTCAGCATATAAAAGAGTATATGAGTATTAAGCAGGTAAGGCTGAATTTAGGACAAAGAGAAACATCGTATAGTAGCAAACACAGGTAGTCACATAGGTCGATTCCAGTTACTCAGTAACAGAGAGAGAGAGAGTATCAAATAGCATACCAAAGGGTCAAGTAAAAGACCTTATAGAGTTTTAGCAAGAAATTAGAATCATATAAAGAAACAAAGATTCAGATATTCAATCGAGTAGTAGATGAAACATCTTTCAGTAACTCGAATAGGTTCAAAGAAATTAGGGTTTTGAAGCCAAACAAGTTCAAAGATGAAGAACAAGCAAATCACATAGTGAGTGGTCTCAAAACTAGAATGAATCCCTAAATTTTAGGGTTTTACCACCAATCGAGCGTAGAGATGAAAGGATGAGTAAATTAGGCAGCAATACTAATGAAATAAGTTCAGATTCCCAAAAAGGGAACTAAGACTCTTAGTATGCATATTCCAGTAGAATAACATAAAAAACATAGTAAGAAAGCAACATAAGAAACATGGTAAAAGAATCAACATAAGAAACATGGTAGAAGAATCAACATAAGAAACACAGTAGAACATAAGAAACACAGTGGGGAAGCAACATAAGAAATATGGTAGAAGAGTCAACATAAGAAACACAGTAGATGATCAGAGAAACTTCTAAACAACCCAACAAAACCCTAGATCGAAAAAGATAAAAGTTTGAAAGCAGAGTTTTGAAAGAAACTTTGAGAAAATGTTTGAAAGCTTAGGGTAAGCACAGATCTACAACGGATCTAAAAGAATCAGAAAAACCTCGAAGGTTAAGGTTTCAGAAGAAACCCAGAGGGTGAGAGAGGCTTGGAAATCATCGATCTAAGCAGGAGAGGTCGAGATCAAGCTCGAATAACCATAGTTGGCAGGAACAAGGTCAAAAACGGCCGGAGATAGCCATAGCACTGAAAGCATCCGAGGTCTGGACCAAGCTTCTTCATGGTCAGGCCTTGAAACTATAGTGACCAGGCGTGTAGGAGTCATAGGAGGCCGGTATAGGGCTTCAATGGCCTTGGAAGCCATGGATTCCGGCAATTTTATGGTGGAAGCGTAGGGAGGCAGCTAGGGTTTGAGAAGAGAGTTGAGAGAGAACTGAGAGAGGAGGGAGTTTGAAGGTGGCTGCAGGTGCAAATGACTAGGGTTTGGGGGGTAGGTCGGGATTAATTTAGGAAAGGTTAAATGGTGGCTGTTGATCATTTTGATCAACGACCTGGATATAATGGGGATCCGGGCGGGTTATTCAAACGGGTTGTGGGTCGGGTAGATTTAGGATTTGGGCTGGGTAATTGGGTTTGAGATTGGGTTCAATTAGGGGTTCAAATCTGGCCAAAATTGAAATACAAATGGGCTATTATTTAAACAACCATTTTTCCATTATTTATTTTATAAAAAATAGTAAAATAATTTCTAGAAATAAATTAAAAGCACTAAAATGATTAATAATACATAATTATCACATTAAAAAATACTGAAGTTAATTTTATAAATATAAATACAATTAAATCTTAAAAGATGCCAATATTGCAATTATATGCAATTTAGATTTAAAAATGACAAATAAATTTGTAAAAAAATATGAAAAAATTATGTTAGCTATATTTTAGTATAAATATGAGAATCCAATAAATGACTCACCAAAATGATAATTTTGGGAATAATTATTAGGTTTTTCTTGCTAAAATAGGGCAATAAATTGATTTAAAAATCCTTAAAAATTAAGAGAAAAATATTAAAACCTTAGGACATACTTACATATGCATATAGATGCTATTTTGAAAATATTTTGCATATAAATATATACAGGGAAAAATTGGGTATCAACACCATGTCTCGAAATCAAGTAAAAGTCACAAATTATGAACACTCATTCACTCATGAGTTCACTCGTATAAAAATCATCCAAACCCGACTTCAAATTCCCATTCAAACCTCAGATTTTCAATTGGGGAACTTTTCCCCCATTTTTAAACTTCTACCCTCAAATTCCTTAATTAGATGAGGAAAATAATAATAGATTAATGTATTATGACCAAATTAGAGTTAGAATTCGTTACCCAATAGTTCTCCTTCAAAAACCCTGGAGAAATCACCTCCCACCGAGCTCCAAATCAAATTTTGTGTTATGAAATTTCAAACCCTCAAAATTCTCTTTTCTGCCTAGCGATTACCACTTCTACGCTTATGGGGCCGCATCTGCGGAAAAATCATCCCAGGTGCGAAGGTCACTTAATCGGGCTTAGGTCGCATCTGTGGTCACTGGGCCGCATTTGCGGTCCCCCAGCCGCACCTGTGGTTCCTGATGCCCAAGTCCAATTCTGCATCTGCGGCTTCCTTGTCACTTCATCTACGGTCCCACATCCGCAGGTGCGATTATATCAGGTGCAGCAAATCTTCAGCAATGCCTAAGTTCTAAACCAAATCCGTTAAGCATCTGAAACTCACTTGAGGCCCCCGAGATCTCAATCAAACATACCAACCAATCCTAAAACATCATACGAACTTAGTCGAGCCCTCAAATCACATCAAACAACGCTAAAACTACAGATCACCCTCCAACCAAACTTAATGAAATCTAAATCCCAAAATTCTACAACCGATGCCGAAACCAACCAAACCATGCCCGATTGACCCCAAATTTTGCACACAAGTCATATTCACCATTACAAACTTATTCCAACTTCAAGAATCAGATTCCGACCTCGATATTCAAAATTCCACTAATGATCTGAAACTCCAAAAATTCAACTTTCACCATTTCAAGCCTAAATGAGCTACGGACCTCCAAAATACGATCCGGGCACACCCCTAAGCCCGAAATCACCCAACGGAGCTAATGGAATCGACGGAATTCCGTTCCGGAGCCATCTTCGCACTGCTTCGACTATGGTCCAAATTCTAAGACTTAAACTCTCATTTAGGGACTAAGTGTTCCAAACACTCCGAAACTCAAAATGCACTATCCCGGCAATTCACAATAGCATAAAAAGACACGGGGAAAGCAGTTAATAGGGGATCGGGCGTAAACTGTCAAAACGACCGGCCGGGTCGTTAAATCCTCCCCCTCTTAAAACATTTGTTCGTCCTCGAACGAGCATAGAGACATACCTGAAGTGGTGAAAAGATGAGGATAACGGATGCACATATCCTGCTCAATCTCCCAAGTCGCCTCCTCGACCGGCTGACCCTGCCGCTGAAGCTTTACTGATGCAATGTTCTTTGACCTCAGCTTTCAATCCTGCCTGTCCAATATAGCCACTGGCTCATCAACATAAGATACATCCTTGTCCAACTGGACTGAACTGAAATCCAACACGTGAGATGGGTCGCCATGATACCTCCGGAGCATCAAAACATGAAATACCGTATAAACTCCTGCCAAGCTGGGAGGTAAGGGAAGCTCATAAGAAAACTCCCCAACACACCGCAACACTTCAAAGGGACCAATAAACCTAGGGCTAAACTTGCCCCTCTTTCCAAATCTCGTAATGCCCTTCATAGGCGAAACCCGAGCAAGACCCGCTCTCCAACCATAAATGAAACATCGTGAACTTTCCAGTCCGCATAGCTCTTCTGTCTGGACTAGGCGGTGCGAAGTCTATCTTGAATCACCTTAACCTTCTCCAAAGCGTCCTAAACAAAGTCCGTTCCCAATAATCTAGCCTCGCTCGGCTCGAATCAACCTACTGGGGACCGACACTGCCTACCATACAAAACCTCATACAGCACCATCTGATTGCTGAACTGATAACTGTTATTGTAGGCAAACTCTGCAAGTGGCAAGAACTGATCCAAAGAACATCCAAACTTCATCACACATGCACGGAGCATATCCTCAAAAGTCTGAATAGTGCGCTCGGTCTGTCCACCCGTCTGAGGATGAAATGATGTGCTCAGCTTTACCCGAGTACCCAACTCATGTTGTATGACTCTCCAGAACCGTAATGTAAAACTGAGTACCTCTATCAGAAATGATGGAAAACTGGAATACCATGTAGGCGAACAATCTCTCGGATATAAATCTCAGCCAACCGCTCTAAAGAATAGGTGGTACACACAGGAATGAAATGCACGGACTTGGTCAGCCGATCCACAATCACCCAAATGGCATCGAACTTCCTCAAAGTCCTTAGGAGTCCAACTACGAAATCCATGGTGATTCGCTCCCACTTCCACTTCGGAATCTCTATATGCTGAAGTAAGCCACTCAGTCTCTGATGCTCATACTTCACCTAATGACAATTGAGGCACCGAGCTACAAATCCAACTATATCTTTCTTCATCCTTATCCACCAATAGTGCTGCCGCAAATCCCGGTACATCTTTGTGGCACCCTGATGGATGGAATACCGCAAACTGTAGGCCTCCTCTAGAATCAACTCCCAAAGCCCATCAACATTGGACACACATATCTGTTCCTACATCCTCAATACCCCGTCATCACCAATGGTCACATCTCTATCATCACCATGTAGAACCTTGTCCTTGAGGACAAGCAAATAGGGGTCATCATACTGACGCCCCCTGATACAGTGAAACAAGGAAGGCCGAGAAACCACACAAGCTAGGACACGACTGGGTTCTGAAATATCCAACCTCACAAACTGGCTGGCTAAGTCCTGAACATCCATCACCATGAGTCTCTCTACTGCTGGTAGATAAGTCAAACTCCCCAAACTCTCTGCCCGACGACTCAAGGCATCGGCCACCACATTGACCTTCCCTAGGTGGTATAAAATAGTGATATCCTAATCCTTAATCAGCTCTAACCACCTCCTCTGATGCAAATTAAGATCCTTCTGCTTGAACAGATTCTGTAAACTCCAGTGGTCAGTGTAGATCTCACAAGGGACACCGTACAAATAGTGCCTCCAAATTATTAAGGCATGAATAATAGCAGCTAACGCAATATCGTGGACATGATAGTTCTTTTCATGCACCTTCAACTATCTGGACGTATAGGCAATCACCCTACGGTCCTGCATCAGCACCACACCGAGGCCAACTCGTGACACATCACAGTGAACTGTGTAAGACCCTGAACCTGAAGGCAATGCCAATACTGGGGCTGTAGTCAAAGCTGTCTTGAGCTTCTAAAAGCTCTCCTCACACTCTTACGCCCACCTGAACGGAGCACCCTTCTGGGATAGTCTTGTCATAGGTGCTGCAATATATAAGAATCCCTCTACAAATCGATGGTAGTAACCCGCCAAACCAAGAAAACTATGGATCTCTATAGTTGAGGATGGTCTGGGCAAACTATGCACTGCTTCCACTTTCTTCGGATCCATCTTGATCCCTTCACTCGATACTACATGATCTAAGAATGCCATGGAATCCAACCAAAACTTACATTTTGAGAATTTCGCATATAATTTCTTTTCTCTCATGGTCTGAAGCACTGTCCTCAGATGTTGCTCATGATCTTCTCGACTTCGGGAGTACACCAGAATGTCATCAATAAAGACAATGACGAACGAGTCAAGATATGGCCGGAATACACTATGCATCAAATGTACAAATGTTGTTGGGGCATTGGTCAACCAAAATGACATGACCAAAAACGTGTAATGACCATACCGAGTCCTAAAAGTAGTCTTCGGGATATCTGGCTCCCAGATCTTCAACTGATGATAACCTGAATGCAAGTCAATCTTAGAAAACAATCAAGCACCCTGCAACTAATCAAACTGGTCATCAATACGAGGCAAAGGATACCAATTCTTCACTGTAACTTTATTCAACTGGCGATAATGCACATATGTATAAAACCATCCTTTTTCTTCACAAACAAGACAGGGGCACCCTAAGGTGACACACTGGGCCGAACAAAGCCCTTATCAAGCAATTCCTATAACTGTTCCTTCAACTCAGGAGGGGCCATATGATAAGGAGGAATAGAGATAGGCTGAGTGCCCGACAACTGATCAATGCCAAAATCAATATCTCTGTCGAGTGGCATACCCGGAAGATTAGCTGGAAATACATCAGGAAAATCCCTCACTACTGGGACTGAATCAACTGTAAGGGTATCAATATTGACATCTCTCACATAGGCTAGATACGTATCACACCCTTTTTCAACCATTCGTCGAGCCTTATAAAATGAAATAATCGTGCTAGGAGTGTAATCTAAGGTACCCCTCCACTCTACTCGCGGTACACCTTCCATAGCCAACATCACGGTTTTGGCGTGACAATCAAGAATAGCATAATGGAGCGACAACCAGTCCATGCCCAAGATAACATCAAAATCTACTATGCTGAGAAATAATAAATCGGCTCTGGTCTCAAAACCACTAAGAGCGATCAAACACGACCAATAAATGCGGTCCACAACAAGAAAATCTCCCACACGAGTAGAAACATAAATAGGAAAACTTAATAAATCCCGAGATATGCCCAAATGCAGGGCAAAATAAGAAGACACATAAGAATAAGTGGAGCCTGGATCGAATAAAACTGATGCATCTCTATGACAGACTGGAACAATACCTGTAATGACAAAATCTGAGTAACAGCCTTGGTACGAGCAGGAAGGGCATAGTATCTGGCCTGACCTCCCCCTCTAAGGCGACCCCTACCACCCCGACCTCCACCTCGGGCTGGCTAAGCAGGTGGGGTGACAATTGTTGTTGTAATCATATCTTGAGGACCTGGTGGAGCACGCTATGGCTGAGAAGCCTATGGAGGTGCACCCCTCCTAAATCTGGGACAATCTCTCACCATATGGCGAGTGTCGCCACACTCAAAACAAGCTCTAGGAGGACGTGGCGGTTGTGACTAACTCGGGCTAGGTCTGTTAGACTGACAACTTATGGCACCTCGTACAGGAGGCACACTAGATACTGGAGGTGCATAATAAGGCTTATGAGGTCTAGGCGGAGCTGGAATACCACTGGCTGCTGGAAGAGCTTAATGAACGGGGTGACTCATAAAACCCTTACCATGGTGAACTGCAGTTGGGGCATGGGCACCAGAATAATGGCCTGACTCTCGAGGCCTCTTGGCCTCTCTCTCCTCCCTATCCCGAACAAGCATGTCCTCTACTCTCCTAGCAATACTCACCACCTGCTGATACGAGATGTCCATCTCAAGCTCACAGGCCATGCTAGTCCTGATACTGGGAATGATTCCCTCAATAAACCGGCAAACTCTCTCTCGTACTGTAGAAACCAAAGTCGGGGCATGTCTAGACAAGTCACTGAAACGGACTACATACTCCGAAACAGTCATAATACCCTAGTGAAACTACTCAAACTCCGCGCGCCAAGCGTCCTTGAGGCTTTGAGGAACATACTCTCTCAAAAAAATATTAGAGAACTGAGTCCACGAAAGAGAAGCTGCCTCAGTTAGACTGTCCATCTCATATGTCTGCCACCACTGATAAGCTGCCCCTCAAAGCTGACAGGCAGTGAAAGGGACCCCACTCATCTCTATTATGCCGATAGTGCGGAGAATACAATGGCACTCTTCTAGAAATACCTGATCATACTCTGAGGCTAGGCCATTGAATGTAGGAGGCTTGTACTTCTTGTACCTCTCAAGCCTCCGTTGTTCCTCCTCTGAAGTTATTGCCCTACCCTCGGGCTGAACTGGGGCTACAGGTGATACCAGTATAACCTTTGGGATCTGATCAACCTGAACCTGCTACTCTAGAGTGCGGGCGGCGGGAGTCTGTGCTCCTCCCCCCGAACTGAGATGTGGCTGCAGCAAGGGGAATCAACCCTTCCTAAACTAAGGTGTTGTGCATGCTCATGAACTGTGCAAGGGTCTATTGGAGAGCTGGAGTAGTAGTAGTAGTAGGCGTATCAGGTGCCTGTGCTTCGGCTGGAACTACCGATGGCTCCTTTACAGCAGCTCGTGCCAATACTCTGGCTGCACCGCATGCACGTCCTCGACCTCTACCCCGGCCCCGGTCTCGGGCGGCTCTACCAGGGGGCATGGATACCTGGTCATCTCTGATAGCACGTGTCCTCACCATCTGTGAAAGAATAGAAGACATAAGTTTAGAATTTTGAAGTCAATAATCTTACACGATAGGGAATCAAATGAAGTGGAATTTTCCTAACAGTTCCATAGCCTCTCAAAGATAAGTACATATGTCTCCGTACCGATCCGCAAGACTCTAATAAACCGGCTTGTGACTCACGACTCCTAAGAACCTAGGGCTCTGATACCAACTTGTCACGCCCCAAGTTCTCCCTCCGTGAACTATCGTGACGGTACCTAGTCTTTACGACTAAGTAAGCCTAAAAATTTACAGAATGAAAACAAAGATATGAAAACTAACAATTTAACAGGTAAATATGATAAAGAAGTTTAAAATATCGCTTGGCATATACAATAAAACACTCTCGAACTGAACATAAGCACTCCCAAAACCCGTAACCTTATAAATCACAAGCTATAGAAGTACATAGTGTTTCTAACTCCAGAAATCTATCAACGAAGAAAATACAGGAAACCTATAACTAAAGGAGGAATAGAGAGGGGCTTCTAGGTCTGCGGACGTGGCAGATATACCTCGAAGTCTCTAAGATCGCCTCGCCTCATTGGAAGTATGGCTGAGAAGAAGTACCTGGATCTGCACATGAAAAACATGTGCAGGAAAGGGCATGAGTACACCACATCGATACCCAGTAAGTGCCAAGCCTAACCTCGGTCGAGTACTGACGAGATCAGGTCAGGACCTTACTAGTTTTAATATGATAAAATTTAACAGAAAGAAATATCGCAGTAGAGAAGTAAATACTGAAATTTTAACCGCGAAATAAGCACAGAAGAACAACAGCTCAAAACACAGTAATAGCAACGGGGAATCTCCCGGGATACCGTCCCATGGTCCCAAATATAAATATGCACGGGGGATCTCCCGGAATATGGTTCTGTAGTCCCAAAGTAAATATGTAGTGTTAGAGGATCTCCTGGAATACCGATTCATAGTCCCAAAGTAAATATGCAGTACAGGGGGATCTCCTAGAATACTCTTCCGTAGTCCCAAAGTAAATATGCTGCACAATCAATACAAACAAAAGTTATATCAAGGAATTTGCAGTTTAAAACTAAGTTGGCATTTAAGGAAAATAGGAAATTTCATTAGAACATGTTGCATAGAGCTCAAATAAACAGTTTAACACGTTTTATAACCTAATCAAGGTAATAACATATGCTAATGTAGTTCAACAAGGAAAACAAGTTAAGACTTAGCGAGAAACGGAGTTATACAATAAATAGCCCGTGTACGCACTCATCACCTAACGTACACGGCGCTCATATATCAAACAATACCAAAATCCTAGGGGGAGTACCCCCACACAAGGTTAGGCAAGCCACTTACCTTGAATTAAGCTCAAATCAATCTGAAATCACGCTTTTGCCATGAGTATCCAACTCTGAGTAGCCCAAATGTAATCAAATCAATTACATAACGTAAATATAACTACAAACAATAATTTAACTAATGAAATCAAAGCTGAGGCAAGAAAATAGAAAAAGGCCCAAAAATCATCCCCAGGCCCATGTCTTGGAATCGGGTAAAAGCCACAAATTATGAACACCCATTCGCTTACGAGTTCACTCGTACAAAAATCATCCAAATCCGATGTCAAATTCCTATTCAAACCTCAGATTTTCAATTGGGGAACTATTTCCCCCATTTCCAAACTTCTACCCTCAAATTCCTTAATTAGATGAGGAAAATAACAATAGATTAATGTATTATTACCAAATTAGAGTTAAAATTCGTTACCCAATAGTTCTCCTGCAAAAACCCTCGAAAAATCGCCTCTCACTGGGATCCAAAGCAAATTTTGTGTTAAGGATTTCAAACCCTCGAAATTCTCTTTTCTGCCCAGCGACTACCGCATCTGCGCTTATGGGGCCGCATCTGCGGTTCCACACCTGCGGAAAAATCATCGCAGGTGCAAAGATCACTTAACCTGGCTGGGGCCGCATCTGCGGTCCCCCAGCCGCACCTGCAGCTCCTGATGCCCAAGTCCAATTCTATATCTACAGCTTCCTTGCTACTTCTACGGCCCTGTACCTGCGGTCCCACATCTGCAGGTGCGATTATATCAGGTGCAGCAAATCTTCAGCAATGCCTAAGTTCCAAACAAAATCCGTTAAGCATCTGAAACTCACCTGAGGCCCCCGAGACCTCAACCAAACATACCAACCAATCCTAAAACATCATATGAACTAAGTCGAGCCCTTAAATCACATCAAACAACACTAAAACTACGGATCATCCTCCAATCTAAACTTAATGAACTCGAAATCCCAAATTCTACAACCGATGCCGAAACCAACTAAACCATACTCGATTGACCCTAAATTTTGCAAACAAGTCATTTCGCCATTATGGACCTATTCCAACTTCCGGAATTGGATTCCGACCTTGATATCAAAATTCCACTAACGGTCTGAAACTCCAAAAATTCAACTTACGTCATGTCAAGCCTAAATGAGCTACGGACCTTCAAAATACGATCATGGAATGCACCTAAGGCCAAAATCACTCAACCAAGCTAACAGAATCGACGGAATTCCATTTCGGAGCCGTCTTCGCACTGCTCTGACTATGATCCAAATTTTAAGACTTAAACTCTCATTTAGGGATTAAGTGTCCCAAAACACTCTGGAACTCAATATGCACCATCCCGAAAATTTACAACAGCAAAAAAAGACACGAAAAAGCGGTTAATAGGGGATCGGGGCATAAACTGTCAAAACGATCGGCCGGTTCGTTACAAAAAAGTTCCAAGTGACAATACACATGGAATAAAAAATTGAGTAAAAAGGTTAAATAACCCTAAAAATGTCATCGTTTTACGACTTTCATATCTAAATTATTGGGTGTTCACCAAACCCGCTAGCAGGTTAGAAAAATCTAGGTGAACTGATTTTTAAGACTTTTTTCACTCTATCTTTTGTAGCCTACCCCATAAAAATTACCTTAAAACCACGAATAAGTTGGAGATGGCCTCACAACAAGTTATCCCCAAATATTTTACCAGGTATTCAATTGGGAAGTTTTTAATCTAAAGAGAAATATAGTTCAGGAGATAGTGGGAACACTCAATTGTTTAAATATGCAACTCGCAAGATAGTGATAGTTTAGGGGATTTTAACCTATTCAATCATTTTTATATGACTGTATTTGACTAAGTAAAGAGTTGATCATTTATATGTTATATTGATGGATAATGGAAGATAACAATGAAGTAACAGTTAAAAAGTAGTTGATGAAGAAATGTTATATCATAATTTATATTTGTATAATTAAATGAATTTGATTTTTTAAAAATTATATAGAATAATATTATTAGCATAGTCTCATTCATCACTTTAGAACGTCTTACAGATTTGTGAGAGCATGTAAGTTATCAAAATAAAAAGTATCACATTAAAGTTAATTTATTAGAGCAAATTTCACTATCTCTTTTTTCCTTAAAGCAAATGTCACTTAAAACCCTTAACATTTTGAGTTTGAAAAATAATACATCTCTTCGGGTGTGTTTGGTATGAAGGAAAATATTTTTTGAATAAACTCATTTTCCTCCAATTGGAGAAAAATATTTTCCTTATCAAAAGAAGAGAAAATATTTTCCAAAACTCTTCTTCAACTTTCCCCACCTTACTCCATATCCCTACCAACCCCCCATCCCTAACCCATCCACACACCCTAACCCACCCACACCCACCCATCCTCCCTCCACCCGACCCCACCATAAATAAAAATATTATTAAGAATACTTTCTTTTATGTTGTAGATAGAGTACTCTTTTTAATTCCAACAAAATGAGTATTTTTTTCCATGATATAAAAAAAGTATTTTGTTTCATTTGAACAAAAAATATACTTTCTTTTCATGATGTTGAAAAAGTATTTTCTTTCATTTCAACAAAATGATGTAGTAAAAAGTATCTTCTTTCATTTCAACAAAAAAAGTACTTTCTGTTCATGATGTTCAACAAAATGATGTAGTAAAAAATATCGTCTTTTATTTCAACAAAAAAAAGAAGCACTTTCTTTTTATGATGTAGAAAACGTATTTTTTTTAATTTCCACAAAATGATGTAGTAAAAAGTATTTTTTTTTCATTTCAACAAAATGAGTATTTTCTTTTCATGATGTAAAAAAAAAAATTCTTTCTTTTATGATGTAGAAAAAGTATTTTCTTTCATTTCAACAAAATAGTGTAGTAAAAAGTATTTTTTTTTATTTCAATAAAATGAATATTTTCTTTTCATGATGTAGAAAAAGTATTTTCTTTCATTTAAACAAAATGAATACTTTTTTTCATGTTGTACAAAGAGTACCTTCTTTTTCAACCAAAAAAAGAGTATTTTCTTTTTAGTTATGTAACACAAATTTCAAAGTTGTTTTTGAGTGAAAAAGTAAAGCAGTATCCCTTTTGGGTTTGTGTGAAATTTTAAAAGACTAATTAAATTTTTGAAAAAAATAGAGTTCTGAAAACGTTGATTTAGAACTTGGGGGGGGGGAGCACAAGAAACATGGGGATTTGGTAGGGGTGGGCATAAAATTCGAAAAATTGAATTCCGAACCAGACCGAATTAATTCGGTATTTCAATTTCGGTTTTTTGGTATTTCGGTCTAATTCGGTATTATATTTTTGGTATTGCGGTATTACAGTACGTTCCTCGGTATTAGGATCTTGAAATTTCGGTATACCGAAATACCGAATTACCAAATTTTTAAAAACATTTTTTTTAAGTTGGACACCTGCCCAGTGCCCCAGCCCAAAAACTTTTAATATATTTCCAGCCCACTGCCCACTCCAGCGCCTCAGCCAAGCCCCAAGCCCCAAGCCCACTCTCTATTCAGTTAGGGTCTAAACTAAAGTAGGGCATTATCATTACTGCATTAGGCACTAGCAGTCACGAACAGATGAACCACTCACTTAGTATTCACTTCTCACTCCTCACTCCTCAGAAAGCCATTCCGATTTAGGGTTTAGCATTAGCATTCCGATAGTTTCACAAATTTCGGGCAAACGAAGACCAATTACATAAAGAGATCAGTTGTTGTTGCAATAGTTTCACAAAATCAGAAAGAGATCGGCTGTTGTTGCAAGAGACTTCAAACAATCAAAATTCAAAGGTATGTTTCTAGTTTCTTCCATAATTTGTGCTAGAACTGCTAAAGATTGACTCTTTTTTTAAACCTTTTTACAATGCTACTGTCACATTTTTTGGGTAACAACCCGACAAGTTGTTTTGAGTTATAGCGCGTCGTTCGGTAGTTTGAGTCCACTAAGAGCTTTATTTCAGGTATTATGACTCGTACGAGTGGTCGATATTGAATTTCTGGAAGTTCGGAGTCGATTTGAAAAAAGAATTCTCATTTCGGGAACATTAAGTTGGAAGAATTGATTAAGATTAAATTTTTGAGTAAACGACCTCGGAATCGGGATTTGAAGGTTTCAGCAGGTTTGTATAATGATTTCGGACTTGGACATATGTTCGGATCAGGTTTTGGATGACCTGGGAGCGTTTTGGCGCCTATTGTGGAAGTTGGCATTTTAGAAGAATTTCATAAATTTGGGTTGAAGTGCATTTCAATGCTATCGATGTCCGTTGGGGATTCCGAGTCTGGGAATAGCTCCGTATGGTAATTTTGGTATTGGGAGCGTGATCGGAAGTGGATTTGGAGGTCCGTAGGTCATTTTGGAGTCATTTGGCGAAAGTTAGAAATTTGAAGGTTTTTGAGAAGTTTGACCAAGAGTTGACTTTTTGATATCGGGGTCGGAATCTAATTCTGAAAATTTGAACAAATCCATTATGTCATTTATGACTCGTGTGCAAAATTTGAAGTCATTCCTGATTGATTTGATATGTTTCGGCGCAAAATATAGAAGTTGGAAGATTTGAAAACTCATAATTCGATTCGATGCGCGATTCGTAGTTTTGATGTCGTTTGCTTCAATTTAAGTCCTCGAGCAGGTCCGTGTTATGTTATGAGACTTATTGATATATTCATAAAAGATCCCGAGTGGCTCGGATGAGTTTCGGATGGGGTTCGGATCGTTTGGCACATTGCTGAAGTTGCTGAAATTTCTGCAGAAGCTGTTTTGGCAGCAACTGGTGCAATCGCGAAGCTGAATTTGGAAGCTTATGTCTCGATATATATAAGGAATATGAAAATTTGTAAAACATAAAAGTTGTACCCCTTGTATTATAGATTCTAGAAACATAAACCATTCATCATTTTGATATTTGTACAGAAAGTTATGATCGATTGAATGAAGTTTGGTAAAGCTGTTTTGCAATTTCCCTAGAAATTTCTGATGCGAGGAGCCTAATTAGGAAGCTTATATCTCGAAATCTATAAGGAATCTGAACATTTACAAAACATGAAATTTGTAAACCTTTGATTCTAGTTTTCAGAAAGTTAAACCATTCATTATTTAGACATTTGTACAGAAAGTTATCCTTCATTTTGTTTTGGATTTTCGGAGCGCGCTTCTTGGGCGGTTTTTGGGTAATTTTCACGGGAAAACATTGGGATAAGTGTTCCTTATCCTATATTGATTATATTTCATGATTTTATACTCATCTACATCATGAATCCATGAATTTATGGAAGAAAAATCAGATTTTTAGCAAATCTTCCAAAAAAAAAAATTAAGATTTGAAAGCCAAACCGATGTCGGAATTTAATAATTTTTATATGGTTGAACTCATATCAGAATGGGTTGTCGAATTTTTTTAGTTTTGTCAGATTCCGAGACATGGGCTCCACGTGCAATTTTTGAGTTAAATTTCGTATTTTAATCCGGAAAATTAGTAAATTCATATGAAATTAATTCCTACGATTTGTATTGAGTATTTCGAATTGTTTATGAGTAGAATTGAGGCTTTCAGACATGAATTCGCGAAGCAAAGGTTTATTAAAATCTTGAATTTGGTTACGGAGCGAGGTAAGTCTCCTTTCTAACTTTGTAAGAGGGAATTGTCCCCACAGGTGAATTAATTAGATATGTGCTTCTATTTGTGGTGGCTACGTACGCACGAGGTGATCAGAGTCCGTGCGTAGCTACTATTATGCTTAAGTCTGGGTAGTTTAGGACCCAAAAACATGCTTTACTTGTAACATTTTATAATCTTGTTGACAATTTAAAATGCTTAAAACATATCGAACGTACAATTGAATTTCTAAATGACTAGACAACGTTTCTTGATTTTTAGAAAGGGAAATTGCATTTTCTTGAATAATTGCTCATTGATGAATTCTTGAATGACTGCTTGAATGTGTTTATCTATTGTGGAATGGGTCGAACACCTCAGTAGATTAAATAGATGCATCTATGGTTCGCGCCATTCGACCTTCTAGAAGTGCACAATTTAAATATTGTTGGATCGGGCCATACGACCTCGGCATGGTTTGTGCATGCTTGTATTGTTTGACTTGCAAATCTATAAATGATGATATTGCCTCCATGTCCTGAGATAAATGTATAAATGATGAAAACAAATATGGAAATTTTCTATAAATAAAATAATTGTTTATTTGCCTCATGCTATTGAGTTAAAGTTATTTTTATGAAAATCCTTGATTTTCTATATTATTGGTATTATTATTATTATTGGACCCCTAGTAAGTGTCAAAGTCGATCTCTCATCTCTACTTCTTCGAGATTAGACGGGATACTTACTAAGTACACATTGTTTTTGCACTCATGCTACACTTGTTGTGCATTTTTGTTGCACAGGCACATGTATCTCTAGTGGCCTAGTGGGCATAGCAGCATGGTTGATATGGAGACTTAGGTGAGCTGCACTTCTCGAGACGACCCGCAGCCAGCAGAGCCCCTTTCAAATTTCTGTGTTTACTTTCCGTCCAATTTGTATTCCGAACGGTTGTTGTATTACATTGTTTCTTAGAGATAGCTCATGCACTTGTAACACCGGGTTCTGGGATGATTATGGGATTATTCAATATTAAGTTTGTTAAAGACTTCACGTTTATTTCTGTGAATTTAATTATTTATTGTTTAATGTATAAAGAAAATGATTTCAACAAATACTAAAATTAAAATTTAATTAACTTTCTGGTGTTGGCTTGTCTGACAGTGTTTCTGGTGCCATCACGGCTCTTAGTGGATTTTGGGTCGTGACAACATGGTATCAAAGCACTAGGTTCCCTTAGGTCTCACGAGTCATGAGTAAATCTAGTAGAGTCTTGCGGATCGATACGGAGACGTCTGTACTTATCTTCGAGATGCTACAGGGTTGTTAGGAGCATTTCTCTTCTTGATACCTCATCGAGCGGTTTGATTCCTTTGAGCCTTATGCCCTTATTTCCTTCTTATTCAATCATATGCGACGTGAAGCTCTTGTTATCAAATTGGGAACTGAGGAACTATAATGATACTACAAATGTGGTGCGGGATGTTCTCCCGGTATAGTTGATTGGGCTATTGTCGTCGCCTTGCGGAAGGATATTCGGTCACTTCAGCTCAGTAGCTGCACTTCTAAGAGCATTGAGGCTATGCACAGGTTGCTATGATTCTCATGAATGGTTATCGCACAATATTGACGTGATGGTAGGATACTTGCCTATGTGTTGGGGCAGGGAACGGCTTGAAAGGAGGTCTACTCAGTTCATGATTTAGAGATTCGGTATTTTATTTTTGGCATAGGAAGGGCAATCGGACTATGAATGTTTAGGTTGGGTTGATGGAGTAATGAGACTCTGTGTTTTCAAGTGTAGTGGAATTTTCATCTGTGACATGGTATCGTCGTCCTCGATTGAATATGTTAAGTTCGCCGGTGTATTATGGTTTTCTTCAATTCGCTTTGGGGCAAGGTATTGTGAAATGATGGGAAGTGACTGTTAGAGATCGCGATGTGCTATGGTTCAGGATTGAACCGGTGTTTCTAGTGTTGATGGCTCGAGAAAGATGATCTTCGGGGAGATTTAAAGTTAGTAGCGATATGTTGATTCAAATGCTGCAGAAATAGGGATTAAATCAAGGCGACAACTGGGCAGTAAGGTATGAGGAAGGACAAGTGGGAAGTATCATGTGGTGGTTAAATTTCTAAGGAAGCCAGGTGTAAGAAGCGAAAAACGAATAGTTGCTTAAAAAGAGGGTTTGGCCAAAGTGGGAGAGTAGTATAGAAGCATATGGGTTCAGTGGCACGATAACTGCACACCTTGAGGGAAGTTTGGAATGATTTGGGAATTTTAGTGGCCGGTGGTTGGGTCTACGAGCTCAATTCGAAATGTTGGTTGGTATACGGCGGAAGATGGATATGACGGAAAGGATTTGCTTGATATGAAGAATGATACAACATGACTTTAGATAGGAAGATATTATCGCACATTTAGTTAATATCCACGAGGAGTGAATGGATTTGTGCAGCTGGTGGATGAGCACGGGCCCAGGACGGGTTATTGGTGTTGTAGTGATTGTACCCCGTGCAGCGATGTTGGAAGATGTCGGTAGGTAATTTCCACAGGTGGGTTATCTTGTGTGAGCAGGTCAACAGTCGCGTGGTTGGCGAAGCTTCTGTGGAGGATTTCTCTGACTATCCAGTAAGAGGTCGAATATGCGAATGTTGCTAGAGATTCAGAGCGTTCATGAAATACTAATAGAAGGATTTTGAGGAATTTGGCGGTTTGATTGAGCAAGGTCATGTCAATAAGAGATAAATAATCTTGGTAGGCTCTACAGTGGTGTAATAGTGACTTCAAGCTAAGTGGGAGAGTCCCACCGCCTACAATTGGATTGTGTAGTCATCTATTTGTGAGATCTCGGGTTATCAGTCTATTGGCGAGTTATTACGGCTAAGGGAAAAGAACATAAGTGGTCATTTGAGGCAAGGGATTTGATGAAGATGTGCTACGGTTGGCCTTATTGGATCGTGTTCAGGCTTTGGTGGAGGTTCAAGATTTATGCTTTGTATAGATGCGAGTTTCAAGGAAAGTGATTTGGTCGGGTGCTTCGTCGAGAGGGTGTTCATGTTCTAGAAGATTCTTGGAGTTGATTATATTCGGGACCAAGTCAGAGTGGGTGTCTCTCAATAACAGTCCTAGTGGACTCAAAGGTTAAAGTGTGGTGTCTAAGGATTTCGAGTCCATAAGTATGGCTAAGAATCGAGCTTTTGCAGCGGATTGTGAAAGGAGGCTTGGAATTTTCTATGATATCTTTGGCTTGCAATATAACATTTGGGTGAAAGAGAGAAAATGACTTCGGATTTGTAGGAGAGTTATCAGAATGGGCGTATCAGTTTAGGATGCGAATATGCGCGCAAGGAAGGTATGAAATGGTTAGTGGAATTAGAGACAACATGGTCTTGTTTTGCAAGGACACTCGCGATGAGTGCGGGTTGAGTGCGTTATATGTTGAATGGAGTTTTTATTATCTGTAAGGCAATTAAGGATAAATTGGAAGAGGTTGGATTGGTTAGCCATGGTTGAATTGGCATAATGGTAGCAATGATCAGTTCCTTCAGCATGATTAAGTTATGCATGTGACTTGTGACGGTACGTATGAGGCTTGACAACCTCCGTGATTGATTTTATTAGAAGTATTCAAGTATTATGACTTGTTATGGGTAGGCCTATCCCGAAAGGATTATGGCGATTTAGAACACTACTTGAAGATTTGCATGTTACAGTTATGAGTATTCACTCACGTGTTGCTATGGTTCCTCTGAAATGAGTTAAGTGAAAAGTTTCTATATGGCAAAGTTTAACCTATTAGTGGTCCAGGAGTTAAGACGAAATTCTGGTGCTATCGCATATTGGCATGTTAGGTGCAGTGAGTGGTATGGAATTTGAAAGTGAGGATCAAGGTTGCGGTTTGGTATTGGAAAGGATGTCACAAGCTTGGATGAGTAGGAAAGGAGTTTGGATGTTTAAAGTAGGCTGGTATTATCCTCAGCGTCACCTGAGATCATTTCCTTGTGCAAGAGGCTTCGTGTATTGGTTTGCGGATTCATGATTTTCTTTACAGCATTAGTGCGGCCGGTGGTATGGATGTGCAGACTTGTTATCTGGTGCGGGATGTCGTGGGAGCGTGTCTCACGGGGAGATTGTATAAGCGTGACATGTAGTCACTTGATTGATTGGAAATTTAAACCAAGTATGAAGACTTTGGTAATATCACTAATTTGAGAATTCATGCCTGGAGGGCACCTTGTCTATTGGGTTGTGTATTGTGGAGGATTGCTCCGGCTATGATGGTTGTTCTTGTGTGTTATGAAAAAAAAGGGTTATTATGGACCCAGGGAAGGTTATTAGCCTATTTTGGTACAATCAGAATTGACTTGAGGTAAGTGGATGGATTTAAATATGAAGGTGGGCTCTATATCAAGCTGGATATGTTCATTTCAGCAATGCGCTTCTTATGGAGGAGTATTCGAATGTTGGGTGTTATTTCGCCGTCAGTTATTTCATGTAATGCCATATTGCGCCATGTGCATTGTGCAACGGCTTGATAAATTTCTTATGTGTCAACGTTCCGCGTAGCGATGGTGTTATGTGAGCGAGATGGCTCTTAAGATTCAGATTATATATCGCACCTCAGTTGTGCTTGAGTTTTTGTAGCTTATGGCGCTATCTGTCTCCCTAGGGATGGTATTGTGCACTTAGCGTGCTTGTGATCGATATTTGGTATTTGTAGTAATTAGCAATTTAGCTCGGTGTGTATCTCCTTATGTGAATTTTATGTGTGGATCGGGTGGCACGCCACCATGGGTATGTTGTTGGATCGGGTTGCACGCCGCAATAGTTTGATGTTGAATACAGTTTTATTATTTTATCTTTTGTATGTTTTGTTTCCCCATTTTCTGATGAAAGCTCGTATTAGTTGCGTGAGTTGGTAGTCCATTCCAGAGTTCGTTTTCTTCATGTATTACATTCGAGTTTGTAGCCTATTGGCACATTGTGGCATCATATGGGACCTTTGATCATGTTCGGGGTAGCTTATTGCCTGAGCAGTTCGTACTGGGTGAGACGAGATTATTGGATCTAAGATTGATGCAATCGGGTTATATGAAGTATATTAAAAAGCAAAGATCATTATTTGGTTCAGATTGAGGTAATGGTTCTTGTCAGGAGTATAGACTCAATGATTTGTTGACTCGACAGGTTGTTATGAGTTTCTACACATCTCTTCCGTCGTGGCGGTATTGCAAAAGTTGGGACCAGACTTACATATGTCAGGAGGTGTGTATTATGAGCATCAGATTCGGGGAATTTCGGCTATTGTTATTAGAGGATGTTATTATGGTCATGTGAGTTATGCAGTGCATAGTGTGAATTCAGCGAAGGTATGCAATAATGTATTGGCGCATCGTTTGGTGATTGATACAGTGTTCATATGTTGGAAGCAGGTCTGGCAGAGAATTTCGGATGTTGGAATTGGGCTCTAAGCTTATTTGCTGGGATAAAGGAGAATATCTTCAGATTTAATCAATCTAATATGCTCAACTGAGTTATGGTAGCAGGTGTAGGTGCACGAGGTGTTAAACAATGATTTTGGGACAACTCCAGAGCAATTCTAAGCACGTTCGAGGACAAACGTATGTTTAAGTGGGAGAGAATGTAACGACCCGACAGGTCATTTTGAGCTCTAGTGGATCATTCGGCGGTTTGAGGCCATGGGCAGCTTCATTTCAGATATTATGACTCGTACGCGTGGTCGGAATTGAATTTCTGGAAGTTCGGAGTCGATTTGGAAAAAGAATTCTCATTTCGGAAACCTTAAGTTAGAAGAATTGACTAAGATTGGATTTTTGAGTAAACGACCTCAGAATCAGGATTTGAAGGTTCCAGCAGGTTCGTATGATGATTTCAGACTTGGGCGTATGTTCAGATCAGGTTTTGGTTGACACGGGAGCGTTATGGTGCCTATTGTGGAAGTTAGCATTTTAGAAGAATTTCATAAATTTGGGTTGAAGTGTATTTCAATGCTATCAAAGTCTGTTTTGGATTTCGAGTTTGGGAATAGCTCCGTAAGGTGATTCTGGTATTGGGAGCGCGATCGGAAGTGGATTTGGAGGTCCGTAGGTCATTTTGGAGTCATTTGGCGAAAGTAAGAAATTTGAAGGTTTTTGAGAAGTTTGACCAAGAGTTGACTTTTTGATATCAGGGTCGGAATCCAATTATGAAAATTGAAATAGATCCATTATGTCATTTATGACCCGTGTGCAAAATTTAAAGTCATTCCAGATTGATTTGATATGTTTCGGCGCAAAATATAGAAGTTGGAAGATTTGGAAACTCCTAATTCGATTCGATGTGCGATTCGTAGTTTTGATGTTGTTTGATATGATTTAAGTCCTTGAGCAGGTCTGTGTTATGTTAAAGACTTATTGGTATATTTGGGCAAAGTCTCGAGTGGCTCGGATGGGGTTCGGATCGTTTGGCACATTGTTGAAGTTGCTGAAATTTCTGCAGAAGCTGTTCTGGAAGCAACTGGTGCAATCGCGGAGCTGAATTTGGAAGCTTATATCTCGAAATATATAAGGAATCTGAAAATTTACAAAACATGAAAGTTGTAGCCCTTGTATTCTAACTTCCAAAAACATAAACCATTCATCATTTGAATATTTGTACAAAACGTTATGATCGATTGAATGAAGGCAGGTAAAGCTGTTTTGCAATTTCCCAGAAATTTTTTATGCGAGGAGCCTATTTTGGAAGTTTATATCTCAAAATCTCTAAAGAATCTGAAAATTTGCAAAACATGAAAGTTGTAACCCTTTGATTCTAGTTTTCAAAAAGTTAAACTATTCATTATGTAAACATTTGTACAGAAAGTTATGATTGATTGAATAAGGGCTGGTAAAGCTATTTCTAGTGGACTTTTAGGTACGACTTTTAGTGACGAAAATGGACTGCTCATTGCCTTCATTTCGTTTTGGAGTTTGGAGCACGGTTCTTGGGCGGTTTTTGGGCAATTTTCACGGGAAAATATTGGTGTAAGCATTCCTTATCCTATATTGATTATATTCATGATTCCATACTCATTTACATCATGAATCCATGAATTTATGAAAGAAAAATCATATTTTTAGCAAATCTTCCAAAAACGAAAATTTAAGATTTGAAAGCCAATCCGATGTCAGAATTCGATAATTTTTATATGGTTGAACTCGTATCGGAATGAGTTGTTGGATTTTATTAGTTTCGACAGATTCCGAGACGTACAATTTTTGAGTTAAATTTCGTATTTTAATCCGAAACATTAGTATATTCATATGAAATTAATTCCTACGATTTGTATTGAGTATTTCAAATTGTTTATGACTAGAATTGAGGCTTTCGGACAAGAAATCGCGAAGCAAAGGTTTATTGGAATTTTGAATTTGGTTACAGAGCGAGGTGAATCTCATTTCTAACCTTGTAAGAAAGAATTGTCCCCATAGGTGAATTAATTGGATATGTGCTTCTATTTGTGGGGGCTACGTACGCACGAGGTGATGAGAGTCCGTGCGTAGCTACTATTATGCTTAAGTTTGGGTATTCTAGGACCCAAAAATATGCTTTACTTGTAACATTTTATAATCTTGTTGACAATTTAAAATGCTTAAAACATATCGAACGTACAAATGAATTTCTAAATGACTAGACATCGTTTCTTGATTCTTAAAAAGGGAAATTGCCTTTTCTTGAATAATTTCTCATTTATGAATTCTCGAATGACTGCTTGAATGTGTTTATTTATTGTGGAACGGGCCGAACACCGGTAGGTTAAATAGATGCATTTACGGTTCGCGCCATTCGACCCTCTAGCAGTGCACAGTTTAAATATTGTTGGATCGGGTTGTACGACATCGGCATGGTTTGCGCATGCTTGTATTGCTTGACTTGCAAATCTATAAATGATGATATTGCTTCCCTGTCCTGAGATAAATGTATAAATGACGAAAACAAATTTAGAAATTTCCTATTAATAAAAGAATTGTTTACTTGCCTCATGCTATTGAGTTAAAGTCATTTTTATGAAAATCCCCGATTCTCTATATTATTGGTATTATTATTATTGGACCCCTAGTAAGTGTCAAAGTCGACCTCTCGTCTCTATTTCTTCGAGATTAGACGGGATACTTACTGAGTACACGTTATTTTTGTACTCATGTTACACTTGTTGTGCATTTTTGTTGCACAGACACATGTATCTCTAGTGGCCTAGTGTGCGTAGCAGCATGGTTGATACGGAGACTTAGATGAACTACACTTCTCGAGACGACCCACAGCCAAAAGAGTCTCTTTTAAATTTTTGTATTTACTTTCTGTCTAATTTGTATTCCGGACGGTTGTTGTATTACATTGTTTCCTAGAGATAGCTCATGCACTTGTAACACCGGGTTCTGGGATGATTATGGGATTATTCAATATTAAATTTGTTAAAGACTTCATGTTTATGATCTGTGAATTTCATATTTATTGTTTAATGTATAAAGAAAATGATTTCAGCAAATACTAAAATTAAAAATTTAATTAACTTTCTGGTGTTGGCTTGCCTGACAGTGTGTCTGCCGTCATCACAACCCTTAGTGGATTTTGGGTCGTGATATTTTGAATGGTGGATTAAGCCATTAAGGGCTTAAGGCATTTCGTTGTTCTGTCTAACAGCAGACAACAACATTTCGTTGATAACAGCATTTTGTTGTCAGCAGCATTTCGTTGTTCTGTTAGTTCAATTTCATTATTTTGTTCTTCAATTACATTGTATATGTATTTCTTGGCTGAACAATTAGACAGCAGGGCATTGAACATTGGAGAATTATCACTCGTTAGTGTTGCTTATGTAGCGAATATTAAATCAAAACCGTATCGAACCAAAATAATAAATACGGAAACATATCAAAATACTTTGGTACGGTATTTGGTATATACAATTGATAAACCGAATACTGAAATACCGAACCGAACTTAAATACCGAATGTCCACCCCTAGGATTTGGGAGAGGGGAGGGGGGTAAGGAAAGTAGCACAAAAAATTATTTTGCTAAAAAATATTTTGCACTCTCTAAACAAACGCTAAAAAGATATTTTTCGAAAATTTTTTATTACTCACCAACCAAACATAAGAAAATAACTGATAAAACCACTCATTTTTCAGAAAAATATTTTCCATTTTCTTTCCTACCAAACACACCCTTAATGTTTTGAACGGGATGGACAATCTTACATAATGCTCTCACATTCAACGACAAATATAAGTCATCGCCAAGGTCATAAATGACAAACTATATGGATCATATCAACTTTTATTTCCAATAATAAATAGTATTACATAAATATTGAAAATTTATACCTTCCTTTTTCTCATTTAGTGTTTTCTTTTTAACTATCAAATTTTCATTTTGCTTTATAAGATATTTTCCCTTGAATTTTCAAATCCTTTCAATGTTCCTTGGTTCTTCTTTTCATTACTTGTATAATTGCTTGTATCAGCAAAATTTTACTATAACTGTTAATTATGTATACCATTTTTCAAATAATTTTATTTCCATTTCATTTTACAAGTTTGGTGGTTTAACTATCTGAAAATTTTCATTAAGAGTTAACTATTTTAAAAAATAATGAGTGAAGACGGTTTATTGGTGATATGAACATAATCCTTAGATTATATTGCCACAATTTTGAAAATCATCTGAAAAATGTTAACCCAGATGAATTGGCTATTTCATCTAAAATATGAAAGAGCCATTGTTCCCTTATCTCAAATGATTGGGGAGTTTTTCCTTCTTTTCCTTTTTTTTGTCAATATCATTTATTTTAGGAGAAATATGTAAAAAGTCCCTTTAAGTTGTCCTCAATGATCAAATAAACACCTCAATTGAACCCTTTTTTATTTTGACACTTCAAGTGGCATTAAGTAGATCAAGTAAACACCTGACCTAGTCAGCTCACCTCGCGTGTAATACACTTTCGGAAATGCACATTGTCTATCCAATCCAAATAGTAATAAACGGTAATTGTATGTGTAATTCCGAATATACCTTTAATGAAGTCTCTAATTTAAGTCCAAAACCCCAAACCGTAATTTTCATTTCATCATTTATTTCTCTGTCTTCCTTCTACTAGTCGCACCTTTTCCCTTCCATTGTGTCATGACTCAAATTTTTCTTCGTAGGATGTCGTGATGGCACTTAGTCTTATGGACTAGGTAAGCCTAACATTAATGGAAATAATATTAATATTTAACTAACATCTGATAATTTCGAAATAAAAATCTTTATACAAAACTTACATTTCCAAAACCGGTAGTACAAGTCAGAAGCTCTACTGAGTTTGCTAAAAAGCCTACAAATACAACTATTTCGAAACAGAGATAAAATAGTGCAATTACAAAATAAGAAAGTGACTATGAAGCGTGCGAACGCAGCAGCAAATTTACCTTAAGTCTCCCCAACAAGATCCGTAAATCTAACTAGTGATCGACTGACTTCGATATACCTGGATTTGCACAAAAATGTCTAGAAGTATAGTATGAGTACACCACAGCAGTACCCAGTAAGTATCAAGACTAACCTCAGTGGAGTAGTGACGAGGGACAGTCAAAACACCTACTAGACTGAGTAACCTAGACAATAAGTGTAGAACTAACAAAATACAATATCTCTACAAAACTACGCATAATGACAACAATAACATGGTATTTGCAATAAGAAATAGAAACAACAACTGGCAGCAGAACACAACAAGTAATAACACAGTAGAGTAAGCTTAACAGGTATAAATCTGGTGAAAACAATTAAAAGGAGGACATGTAGTAACTAGATGAGAATTAACACTTTCACAACAGGTTTTATCCAATAATCTCCACAAGGTACCAAACCTCCATAATAGTCACCATTCACGGGGCCCAATTCGTGAACCCTAAACACTTGGCATCATGTGCCCTCATTGCAACTGGTAACTGTATGGACGACTCATGTGCCAATGGAACCATTCTCACATAAAATGCAAGTAGACGAGGGTATAGATAAATGATCAATAACATCAGGATCCATTATCTTAAACTGTTAGGGGTGATTAATTACGTGTATGCTTGTGCAAGTGTCCTATCATAGTTCAGGCTAACTAGTAAGAGTAGAAACAACGAATGATACATAAGAAATGATCACCACGAAATGCACAAGTTACAACTCACACAGATTAGGCACGCTACTACACAATTACCAACAACAACAATGCCCACAAGCCATAGAAAGTCATCACAAATCAATCCCCGACATAGCCCACCTTGTCTCGCCACGTGCGCAATAATAAAGTAAAAGCCAACCTTGTCTCGCCGCACGCGTATAATATTGTTCCTACCTTGTCTCGCCAGATGCACAAACACACAGATATAGCCCTCCTTGTCACACCGCATGTGCATAATCAACAGTAACAACAGCACGTCAGAAACCTCGTGCAAACACCCGAACAAATTCTTCCGACAACATCACATGCCAAAAACACAATAACACAATAGAATGGCCTTCACAACGTGTTCCCATATTCCACAATATTTCCTCTAAACAATCTCAATACCACAACCGCGCATAGCCCTTGGCTCAACAAAACTGAGTACCACAACAACACACGGGAATACGACAAGTAAACCAACCCAAGAGCTTTAGAACACAAAGAAACGGTAGAACGAGCTCACAAGAGATTACTAGTCACAATAAGAATAGCTCAACAAGGGAGGTAACATGAGTCAAAAATTCCAAATAAGGATGAGGCAACTATAATAAAGGATACTAACTTCATTTAGGATTGAGCAATCACGAAAGAGATACAATAATTGCAATTAAGGATAAGCAACAGAAAAGATAATCATGACCTCAATTAAGGATAGACAATTACTGAAGAGATAATAATAATTTCAATTAAGGATAAGCAATTAGGAAAGGATATCATGGAAATCGAAGAGGCAACAACTTCAGTTATGGCACACAAGAGTAAAATAGGCAATAAGAGTAGAACATGAGGAAATTAATTCCAATTTAAGACATGTATAGATGAAATAAATAAATGGGGAATTTAGCACAACAAAGAACCTTCATATCTAACAAACATAGAACCTAAGAGCCCTAAAAGTTCAACTTTCCACAAATAAGCCCGAGCACGTACTCGTCACCTCGCGTACACGAACTTCACATGACACAATTAGCACCTAAGACTCAAATCTTAAGGGGTGTTCCTCACAAAAGGTTAGGCAAGATACTTAAATCAAGGAAGATAGACCGTTACTCTAACTTCTCGAGTAAAATAACCTCCGGACGGCTCCAATCTAGCCAAAATAATTTCAAATCATAAATAAAACTCATAAGAAACTATTCCGGGTAACAAAGCTTCGTTCTTTTATCAAAAACTAAAAATCAATCCAAAAGTCGACCCCCTCACCGGGACCCGCGCCTCAAACCCTTACAAAATTTACAAAATCCGAACACCCATTCCGATATGAGTTCAACCATATTAAAATTATCAAATTCTGATATCAATTCGTCCCTCAAATCATCATTTTACATTTTGAAAGTTTTCTTCAAAAATTCCCATTTTCCTCAACTAAAAATAACAATTATAAGATAAAAATAAAGAATGAATCATGGAATATATTAAATTTCGGGTGAAGAACACTTACCCCAATGATTTACTTGAAAAACCCACGAAAACTCTCCCAAAACCGAGGTGTAGAACTCAAACTATGAAGAAAATGACCAAACCCTCGACTTATAAGATTCTGCCCAGGACTTCCACATTTGGGGGCATGGAAGCGCATCTGTGCTCTCGTATTTGCGAGTAAAAATTCACATATGCTAACTTAGATTACAAGTCCAGGGTTCGCATCTGCGGATAATATAGTCGCACCAGCGACCCCGTAGAAGTGCTAAAAGAAGCGCAGAAGCGAACTACTTCGCAGGTGCGATCGTTGGACCACAAAAGCAGACTTCGCACCTGCGTGCCAGCCTCCACAGAAGCGAGTGAGCTCCTAGGACACTTTGACCATAGAAGTGACCAAGCTCTTGGCACCTGCACTCCAAGATGTTGCAGGTGCGAAACACTAGAACCAGATTTAATCACAAGCATGAAAAAACATCTGAAACTCGTCTGAATCACACCCGGGGACCCCGGGACCCCGTCCAAGCACACCAACAAGTTCCATACCCTTATACGGACCTGCTCGAGGTCTCAAATAACATAAAACAACGTTGGAACTATGAATGGCACCATGAATCGAACTTATGAAATTTTAAATCTTCCAACTTCCAAAACTCGCACCGAACCCTATCAAATCAACCCGGAATGACGTCAAATTTTGCGTGCAAGTCCCAAATGACATAACGAAGCTATTCCAACTCTCGAAATTGCATTCTGACCCCGATATCACCAAAATCAACTCTCGGTCAAACCTTTCCACCTTCCAAACTTCAATTTTCCATTTTTTTACCGAAATACTTCAAATTAACCTACGAACCTCCAAATTTGATTTCGGACGCACGCCTAAGTCCCAAATCACCATACGAAGTTGTTGGAATCATCAAAATGCCATTCCAGAGTCATTTTCTCAAAGTCAAAACTCCGGTCAACTCTTATCGCTTAAGCTTCTAAAACAAGAATGCTTCTTCCAAATTGACCCCGAATCATCCAAAAACTGAACGCGGCCATGCACGCAATTAATAATAGATAATACGAAGTTGCTCGAGACTTTAAGCTACCGAACTGGATGTTAATTCTCAAAATGACCGGCCATGTCGTTACACCCCCCCCCCTTTTAGACAAACGTTCATCCTCGAACATGCCAAGATTCATCCCGAAGTCATCAAATCCCCGAATACATTCATCCTATATACACTCGCGGGTGATCCCACATCACCCTAATCCACATAAGCCTGACGACACCACCTCAACAGTAATTTATCCCTTCCATAAATACCAATAAGCCTTAGAGCCAAAATTTTCATCGTCCGTTAATCTCCAAAAGACCTGATTCTTACATCCACACCCGGCATCATCCTCAACCAGCTGCAGCAACTTATGCCTACACCCACAAGGTACAACCACACGTCGTAACACATCATGCATTTGCCCATAATAACATCTCTGATCATAATAGCTGCCTGTAATCAATGTCAGCACCGCAATTAGCCTCATATCCGTTAGAACCCTATTTTAACCCCTTCCCCCCTACCACCATAACACTAACAATGATGCAAGAAATAAGAAGACCTCATACCTACTCACCTGAATCAACAAGTCACATCTAACGCCACCGATCACACACCACGCAAGCTAAAACTCAATAAGCACAAAAATGACTGAATATGTAAGGAGAAGCATATATGAGAAATATTAAACAAGCTCGACAGGAAAATCCCTATCAGTACAACTCTAAAAATAAATTTACAAGGAAGAATCAAAGTATATGAACAAATAAAAAGGATCTCATCCTGATATAACTTTCACCGCGGCACGGAACCCAGTTCAAACACACCAAATCATATGAAATCGCGAGGGTCTCACCCTCAACTCTGAATCACAAGTAGAATACACATCATACCAACTGAAACCCTCCACTAGTTCAATTCCGCCAACAAAATCACAACATGTACTGGCTCCCACAATGATAGAGCAACTAAATCACAAATCATAACCAAATTACTTAGGAATCACATCAAAACCTACCGTAATGGACAACAGGAATTCACTTCTAGTATCGTAACTCTCAATAATGAATAAAAACAAAACGATAGACATGGTCTACCACTTATAAAATCTCCCAACAGGGCAAACACATAAGCAGATTACCAAGTCACAAAACTCTCCCACCTGTGAAGCAAAATATGAGGACTCACCCTAATAAGCAAAACCAAAACAAAATACGAATGATGTTCCTCTATAAAATATCAAAACCATACTTGTACAACATCAGTAGGTGCAGCGACCTTAGACCTACTGTAGGAAACACATCAACGGGTCGGGCCTCCCCCTCTTGGGCGCCCTCTACTCGCCTGAATACCCCACTATTACACATCTTTCCAGAGTTTGGGACAATCTCTCACCATGTGGCTAGCATATCCATACTCAAAGAAACATTTATGCTGACGTGGTTGTAGAAACTGCGCGGTGCAAGTGAAACACCATGTGAAGCCTGAAGTGCAAACTGAACTGGCTGACACATAAAACCTCTACCATGTCGTACCCTACCTCCAAAGTAAGTACCAATAGATCTTTCTGGTCTGCGAGGCCTCTTAGACTCCCTATCCTCTCTCTCCAAACCCCGTCTGTCCTTTCTCTCCTAGCCCTGCCTATCCTCTCTCTCATGGCCCCACCTGTCCTCTCTCCCCTAGTCCCACATGCCCTCTAATCAACGAGCGATCTCTACCACCTGCTAAAATGGAACGTTTGACTCCAACTCCTGAGCCATGCTGAACTGGATATCATGTCTGAGCCCCTCAATGAACCTACGGACTCGCCCCCTAACTGTAGCGACCAAAGCAGGTGCATGTCTTGCCAAATCACTTAATCTAACGACATACTCTGACACTAACATAGTGCCCAAGCGCAGTTGCTCAAACTCCGCATGTCATGTATCCCGAATGGACTAAAGAACAAACTCTCTCAAGAATATCTTTGAGAACTGAGCCTATAAAAGTGTAGTTGCATCGGCTAGGCTACCTAACTCATACGCTCGCCACCACTGATATGTCGCTCCCTTAAGCTAGAATGTAGTAAAAGCAACCCCACTCGTCCCCACAATACCCATAGTGCAGAGAATATGGTGGCAGTCCATTAGAAAATCCTATGCACCCTCTGAAGCCAAACCACTAAAAGTAGGAGGGTCATACTTCTTGAACCTTGCAAGTCCAAGTTGTTCTTCCTCAAATGTTGCTGCCCTAACCACGTGATGAACTGGAACCAAAGGTTGTGTCACCATGACACCTGGAACCTAACCATCGTGAACTTACTGCTTTGGAGTACGGGTGGCGGGAGTCTGAATCCCTCCCTTGATCTGTAAGTAGCTGGTGCAACTAGAATTAACCCCACCTAAGCCAATGTACCAAACATGCTTAGGAACTATGCTAAAGTCTCCTAAAGTCTGGGGGTAACTACAGGCGCCTCCGGTACCTGTCCCCCAACTGAAGCTACTAGAGGCTCATCAACTGCTGCTCTGGTAGGTGCCCTAGCTGCGATACGTGCTCCTCTTCGGCCTCTAACTCTGCCCTCGGTGACACCTGCTCTGGGGGCAGCGTCATCATTAATTGAAGCTCGTGTCCTCACCATTTGTGAGAGAATAGAAAGATAAAAGCTCAAACTTTGAGACCAATAACTCGCACGATAGAAATGAAAGAAGTGAAACTATCCTAATAGTTTTGTAGCCTCTCGAAGATAAGTACAGATGTCTCCGTACCAATTAGCAAGACTCTATTAAACTCGTTTATGACTCGTAACACCTATGAACTTAGAGTTCTTATACCAACTTGTCACGACCCAAATTTCCCTCCGTAGGATATCATGATGGCACCTAATTTTATGAACTAGGTAAGCCTAACATTAACAGAAATAATAATAATAATTAAATAGCATCTGACAATTTCAAAATAGAAATCTTTATACAAAACTTACAATCCCAAAACGATAGTACAAGTCATAAGCTCTACTAAATTTGCTAAAGAGCCTACAAATACAACTATTTCGAAATAGAGATAAAACAGTGTAATTAAAAAATCAGAAGGTGACTTCGAAGCCTGTGAACGCATCAGCTGCTTTACCTTGAGTCTCCTCAACATGATCCATACAGCTAACTAGCGATCGACTGACTCCGATACCTGGATCTGCACAAAAATGTGTAGAAGTGTAGTAAGAGTACACCACAGCGGTACCCATTAAGTATCTAGACTAACCTTAGTGGAGTAGTGACGAAGGACAGTTAAGACACCTACTGGACTAAGTAACCTGGACAAGTATAAGTGTAGAACTAAGAATACGATATCTCTACTAAACTACGCATAATGACAACGATAATATGGTACTTACAATAAGAAATAGAAACAACAACTAGCAGCGGAACACAACAATTAATAACATGTAGAGTAAGTTGAACACAGTCTAAATCCGGTGAAAATAATTAAAAGAAGTATAGAAGCAACTAGATGAGAATAACCACTTTCACACCAGGTTTTATCTGATAATCACCACGTGGTACCAAACCTCCATAATAGTCACCATTCACGGGTCCCAATTCGTGAACCCTAAACACTTGGCATCTTGTGTCCTCATTACAACTAGTAATTGCACGGATGGCTCATGTGCCAATAGAATCATTCTCACATAGAATACAAGTAGACGAGGGTATGGATAAATGATCAATAACATCAGTATCCATCTTCTTAAACTGTTAGGGGTGATTAACTACATATATGCTTGTGCAAGTGTTCCATCATAGTTCAGGACAACTAGTAAGAGTAGAAATAATGAATGACACATAAGAAACGATCATCACAAAATTCACAAGTTACAACTCACACAGATTAGGCATGATACTACACAATTACTAACAACAACAATGCCCCCAGGCCATCACAAGTTATCATAGATTAATCCCCGACATAGCCCACCTTGTCTCACCACGTGCACAATAATAAAGTAAAAGCCCACCTTGACTCACCAAACGCGCATAATAATGTTCCCACCTTGTCTCGTCATATGCACAAACACATACATATAGCTCGCCTTGTCACATCACTTGTGCATAATCAACAGTAACAATAGCACGTCAGAAACCTTGTGCAAACACTCGAACATATTCTCCCAATGACATCACGTGCCAAAAGCACAACAACACAATAGAATAGTCTTCACAACATGTGCCCATAGTCCACAACATTTCCTCTAAACAGTCTCAATACCACAACTGTGCATAGACCTCAGCTCAACAAAACTAAGTATGATAGCAACAACCACAACAACACATGGGAATACAACAAGTAAATCAATCCAAGAGCTTTAGAATGCAAAGAAACGGTAGAACTAGCTCATAAAAAATAAACACTATAGAGATTACTAGTCACAATAAGAATAACTCAACAAGGGAGGTGACATGAGTCAATAATTCCAAATAAGGATGAGTCAACTATGATAAAGGATACTAACTTCATTTAGGATTGAGCAATCGCGAAAGAGATACAACAATTGGAATTAAAGATAAGCAATGAAAAAGATAATCATGACCTCAATTAAGGATAGACAATTACAGAAGAGATATTAATAATTTCAATTAAGGATAATCAATTAGGAAAGGATATCATGGCAATTGAAGAGGCAACAACTTCAGTTTAGGTACACAAGAGTTAAATAGGCAGTAAGAGTGGAATATGAGGCACTTAATTCCAATGTAAGACATGTAAAGGTGAATAAATAAATGGGGAATTTAGCATAACAAAGCAACTTCATATCTAACGAACACAAGAACCTAAGAGCCCTAAAAGATCAATTTTCCCCAAATAAGTCCGAGCACGTACTCGTCACCTCACGTACACGGACTTCACATGACACAATTAGCACCCAAGACTCAAATCCTAAGTGGTAGTTTCCCCACAAAGTTAGGCAAGATACTTACCTCAAGGAAGATAGACCATTACTCTAAAATGAATTTCTCGAGTGAAATAATCTCCGGACGGCTCAAATCTAGCCAAAATAACTTCAAAGCATAAATAAAACTCATAAGAAACTATTTTGGATAACAAAGCTTTAATCTATTATCAAAATCTAAAAATCAACCCAAAAGTCGACCCCCTGGGTGCGCACCTTGAATGTCATGCCCCAAACATGGAAAGGCATGGCCGGAACCTAGTGCCATATTTGGCCCGAGCGTACCACTCTGTAACTGTGAACTTTGGAGGGGTAACCGTCAACTCAGGCCGATGAGGCTATATTTTAAATCATCTAAAATTATCATCTCGCTCATCGAAGAGGTAAACATCCCGATGAGGATATATATATATATATACATATTGTGGTCGGGACAGGGCTTCGACCTACCCATCAAACTTGTATAAAAAAAATGGACGCCAAGGTCTAGACCTGGTAACTCTAAAATTGTGGAGCTTACCCACCAAGTTTATGTTTGACTCTATCTACTGGGATGGCCTATCCAGCAGTCTATCAGGACCTGCAGGCATGAAATATAGCATCCCCAACAAAAGGGACGTCAGCACAAAATAATGTACTGAATATGTAAGGTTACTGAATAACTTAAATCTGAAAATGAACTAATAACATAATAACTGAATGTAACTAGGAGTCAAAGATAATTTGAAGATATGCTTACATGTTGATACTGACTAAACTCTCTCCATATAGTATGTAAAATAGTTGTCCAGTCCTATAAGGCTAAGTATGTGTAACTGCCCTACCATAGTAGGCTCGCTCATAGCCGCTTGACCATACTAGGCTCTGTATCTCGACCATTCTGGGCTCGCTCAGGCTCTCTCATAGGCGTTCGGCCATACTAGGCTTTGTATTTCGGCCATTCTAGGCTTGCTTATAGGCGCTCGGCCACAGTAGGCTTAGTATATAACTTACCAACGGATTAGAGGTTGCCCAATAGGGGCCTTCCCATCGATTATAGTTTGATGGTAGTGAAAATATTGTAATAATATATATATATATATATATATATATATATATATATATAGACTCTCAGCTCTCTTGGCTGAAAGACGACAATACTAAACTGAATATGAAGTCTTGATAAGGGACAATGTTGTAACTTATGAGGCTAGGACAATGTACATAAATTCGGGAATATGAACTTCTCTTTATGTCTCATTATTAAACACATGTAGTTACGGGATCATGCCAAAATGAAGGAAAGGTTTAGACTTAACATACCTTATCACAATCTGTCTAATAACCATGTTAAACTCATCTCGTTGCACCTTAATCTACAACAACGATAACAATACTATGATCAAGTTATGGAAGGGACAACTTTCGCACAACGAACAACAAGCTTATTTTAGAATAAAACGGGCAGCATCTCCCTGATAATTTTTACTTCCTTCCAATTCGACATAACACTAAAAACAACAAGAACACAACAATAACAACATGTATACGTCATTTTCCAACCTTATATCCATCACAAAATAGCCCACACGGCCCAATCAATTCATACAAAAAACGACAACCCTAGTAGTGTCAAACAACCCGAAAATGTAATGACGAACGACCAGCCAACCACCCTAACATTATGTGGTGTTTCTCCACAAACTTTCTCCTCCCAAACTCCATAAAAATATTAGCAAAAGATACAATGCCACAGCAACACCAAATAGCCCACAAAACAGTCCCACAAGTTCAGCAACTCAAAATTGATTTTTCAGTTTACTAAAAAATGTTTCGACTTGTCTTTTCTTTCAAATTGAGAAACACAATCAAAAGTATATAATTAAGCCTCTTATCCAATAAACCAACCATGAATTAAACTTAAAAATAAGTTTCCAACTAGACAACAGTCACGCGAAAACAAACAACATACCATACTTTCGAAACTCGCTAGGTCTAGTCTTTACGATCAGTTACAACTCGTACAAGCATAGATAATGGAAGGGCAATAATAAATTTACCTTGGACTGAGTATAACCCATGAAACATATCCCTTCTTCATCCAAAATCAGTCCCTCAACACAGCTACAAGAAGGAGAAAGGGAAACTAGCAAGTTGTCCGGGCTTTTCGCCACTTGAATCACATCGTAACACCCGATATAACCTAGGGTTTGTGTGGGTTTTTGGGGAGGAGTTGCAGGGGTTCAATATGGTTTCTTGGTCTGAAAGATGGCTGAAAGAAATGAGTTGATAAGCCCTTAAAATTCCCCTCTTGTCTGGCATTGGAGCTTTGAATTGAGGCATCTTCTTTGGCAAGTAGGTGATGCACTTACTTGTCACCTACCAGTCTATGTAGTATCAAAAAAACGTGAATATCTCTATGGTCCAATGTTGTGTCAATGAACAGTTTACTCCGTTGGAAACTAGACTCATAGATCTTCAATTTGATTTTTATATCATCCCATAATTCCAAGTACATTGGGAGAAAGACTCAACTACATTTGACTTAAGTTTTAGCATATTTATGAATGGAACTTGTGATGACCTTTTCCAACTTTTGTTCAACAACTTGCTTGACTTCAAAACATAACACACAACTATCATACGACTAAAATAACTCATAACATAATCTCCTTATAATGTTAATCACCCTAGTCTCGCCCCAAAAGTACATGTTATAAGATTCCAACTTGTCGACTTTCGACGAAGCTTATTTTCTTCAATTCGTTTAGCTTCTAAGCCTTCAAGTCCTCTTGGTACTTGGTATTCATGATCTTAAATATTTGTAACCTCCAGGTTAACATGATTAACTAACTTTGTAAACTTTTCAAAGATGATTTCATTTCTGAGCTTACATCAATTGACTTAGGACGTACTCTTACGTACGAAAACATGGGGTGTAATATCATCCCCCCTTTGAAACATTCGTCCTCGAATATTGACTGATGCATTTATCAGTATCATAACCTATAGCTCTTACAAATAATTTACTATCATCTTTTCCATCTAGGCAACTATTCTATGAATATATCCAAAGGCCAGGGCGCCCCCCTTTAGGCCTCTTTCTCACACCACGACTTGTTATCGGAATTCTTCCAATCTCGTAACTGTTGCTACCTTCTGACATGCAGCATATATTACTTTGTCCTTGTACGCGCACCTATGCAACTTTTTTCTCCTATTTCCTCAGGCTTTTAGCCAATCTCTAGGCTTCACTTTGTAAATATATACAGAACTATGGAAAGTTGTCCCTCTAGGCATCTATAGGTGTACTGAAGTCCTTCACTTGGTACTTTGTCAAACTTACGGCTATAGCTATATTTTGTTTCATAGACTCTGTTATCTATTCTTATGGATTTACTATATCTAGGTATGTCATACTATACCACAAAACTTACTTTGGTTTGTTATTACAAAGGTTTGCTACCCAACTCTAGGTTGCTCTCTTGTTGCTTATCCTATATGTGTAAATCTAAGTCCTTTAATGCTTTCTCATTACTGTTCATCTTATGAACGGCAGCCTAATCTCATCTCATACTTTGTAACTTTTATCCAGCTATTGTTTGTTTACCTTCATGTTGATCTGTAATCTACCATTGATAACTTGAAACCTCTTACGTGACACATTGTCACTAGCGCTCACGTCTCATTGGGGAACATCTGAAGTGATTTTCTTGATCCACCTAGGGCGATACTATACTTCAATAACCATATTTCATGGCATCCCAATGTGGTTAATCCTATGGGGTTATTCTAACCTCGTGCAATTCATGAAATCCTTTTTCTTTAAATCATTACTCAATCAAAGGCCTAAACGTCATTCTCTTATCATTTATCACAATTATACTCTCATTATACTACCAGGGCAGCATTCCATCTTTTCTAAATGTCCATAGTCTTAAACTTCTCTTAGTTCACTCAAGCTATATTGAGATTTTGATAACTTACAGAAACTATCAACTCTCTTGTTTTGAATGGGTTTAATCCCGAGGACTTACTTATTCTCGTCACCTTCTCAATCACCTTTTCTTATCCTTACTCATGTCTACCTAAAACCTTGTCGCTCTACCATACTTTGGCTTGCAACCTACTTATATCTATTAATACTAATCACAACCTTCCTTTAACTTGCTAGCACCATAGATTTTCTTATGTTATTCTGGAACTTCAAGCGAGACATCACATCGTCTCTAACTCTTCTTTACTCTCTTAGCTAGACATCTTGGTACCTGGAAACCATAGGCTAGAAGATATGTCACTGACGACACCACTATTATTTGTGGATACTGAATCGCGACACTTTTATCCCTCTATCTGAAGTATGTACTATTCATAACCTTCTGCTCTTTAATATCTCTACCTTCTTTACCTTTACCTTTCTTATCTTTAAATCTTGCATTGTATCTTCTGTCGCTTTCATAACCTTCATTCCATATAGGTGTAATTCACGTCCACACCTTAAAGCTCCACTAAAGTACTTGCAGCTTTGATGCTTAAACATTTCGGCCGGAGCTTCATACTGACTTCTTATGAGGTTGGTACTCTTCTAACTGGATTTATCGTAGAGTCGTCCGTTTTACTATCTCTCTCGTACCTCTAATATTAAGAGTGTTCTGCAATGTTCTGAATCACGATTTCTATAATTTATCTGGATCTAATAATCATACTCCTAATTTACTTAGTTGATGTAACTCTTTAGTTTCCTTTGCTCTCTCAGCCTTTAAGTAGGCTTATGTTGTCTTCTGATCTGCGGCTCAAGGCATTAGTTATTACTTTATCCCTTCGTAGATGCTATGGAATATCCATGATATAACCTTCTAGCAATTCAAGCCTTTGTCGATGATGTGGACTCAATTCTTTCTTTTAACTTATACCAGAGTCTCATATAACTGTAAAAATGTCAACATATATGCTGCATGAATAATACTCTGAAATCTTAAGTGTGGTCATAACATAACTAACTCTGGGTCATAGATTAAATAATTTCTTTGGTGCCTTCTCAGTTGTCTTTAAACGTAAACAACTACTTTCCTGATCATTCTGCCACTTGTGCATGAATACTTAGGCTTATCTTAGTTCCTACGCATGCTGTAATATTGTGCAACTCATGTGATCATGAATGTTACTTTCAATTTTACTTCCCATTCATTGGTTATGATAGGTGCCATTTTATTATGGAGTGCATACAATATTGTAGTGAGACTATTGTTCCAAAACCATTTCTTCTTCATGTCACTATGCTTAGGTTGAAGCCTTCTTCTTTGTTTCCTCATATAGTCTTTCGTTGTAGTACTAGGGAAGACCCTCTAATGCTTGTAAAGCTACGTGCTTGTTGCATTGTGTACCCACGGAATATCTAATGTTCTTACTTGCCTATCATTATCCTTAGTTATTTACCTCTACGTCTATGTGCTCGTAGGGTTGATTCTGAATTGAAATTTTGATTGTCTCCCCAGTGGAACTCTCTTTTATTTCTATAAATTTATACAGTATATTTTGCTACCCCAACTCCTAGCTGAATATTTATCAAGGATTATGATATCTTATCTGCAAGACTGAATTTCCTATGTTAGGTTTCACTATATTTATCTTGCATGATCTATTGATTTATTTGAGACCTTTTGTCTAGCCATAACTAAGCTCTTCCTAAATCAACTACTAACTACTCGTTGGTCCATTATCATATCTATATTTTGCATAATCTCGCTTGGGTTATTTCCTTTGTCTTAACTTACCTCTTGCTGCTCCTTATGTATCAAGTGTTCATTCGCACTTATTTATTAATAACATCCTGGGAGGGAACCCTTACTACATCTCCCCGCCATCGTGCTTGTATAATGTTCTGGAGTCATAATATATTTGTAGGATCTGAATAAATGCAATCTCACCCCTTTTTCCTTTTTATCGCATTCTTCCTTTATTAGTCCATAGTTACCTCTTCATCTTTGGCATCTTTTAACATCTTCACTGACTCTTACTCACATTGTGACAATCTTTCTATACCAGGGATAACTGATTTTCTTACGTGCGAGGGTGACACCTAGTGTAACTGGCACACTTAGTCCTTTAAGCGTAACTCTTCTTACATTGCTTGCTTTAGGGGAACGTCTTCCTGAATGACCTTTAAAGGTTATTCTTCCGTTGCCATCCTATCATTTTCGGAACACGATTTCTAAAATTCTTACGATGCTGACTATTATCGAATCTTTCGGTCCCTAAATCATGTTCGATTTATCTTGTTTACTAGCCTATGTTGATTTCTATTACTCTGGGGGTCTATATTTTCGTTCTGGTAATCACGTTGGACTCACAAACTCATTTCTTTAAATAAGGACATGACTTTATGGCATATACTCTTTTATAGTTTCAAAGCATGTCATCTCTTGTCTTTTTCTTTACTTGACTATAGACTTTGTCGTCCTGTCATATTATGATTTATCGTTATCCCCACTCTATCACAACTTACTCATAATGCTGCATTTACTCTCTTCTTATTCTCCTGCTAATATCTATGTCTATTACCTTATTATGAAAACGTCAATAAAACATTCTTTCACTTTCAGCTCCCCTTGCTCCATCTACTGGCTCTTCAGGTCGCCAGATATTCTCTCTTGACTAGGGACGGGAGCCATACTAAAGGTGAATATTTATCCATTCTAGGATTCCACTGCCTATCTTCTAAAATTTGTGAACATTCTAGTATTTATATCTGATTGTTATATTCTAGAGTGTACCATCTGAGTGTCTCACAATGAGATCTATTACCAAGTTTGAGCTATCCTTCAGAAATGTTAGTTAATGATAAAAATCCATCCACCATTTTAGGTTACTCTAACCCCAACTGGATCCTGATATACCATCTTTCTCTTAAACTATAAATGTTAGCTCCCATAGGGCATAATTGAGATTGGTGTGGCTAACGGTATATATCTCTGTTACTGTGGAAAGTAACTCGGAATGCTTATATTTCTCTGCCTTAATTCTAAATACTGGTATTCTCCACTAACTAGGTACCTCGTGCCCTCCTTCACCTTGCTTCTGTTGCTTGTTGAAACTTATACTTTTACCTTTTGATACTCCCATGGCCTCCTATTCACGTGGTGTGTTTGATATTTCCATCTTAGGGTCTTAAGCTAGAAATTTGCAAATTTGGTATGCACAATCTGATAGGGCCTCAAATAGGGCCATGTCATCAAGAACTCTCTCTCTCTCTCTCTCTCTCTCTATATATATATATATATATATATATATATATATATATATATATATATATATATATTAGTGCCCTTACCTATTGCTATATTATCCCTCTGGCTAGCTCCAATTTTTCTAATTGCAAGTATCTCTATAATTAGCAATCATAAGTCAGGGCTCAAACTCTAATGACCCAGCTCTATAGCATGATTTAGATTTGAAAGAAGGGTAACAAACTCCTAAATGCCTTATAGCTTCATGTTTATATAATGTGGTACACAACACATCTATAAACAAGGCTCTACTAGACACGGCTTATAGACTCCCTAGGATAGAACTGCTATGATACAAGAGTTTGTCACGCCTCAAACCTAGAGAGGCGTGGCCGGCACCCGGTGCCATATTTGGCCCAAGCATACCACTCTGTAACTGTAAACTCTGGAGGGGTAACCCTCAACTCAGGCCGATGGGGCCATATTCTGTAATCATCTGAAAGTACCATATCTCTCATCGGAGGAGTAAACATACCCAATATATATATATATATATACATATTCCAGGTGATGAGGCCACCATGAATATCTACTGATATACAAAATATACAGGACTCATCTACAAGCCTCTAGAGATGACTGTACTATATCGTGGTTGGGACAGGGCCTCGACCTGCCCATTAAACCTGTATAAAAAAATGGACTCCAAGATCTAGACCTGGTAACTCCGAGGAAGTGGAGCTTACCCACCAAGTTGATATTTGACTCTGTCTACTCGGATGGCCTATCCAGATGTCTATCATGACCTACAGGCATGAAATGCAGCATCCCCAATAAAAGGGATGTCAGTACGAAATAATGTACCGAGTATGTAAGGTAACTGAATAACTTAAATCTGAAACTGAACTGATAATATAATAATTGAATGTAACTGGGAGTCAAAGATAATCTGAAGATATGCTTACCTGTTGATACTAACTCAACTCTCTCCATATAGTATGTAAAATAGTTGTCCGTCCATATAAGGCTCGGTATGTGTAACTGCTCTTCCATAGTAGGCTCGTTCATAGGCACTCGGCCATACTAGGCTCCATATCTCGGTCATTCTGGGCTCGCTCATAGGCTCTTGGCCATAGTAGGCTCGGTATATAACTTAACATCTGATCAGAGGTTTCCCAATAGGGGCATGCCCATCGATTATAGCTCGATGGTAGTGAAAAAATAGTAATAATGTATATATAGAGAGAGAGAGACTACTCTCTTGGCTGAAATACGACAATACTAAACTGAATATGAAGTCCCAATAAGGGAGAATGCTGTAACTTATGAGACTAGGACAATGTACATAAATTCGGGAATATGAACTTCTCTTTGTGTCTTGTTATTAAACACATGTAGTTACGGGATCATACCAAAATAAAGAAAAGGTTTAGCCTTAACATACCTTATCACAATCTGTCCAATAAACATGTTAAACTCGTCTCATTGCACTTTAATGTACAACAACGATAACAATACTATGATCAAGTTATGGAAGGTACAACTATCGCACAATGAACGACAAGTTTATTTTAAAATAAAATAGGCAGCATCTCCTCGATAATCTTTACTTCCTCCCAATTCGATATAACACCAAAAACAACAAGAACACAACAATAACAATAGTATACACCATTTTCCAACCTTATATCCGTCACAAATACTACAAAATAGCCCACAAACCCCAATTAGTTCATACAAAAAACAACAACCCAAGTAGTGTCAAACAACCCGAAAATGTAATGACGAACGACCAACAAACCACCCTGACATTATGTGGTGTTTCTCCACAACCTTTCTTCTCCCAAAATCCATAAAAACAGTAGCAAAAGAGACAACCCAACAATAACATGGAACAACCCACAAAACTGTCCCACAAGTTCAGCAACTCAAAATTGATTTTTCAGTTTACTAAAATACGTTTCGACTTGTCTTTTCTTTCAAATTGAGCAACACAAACAAAAGTACATAATTAAGCCTATTATACAGTAAAACATCCATGAATTCAACTTACAAATAAGTTTCCAGCTAGACTACAGTGACACAATAACAAACAACATATCACTCTTTCGAAACTCGCTAGATCTAGTCTTTACAATCAGTTACAACTCTTACAAGCATAGATAATGGAAGGGAAAGCATAAATTTACCTTGGACTGAGTAGAACCCACGAATACTAGACCTTCTTCATCCAAAATCAGTCCCCTAATGCAACTACAAGAAGGAGAAAGGGAAACTAGTAAGCTGTCCGGACTTTTCGGCACTAGAATCACATCGTAAAGCCCGAAATAACCTAGGGTTTTTGTGGGATTTTTGGGAAGGAGTTGCAGGGGTTCAATATTTTTTTCTTGTTCTGAAAGATGGATGAATGAAATGAGTTGATAATCCCTTAAAAGTACCCACTTTTCCGACATTGGAGCTTTTATTTGAGGCCTCTCCTTTTGGCAAGTAGGTGATGCACCTACTTGTCACCTACCCGTCTGTGCAGTCTTACGAAAACGTGAATATCTCTACTATAATATTTTATCAATGAAAGATTTACTCCGTTAGAAACTAGACTCATGGTATTCAATTTGATAGGTAAATCATCTCGTAATTCCAAGTACATTGGGAGAAAGACTCAGCTGCATTTGACCTAATTTTCAGCATATCTATGAATAAAACTTGTGATGACCTTTTCCAACTTTTGTTCCACAACTTGTTTGACTTCAAAACATAACATAAGACTATCATAGGACTAAAATAACTCATAATATAATCTCCTTATAATGTCAATCACCTTAGTCTCACCCCAAAAGTATATATTATAACATTCCAACTTGTCGAATTTCGTTTCTAAGCCTTCAAATCCTTTTGGTACTTGGTATTCATGATCTTAAATATTTGTAACCTGCACGTTAACATGATTAACTAACTTTGTAAACTTTTCAAATACGATTTCATTTCTGAGCTTACATCAATTGACTTACGACGTACTCTTACGTACGAAAACATGGGGTGTAACATCAAAACCTGACAAAATTTACAAAACCCAAACACCCATTCCAGTACGAGTTCAACCATACTAATATTATCAAATTCCGATATCAATTCTTCCCTCAAATTATCATTTTACATTTTGAAAGTTTTCTTCAAAAATTCCCATTTTTCTCAACTCAAAACACTAATTATAAGATAAAATGAAGATGGAATCATGGAATATATTTAATTTCGGGTGAAGAACACTTACCACTATGAAAAACCCATGAAATATCTCCCAAAACCAAGGTGTAGAACTCAAAATATGAAGAAAATGGTCAAATCCTCGACTTATATGATTCCACCCAGGACTTCCGTATTTGTGAACAAGGAAGAGCATCTGCGCTCTCGCATTTGCAAGTAAAAGTTTGCATCTCTGAAGCCACACTAGCGACATCGTAGAAGCGCCAAAATATGCACAGAAGCGAACTACTTCGCAGGTGCGATCGTTGGACCGTAAAAGCGGACTTCACACCTGCATGCTAGCCTCCGCAGAAGAGAGATTGCTCCCAGGCCACTTTGACCGCAGAAGCAACCAGGATCACGCAGAAGAGGAGCTGCACATGCGCTCCAAGATGTCGCAGGTGCAAAGCACCAGAACCAGACCTGATCACAAGCATGAAAAATCATCTGAAACTTGTCTGAGACACACTCGGGGCCCCCGAGACCCCGTCCAAGAATACCAACAAGTTTCATACCCTAATAGAGACCCGCTCGAGGTCTCAGATCACATCAAACAATATCGTAACTACGAATCACACCATGAATTGAAACTTATGAAATTTCAAATCTTCTGACTTCCAAAACTCGCGTCGAAACCTATCAAATCAACTCGGAATGACGTCAAATTTGTGTGCAAGTCCCAAATGAAATAACAAAGCTATTCCAACTCTTGAAATAGAATTCTAACCCTGATATCACTAAAGTCAACTCTCAGTCAAACCTCTCCACCTTTCAAACTTCAACTTTCTAAGTTTTACCGAAATACTTCAAATTAACATACGGACCTCCAAATCCAAATTCGGACGCACGCCTAAGTCCTAAATCACCATACGAAGATGTTTGAATCATTAAAATGCCATTTCAGAATCGTTTTCTCATAGTCAAAACTCCAGTCAACTCTTACCGCTTATACTTCTAAAATAAGAATCCTTCCTCCAAATTGACCCCGAATCATCTGAAAACTAAATGCAGCCACGCAAGCAATTCATAACACATAATACGAAGTGGCTCAAGACTTTAAGCCATCGAACGGGACATTAATTCTCAAAGCAACTAGCTGGGTCGTTACACATTATTGGTGACCTTTTCTTTCAATTGGAAAGAATTTGTCAACTTTAGGTCATTAGGCAAAGAACTCGTTCCAAAACATGAGAAAAATTCATCAGGTTTATCATTCTCTTTATAACATTTGATTTTTCTTCTAACTCAAAGAACCTGTGGCCAGCTTCCTTCAAATCCTCAGGAACTTCAGAGGAATCCCATGATTAATTATTTGGAAGGAACTCACTTGTTGGTTGCTTCTTAAATTGATTTTGAGACATTTACATCACCCTAATTTGACAAATTATTTGTGGAATTGATTGTTAATTATCAATTTATTGGTTATTGTCTAGTCTCTAATCTTCTAGATGAATGCAATATTTTGGGACAGTCAGCTAGATTTGGGAAAAGGGGATGAGCGGAAGAAGATGAAGGGGTGGCGCTGGTTTAGGAAAAAATGTATTTTTCCTTATTTAAATGTGTTTTTTTTTGTTAATTACATGTGTCAAGTTTTATGGCGAAATTAAGAAATTGAGGGTTTCGCCAAGATACCATGGGATAGTCCGGGACTACTAGTGCCAAAAAATTGCACTATGCGCGATTTTCTGAAGATGTTGGGTTTTAAATAGAATGATAAATTGCTATGTCTAAAGGAATAATACATCCCTTTTGTGTTTCTCTACGAGCGGTATGGGCATAGCAAATCATTTCATCTTCATCATGATGAACTAGCCATTACCTCTTTGGGATGGGTGCATCGCCGGGTTTATGTTTTCATTGTCTGCTTCTTGGGGTTATTGATCTTTACGATGCAAGGAGGAAGGATTCATACTCTCTTATCCATGGTCACCAGGACCTTAATGTATGGTATCGAAGGACAGACATGCTATTATCCCAATGATCTTAGCTGAGATGTACCATGATCTGGATCGGTGCAAGCATGGGTTCGAACACTTTGAGGGTTGTAATCTACTGATACAAGTTTGGCTGCTTGAACACTTTCAGAGGTGTGAGTGTCATCAATAGCTTCTGCGAAGAGACTTTGACTAGCTTCATATTATGTATTATGACTTGCGTGTATGATTAGTTTCGATTTTCAAGTGGCTCGGGAGTGATTTGAAAGAATGATTCTTGTTTTAGAAGCTTTAAGTTGGAACCGTTGGCCAAGGTTTGACTTTTGGGTAAACAGACTCGGAATCGGGTTCTAATTATTACGATAGGCTCATATGATGAGTTTAGACTTGTACGTATATTCGAATTTGGTTTCAGAGGTTCCTTGTCATGACTAAAAATCCAACTAATCATGATGGTACCTAACTCAACCCGCTAGGTAAGCCTATTAACAACTATCCAATTCCAATGAAATTAATAAGACAATTGAATAAAAGAAAATATCTGAATCTGATACATTCCACAAGGACTGGTAGTACAAATCATGAGCTTTTAAGATTAGAAATTTACAAAGCTGGTATGAAATAAATACACCATCTGTTCTAAATGTACATAAACAGATTTTTTATGAATCTAAGGCTACCATGAACAAGAGGCAGCTACAACCGGAACGCAGGTACTCCTTCAACTCCAGCTCTCGCCGATCACAGCAACATCAGCATCCAACATCTGCACGCAAGGTGCAGAAGTGTAGTATGAGTACAACCAATCCTATGTACTCAATAAGTAACAAACCTAACCTTAGGTTGAAAGAAGTGATAAGCTGGAACATAGGACGGAGTCCAATACCAATAGCCAACAACAGTTCATATCAATTACTCCATATCTATGGAGTAGTTCTCTTTAGGGTTTGATGGATTTGGTATCTTGATACTTGTTTGTGGATATTAATTCTAGTTTATGTATTGAAATCATTTTGGATGTTTTAACCGTTGCATCTATATTCACTTGTTAATGTAATCGAGAGAGGCATAACTTGTGATATTCTTGCATCCTATTTTGTTGGTTGAAGTCATTAATTCTTCTTAGTAATCAGAAGAGGCTAGTTGAATTATTTATTAAACTTAGTTAGGAGGATAATCGAGAGAGGTTCTCCTAATGACCAATCCACTATGAATTCATGCATATCCTCACTGATCTTAATTTAGTTCATCTTGTAAGGTTGAGACTTAATCGAGAGAGGAGTTTCTTCTAAACGTGTGAACTAAAATAACTAAATGAATTCAAGAGACTCACTTGAAAATTAGAAGTGAATTATCTAGAAGTTAAACCCCAAACATTTATCTTGCACCTATTCTATCAACCCTAGTTTCCCCAAATCGGTATCTTCTTTTGCCTTCTACTTGCGTTGTTTGTCATTAGTCAATAGCTTAGACTTTTAGTTAATTTTAGTTTAAACTACATAATCTCCATTTTTGATCGTCTTGAATAGAAATTAAGCTATAAACTATGATAATACTATTTAACTTCAATCCTTGTGGATACGATATTATAATTTACTATATTCGACTAGCGAGCATATTTTAGTGTGTGTTTTGCCCCATGCGCTGCCCCACGCACCGCGGTAGTTGAGAATTTCATAAAATGTAAAACATGAATGTTTTAGCCCTTTTACATATCTTTCCAATGATATATTGTGGAGCCCAAACGGATTGCTGAGCGAAAAGTATGCCTGCTCGATTCTTCTTTCATTCTTAAAGTGCACTATCATCCGTTGATCCCCGAACATGATCCCAACTTAATCCTTGGGCTTTTACCTAGACTTCAAAGTTCCATAATAGCTTGAATTCTTTCCATAACATCTACATAGCTCGGAATCACTCCTACAAGGCATAAAACACACAATTAGTGAAAAACACTAGCAATTAAAGCTCAAACTCAATAAAAGTACAGTAAATTTGAATGTAATAAGCGACTAAAACATGAGATTATAGCTAACCATCACGGACTTAGACATTATTTTATTTTTTGATCCCTAGACTTGGAGAGGGGCAATTTTTGGAGAGGATTTTCACATAAGGCAGGATGATAAGTGATTTCTACATGATTTTAATATTATATCTTGATTACCATTGCCTAAGTTCCCTTTTTAGAAAATAAATACCTAAGCTTGAAGTCAAGGCTTCTATGTTGCTCGATCTTTCTTGACGAAGAGAATGGCATACTTAGGTCTCAAGATGAGATTCTGAAAGAGTAACCGCAATATCAGAAGAAATATTCTTCCTATTTGACCCGAAACTGATCGATCTAGCCATGAGCAGGTTGAAGAGAGCTCTAACATGCCTTGGAGGACCGAACCCACATATGTGGAAAAATAAGGGGATGACTTGTGTCCAGGGGTGAAAGGCCAACCAAGAATCTTGCTTGCTTTTTAAATTGACGTCGCACCTACTTGTGAAGAGTCATTGGCAAGATTCGTCTGTGTGCCACACATATGATCTAAAGACTGAGGTCACTTCTTATCTTACGTGATTGATAGTGACACCTCCTAAACTTCCTGTGCTTAGATCCACAGCGTGGCATATTCCACCCTTCATTAATGCTAAAAATGCATTGGACTATTACACATATTTTGGGATTTGAAGGAGAAATTTGGGATGTATGGTTTTGGAAAGTGAAAAATAGAGATTTGGACCCTGATTCGGAGTCATATTTAGATGAAACTTGTATATTTAGACTGGTATTCAAATGAGTAGTCGGGATTTATGACTTGTCGGGTTCTGGGAAATGGGTCCGGGTTGACTTTTTGCTATTTGATAAAGATTGTAGCTTTATTACTTAGAATCGATTCCTATAGCATTGTTTGACGTTGTTGAGTTATTTTAGGCTAGATTTGACCCGTTCAAAAACCGATTCGAGAGGTAAGGGCTTTATGGAGTATTGATACACTTTAAGGTAAGTATCTTGCCTAGGCTTGACTTGAGGGTATTTTCCTCGTAGATTTTGATGCTTACTATGTGTTGGGGGTGATGCACATATGCGGTGATCATAGTATTTGCGTACATTGTGGTTATTCATGATCAGGGTAGACTTTCGGCTATTACATGCCTTGTTTTGCTAACATGATTTTATGTTACGATGTTTTCTTTACTTGTATGACTAAAACTATCATTCTTGCTATAAATCATGTTTAGGCTATGTGTTTATCCATTTGAGACATGATAGGGCTATTTTGTTGTGTTGAGTTATTTCAACATTTCTATATACTTCTCAGAACTTCACTTCTCCTATTCTTTATCGCGCAGATTTGATTATCCTTGAGTTTGAATCTTTACTTTTCTATTCTCTAACAAGTGGTGATGACACGATCATCAGTGTAGTTGATCAGGCTCCGGTGGTCGTGAGAGGCCAGGGTCGAGGCAGAGGTAGGGGCAGAGTGCGCCTAGAAGCTATAGCCTCCGCCCGAGCGGCTGTTGTGGAGCCACAAGTACTCCTGTTGAGGATCAGGTACATGACTATGATGATGAGCCGGAGGTACCAGCTCAGGTTCCCCAAGGACTACTTGTATCACTAGTTGTTCAAAATGCTTTGGTCTGTATGGTTGGCCTATTTGAGAGTTTGGCTCAGGCCGAGGCATTTCCTACTATTCCAGCTACTTCCAAGGTAGGGGGTTAAAGGTAGACTCCAGCTACCCGTAGCCTAAATCAGGTGGGCCAGGGTTTTCAGACTCTTGTAGTTTTAACAATTAGGGGAGTTCAGCCTACTATTTTCAGACAGCTTGAGGATAGACCCGCGATGTCAGCTGATGAGCTGAAGAGACTGGATAAGTTTACCAAGTTGAATCCTCCTCACTTTAGTGGTACATCTTCAGAGGTGTCCAGGGATTCTTTGATCGTTGCCATGAGATTATATGCAATTTGGGACTAGTAGAGTCTAATGTAGTTGATTTCACTGCCTTTTAGATACAGGTTCTATCAAAGAGGTTGTAGCAGGTTTACAAGATAGGTCAACCAGCACGACACCTTCTCTTACCTGGGCTCAATTCTCCAAGGTCTTTTTGGAACATTTTATACTCGCACTAGGAGAGAGGAGCTGAGGAGGCAGTTTGAGTACCTTTAGTAGGGTCCTATGTCAGTTATTAAGTATGACATAAGGTTTACGGAGTTGTCCTGTCATGCTATTATTTTGGTACCCATTGAGGAGGAGAGTTTGAGGAGATTCCTTGATGGTCTTCACCATGGTATTCGCATTTCTATGTCTAGAGAGGTGGAGACTGAGACTCCATTTCACTAGGTTATAGAGATAGTGTATTGTATTGAGTGCATTCACATTTGAGAACGGAGAGATGATGCAGGGTAGGGTCAAGAGGTCTCGGTGTTCAGGGAGTTTAAGTGGTGCCTCATCTAGAGGCCAAGGTCGGTTTGGGGGAGACCAGCTTATCATTCACCGCCACCCAGTCAAGGAGCTTTTGTGCAGTATTTATTTAGTGCACTTCTAGCACAGAGTTCTCATTGCACTCCATCTGTTTAGGGTTCATCAATATTCGGTTCTTCTAGTGTTTATTCTAGCTCACGGGATCTAATTCGGACCCTGCAATCATTCCCAGTCAAAGGTTTCTTTGAGTGTAGAGAGTTGGGGCATGTCAGGAAGTATTGCTCCCATTTTTGCAAAGGTCCAGTGCAGTAGGGAGGTCAATCTATGGTTCCCAAATCGATTGCTACACTTCCTGCTCAGCCAACTCATTCAGGACGTGGTCATCCTGGAGGGGGAGCTTAGTTTAGTGGAGGTCAAGCCAGATGCTACGCTTTCCCATGGAGGATCGAGGTTGTTGCTTTTGATGTAGTGGTTACATGTATTGTTTCTATGTGCTACAAGGATGCTTCACTATTCTTTGATCCTGGTTCCACTTATTCATATGTGTCATCATACTTTGCTTCTTTTCTAGATATGCCTCATAGTTCTCTTGATGCTCTTATGCATGTGTCTACACCTGTTAGTGATTCTATTATGGTGGATTGAGTTCATCGATCATGTGCGGTCACTATTTGTGGTTTCAAGATAAGGGTGGACTATCTATTGTTAGAAAAGGTAGATTTGATATGATCTTAGGTATGGATTGGTTATCCATGTACCATGTTATTTTGTATTGTCACGCTAAAATCGTGACGTTGGTGATGTCAGGGTTGCCGAGGTTGGAGTGAAAGGGTTATCTTTCTTGCACTCCTAGTAGAGTTATCTCATTTCTGAAGGCTCAACGTATGGTTGAGAAGGGATGTTTATCATATTTATCCAATAGTGAGGGAGTTTCAAGTAGATCTATCGGGCATGCCACCCGATAGGGATATTAATTTTGGCATTAATTTGGCACCAAGCACGTAGCCTATCTGTATTCCTCCTTATCGTATGGCTCTAGTGGAGTTGAAGGAATTGAAGGAACAGTTGCGAGACTTATTGGATAAGGGGTTCATCAGGCCTAGTGTTTCACCTTGGGGTACACTGATGTTATTTGTTAAGAAGAAGGATCGGTCTATACGAATGTGTATTGACTATTGTATTGACTATCGGTAGTTGTACAATGTGACCATCAAGAACATGTATCCATTGTTGCATATTGATGACCTATTTGATCAGCTTTAGGGTGTCAGGGTGTTCTCAAATATTGACGTGAGATCGGGATATCACTAGTTTAATATTAGGGCTCCAGACATCCCTAAGACTGCTTTCCGAACTCGTTATGGGCATTGTGATTTTTGGTGTTGTCGTCTGGGTTTACTAATTCCCCAACAGCTTTCATACACTTGATGAACAGTATGTTCTAGCCATACTTGGATTCGTTTGTCATTATGTTCAATGGTGTATTCCTGTACTAGGAAGGAGCATGAGCAACATTTGAGGATCGTGCTTTATATTTTGGTGGAGAAGAAGCTATGTGCAAGTTTTCCAAGTGCGAGTTTTGGTTAGACTCGGTGGCATTCTTGGGTCATGTGGTATCTGGTTATAGGATCAAGGTGGACCCGAAGAAGATTGAGGCAATTCAGAGTTGGCCCAGACCTTCTACCGCTACAAAGATTAGGAGCTTTTTGGGTTTGGTAGGTTACTATCGTCGCTTCGTAGAGGGATTTTCATATTATTGCCTCTCCATTGACTATGTTGACTTAGAAGGGTGCTCCATTCAGGTGGTCGGATGAGTGTGAGGAGAGCTTTCAAAAGCTCAAGAAAGCTTTGACTACGGCTCTAGTGTTTGTTTTGCCTTCAGGATTGGGATTATATACGCTATATTATGATGCTTCGCGAGTTAGCATTGGGTGTGTGTTGATGCATAACAGTAGGTTGATTCCCTATGCATCGCGCTTGTTAAAGCCCTATGAGAAGAACTATCCAGTGCATGATTTGGAGTTAGCAGCTATTGTACACACACTCAAGATTTGGAGGCATTATTTATATGGCATATCTTGTGAGGTGTATACAAATCATTGGAGTCTTCAACATCTATTCAAGCAAAAGGTTTTGAACTTAAGGCAGTGGAGGTGGTTGGAACTATTAAAGGGCTATGATATCGCCATTCTTTATCATCCGAGGAAGTCCAATATGGTAATAGACGGCTTGAGTAGAAAGGCAGAAAGTATGGGGAGTTTAGCATTTATTCTAGCTGGGGAGAGGCCTTTAGCTATGGATGTTCACGCTTTGGCCAACAGGTTCGTGAGATTGAATATATCGTATCCTAGCAGGGTTCTTGCTTGTGTGGTATCAAAGTCATCTTTGTTGAGCGCATCAAGGCTCGTCAGTATGATGATCCCCACTTGTTTGTCCCTAAGGACGCGATACAGCGAGGTGGTGTTAAGGGAGTGTCTATTGGTGATGATGGTGTATTGTCACTTCAGATCCAAATTTATGTTCCTAATATGGATGGATTGAGAGAGTTGATTCTTGATGAGGCTCATAGTTTGCAGTATTCTATTCACCCGAGTGTGGCGAATATGTACAGTGATTTAAAGCGACATTATTGGTGGAGGAGGATGAAGAAAGACATTGTTGGATATGTTTCTCGATGCTTGAATTATCAGCAGGTCAAGTATGAGCATCAGAGACCTGGTGGGTTGCTTCACAAGATTGAGATACTAAAGTGAAAGTGGGATTACATGACTATGGACTTTGTGATAGGTTCTTCGCGGACATTGAGGACATTTGACGTTATTTGGGTCATTCTGGACAGACTGACCAAGTCTTCACATTTCATTCCAATCATGACTTCCTATACTTCGGAGCGGTTGTCTAAGATCTACATCAGGAAGATTGTCAGCTTGCATGGTGTTCATGTATCTATTATCTCGGATTGAGGCACTCAATTTACTTTGCATTCTTGGAGAGTGGTTCAGCATGAATTGGGCACACGAGTAGAGTTAAGAACTACATTTCACCCTCAGATGGACGGGCAGTCCGAGCGGACCATTCAAATTTTGGAGGATAAGTTTAGAGCCTGTGTCATAGATTTTGGAGGCCAATAGGATCAATTTCTTTCATTAGCAGAATTTTCATACAATAACTGTCACACCTCCTTTTTACCTACACCCCCAGAACGGATGTATAAGGGAGTTTTTTCCAATTTTAAGTGACTATCGAAATGGGATTATTTTATTAAAAATTCTGAGTCGCCACTTGGGAGATTTATGGTGTCTCAAGTCACCGGTTGAATCCCAAATCGAGGAAAGGGTTGACTCTGTTCAACAGTTCGCGAACCAAAAATCCGAGTAAGGAATTCTGTTAACCCGGGAGAAGGTGTTAGGCATTCCCGGGTTCCGTGGTCCTAGCACGGTTGCTCAACTATTATAATTGGCCTATTATCTGATTTTAATACATCTTTGAAACTTATGTGCATTTTAACTTGAAAAACCGCTTTATGTTTTTTTGTGAAAATTCAAGGTTATCTAAAACACATCGTAAGTCACGCTACATGAAATGCACCCGCGGTTCACGACAAGCTTTATTTAACCTTGTTGGAGATTAGAGTCGGGTCACATGAAATGCACACCCGAGCCTCTTTAATCTAATTTGACGTAGTACAGTCAACGAATAACAACCCAATCTCTGCACTGTGACAAAGTCATATTCAGCTATAACCAATTCGAGTGACATGGAAGTAAATAACTATGTGAACAAACTCAAAACTGGAGATAATAACCGAATAGATCACAACATCAAATCGTCATATAACCAATTAACATTCAGCAAGAATAAAAAGAGCAGAATCGAATGCAATGGCCATTAAGTCCAATGCATAAAAAACAAAGAACAAATCTGATTTTAAAGAAACTATCCCTATGTCATCAAGCTTTTACACTCAATTTGCTGTCAATTACAAAGAGGGATTATCAAACAAACAGAGTCAATTACATGTTTTTATTGGCTTTTTCCTCCTCCACAGAAAATATACGTTAGAAAGATCCCCACGTAGCACTTTAAACACACATAAAACAACAACTCAAGAAGCTCAATTACACAAAGTTAGAATCAGTACTTTGTCACTAGGAAATTCTAATTATCTGGACGTTCTTTCGATTAAAAAGGAATTTCACAAAGTCAAAACCAAATAATATCCAAGCTACTAAAATATCATATTCATGACATCAAGCTACTTTGGGCAACCAACAAAGATAACACATTTAATTTCAATATTCAAGCCATTTATAAGATCAGGCAGCAAGATAAAAGAGATTAGAGGAACAAAGCAAGAGTTGGACCTCAAATGTACAACAACAAATCGTTTGGATCTCGCAGACCACGTACAAAGACCTCGACGAACAACCTCACCTCTGACAGTACCTTAATCGCGATTTCAAAATAGATTGAATGGGCGATATCTGTAATAAACCAAGCGAAGCTTGAGACCATATTCACGTGCCTCTCATGCTCACAAAAACTCGACGAGTTCGCTACTGTCCCTTTCTCGTTCTGTGCGTGTATGTGGTTATGTGTAAGTGTTTTCCGGCGAGAGGGAGATGAGTGTCATGTTTTTCGTGATAGAATGGAAGGGAGGAGATCGGCTACTGTTGTGCGTGGCTATTAATGGTGTAGGCTGGTCGTTTGTGATGTGAAGCTTCGCTGGAGATGGCAGATTTACAATGAACGGAGGTCCAGCGACGGTGACTATTTGTTTGGTGTCTCTAATGGCTGCTTCAGGTCTTCAACGTTTTTGGCTTTCTGAAGAAGGGAACGAAGAAGATCCAAATACATGGATTGGGTCATTTTTGACAGAAAATGGTGCTTTTCTTTTCGTTTCTAGCCTTAGATTTTGGCTTTGTATTTTTGTATAGTTTTGTCCCCAAAATCAGCAGAAAAGTAGTCGACTTTGATCCTGTTTTGATTCTAACGCCTGGGCTTTTTAAGAAGAAGAAGGAGACGGTGGGGTGATCGTTCTTGTATTGTTGTTGTTGAAGAAAATGAACAGGCGAGGGGTGGGTCGGGAAGACGATCCGAGGGGGGAGGTCCGTGTATTGTCTGCGCGGCCTTTTTCCAACTTTTTTTTTTCTTTTTTTTTCTTCGGCCTTTTTTATATTGTAGAGTCTAGGTTTTTGGTAGGGTTTTTAGGTTAAGGGGTATGGGCCTAGGAATTATGGGCATGAAAATGTGGGATAGGTCCAAAATTAGACCTAAAAATGGGTTGCTCGAGCCCAAGTTCTATCTTTTCCCCGTGAACAAGATTAAAATACGATCTCAATTATTAATTAGTCCTACTATTTAAATAATTATTAAAATAAAACTAACTTAAAACAAATCTATTTTTGTTATTTTCAAATATCATATTAAAATAAAAATACGATACTTTTTTTTGTATATATATATTTTTTTTTAGGATTAAAAATGACTACAAAACATTAATGAACCTATTTTTGTAATTTTTGTTTTCTTTTAATAAAGTAAAAGAGTCAAAATTACTTAAAATATGTATATTATGCCTAAATTAAATATTTTATGCTAATATATAAAAAATCTTGGGGAGGGTCAAAAATCACATGTCTACAGCTGCCCTTCTTTGACTGGATACGTACAGAGTTTTCAGACAAAGACTGACTAGACAGGTTTTTGGCCCGACCCTTATTTGGAGAGACTAAAACTAAGAGAGAAGGGAATGTGACCGATCCCTGGTATCTGGGCTGGCTACATATCCTTGGCTATAAAGGAATCAGGACACATGTAGTTCAGAAATGAGTGAGATGACGGAGTATGCCGAGGTGGAGATCCAGTCGAGGTGCCGTTCCGCCGAGGTTCCAGTCTGCGGTCCCTGTTATTACATCAAGAATCAAATGAAAAAAAAGACTAGCTAAGCCTATCAACTACGAGTTACAAGATTCCTATCTATAAGTCTTCTGAAGCTTGATCTTGAGTCTTGAATGGTTCTTCATGCAGACTTTAGATTTGAACCTTGATGCTTGCTAGTTGCAGGTGCTAGTTCATCCTTCTTCAACTTTTCGGATCAAGACCAGGTATACAATGCTTGTTACCTCGGCCATGTCATGAGCAACCCACATCTTTCATCAACTTCTGCATTTGGGTTCACTTCTTGCCTTTCTTTTTTTATTTATTGTGACTAACTTCTGTTGATCACCTCGGACTATTGACTCGCATTCTTGCCGCGAGATTCTTTGGTTGCTGACTTGAATTGCAATCTGAGATACTTTTCCTTTTCTTCAGGTGGACGTCTGACTGTTGAACTCGAACTCTCTTCTCTTGTTACTTGACACTGTTTTCCCTTGCACCTTGAACCATTTTCCCCTGAAACTTGAACTGTCTTCCTTCGAAACTGCTTTCCCTAGAAACTTGAGTTGTTTCCCCTTGTTCTCCAGGTGGGCGCCTGATTACAACAAAATAGACAAAACAAAGAAATTTTTCTGCCCCAATTTGCACTAGGAAGATTTGTGAGTTGTCAGCAAAATTGTAAACCACTTGTACTATTGATGCAATGGTGAAATTAAAACTAGAGAATAGACTAGGAAAACTATAAACTAAGCTTGACTAAAGTAAAAACTAACCCTACTTTCCAGGCGGAGCCCCTGACTGCTAACTTGAAATGTATTCTCTACTCTCCAGGCGGGCTCCTGACTGCTAAACTTGAATGTATTCCCTGCTCTCCAGGCGGGCTCCTGACTTCAACAAAATAGACAAAACAAAGAAAATTTTCTGCCCCAGTTTGCACTAGGAAGATTTGTGAGTTGTTAGCAAAATTGTAAACCACTTGTACTATTGATGTAATGATGAAATTAAACTAGATAATAGACTAGGAAAACTATAAATTAAGCTTGACTAAAGTAAAAACTGACCCTATTCTCCAGGCGGGGCCCCTGACTGCTAACTTAAAATGTATTCCCTGCTCTCCAGGCGGGCTCCTGACCGCTACTTGAAATGTATTCCCTGCTCTCTAGCCGGGCTCTTGACTGCTAAACTTGAATGTATTCCCTGCTCTCCGGGCGGGCTCCTGACTGCTAACTTGAAATGCATTTCCTGCTCTCCAGGCGGGCTCCTGACTGCTAAACTTGAATGTATTCCCTGCTCTCCAGGCGGGCTCCTGACTACTAACTTGAAATGTATTCCCTGCTCTCCAGGCGGGCTCCTGACTTCAACAAAATAGACAAAACAAAGAAACTTTTCTGCCCCGGTTTGGTGGCTGGGCACAGATGTAAGTGTAAAATGGATCACATTACCAAATATCAATAAGAACTTGAAAGCTAAAACTTGAATTGTACTCCCTTGTTCTCCAGGCGGGCTCCTGATTGCTGACTTGAAAGTATTCCCTGCTTTCCAGGTGGGCTCCTGACTTCAACTTGAAAGTGCTCCCTGCTCTCCAGGCGGGCTCCTCACTTCAAGATAGACAAAACAAAGAATTTGAAAGCTAAAATTTAAATTGTACTCCCTTATTCTCCAGGCGGGCTCCTGACTTCAACTTGAAATGTATTCCTTGCTCTCCATGCGGGCTCTTGACTTCAACATAGACAAAACAAAGAATTTGAAAGCTAAAACTTAAATTGTACTCCCTTGTTCTCCAAGCGGGCTCCTGACTGCTGCGCTTGAAAGTATTCCCTGCTCTCCAGGCGGGCTCCTGATTGCTGACTTGAAATGTATTCCCTGCTCTCCAGGTGGGTACCTGATTTCAACAAAATAGACAAAAACAAAGAAAAATTTTCTGCCGCAGTTTGGTAACTAGGCACATATGTGAGTGTTAAACTGAATCATATTACCAAATATTACTAAGAATTTGAAATCTAGGTCCCATTATGCAGGGGGGCTGACAACTCTTAACTAAACGACAATTTTAAATCTAAGTTATAACTTCTATAGGTGTGACTTCTGTTAAATCTTGCTGTCTAAGAGAATCTTTAAACTACTCTCCATTATCCAGGAGGGTCCTGAAAATCAAAGGTCAAATTTTATCTTAAGAGTGACAACTTTTATGTCTGAATTATACTACCCTACAGTAGAGTTTACGCTAAATGTTGTTATCTAATCAAAATCTTAAAGCTAAGTCCCATTATTCAGGAGGGTCCTAGAAACTCCTAATTGAATCATATCTCGAACATGCAAACTTCTAATCTAACTTACATTTCTTTGGGATACATTTATGCTAGATTATGCTATTTCTGAACTTTAAACTAGGTCCCATTTTCCAGGAGGGTCCTGAAAATCAAGAATCAAACCTGTTTGGTGACTGCCTTTCTCCACGGAGGGTTTCTCCGAAACAACCGAAATTTCCTGCTCCTGTTTCAAATCAAAGAAAAATCTTATCAGTTTAAAAATGTGGTGGTTGGTTTGTGGCCTTAACTTTGAGGGCGGTTGCTCCTTCACTTCTCATGATAACTGATTTCCCCTCGAGGACCTTGCTTGTTTATGAACTAGCCACTTTCTCTGCCATCCTTATCACAAAAAATGCCCCTTCTCCGTTCAGACCCAATTCCTTCTATCTGTTGCACTGCTCATAAACTGACATTTACCAACCTTTGTGTTTTCCCGAAAATACCTTTGATCCGTCCACCTAACACTCTCCATCTGTTGCATAGTTCTCTTGTGTTGATGTGTACTGAACCTTTGTGTTTCTCATGAATTCCAAAGCACGTTAATTTCCATCCACTCGGTGCGCATGCTGTTTTTCCTGACATAAATCACTGGCCCTGGCCTTGAAGTCTACTATTCCCTCACTTGTCACGTCAACTTTGATTTCTGCTTGGAAGACCTCGCTTGTCACTGGTTAACCACTTTCTTTGTCTCATCACAGGGAATACCTTTAACCCGTTCACCCAACATCCTCTATCTGTTGCATAGTTCACGAATTGAAATATACCAAGTCTTTGTATTTCTGATGGACCCCAAAGCATGTTGGTCGTTACCAACTCAGTGCGCTTGTTGCTCTTTCCTGACTTATAACACTGTGACGTGCTAGCCAGATCTCGTTTTGTGCAATTGGAAAGCTAGTGGCAAATTTTGAAGTTATTTCTCACTTGTCCTGACCAAACAGACTCAGGAAGAGGAAGTAAACAAGACACAAGGAACAGAGTAAAGGACAAGGGAAAGAGGTGATTCCTAACAAGAAAACTACAAAGTAGAAACCTATCAGATGTGGATACCAACTCTAATGACCATGACAAGCACCTGTGGCCTATTCTGTCAAACAAATTTGATGTTCAACTCTTGTTATACTTCTGAACCGTGAAACTGGGCTTCAATGCTCCAATTATCCAATCTGATTCACAATCCTTATTCGACTTGTAGTGCCCGAAGGGTTTTCACCATCAAGCCTCTCTCATTTTGTTCTTTCTCTCAACTTACTATCGTTTTACGGTGCCCGCGAGGGTTTTCACCAATAAGACTCTCTCATTTTTTGATTTTTCTTAGCTCCCGTCGCCCTACGATGCCTGTGAGGGTTTTCACCAATAAGACTCTCTCATTTTCATTATTTTTCTGCTTGGACCAGAGTGTTGTCCCTGATATGAATTACCTCTCCTTGCTTGACTTGGCATCTCTCGAAGACTGATCGGAAGGTCTTTCTTTGGACCATAACGTGGGCTTTTGGATAGGGTTAATAAGAAAGATATCAAAGGCTCAAAACAATTCACATGGGTTCAAAATCACAACTTTCGGAATCAGATTTATTACAACAACCACAACTTCTGCCCCAGTTTCTTGCTTGGGGACTTTTGGATTTTTATTTTGATGAGACCGAACTGTGAGGCTGCTTACGTATCCTTAAAAGGAATCAAGTCGAATGTAGTTCATGACATAGGAATTACTTTGTTGTTGTGATTTTCTCTTTTCTGTTTCTTTTCTTTCTCTTTTTGCTTTCTTTTTCTCTTTTTGTTGTTTTTCTTCTTTTTTTCATTCTTTTCTTTCTCTTTTTTTTCTTTTTTCCTTTTTTTTTTTTGATTTTCATTTTTCTTCTCTCTCTTTTCGTTCTTTTCTTCTCTCCTTTTCGTTTACTTATCTTTCACGCTTGTGTTTCTGATCTTTGCTACTGATTTCGAAAGAGGGGTATGAAAGAAAAATAAAAGTCTCAAAGGGGTAACGAAGGATAAGGTATCTAGATAGCAGAACAAAATGTCTTTGTCATTTCAATCTTCAAAACATGCCAAGTACAAACAACACAATTAAACAAACCAAGGAAAACATTCGTAACATCTTTTGATTGCGCCAGAATTGATTACCATATCCACACATTCGCCTTCTCAACTGTTACATACAAAGCACCATTGGACAACACTCTCACTCTCACTACCACGAACGTCCCCCTACAGTTTTGGGGCAAACTTGCCGTTATCTTCACCCGATGCAGCATGATGCATTTCAATAGTGTATTTTTATATTCTATCTGCCCCAGTTTCACACAATTTGGACTTGAAGTGATCTCAAAATGCCTTCACTTATTTCCCTCAAATGTCCATACATCTTCAACATTGTTTCGTTGCTTCGTGACCAAACTGACTTTTAAAACCAGGCTGAGAATTACGCGTGCATGTCATGTCACTATAGTCAATAGGAAAAGAATTATAAAAAGAAAAGAGAACTAAACGAAAATGACTAGAGATCACGGAAAACAGAAAATGGCATTAGACAGATGGTGAAAGGGTTTAGACAACGAAACAAACAAACTAAACTGGGGTTACAAACCTAAAACAAACCTAGACAACACTAAATGGGCTATTATGACTAAACAAACTAAGCAAACTAAAAGGATAGAAGGGTTTAAGTCACAAGACAATATCTGGATTACAACCCTGAAATAACCCGGACAACAGAAATGACAACAAAATAAACCACCAAAACCCCTCCCTGGCTAACCAAGATAGAAGCGTCTTTCCAATTGCAAAGCTCGGCATCTTAACCACTAAATTCTGCATCAACATTACTAGGACCTTCACAAACTTCCATAACATTGTTCTTAACAAATTGCTTTTGGGTTCCCTTTGCTGGCTCGTTCTTAAGATCAACCTCTGATAGCACTGAAAACTTCTCAGCGCATGGCCCTTCGAGGATCTCAGAAGAATTTCCATATTCCTTTTCAAAATAAATCATACTCATCTTTTTTGTTTCTCTTTCTTCCACCCAAGCTTACTGGGGTGTTCTGAATGTCTTTCGAACAACTCATGATTTTGCCTGACTTGATTCCCTCTTCCACTAGCTCCCCTATTTTTAACACATCTTTGAAAAGCTTTCCCAAGGCCGGGATCAAATGACTGAAGTAGGTGGGCCCCTGGGCTTGTAGGAAAAGCTCGACCATTTCTTCTTCACCAAATGGGGTATTGACTTGAGCAGTTTGCTCCCTCCATATGAGCCCAAACTCCCTAAAACTTTCCTCCGGCTTCTTTTCCATTTTAGATATGGAGGAGCAGTCTGGGGTAACACCCAATCTATATTGAAAGTATCGAACAAAATCTTGATCCATGTCACCCAATGTAGTCCAATTATTAACATCTTGACGATTATGCCATTCCAAAGCTGCCCCAGTCAGGCTCTCACTGAAGTACGCCATCAACAAATCATCTTTCTCGCCAACACTTCTCATTTCACTGCAATAATCCCTCAAATGGGCTACCGGATCTCCACACCCATCATACAAGATAAAATTTGGCACTTTAAACCCCGCGGGCAGGCGAACGTCAGGGGACATAAACAGTTTTTTGTAAGCCATGCTACCCTGGTCTCCCCTTCCTAGCTTTGTTCTTTAAGGATTGTTCTATGCCTTTCGGCCTACTGGGTATCCCATCTCGCCCTTTTCTTCTTGTGAACTCTTCATTTACAACATGAGGCCCATCCCGTGGACCCTGCTTGTATGAGTTGGGAACCTTGTGGTCAACCTTTGAGAGGTAATATTGGGCATCATGAGCTTTGAGTGGGTGTTCATTGTTGGGGATGGTGGATAAGACCGGAGGGCAATTTTTGGGAAAGGTAATTGGAAGATGAGTGATGGAGCTACTAGGATGGTTGGGAAAGCCATGATAAACGGGTGGATCTGGAGAGTATGGGGGATCATCTGGCACTTTGATCGGTGTTTGGGTAAGGGTAGCATTTAGGAAGCTAGGTGGTGGCGGGGGTGGTACCTTCCCAATCATCCAGGCCTGATACATGTCCGCCATATGTTGTCTCAACATCTTTACCTCTTCAACCAACCCATTGTCCTGTTCAACCAACTGCTTTCGGGCCCCGGTATCAACCAACTCAGCTTTATTGTTGTCTTCCATTGCCTTTTGACTTTATGTTGTGGAGAGGAGTTACTACTTCGAGAACCACAAACCAACCACCTTTCTGCTATGAAGATATCAAAATGAACAAAATGGGGTCATCCCGTTAGCGTTAGGACATTTAACACCAAAAATATCACATTGCGTGCAATGCACCTAGCAATAATTAATGGTTCTAGAATGACTTCGAGGGTCATAAGGTCACTTGGCACCATCCTAATCTGTCCATTTGAATCTTCTCTTTTCTTTTCTTTCCTCGCACTTCTTAGCTCGCTCATTTTCTTTCCCTTTTTCTTTCTGATTGTCGCTCTTTTCTTCCTTCTCAATTCTCACATCCCATAATTTCACCATCTTTTTCTCTTTTTTTTTCTTTTTTTCTTTTCTTTTAAAAATAAAAATGATTCGATTGAACCCTATGTAGGTTGCCTACGTATCATGACGCCGCATGAATCATATCTTTGCGTAGTTCGGGAAGATCAGGAATAAAGGAAACAAACTGACGTTCTCTATTTCTACCTTAATGACTTTAACGAGAAAAGGGAAATAAAAGAAATAAATCTCTTTTTGTTTTTAAATTTTCTAGACTTAATGTTCTATAACCTATTGCAAACTCAAGCTTAACGAGCATATATTTTGCTTTTTTTCTTTTTATGAAACAAACAATCCATGAGAAATTATTAAGGGAAACTCTAGAAGAGAAAACAAAAATATTTTTTTGATTCTTTTCTTTTTTTTTCTTTTTTTTAGGAAGAAGATCGAAAGAATAAACCACGGAAAAATATTTTAAATTTTTATACGCAAGATTTCGAAGCAAGCAATGAAAAAGATAAAACAGAATGTTTTTGGATTTCAATTTTGATTGCCTAAAGGAAAAATTCTAATGATAAACAAAAGATAAAGTATGTTTTTTTCTATATACAATATCCTAAAGTTCTAATGAAGGTAAAAAGAATTTTTTCTTCATCTTTCATTAATTTCCCAAAGAAACACCTCAAAAGAAAATCTTTTTGGATTTTGGAATTAACACCTTAAAGAAAGCTTTTAAAGAAGGACTAAAATAAAATTCTCTCTTTTTTTGTTTTGAATTTTGGTCCTAATATACTAAAGGAAACATAAAAATAATTCATTTTAAGTCCTAGATATTAATTGCCTAAAGGAGAAACAACCTCAAATTTTTTCATTTCTAGAATTAGTATTCTAAAGAAAACTTATAACGGAAATATAAAAATGCAACATCTCTTTTTTGGATTTTTGAGTTACAGCACATTTTTTGAAATATAAAACAGAAAATAACAATAATAAAAAGACTTGACATTACTGTACAAAAGTAGAAAATAAAAGACGACATAAAATGAAGAACAGACTCAAAACATAAAAATAAAACAAATCTCCTTAAGCAACTCCTGAATGCAGTGGTCCTGGGGTATCTGTCATGCTCAAACTCCGGTAACTGGATCCACACCTGTATGAGAAAACTTAAACCAACACTATGTGAGACAATAACATTCCCTACTAGACACATGCAAGACATGATTGAGGCTATTTTTGCAAAATGACTTATTTGGCCAAAAAGTGGTTAGAAGTGCAAAATTTGGCAAAGACCCCGCAAAGCCAAGAATCTAAGATTTACTAGGAAGACCGGACCCTATGTGGGTTGCATACGTATCCCAACCCGAGAGACGAGAATCAGGTTCGCGTAGTTCGGGCCGATTGGATACTGGCGAGAATAAAAAAAACTAATTTAGAGAAAACATTTTATTTTATTTTTTGCTTTTTCTTGAAAAATGATGAAACATGAAAAATCTTTTAGGATTTTCTTTTTTCTCTTTTTTTTTTGATTTTCTGATTTTCGGAAAATGATGAAAAAGTGCAAAATCTTTTTTTCTGAATTTTCAAGCTCTTTTTTTAATAACATAATTGGGCCAACTCGCTTTATCTCCACACTTCACTCTCTCTTTTCTTTTTTTTCTTTTTTCTTTTTCATTTTTCATTTGCCCTCAACTATCATTGGTCCGCCAAATGACTCTTTTACCCTTGAATAAATGCAACATGTAGCACATAGGATGCATCAAGATGGTCTGTTATTTTGGGTGCACCTGTCCTAGACGGACCCAACCCCTGTGTTGAGTCCCCAAAGCCAAAATGCACATGATGAAAACAAACGTTCCTACTAGGGATCCGGCATGAGGTATTGTTATACTAGGTTTAAACCTGGGTTTATTGTTCTAGACCTGGCTTACCCGAGCGGACAGCTCGAGCTGAGGGGGGCAGCGTACCGGGAATACAGAAGCTTCACCGACTTTGAAACTTGTCTGAACCTCGTTCTAACTTTGGGATATGACTCTAACAGAAAAGAAGTCACACGAAGTGCACACTTCTTCATGATTTAGAAGACTCAGAGAGAGGAGGGATTTCGCAACTGTTTATATACAGCTCACGGAATATCAAAGCGGTAAAAGCAATCAATTAGCACATTAGGCACAAATCATGTAACAAAATCAAATAATGGATAAAGCCAACTATAACAATTCATCTAAGCTCGAATTCTTGAACCCTGAACCAGAGATTCTGGGTTCGATCCCCAGCAGAGTCGCCAGAGCTGTCACACCTCCTTTTTACCTACACCCCCGGAACGGATGTATAAGGGAGTTTTTTCCAATTTTAAGTGACTATCGAAATGAGATTATTTTATTAAAAATTCAGAGTCGCCACTTGGGAGATTTATGGTGTCCCAAGTCACCGGTTGAATCCCGAATCGAGGAAAGGGTTGACTCTGTTCAACAGTCCGCGAACCAGAAATCCGAGTAAGGAATTCTGTTAACCCGGGAGAAGGTGTTAGGCATTCCCGGGTTCTGTGATTCTAGCACGGTTGCTCAACTATTATAATTGGCCTATTATCTGATTTTAATACATCTTTGAAACTTATGTGCATTTTAACTTGAAAACCCGCTTTATGTTTTTTTGTGAAAATTCAAGGTTATCTAAAACGCATCGTAAGTCACGCTACATGAAATGCACCCGCGGTTCACGACAACCTTGTTGGAGATTAGAGTCGGGTCACATGAAATGCACACCCGAGCCTCTTTAATCTAATTTGACGTAGTTCAGTCGACGAATAACAACCCAATCTCTGCACTGTGACAAAGTCATGTTCAGCTATAACCAATTCGAGTGACATGGAAGTAGATAACTATGTGAACAAACTCAAAACTAGAGATAATAACCGAATAGATCACAACATCAAATCGTCACATAACCAATTAACATTCAGCTAGAATAAAAAGAGCAGAATCGAATGCAATGGCCATTAAGTCCAATGCATAAAAAAACAAAGAACGAATCTGATTTTAAAGAAACTATCCCTATGTCATCAAGCTTTTACACTCAATTTGCTGTCAATTACAAAGAGGGATTATCAAACAAACAGAGTCAATTACATGTCTTTATTGGCTTTTTCCTCCTCCACAGAAAATACACGTTAGAAAGATCCCCACGTAGCACTTTAAACACACATAAAACAACAACTCAAGAAGCTCAATTACACAAAGTTAGAATCAGTACTTTGTCACTAGGAATTTCTAATTATCTGGACGTTCTTTCGATTATAAAAGAATTTCACAAAGTCAAAACCAAATAATATCCAATCTACTAAAATATCATATTCATGACATCAAGCTACTTTGGGCAACCAACAAAGATAATACATTTAATTTCAATATTCAAGCCATTTATAAGATCAGGTAGCAAGATAAAAGAGATTAGAGGAACAGAGCAAGAGTTGGACCTCAAATGTACAACAACAAATCGTTTGGATCTCGCGGACCACGTACGAAGACCTCGACAAACCTCACCTTCGACAGTACCTTAATCGCGATTTCAAAATAGATTGAATGGGCGATATCTGTAATAAACCAAGCAAAGCTTGAGACCATATTCATGTGCCTCTCATGCTCACAAAAACTCGACGAGTTCACTATTGTCCCTTTCCCGTTCTGTGCGTGTATGGGGCTATGTGTAAGTGTTTTTCGGCGAGAGGGAGATAAGTGTCATGTTTTTCATGGCAGAATGGAAGGGAGGAGATCGGCTACTGTTGTGCGTGGCTGTTCATGGTGTAGGCTGGTCGTTTGTGATGTGAAGCTTCGCCAGAGATGGCAGCTTTACAGTGAACGGAGGTCCAGCGACGGCGACTGTTTGTTTGGTGTCTCTAATGGCTGCTTCAGGTCTTCAACATTTTTGGCTTTCTGAAGAAGGGAACGAAGAAGATCCAAATACAGGGATGGGGTCATTTTTGACATAAAATGGTGCTTTTCTTTTCGTCCTTAGCGTTAGATTTTGGCTTTGTATTTTTGTATAGTTTTGTCCCCAAAATCAGCAGAAAAGTAGCCGACTTTGATCCTGTTTTGATTCTAACGCCTGGGCTTTTTAAGAAGAAGAAGGAGACGGTGGGATGATCGTTCTTGTATTGCTATTGTTGAAGAAAATGAACAGGCGAAGGGTGGGTCGGGATGACAATCCGAGGGGGGGAGGTCTGTGTATTGTCTGCGCAGCCTTTTTCCAACTTTTTTTTTCTTCGGCCTTTTTTATATTGTTGATTCTAGGTTTTTGGTAGGGTTTTTAGGTTGAGGGGTATGGGCCTAAGAATTATGGACTTGGAAATTGTGGGATAGGTCCAAAATTAGACCTAAAAATGGGTTGCTCGAGCCCAAGTTTTATCCTTTCCCCGCGAACAAGACTAAAATACGATCTCAATTTTTAATTAGTCCTACTATTCAAATAATTATTAAAATAAAACTAACCATTAAAACAAATCTATATTTGGTATTTTCAAATATCATATTAAAATAAAAATATGATACTTTTTTGTATATATATATTTTTTTAGGATTAAAAATGACTACAAAACATTAATGAACTTATTTTTGTAATTCTGTTTTCTTGTAATAAAGTAAAAGAGTCAAAATTACTTAAAATATCTATATTATACCTAAATTAAATATTTTACGCTAATATATAAAAAATCTTGGGGAGGGTCAAAAATCACATGTCTACAATAACAACAGTCGAGTATCTAGATGAATCTGTATGAGGCCTTATATGGGAGGCGATGTCGTTCTCCTATTAGTTGGTTTGAGTTGGGTGAGGCTAAAGTATTAGGCACAGATTTGGTTCTTGATTCTTCGGAAAGGTGAAATTAATTCAGGATATGACTTTGGACGTGCAATCCAGGCAGAAACGTTATGCTTATAAGAAGGTTCGGGATGTAGCTTTCATGGGGGTGTGAAGGTTCTACTCAGAGTTTCACCCATGAAGGGTGTGATGAGATTTGGGAATAAGGTCAAGTTGACCCCTCAGTATATTGGTCTTTTCGATATGTTGGAGAGAGTTGGTGAGGTGGCCTACAGACTTTCTTTGCCACCCAGCTTATTGGTAGTTTATCTGGTATTTCTCGTTTCCATACTTCAAAACTACTATGAGGATCTGTCGCACGTGTTGGATTTTAGTTCAGTGCAGTTAGATGAGGATCTTGCTTATGAGAAGGAGCCGATGGCCATTTTGGATAGGCAAGTTCGGAAGCTGAGGTCGAAGAATATTGCATCAGTGAAGGTTTAGTGGAGGGGTCAACTGGTCGAGGAGGTACTTAATAGACCGAGCATGATATGCAGAGTGGATATCCTTATCTTTTTGATATACTAGGTATAATTCTAAACTTGTTCGAGGATGAACGTTTGTTTAAGAGAGGGAGAATGTAACAACTCGGCTAGTCGTTTTGTATATTGAAGCCTCGTTCTCATATTTTATGCTTCCCGTGTGCTTCTTTGTTATTTTGAAACTTATGGGGATGGTTTGTTTAGTTTCGGAGAAGTTTTGGAGTGAATTGGAAAATTTAGTTCTAATGTTAAAAGCTTAATATATAAGAAGTTGACCAAAGTTTAACTTTTCGGTAAACGGACTCAAAATGGTATTTTGATAGTTCCAATAGATTTGTATGGTGATTTTAAACATAGGCGTATGTACGGATTTGGATTTGGAGTTTTCTATATTGATTTGGCTTTATTTGGTGAAAGATGGAAATTTGAAGGTTTGGAAGGTTCATAGGTTTGACGGGGAGTTGACTTTGATGCTATTGGGTTCAATTATTGTTCTGGAAGTTGGTATAGGTTCGTTATATCATTTGGAATTTGTATGCGAAATTTAGGGTTATTCCGAGTTGTGATTTATAGTTTTGATGTTACTATGTATGATTTGAGATCACGAATAGGTCCATATTACATTTTGGTACTGGTTGGTGTGGTTTGATAGGGTCCCGAGGGGCTCGGGAGTATTTTGAATGGATATCGGATCATGTTGAGCTTAGTTGAGCTGCTAAAGATTTACTGGTGGCTGGGGTGCTTCGCGATCGCAAAGCAGGTCTCGTGATCGCGAAGAGTCTTTTTCGGGCAGCTGAATTTTTTTTCTTTCGCCTTCGGGAATAGGGCATCTCGTTCGTGAAGAGTTGGATATGTTGGTCTTCACTTTTGCGGGCAAAAGGCTCGCGTTCGCGTAGTGGAGAGCCTGGCAAGGAGCCGGCTGGGGGTATGCCTTTACGTGCACGATGGGTTGACCACGTTCGTGTAGGCCTGAGGATCTTAAGCATCGTGTTCGCGGGTGGAAGACTGCATTCGCCAAGAGCATTTGTGGTCTAGGGGTAGATTGTGCTTCACGAACACGAGGCTTGGGTCGCGTTCACGAAGGGTACACTGTGCAGATTTTTAAAGATTTGTATTTCGTGACTTAGACCCATTATTTTATATTTTGGGCCCTAGACTTGGAGAAGGGCGATTTTTTACGGGGATTTTCGCACAAAGTAAGAGGGTAAGTGATTTCTACTTGATTTTAACATTATATCTTGATACCCATAGATTATCACACATAGATTATGGGGTTTGAAGGAGAAATTTGGGGATTTTGACTATCGTTTTGGAGAGTGAAAAATGTAGATTTGGACCTCGATTTGGAGTCGGATTTGGATGAAACTTCTATATTTGGACTCGTATTTGAGTGGCTAATCGGGATATATGACTTTTGTCAGGTTCCGGGAGGCAGGCTCTGATTGACTTTTTGCTATTTGATAAAGATTGGAGCTTTATTACTTGGAATCGATTCCTATAGTATTGTTTGACGTTATTGAGTTATTTTTTGCTAGATTTGACCCATTCGGAGGTCGATTCAAGAGGCAAGGGCTTTTCAGAGTATTAATTCTTGCACTTTGAGGTAAGTATCTTGCCTAGGCTTGGCTTGAGGGTATTTTCCTCATAGATTTTGATGCTTATTATGTGTTGGGGATGATGCACATATGTGGTGACGAGCGTATTTGTGTACACTGTGGTTATTCATGATCAGGGTAGACTTTCGGCTATTACAAACCTTCTTTTGCTAACATGCCTTTCTGTTACCATGTTTTCTTTACTTGTATGACTACTTAAACTATCACATGATATATATCATATTTAGGCTATGTTCTTATCCGTTTGAGACACGATAGGGCTATTTTGTTGTGTTAGGTTGTTTGCCTTGATTGTAGTCAAACTTTTCAGTCATGATATTATATCTGCGTGTTATTTCATCATTTTTCTGTACTTCTTATCAATTATATCACATGTTGTTGGCTTCCTTACTTGAGTACTACTAGTTTGAATGGATTTGTGGCACGTTATTGTAAATTCTGCGATATATATTGATTTATGATACTATGAGATATTCGCATATTAGCGTATTAATAGCTGAACTGGGGCCATAGAGCTATGATAATTTTGAAATTGATATGACTCATATGCCAAGCCCCCTATTGGGCTGAGTGGTATTGATATTGAGGTGACGCGTGCACCAGGCCATTTGGGCTAAGTTATGATGATTGTTGACTTTTGACTTGATTAGCGCTTGGGCTAGGATCTGCCCCTCTGGAGTCAGGTAATAACTCATGGTCTTTGGGCCTTGTGAGTGCAGGCACTTGGTATATGCTGAGTGAGGGCTTCATGTCAGGCACTCGTACAATGTTGAGAGTGTGCTTATATGATGATTTCACCGTGAATTCGTTGATTTTGACATTGTTACTTGTCATGCAGGCATAGACATTTATCTTCCTCATGCTAATTGAAATTCTATATCTAGAATTTGATGACCTAATTGATTTTATTGGAAAGCATGCCTATTTCCTGTTAATGTGAATAATTTGAACTTATTATTCTTATTGCTTCCCCATTATTATTATTATTGTTGTTGTTGTTGTTATTATGTTGTTTCTGTCATTGTTGACTGTTGAAAGTGAGTAGCGGACTTTGCCAATCTCGTCACTATCTTCAATCTGAGGTTAGGTTTATTACTTACTGAGTACATGGGGTAGGTTGTAGTCATACTACACTCTGCACTTTATATGCAGATCCAAGTGCTACTGATAGAGCTTATTGATAGAGAGTTGCACCAGTGTCGTTTTGGAGTTCAAGGTAGCTATGTTATTTCCGCCCGCACTCCTTGGAGCCTTTTTCTTACTTTAGTCATTATTGTTTATGTACTCCAGATAATATTGTATCGTTATTCAGATAGTTGTACTTATTATTCTGTAGAGCTCATGTACTCGTTAACATCAGGTTCTAAGATGATATTGTAGTTGTATCGCTATATTGTGCTTCAGTTATCTGTCTTATTCCACTTTCGAGGCTATTTCTTATTAGTGTTAGAGTTTATTTTTGTATATTTGATGTTGGTTTGCCTAGCAAGTAGTGTTAGGCGTCGTTAAAACTTTGGTGGGATTTGGGGTCGTGACAATGCGGATGTCGAGGTTGTGCCATATTTTCGATAGATTTTAGGCTTATGTTATGATTCGATGCGCATCTTCACATGCTAGTATATGTTATATGCATCTCTCTTATGCTTACTATAACATGATAAAATATAGTTTGTCATGACTAGTTGTTGTAAGACTACTTGAGTATTTTATTCATGATAGAATAATGTTATTCATATCATTCACATGCTAGTTTAACATTTTGGATTTCATGTCCTTGTCTTACTTGATAGAACTGTGTAGATATACACTATCTCTTTATATGCGTCATTCTAGCATATATATCTAGTTCTCATCATTCATCTGAGATTGTTTGGGCGTTCGGATTCACGTTCCTGTGTTGAGGCATCTGTTTGGGCGTGTAGATTCACATTCATGTTTTGAGACATTCGTTGGGCGTTTGGGCTCACGTTCCTATATTGAGATATTTATTCATGTGTATAGATTTACGTACCGACTACGTGTCGATATGAATCCGTCCCTATAGAGTCAGCAAACACCAGAATTCTATCGGTAGTGCATGCTTAATAGACACATGGATTTGAGTTAGACACATAGATTTGTGTCGGTTTTAGAACCAAATTTGTGTATTTATCATGCTTAGACATTCTAAACTCATGTAGAACATTCAGGCATATCATCTACATATGTGTATTCATGTATTTTACACATATATGGAACTTGATTGCTTGTTGTTGAACACTTGACGGGTGTCGGATTGATGTAAAGTTTGATTCTTTACTACTTGTTGCATATCTCCTTTATATGCCGATTTGGTACATTTGTATAAGCTTTTGACTTTGTTATTTAAAAACACATGCTTATTCTCCTTGTCTTTAACTGTGCACCTTATAATTAATATTTGTTGTTTCTCTGTTATTATATATATGCTTATGAACTACACAGATTATACAAAGTGAGTATCTTTTGAGTAAAGCCCGCTACTACTTTGTTGAGGTTAGTCTTGATACTTTCTGAGTACATGGGGTCGGTTGTACTCATACTGCACTTCTGCACCTTGTGTGCAAATTTTGTAGTTGAGCCATTTTGGAGTTTGAGAGCAAGCGTTGAGGACATATCAAAATTCCAGTTATTAGCTATCATTTGTTCATGGTAGCCTAGGATCTTGTATTTCTACTTACATATATTCAAAAACATTTTTTCATATCAGTGTTATACTCCTACTCTTAGTTGCTCATGACTTGTGATATCCATTCTTGGTTAGTTATTGGAATTTTGAATTTTAATTTCTTAATTATATGATTATTATCTTCTACTATGGTTACACATGTGTTGGTGGGTTCGCCTAACGGGTTGGGTTAGGTGTCATCACAACCTAGTAGGATTTGGATCGTAACAAAATTAGAGCCCTGATTCCGTGTTCCCATCAAAAGAATAGAGGAAAGGCAAAGAAGTTTCAAAGTGTTCAATCCAGTAATCAGAAACAATAAGATTTACTTTCGGGTTAATCCACAAGTTAATACATTTTCAGCAGACTAGTCTGAATAAATTTTGGACACAAATAGAGCTATACATCGCAAAAATAGACTTCCTAAGCCTCGATGGCTCCATTTCAGATGAGGTTGACAACCGATTATTCACCTGTTTCCAGTCCATAGATGCACATGCTAAGATCATCAATAAAATTGACTGTTCTATATAACACATGACCAACTGCCATCAACCATCATGTATACTATATCAGCTGCAGTTTGAGCAACTTCGGATATTGCAGTTCAATTGCAGCTGTAAGGCCCTCTTAGAACGAAGTGTGTAGAAGAAATTGACCACCTCTTAGTGTAACTTGTTTTTCTGCTTTATATTAGGAATTAAATGAGTACCAACAAGTGTTAGTTCCACTCAACATATTCTTGGGTCATAATACTGAGTTAAAAGATGTTCAAGAGAGGTCTTGCACTTCAGTTGAGCTTTCCTTGGATCTGTGCTTCCTTTTCTTACTCCTGCATTTTTAAAACAGCAATTATTTCAGTCTGGTGGTAGATAATATGCCTGAGACATAGAGAAAGAGATCCAAATATGGCAAAGATTAAATATTAAGTTAGTCGAGATAGGACAAAATGACAATCTGAGAAAAGTTGATAGAACGTACTTGTCGTGTGAACCAGGATCAAGACATGATTTGAGTTTCCTGTCAATGTGCTTCACATCTTTGGAAGTTGGAGGAGCCTCAAGTTTACAAATCTGTCAATATACCACGAGTTCAGGCAGTAAGCTGACTACATTAAGCACAGAAGGAAATTTTAGAGAGGAAAAAAAGAAAATTTTCCATAAGTAGCAGGGCAATTATAGGCCTGGATTAAAGCAGAAAGCACTTACCAAAGAATCAATGGTATTTAAAGAAACTGTAAGTTCAGAAATTGTTTGAGTTGACTGTTGACGTGATAGGATGCTTCTCAGATACCTTCATGAAAAATAAATATCATGTCAGTAGGAGGAAAAGGAGACTAGCTTGCATTATTTCCGAAGATAGCGGCTTAGACCTCTCAAAATCAAGAATGCCATGCACCACATTAGCTCGACGCAAAGCTGCCAACGCCAACTGCAACAATTACATAGAAGCTAAATCAGATTACCAGATAAAAAGACACGTATGTGGTGTTAAGGTTAGTGCATTCATAAAGAGCAGATCATAATGCCAAACACAAACCAGACTGTCAGTCAACTCTGTTATCATGCATGATCATGAGACAAATCTCTTGATATGTCGACCGTACGATGATCAACATAAACAAGTTCTTACATTGACTCACTATTTTTGTAACACTCCCTCATCTAAAATATGACTTCTCTGGATATAACGTGTCCATCACAAAGAAGAGCTCCTCTGAAGTGATCCAGTCAGAACCACATTATGGATGCATTATTAACCATATTGATAATGATTGTCTACTCAAGTGATTGCATGTTACAGTTAAAGCTGCATAATGATCTCGATAGAATAGTGAGTAACATCGTCTGCAGTACTTTCTAACTTGTGTTGTTTCGGTTGAGAGAAAAGAAAAGAGAACGCAGAGGAAGAATATGTTTTTTATTTTTTTGTGTTCACATTAATTTAAAAAATAGAAGGCCAGCAGATAGAGATATGAAAGGATAACATAATAACCAAAAGAAAATTGAAAGTTTCGGATGTAAAAGTGATTGGCCTAATACCCAAAACATTTGGTACTAAACTTCTGAGCATGTAGTACTAATTATTAACCTGACCATGGAGAATGGAGAAATAAGAAGCAGTTAGGAGTGACATATGGTCAAGTGAAGTCAATATTTGGGGGGGGGGGGAGGGGGGTTAGTATTTTCTTTTTAAATTAACGGGAGGGCTAAGTAAAAAAAAATTTATAGGTGAAAATGAAATGATTCAGCTTAGTGTTTTGGAGCATCACATTGGGCCAATACAGTTTTCACATCCAGGATACAAAATATAGACCTCTCAAGCAAGTAAATAAATTAGAGCTGCTTGCTTCAAAATAATGACATCTAAAAAACGAAGTTTAAAGGCTGATCTTGTACTAGTGATTATTTACATCATTCAAGAGCTAAAGATATTAGGTTTGTGGTCTTGAATGTACCCACAGGTGTAACGTCAAGTTACTTCTTTGGAATAAATTTGAAATCAGAACATAGCTTATCATTTTGAACATATAATGTGCTGATAATTTATTTTTTTTAAATTCTGATATAACTGTTTAAATGCTATCCTTCTTAAATCTGTTTGGCACTTTTCCTTTTTCGTCCGTCCAAAAGGATTGACATATTTCCGTCTTTTTCAGACAAACAGTTCGAAATTCGGTGCATAATAGGTCCGTCCTTCTCCCTCTACCCTTTCTCCACTTGAATACCAGGCTTTTGTCTGCAGCAAATGTTTGAAACCATGACATGTGCCTAACCCTCACAGCATGCACAACACTCTTACCACTGGACCAAAGCCTTGGACCACTGTATATCCATATGTAGAAACTAGATAATTTCACATTTCGTACTTTTGCTTTTTGATTTATATACAAGATAGGGCTATTCCTACCCCCCCCCCCCCACACACACACACACACCAACCTAGTGGATCTTTTGACTTAAAAAAATAAAAAGATAATTTTACATTTCCATTTTGCCACTACCAACATGAGTCGCTTTAGGCCCCACTGATTACAAAACAAATTTTTTTGGTACAAGGTAGTTTTGTTGTCTCATTCATATTTAGCTTATGTGCCAAAAGTCTTCTTTTGATAAAGCTCATCACTAGCATATAAACTATGTACCAAAAGTCTTCTATTCTTTCTTTAACAGTGTCAATTCAACATATACAAAGAAATTGGGATGTACATTTGCAGGTAATGTACCAACTGTGGCTGCAAATGCTTCAAATGTCAAATCATATAAACATTCAGTTTTAGCCGTCAAAGTCTGTCCAAACAACCCTTTTGTCAAAAGCACAAAGTGCTGATCTTCACGGAAGTTGCTAATTTACATGTCTGTTAAAAGTTCAATTTCCCAAACGTTCTTGTGTGACGTTATTTTCACAATATTCTGATCAAGCAACACTAGTATGAAGATGCAGTGACTACAAAGACTTTCTAAAAAAAAAAAATTTACTTGGGAAAATTCATATTCCTCTCTCAAACTCCGTCGTTTTTACTACCCGCTTCCACAAAATCTTTACACTCAACAGACAGAACAAAATGTAAGTCTTAACCAACAGAAGAGTCCTGGGTAGTTGCAACAAAATGTTGAGAGAATCCTATTTAAAATTGTAGCCAGAATTCTTCTCTGCAAAAGTACCCAATCCATTACTTCCATAAAGAAAAGGTTGATTTAATTTAGGAAGACCAACCATGAAAATTTTATCTGTAGAGAATTCTCCGTTCCGTACTTCATATGAAGCCGGAAAAATAAAAAGGGAACAAAAATAAATCAAAGATTTATGACCAGTTTGAAAACATGCGGACTTTTCTTTCTACAAAAGGTGAAGCCAGCATCAAGGATATGATAATATCTAGTAATACAGTCTTCTGCAACTAGGGATCTATAAAGATGTTTATGCTGAACAAAATTTTAATAAGGAGTTTCACGAGATAATGTCACTGATAAAGAATACCTGCCCAGGTGGGAATAAAAGTGGTGCCTCTGTACGCATAATCTTATCTGCTTCCATCCTCGCGGCTTCCAGCATTCTCTATACTCCAAAAGAATATATATTAAACTGGCAGTTCCATGAGTCAGACACAGATCAAGTGCATTATCTCACATATAAAGGAAAGAACTCAATGAGGCAATGACTAAAAAAATCAATTGAATTAGTAGTGTACCGGTTGATGTCCAAGATGCTACAAATTTCTAATCAGGAAATTTATTAATTGCTCTTATCGAAAATCGCAGGTCAAAAAGAAATGCGTAAAAGACACTTGCAGTTCAACAAATGAAAGTTTAGCTAGTTGGCAGCTCCATGAGCCAGAGGGGTAAGCATTAATCTCTGATGTACAGTATAGAACTCAGAAGAGATTAATCCTTTAACCTTGCAGAGATACTGAAATTTAACAATGAAGCAGAATGGAGAACACGCTCTGATGATGAAATGGTAGAGAGACAGATTACAAATGGACCTTGATAAAATATTCATGCAGGAAAAAATAATTTTGCGACAAAAGTCACGGAGTATTTAGCTAAAACAGGTGACAACAACACTAAGTTCTTTCACAAATGGCAAACGCCTACCGTAAATATAATCATATTAATGACCTTATTATTGATGGGGTTATGGTTACAGATGAGGTGATTATAAAGGACGAGATCCTTGACTTCTTTGAATCACTCTGCAGTAAAGATGACTCCATGTGACTCTCACGGTCTTATTGTAATATTCCTGTTATTTCGATCGAAGATAATATGGCTTTACAACCTTTCCTAGAAGAGGAAGTTATTGGTGTTATCGATGATTCTGTCTTTGACAAAAGCTCTCGGTCCGGGCGGCTTTACCATGGGTTTCTATAAAAAGTTTCGGAGCATTATCGGGCACCATTTTCTTAATGTTTTGAACCTCATCCGTTAACAAACACTTCCCAAGAGTCTAAATGCTACTTTTATTACTTTGGTCCCTAAAGTCCGGAGACAATGAAGTTTGGGATCTCCGGCCCATTAGTCTTGGGGGTAGCTTCTACAAGATCCTTCCTAAAGTATTTGCTACTAGACTAAAAAGGATCATCGGTAAACTAGTTTCTCCTCATCAGTTGGCCTTCATTAGAGGCCGTCAAATTAATGATTTTGTTCTCCTTGCAAATGAATGCTTAGATTTCCGAATAGATTGGCCTCATTTGCAAACTTGATATAAAGAAAGCTTTTGATATGTCCCTGCATCCATTCTTTCAAGAAGGTATAACAATGTCTCCAATTGAAATGATCCTATGTCTTTTCTATGTCCAATATACCATGAACTCTACTCCCAAACCTCGAATCACCAGACTAATTGTTGAACAACACTGAGTGAAATGCAATTATTCAAAGCCAAAATGTAAAAGGTCTCTCAGTTGTTTAAATATACAACAACAAAAAACCCAGTGTAATCCCACAAGTGGGGTCTGGTGAGGGTAGTGTGTACGCAAACTTTACCCCTACTTTGTGAAGGTAGAGCGGTTGTTTCCGATAGACCCTTGACTCAGTAAAAGCACAGTTGCAGCATTGTTGAAAAGAAATACAGTAATGAATAGTTGTTTAAATATAATAATTGTAATACGACAACACTAATTAAATGCAATTCACTAAAGCCAGATTGTACAAGGAGCAGAAAATCAAAGGCTATTAAATTTAAATTTTCAAAATCGTATGGCAAATGTATAACAATTACCTTTAGCATCTCATATTGGTCGTCATCATTAGCACCACGAAACTCCTAAAGTTTCAAGAAGAATAGTCAAAGATTGCATTGGACATGATGTGTGATTGAGGAGTAACCAACTATCAGGATACTCTATAACCAATTGGGCTTTATTTAAGCCCTTACAAAATTTCCTTCATATTGAGAGTTTTACTCAAACTGTAACTATTACAAGATGATTTTAACCACAGCCAACGTAATTATGTTTTTAAAAAAAGAATCCATTCAAAAAGTTGCAACAAAAAGTTAAGTGGTGGATCAACAAAAGACCTCCATATCACTGACAAAACCTTCGAGTGCACGATATGGAGCATAAACAATAAGATCGAAACCTAGACTCTGCAAGAGAAAGGTAAAAATTCAGATAAAAGCAGTATTCAAAAAAATAGTGTAGGAGGAAATAACATATAAATTACATCCTTGCCTGAAGAACCAGCATCTCATTATTGAGTATAACATGATGATCCTGTTCTATCCCCTTACCAAGCTCCTCAGCTGATACGTGATTTTCTTCTGCCTTGCAAGCTGCATATATGCAAGTTAACCTGCAAATATCATAAAACACCTCGTCCACTTTCTTGGGAAGAAGATAGTAAAACACATTTTTACAGTGTCAACAATATTTAGGGATGTCTCTCTCTCTCGATTTCTCTCGATCCAGGAGACCTGGTGCAGGAGATAATTAAGAGTTTCTTACATGATGTTTTTGGGATGATGTTCCATCACCGACCATTGCAGATAAAACCTTTTAAAATAAATGAGAGCTGTTGCCTGCAATGCAACATGATAACTGTTTAACCTTCAAATAGGTTGATCAACGGTTGCTGATTCATTAACCAAAAATACATCTTTTGATATGTACACTAATTGTAACTCATGAAAATAAACTTCTTTTTTTTTTTTTAGAATGGCAACACTATATTAAAATCAGCACCAAGGCAGTGCTGGACCCATATTAAATAAAAATAACAAACTAAACTTATACCTGAATCTTGCGTGGGAACTTAAAAGCATCACAGACATCTTGAATTTTGAACTCATAAAAAGCCCTTAACAGCTGCTCTTCTTCGACCTTGAGAGGTTTGGGACGCTTTTCAGCTAACATGCCAACAGGCAGTGAAAAGAATGGTGATTACCTTAAAACAAAAAGGGCCTTACAACAGAAATTGAATCAGTTTAAATTGCTTTACATGGGGCAAGAAACAACTTACCACTATCTTTTGCATCACTTTGAGGTTCAGCATACGAGAAAGACCCATCGATGTCAACTTCCATTCTGGTTGCTCCGTACTTCAGAACATATTTAGCTATCAGCGTTGTAAGCAAATTAAAGTTAACAAGAAAAGTGTTGATTAAGTTTATAAATCAAGTCCATAGATATGTCAAACTACACAGACACATTTTGGTCAAGTAATCTTTACTGTCTATTTCACTGTAGCCCCTGTTAAAGAAAAGACAATATTACACCTCATACCCTCTGTAAGACTCAACTTCTCTTTATCTAACCTTCAATTTGGCTTTTCCTATATTGGGAGCGTATAATCTAAGGAACTTCAAGATCAATACATACAGTTATAAATTAGAATGTCATAAGCAAGTGTATACATCCTTGCAGGTATGTCAATGAAGCAAACAAAACGACACCGCTATATCATTGTGAAAAAATTCATGCGAATCATTTATAAGTGTAGTATTGGAATGATTTGACGCCGAATAAAGTGGTCAAACGACCACAATTTATTTCTGGAATTGAGTTGTAGAAGATTGGACGATTGATACCTGTGTGTGAGTGAAAGAATTTCAAAGGTAGAAGTACTCCTCTGATGCATGCTTCAAAGTTTTGAGGTTACAGATATACCATTGTAATTAAAGCACAAAGAAGGGGACAGGGTTGATTCAAGAAACCAAACTACGCATATAGAAGTTCATACACTACACATTTGTAGGCACATTGCAAAAAAAATAATTTGTAGGCACATTGCAAAAAAGATAACTTTTAAATCAACAGTAAGAGGACATAAATGATGCAATTTATCAGCACAACAAAAAGTCATTTCTTTACACAGAAAAAAAACATGTGCCAGCACATAGAAAACATACGGAAATAGAGCTAGCATACCTTCTCTAGAGCTTGTTTGGCTCTTTGATTAGCAGCCTTGTACTTGTCCTTCTGTAAACAGTAACAGTTCATTCTATTATTAAAAAAAAAAGATCCCTAGTACTGCTGACGATTTTCAGAAACAGTTGATTGGAACTAAGGGGCAGGGATTTAAATGGACGAAAATTGCAACTTACAAGCTCTTGGGGAGTGAAAATCCACTTGGCTCGATGAGTCGATGTCGTGAAATCTGCCATTGCTTGCTGATTCCTTCTTTCTTCTGCTGTCCCTGTTTGCACATATGAAGTTCAGCCAAGGTCTTTCAAGGTATCCTTTATTCCTGGAGTTAGCACATTTTTGTTTCACAGCCAAACCCTTCATATTTGTTTGATTTAATTAAAACATTTTTTTTTTTTCGAAAAATGTTCTGTCAAAAAATATCCTTTAATGAAATTATTCTTGGAGTTTAGTTACTTTGAATTTATTGGAATAAGTTTCCTCCAAAAAGAAATTCAACCAAAAGGATGTAACTTCCTTAATTTATAGACAGTTTTCATTTTCTTTCCAGATATCTAACTCTTGTTACATATGACTTGCTCTAACCAATTTTTTAGATACATTGTTTTTAATCTTTACTACTCAAAATATCACCCAAAAAGACTACTTCATACTCTATTCTTCACCATCATAACATTATCATACGTCGCTTATTTTCAAAGGCGGGCAGACCCAAGATTTTAAGACGATGGGTGCCGCCACTGCCTTGAATAATATTATCATGTCACCTTTTTTGGACTTAAGTTTATTTATCCATCTTTTCATTTTACATAGACAACCGATCACCAAAAAAAAAAAAAGTGAAAATAACAACCTAGACCAAAGTATGAATTTTTCAATTCCAATAGGGAAATCAGATTTCTTCTATCAACACAAATAAAAACAACATGTAACAGGGAACACCATCTTTCCATAGTAAGTCTATCATAAGTCATAATGATAACATCTTTTATAAATTAAATAAATAATTCTATTAATAATAATGGAAAGAATAAGCAGTATACCAAAAAGTAGAGAATCTACCACATAATTCATAACTATAACATTCTTTGAGAAATAAAAGAAGACTTACCAATTCGAGAAAATACGACCTCGGAAGTTGGACGTAGCTAGATTTTATCTTGCAATTTGCAAGCCCCTGCAAATATATTAAGCTCATTTACATCAATACATTGAACAAGTAACCACATAAATTATCTCTTCTATGATACCATCTATTTTTGCTAAAACTTAGTTGGTAGTCTTCCATTTCATGATTAAACGAGTTGAGATTTTAATGTCAAATTAGTTTTCTGAGAATATGCTTTTGGAAGTTCCCAAGAAACGCCTAATTTGGCCTTTTAAAATTGGTCTCTTAGTAACTGAAATTCTTAATATCAAAACTGATGCATCACTAAATTAAATTAGAACATATGTGTAAGAATGAATCAAAAAATACAAAAAAAAAAGGAGGAAAAGAGAAACTTACGTGAGAGTCGCCCACGCAGTCACTGTAAGTCGTCGCCCGTTGCCGGTTGGAATTCACAAAACGCAAGAGAGCTGATAGATTGTCGCGGTTTCCTTGTTGGGGTGAGTGAGAGATGTTTTTGACAGGAACTCGGGAAGAGAGCAAAGGGTTTAGGGAATAGGGAATTTATAACATGTTTGGCCACTATTCTAAAATTAGTTTATTTTGAGAACTAATTCTTTTCAAAATTATTTTTTTCCAAAATATTTTTAATGAGATATAATTTATTTTTAGCTAATTAATTTGAAAAATACTTCTGAGCATAAATTAGTATTTAACCAAGCTTTTATAAAGTACTTTTAAGTGTATTTTTCAAAAAAATACTTTTTTAAACTATTTTTTTGCATTCTCCAAAACAGTTTCTGCTTCTACTTAAAAGCATTTTTTTCTTCTAAAAGATTGATCAAACACTTCAATTTTGAAAAACAAGGAAAATCTTGTTCAAATAGGCTATTAGTTTGGGCTTTTGTTTCTAAATTTATTTACAAAATACAGCAAAAAGAAAAAACAATACAATAAAATGGCTTGTTTTTCAAATCTATCTATTTATATTATATTAAAAGCACGAAAGTCCTTAGTTAAATATTATTTGGATTTTTTACGCTTTAAAATTAGAGTTCTTACCAGATAAGATAGTCATTTATAATTTTTTCCTAATATTTAATACATTAAAAACAATTAAAATTGTGATTACTAAATCTTTCCTTATTTGAACTAGGTAAAAAGTCTTAAATTTAACACTTTAAAACAAGATAACATTTTACTTTATAAATAAAAAAATTTAAAGTATGTTATAACAACAACAACAACAACAACCTAGTAAAATCCCACAAGTGGGGTCTGGGGAGGGTAGTATGTACACAGACCTTACCCCTACCCCAAAGGAGTAGAGAGGTTGTTTCCGGAAGACCCTCGGCTCAAGATAATAAGAAAAATAAAAAGGAGAGAATATTCGTTTCACCACAGAGATCATAGGAAAAATAGGAACATAAAATGCAGAAGGAAAAATGCAAAACAAAAATGATGGCTAGTAAATAGGTCCTGCACTGAAAAGAGAAAATAGTAAGACACGGCAATGCCCCTAGCTATTTCAGACAAAAACTCTACCAGACTAGGCTCACAATAGTACAAGGTAACGCAAGACTGAGCTACCTCCTATCCTACAACCGTAATACTCGACCTCCATAACTTCCTATCAAGTGTCATATCCTCGGAAATCTGAAGCCTCGTCATATCCTGCTTGATCACTTCTCCCCAATACTTCTTAGGCCGCCCTCTACCTCTTATCGTGCACTCCACAACCAGTCGCTCACACCTCCTTACTGGAGCATCCGGGCTTCTCCTCTGTACATGTCCAAACCATATGAGCCTCGTTTCCCGCATCTTGTCATCAATGGGAGCCACGTGCACCTTCTCCCGAATATCATCATTTCTAATCTTATCCATTCTAGTGTGCTCGCACATCTACCTCAACATCCTCATTTCTGCTACTTTCATCTTTTGGATATGTAAGTTCTTAACAGGCCAACACTCAGCCTTATACATCATCGTCGGTCTAACCACCGCTTTATAGAACTTACTTTGAGTATCGTTGGCACTCTCTTGTCACACAAAACTCCGGATGCTAACCTCCACTTCATCCATCCTACCCCAATACGGTGTGCGACATCCTCATCGATCTCCCTCCCCGTGGATAACCGAACCAAGGTATTTGAAGCTGCCTCTACTTGGGATAACCTGTGATTCAAACCTCACATCCACACCCATTTGCCTCGGCTCAGTGCTGAACTTACACTACTGGTATTCTGTTTCGTTCTGCTCAGCTTGAAACCTTTAGACTCAAGAGTCTGTCTCCAAACTTCTAGTCTCTCGTTAACCCCGGCTCGTGACTCATCAATCAGAACTATGTCATCGGCAAATAGCATGCACTATGGCACCTCCCCTTGAATATGGTTTGTTAATACATCCATCACCGGGGCGAATAAGAACGGACTGGCGCAGAGCCTTGGTGTAACCCCATTTCAACCGGAAAATGCTCAGAGTCGCCTCCTACTGTCTTAACCCGAGTCTTGGCCCCATCATACATGTCCCTAATCGCCATAATATAGGGAACCGACACACCTTTTGTCTCTAAGCATCTCCAGAGAACTTCTCTAGAAACCTTGGCATATGCTTTCTCTAGGTCTATAAATGCCATGTACAGATCCTTCTTTATCTCTCTGTACAGTTCCACCAACCTCCTAACAAGGTGTATAGCTTTTGTGGTAGAACGGCCCGGCATGAACCCGCACTAGTTGTCGGATATAGACATTATCCTTCTCACCCTTGCTTCAATGACCCTCTCCCATACTTTCATGGTATGACTCAGTAATTTAATACCCCTATAATTATTACAACTTTGGATATCACCTTTGTTCTTATACAATGGAACCACCGTACTCCACCTCCACTCATCCAGCATCCTATTCGCCTTAAAAATAACATTAAACAACCTAGTCAACCACTCCAAACCTACTCTCCCTACACACTTCCAAAATTCCACCGGAATCTCGTCTGGCTCGGTTGCTCTACCCCTACTCATCTTACGCATAGCCCCCACAACCTCCTCAACCTCGATACGCCTGCAATGCTCGAAGTCACGGTGACTCTCGGAATTCTCCAATTTGCCTAGCACAATATCCCGATCCCCTTTTTCATTCAGAAGTTTATGGAAGTAAGTCTGCCATCTCTTCTTAATCTAGGCATCTTCCATCAGTATCCTACCATCTTCGTCCTTGATGCATCTCACTTGGTCCAAATCCCGAGCCTTCCTCTCTCTCAACTTGGCCAGCTGGAATAACTTCTTCTCCCCGCCGTTTTCCCCTAGTTCCTCATACAGACGACCATAAGCCGTAGTCTTAGCCTCTGTGATTGACAGTTTAGCTTCCTTCCTAGCTACCTTATATCTCTCCATGCACGCTCGCCTCTCCTCCTCACATATGCTCCCCACTAGCTTAACGTATGCTGCCTTTTTCGCTTCCACTTTACCTTGGACCACTTCATTCCACCACCAGTCTCATTTATGCTCGCCAGAGACACCGATCGAGACCCCTAATACCTCTCTCGCAGACGCCCTTATACAGTCTGTTGTTGTTGCCACATAGTGTTTGCGTCCCTACTGCTTCTCCAAGCACCCGTAGCCGACAGCCGCCACTCCAACTCTTGGGCTTTATCCTTAGTCAAGGCTCCCCACCTGATTCTCTGTGTTGCCCGAGCAGTCCGTTTCCTCCTCTTTAACCTACTACCAACGTCTATCACCAAGAGTCTATGCTGCGTCGCGAGTGTCTCACGCGGAATCACCTTGTAGTCCTTGCACAACCCGTTGTCACACCTCCTGAGGAGGAGATAGTCAATCTGAGTCTTCGCTACCGCATTTTGAAAAGTGACCAAATGCTCATTCCTCTTCGGAAATCTAGAGTTCGCAATCACCAACCCGAAAGCCTTTGCGAAGTCCAACAGCATGGTACCTCCTCCGTTCCTCTCCCCAAAACCAAAGCCTCCATGCACCTCTCCATGAATATAATAAACTATATTTATGACAAATCCTCATATTAAGACTTTGGAGTTATTTACACTAACATTCAAAAGAAATTTTGTCTGTGTTATGTTTTTATTTTGCTATAAGCACGGGCCTTCTTAGACGGGAACTACCGCATATTTGTGTTTATCAACTAGAATTTTAGTTACGTTTAGTGATTTTATTATTTCTTATTTACTTTGCGGTGCATTCATAATTCATGGTTGATTGTTGCTTTAATATGGAAAAAGTCTTGTTTTAGATTTATTTATTTTTTTGTTCTTTTTACTTTGCCATATCAATAGTTTGATATGTTTGTTTGCTTATTATTATTATTTTTGCTTCTATTTCTCATTTCTTTTTATGTTCTTAACTTAGTATTTTCTAATTCGTGTGCTTTCGTTCTTTCAAATTTAGGCCGGAAAATCAGTTCTTAGAAGCTTTTGAATTTTTTTAAGCTAACACAACATGAGGTAACACAATAATGAGTACAATTTTATTTATATAAATTATTTACTTATTTGAATTTTATGGAATAGTTATAACTCTTTATTCTAATTCATATTCAAATAAATAAAAATCAATCTACTATTTATCAAGATTTAGTTAATTGAATTGATATTCTTATGAAAAGATTTCAAAATAAGTATTATTAAATAATATAGCTTGTGTACAGGAGACTAGGTGGGTAGGAGATAAGGCTCAGAATGTGGGCAGTTTCAAACTTTTGTATTCTTGGAGGGTGGGGGCAGGAACGAGGGTAGGTATCTTGGTTGATAAGGACCTTCGTGAACTAGTGATGGAGGTTAGGAGGGTGAATGATAGGCTGATGACTATTAAGCTAGTTGTTGGAGGTTTTACTTTGAATATAATCAGTGCGTACACACCCCAAGCAGGCTTGGATGAGGAAGTCAAAAGGCATTTCTGGGAGGATTTGGATGAGATGGTGAGTTGTATCTCGCATACCGAGAAGCTTTTCATATGAGGAGATTTCAACGGTCTTATTGGAGCGATGTCTGGGGGTATGATGATGTGCATAGTGGCTTTGGTTTTGGAGATAGAAACGGAGGAGGAACGTCTTTGCTGGACTTTGCTAGAGCATTTGATTTGGTGATAGCAAACTCGAGTTTTCCAAAGAATAGAGAGCACTTGGTCACCTTCTGGAGTTCGGTTGTCGAGAGTCAAATTGATTATTTACTCCGCAAGAAGTCCGATAGAGATCTTTGCACGGATTGCAAGGTCATCCCGAGTGAGAACCTTTCGACCCTTCATAGGCTCCTAGTAATGGACCTTGAGATCACAAGGAAGAGGAGGAAGAGGGTGATGTATAGTCAACATAGGATCAAGTAGGGAGCCTTGACGGAAGCTAAAGCGCAGGAGTTGGGGGTCAAGTTGGTGACTATGGGGGCTTGGAGGAGTAGTAGGGATGCAAGCGCTATGTGGACCACGATTGCATAGTGCATTAGGGAAGCTACGAGAGAGGTATTAGGGGTCTCAAAAGGTTACTCTGGTGATCACATGGGAGACTGGTGGTGGAATGGAGAGGTGCAAGAAAAAGTGAAAACCAAGAAAGCAACGTATCTGAATCTAGTGGAAAGCGTAGACGATGAGGAGAAGAGGGCGAATAGGGAGCATTATAAGTTGGCTAAGAAAGAGGCAAAGCTAGCAATTACGGCGACCATGACTATAGCTTTTAATCGTTTGTATGAGGAACTCGAGGGCCGAGGTGGGGATAAAAGGTTGTTCATGTTAGCCAAGGCGCGAGAAAGGAAGGCGCGGGACTTGGATCAAGTGAAGTGCATCAAGGATGAAGAAGGTAGAGTTTTGTTGGATGAGGGGCTTATCAGTCGGAGATGGCAGACCTACTTCCATAATCTCTTGAACGAGGAGGGGGACAAGAGCATTGTACTGGGTGATTTGGAACTCTCCGGGAGTCGTTGTGACTTTGAGGATTGTAGGCGGATTAGAGTTGATAAAGTTGAGGGGGCTTTGCATAAGATGAGTAGGGGCAAGGCGACCAGACCGGATAAAATTCTAGTGGAGTTTTGGAAGAGTGAGTGGAAGGCGGGCTTAGAGTGATTCACTATGCTATTTAATATTATTTTTAGAACGAAGAATATGCCCAAAGAGTGGAGGTAGAGCATCAAGCTGCTTAGCCAGACTATGAAAGTTTGGGAGAGAGTGGTAGAGCTAACAGTGAGGAGGAGTGTATCTATTTCCAAGAACTACTTTGGGTTTATACCGGGACGTTCGGCTACAGAAGCCATCCATCTTGTTAGGAGATTGATGGAACAGTATAGGAAGAGAAAGAAGGACTTGCATATGTTGTTCATCGACTTAAAAATGCATACGATAAAGTTTTGAAGGAGGTTTTGTGGAGATGTTTGGAGGCTAGAGGTGTATATGTTCCCTACGTTAGGTTGACTAAGGACATGTATGATGGAGTAAAGACCGAGTGAGGACAGTGGGTGGGGACTTGGACTATTTTTCGATTATGATGGGGTTGCATTAGGGGTCGACACTCAACCCTTTTTTTGTTTGCTCTGGTGATGGACGTACTGACGTGCCACATCCAATAAGAGGTGTCGTGGTGCCTACTATTTGCAGATGATATTGTATTGATTGACGAGACACGAGATGGTATGAACGCGCAACTAGAGGTATTGAGGCAGATCTTGGAATCTAAAGGTTTCAAGTTGAGCAGGACCAAGACAGAATACTTGGAGTGTAAATTCAGTGGCGAGACTCAAGGATGGGAAGGGGAGGTGAGGCTAGACTCGCAGGTCATCCCTAAGAGATGGAGTTTTAAGTACCTTGGATCTATTATTCAAGGGGGTGGGGAGATTGAGGAAGATGTCACACATAGTATTGGAGCGGGATAGATGAAATGGAGACTTGCTTCCGGTGTTTTTTGTGACAAGAAGGTGCCACCGAAACTTAAACGTAAATTCTACAGAGTGCTAGTCAGACCAATGATGTTGTATGAGAGTGAGTGTTGGCCAGTCAAGATCGCTCATGTCTAGAAGATGAAGGTAGTAGATATGAGGATGTTGATATTGATGTGCGGGCACACCAGGTTAGATAGGATTAAAAATGAGGTTATTCGCGACAAGGTGGGTGTGGCCCCTATTGAGAACAAGATGCGAGAAGTGCGACTTAGGTGGTTTGGTCATGTGAGGAGGAGGAGCGCAGATACCCCGGTGAGGAGGTTGACATTGGAGGACCTATGGAGAGGTAGAGGTAAGCCAAAGAAGAGGTGGGGAAATATGATTAGGCAAGACATGGAGTAGCTTCAGCTGACCGAGGACATGACCCTTGATAGGAAGGCATGGAGGTCGAGGATCAGGGTAGTAGAGTAGGTAATCTAGAGTGTTCATAATAGTAGTATTGGTATGCAATCTCGCTTTCTGTTGGTAGTAGGTTTTTCTTGCTAACCGTTGTTTTCTATCATTGTTGATAACCTTACTACCTTGTTATTTTTATTCTTTCTTTTATATGGCTTTTCATATTTGTCCCTTCTTGTCTATATTTTCATTAATATGGTGCTTATGCTTTCCTGAGCCGAGGGTCTATTGGAAACAACCTCTCCATCCTCATAAGCTAGGGGCAAGGTCTGCATACACACTACCCTCCCTAGACCCCCACGGTGTGGGATAATACTGGTATGTTATTGTTGTTGTTGTTGTTGTTATTTTTTAGTTGGTTACAATTTATTTATTTTCATAAAGTTTTATAAGAGCAGACAGCTACATTGCCGAATCCTCATAAACTAGTCCGAGAAATAAAAAGAGAAAAATAGGAGTAAAGCTTAAGCGGGCATTTAAAGTCCTAAATTATTTTTTACGTGCTAAAGATCACTCGAAGAAGACCCAGCCTGGTGCCCTCTGTATTCATTCTCTCTCCTTTTTATTTAACATACTTTTTTTCGTAAGCATACGTTCAAGATATTTTCTCATTTAAATTGTAATTATTTATTTATTTATTTATTAAAGTTATGATATTCGTTTCTTCACGTATATTATATATTTTATTTAGTGAATTAAATTTTAAAAATTTATTATTTTTTTCATTGCTCTTACCATTACCGGATTAGGTATATAATATTCTCAAGTCATTTTTCTCTATACTCTTTAAACATTTGCGATACTAATTCTACCTTAAACAACAAAACAATAACAACGTACCTAGTATTATCCTACACCGTGGGATCTGGGGAGGGTAGTGCTTACGCAAACTTTACCCCTACCTTGTGAGAATAGAGAGGTTGTTTCCAATAGACCTTCGGCTTAGGAAAGCATAAGCACTACATTAATGAAAATATAGCCAAGAAGGGAAAATAACAAAAAGCCATATAAAATCAGAATAAAAATAACAAGATAGTAAGGTGATCAACAATGAACAAAAACAACGGTTAGTCATAAACCTACTACCAACAGAAAGCGAGACTACATGTCAATACTACTGTTATGAACACTCTAGACTACCTACTCTGCTACCCTAATTCTCGACCTACATACCTTCCTCTCAAGGGTCATGTCCTCGGTCAGGTGAAGTTACTCCATGTTTTGCCTAATCACCTCTCCCCACCACTTCTTTGGCCTATCTCTACCTCTCTGTAGGCCCTTCAATATCAATCTCTCAACATCCTCACCGGGACGTCTGTGCTCCTCCTCCTCGCATGACCAAACCACCTAAGTTGCACTTCCCGCATTTTGTCCTCAATAGGGTCCACACCCACCTTGTTGCGAATAACTTCATTTCTGATCCTATATAACTTGGTGTGCCACACATCCATCTCAACATCCTCATCTCTGCTACCTTCATCTTCTGGACATGAGCGATCTTGACTGGCCAACATTCTGCCACATATAACATCGTTGGTCTGACCACCACTCTGTAGAACTTACCCTTAGTTTCGGTGGAACCTTCTTGTCACACAAAACACCAGAAGTGAGTCTCCATTTCATCCATCTCGCCCCAATACGATGTGTGGCATCTTCATCAATATCCCCATCTCCCTGAATAATAGACCCAAGGTACTTAAAACTCCCTCTCCTAGGGATGACCTGCGAGTCAAGCCTCACCTCCCCTTCCCCTCCTTGAGTCTCGCCACTAAACTTACACTCTAAGTATTCTATCTTGGTCTTGCTCAACTTGAAACCTTTAGATTCCAGGTTTTGCCTTCATACCTCTAATTGCACATTCATACCGTTTCGCGTTTCTTCATTCAATACAATATCATCTACAAATAGCATGCACCACGACATCCCCCCCCCCCTTGTATGTGGCGCGTGAGTATGTCCATCACCAGAGCAAACAAAAAAGGGTTGAGTGTCGACCCCCGATGCAACCCCATCATAATCGAAAAATGGTTCGAGTCCCCACCTCCGTCCTTACTCGGGTCTTTACTCCATCATACATATCCTTAATCAACCTAACGTAGGCAACATGTATACATCTAGCCTCCAAACATCTCCACAAAACCTCTCTCGAAACTTTATCGTACTCCTTTGCTAAGTCGATGAATACCATATGCAGGTCCTTCTTTCTCCCCCTATATTGTTCCATCAATCTCCTAACAAGGTGGATGGATTCTGTAGTTGAACGCCCCGGTATAAACCCAATAATATTAAATAATTTAATTTCATCGAACTAAAATTAAGAAAAAGATCAATAATAATAATTTAAATCTGAAATGCCGGCTAGCCACATCGAAAGATATAGAAATCAGTGAAAATATGCTTTAATATTTAATGCCAAGGAGTTAACGTTGTCCCTCTAAACATCGAGCTCAAAAAAGTTAAATTTGAATAGCCACCTATTCAAAACATATATTTGCAAGTAAACATATTATTTTCATATGTAAAAATAGAAAAGAATCAATAACAATCATAACACGAAGAAATCTATGAAACAATTCTTAAATGTCTTCTTGATGCGAATCTTCTTTCAAAATTTTGTCTCTAAACTCCAACATGAATTTAATTTTTATTACAAATATATAATAAACATGATATTACGATTTAGAGAAAAATTATATTGAACGCCATAAATGTAAAAATGAAGATTACTGCTAAAAATTAACATTCATCGTTTTCATAAACTGATATTTTCTATTATTTATGTGATTCTTTAAAATTTTATATATTAGTATGAGATACAAGCGCAACGCGCATACCCTAAGACTAGTACTATATTAAAGTACGAAGATCTTTAGTGAAATATGTTTATTTTTTACCCATTCAAAATAGAGTTCACGCTAGATCAAATAGTCATTTAATTGTTTTCTTAAAGTTTAGCACTTTAAAATTAACTAAAACCTTGCTTATTAGAATTTTTTTATTTGAACGATCGCATAGGAAATCCTAATATTTAAAACATCAAAATCAATTAAGTTTACCGTATACAATTAAAAAATTCGTTTATAAATTTTATCCCTTATCCACGTACATAGAAACTATAAACGTGCATTTAATAAAGCATTTCAAAGCTCCATTTAATGTAGTACACTTTTCTTCAAATAAAATATTTAAACTATTATATATACATCAATTTATATAATTATTTATTTGAAAATATACTCATGTCATTAAGAATAGTTCATGTTTTTGATTACCTATAACTGTCACGACCCAAAATCATCAACCAGTCGTGATGGCGCCTAATTCATTTGTTAGGCCAGCCAAACATAATAAAAATGAAATATAAATACTGAAATAATATAAATAACATGTCACGACCCCAACTTCTCTATGTAGGATGTCGTGTTGATACCTAGTCTCTAGGACTATGTAAGCCTAACACATCCTGATTTAATAAAAGAACTAAACTATTTAATCATTAATCATAAACTATTAAATGACATACATATCCGCAAGTGACTAATAGTTATATATTTCTCAAAACCGGCAGTACGGAGTCATAAGCACTACTGAAACACACTAGAATTTTTAAATACAATACTGTTTTGAATTACAATTTAACAGTAGCATAATAAAGTAAGATGGTGACTCTGAGGTCTGCGAACATCAAGCACGTATACCTTGAAGTCTCCCACCGTGCAGACGCAACTCTCAACAACACGATCAGAATACCTGGATCTGCACAAAAATATGCAGAAGCGTAGCATAAGTACACCACAACAGTACCCAGTAAGTATCAAACCTAACCTCGGTAGAGTAGTGACGAGACCAGGTCAAGACACCTACTAGACATAAAAATCTGTTCAAGATATACATAAGCTAACAATGGAAAGAACATCAATGTAAAACCAACAACAGAAAAATTATTGATTTACAACCAACAATGAAGTAATAGAAACATAAATGGCAGCAAGTAGTAAACGAGTAACAAAAAAAGCAACATAATCAGAACACTGATGAGATGTAAATAAACTCAAATAAGAAAAAAAAACGGATGACAACTCAAATAATCAAATCGCTCCCAACGCATGGACTTACAACAAGAATTACCCCGAGGCGCCACACCTCATAAACCACAAGTCATGAACCAACAATTTCCAAATCTTACACATATGGCACCTCGTGCCCACAATAACAATCACTTTCGCACGGCAAAGCCCACGCGCTACTATGTTCTTTACAACCATAATAAATATTAATTTAGATGAACGAAAAATATATTTAGACCCCATAAAACATAATAAAAATTTTGATTAAAGTAAGGTGTCAAATGAAATAATGAGTTTATTTTAGAAATCAAGTAAAGTAAAATAATATACAATTTATATGAAACAGAATATAAGATGGGTTTAGTTTAGAAATTGATAAAATTGAGTAAAAAGTATCATTTTTAAACAAAGCAAAACATAAGTTAAATTAACAAATTAAATATAGAATTTCTTAAGAAAAATATGATAACAATTTTAAATAAGATAAACATCTAATAGGGTAATGAGTATAATTTGAGAACTCAATTTCAGTGAAAATGCAATAACCATTTAAAATAATAAGGCATTGAGTGAGATACCAAGTTCTATCTTAAGAGGCACATAGAATAAAGCATATTTAATAAAAAAAATTTATTTAAACCATTATGTTATCAACAACTCAACAGAATATGATATAGTGACTCCATGAAATTAAAAACACATTGACAATCAATTTACCAAGTTATAACGGAGGCACAGATTGACATGTTAAAGCAACACAATAAAATCACGTAGAAAGCATGACTCGCACAAGAAACTACAATCGTTCCAATACCAAGATAACAACGAATAACCAAATACAATCAAAATGTGGATGAATGATTGAAGAAATACCAATGATCGTTCAAATCAACAAGTTATTCCAACATGGAATGTACAATGAAAATCACAACCAAGGTACCGCCTCGTATTCATATTTCACAATTTCAATCACAATCTTTCCTTATACCATCGCATGAGCCTTACATTTAAATAGGTTTTGAAAACAATTTTTTCAAAATAGCTACACACACTTTAGCCCACCTTATGATGCCATGTGGCTTCATGTAGTTCCCTACAAGCAACACGCACATAAGTCCGACCTTATGCCGCCACGTGCACATTAAACCCAAGCCTTATACCGCCGTATGCGCGTCAATATCACATCACAATATCAACTCGCAATACAAGTGCCTATATATCATAACTTGCCAACAATCAATAATATCAATGTTTCCACAACAATAATCCATGGCTCCACCACAACGTATACAAGAATATCAACAACAACAATGAATGTAAAATGCTCAACAAGTAAGATGTCTCAATAATAAACAACTTCGCCTCAACGTGATAACGACTTTCAGAACTTCAACACCAATAACTCAACAATGAGAGAGATAATGTACAGCCACGATATTAGATAAGACTAACTCACAATGGAAGAGATAACGTGTAACAGTGACTTCAAATAATGGAAATCAACAATGAAAGTGATAACATGAACAATAACTTTAAATAATGATAATCAACAATGAAGAGATAACATGTAACAATAAAAGAGGTAACAAGTTTAACTAAAGCATGAGAGCAATTTATTAATTAGGATGTAGAACAAGTGTTAACAAAATTATTTAAGGCATGTAAAGATAGACTAACATAATTAAATATAGATTGACTATGAGAATTTAGAATATGATATCATAATTAAATTAAAGCATGGAAGGAGTCTCAGTAGTCTAAACTAGTCAAATACCACGTACAACCCGTGTACCCACTCGTCATCTTGCGTGCGTACATGGCTTACACATAACACAAATGAACCAATCAATACCAATCCTAAGGGTTAGTTCCCCCACACAAACTTAGGCAAGATACTTACCTCAACAAGACCAACTTAACCCTCCGAAATAGCTTTTTCCCTAAAATTTGCCTCCACACGGCTCAAATCTAACCCAAAATGACTTAATAACATCAAACAATGCAAGAAAATCCAAGTACAATAAATAAAGTTATGATATTTATATTTTTCCCAAAAAGTCAATAAAAGTCAACGCCAGGTCTTGGATTGCGAATCCAAGCTTACCCGAGCGAACTAATACAAGCTCACACGAACTAAAACCCACTCAATCGGAGTTTGATATCTCATCTAATTTGCCAAAACATCGCTCTTGGGTGTTTATAACCCAAGAGTCCAACCCACACTAGTTGGGTCTCATATCTCCCGAGATACTCCTCCAAAACTCGCCAAATTTGAGTATTGTGTTCTCCTAATAAAGGAGAATAAAACCTTAAAAGGAATCGGGAAATAAATGCTTTAACTCATTTTTAATTTTTAAAATTTAGGACATAACCCTAGGTCTTGATTTAAAGAATTAAATGAATTTTCAATTAAAATCATGAATTAAAGCTTAAACCAAAGGAATGAATCAAATGGAAATTCTTACGTTATAGTTTAGACCTTACTCCATGGAAGAAACTTGAAGAACATCCTTGAATTCTTCCATTCCCAAACTTTCAAAGATGAGAAAAACTTCAACATAATTAATAGCCAAAAATGCCCAGATGTTTTGCCTCGTTTCTCATGCTAGATAATCCAAAAACTCACATTTGATGCCTTCAATGGATTCCTCGTGAAATTCCAATTAAGTTAGGCTTTTGAATCACTCTATTTGACCTTATAATGAAGGAGATATGTTGGTTTCAATATTTGAAAATAGTGCAAATTTTTAAGTACGAATTCAGTAGCAATTTCGTAATTAATCTGAAAAATCTGGCAACCCAACAACAACAACAACATACCCAGTGTAATCCCATAGGTAGGGTCTGGGAAGGGTATTATGTACCCATACCTTACCCCTACCTGGAGAGGTGGAGAGGTTGTTTTCGATAGACCATTGGCTCAACAAAAGGTGGAAAGGAAGAAGAAGAAGAAGAAGAAGAAGAAGAAGAAGAAGAAGAAGAAGAAGAAAGAGGGGGAGAAAGAAAGAAGAGGGAGACAAAATACGATAAGGAAAAAGAGGAGAAAAAGTAGCATCAAATAGTAACAATCAGGGAGCAACAATTTCTAGTAAAAGGGGAGAAAGAGTAGCATCAAATAGTAACAATCAGGAAGCAATAATTTTCAGTAGTAGTTTTCAAAAACAATGGACGTGGTTGCTAAGTATCAGATATAACAACAAACTAAAAAGAAGTAACTTTCAACCAACAACAAGAATATTACTAGTACTACTGGTAAACCTAGGAGAAATTCACGACTACCTATCAATCCACCACCTTAATCCTCGACCTCTACACCTTCCTATTACTAGTCATGTCCTCGGTTAGGTGAAGCACTAACATGTCTTGCCTAATAACCTCTCTCAAATACTTCTTTGGCCTAGCCATTAGAGACAATGTGATGTCTCTCTTGATATTCTAAAATAACACAAGGAACTTCAAGCAAGTTGAAGGAAGATTACGAGTAGTATAAATAGATATGTATAGGTCACAAGCTAAAGTATGGTAAAGCGGCAAGGTTTTAGGATGATAGGAATACAGATATGAAAGGGTAGTGAGAAGGTGACGAGAATGGATTAGTCCTCAGGATTATGCCCATGAAAACAAGGGAGCTAATGGCTTCTCTATGTTATAGTAAGCTTAGTATAGCCTGAATGGACTCAAAGGAGTTACTCTTCATAAGCAGCATTTAGAAGAGATAGAATTCTGCCCTAATAATAGAATAAGAGTATAATTGTAATAGATAAAGGATGACGTTTGGGCCTTCAATTCTTCTTCAAGCCCACCATGGTCAACCTCTCACACTTCCTGATCGGGGCATCTATCTCCTTCTCACATGCCCAAACCATCGCAACCTCAATTCTCGCAACTTGGCTTTCACGGATGCCACTCCCACCTTGTCCCTAATAACTTCATTATTTTCTTTACTGGTATGTCCACACATCCATCTCGACATCCTCATTTTAGCTGTGGTCATCTTCTAGACATGGGACTTCTTGACGGGCCAATACTCAGCTCCATACAACATAGCCGGTCTTACCTCCACCCTGTATAATTTGCCCTTAAGTCTAGGCGGCACATTCTTATCGCATAAAACCCCCCGAAGCTAGCCTCCATCTCATCCAACCCGCTTCAATGCGGTGAGTAACATCCTCGTCAATCTCCCTGTTGCCTTAGATTATAGACCCAAGATACTTGAAACTATTTCTTGTGGGAATGACTTGAGTATCAATCTTTACTTCCACTTCTTCTTCATGCCTCTCATCACTGAACTCGTATTCCAAGTATTCAGTTTTTGACCTACTCAACTTGAAACCTTTGAACTCCAGTGCCTGTCTCCAAACTTCCAATCTAGTGTTAACACCTCATCGCGTCTCGTTAATCAGAACTATATCGTCAGCAAATAACATACACCATGGCACCCTCCCTTGTATGTGTCGTGTCAGCACATCCAACGCTAGTAAAATGACCATAAATTCCTCATATGATATCGAAACTTGATAACTTCAGTTCCTATAGTTCTAAAATTACGATACGGATATAATAGTTTCGTTGAAACACGAATCAAAAGCCGTTTGCTCAATATGGTAACCTTTATGCTCAAATTGACGTCGAAACCGGAAAAAATCACCATACAACCCAAACTTATCCAAAACTCATTGAAATTTAACCAAACCTTGTTATGTCCAAAATCATCATAAAAACTTATTGGAATAATTAACCTGATATACACAAAAGTTAAACCTTGGTCAAATCTTCCAACTTAAAGCTTCTAAAATGAGAATCATTCTTCCAAATCAATCCCAAACTGCTTGAGAATCGAAACCAACCATATAAGCAAGTCATAATATATAATATGAAGGTACTCAAAGTCTCAAACCACCGAATGGAACGCTAAAGCTCAAAACGACCAGTCGGGTCATTACATTCTCCCCTACTTAAGCATATGTTCGTCCTCGAATGTGCCAAGAGTCGTTCTAAAGCCATCAAATCGCCATATACCTGCACCATACACATATCCATGGGTGATCCTACATCACCCCAATCCATATAAGCCCGACAACACCACCTAAAAGAGGATCCTTACTTCAACCTTAGTCCATAAATCTTAAAACCCAAATCCCCAACATCCGGAACTCATTATATGACACGATTCTTGTATCTATGCACCGTATAACTCTGAACAAGTTGTATCAATCCATAACCACATCTCAAAACATAATAACATGATATACCACATATCTCAAATACTTATAGCAATAACTTTCGACCGTAATAACTGCTCGATAACCAACCCGACACTGGTAACAAACCTCATATCAACTAAAATCTTGTTCTGAACCTTCGTACACTTGGAATGATGAAAGAAACATACAAAAACCCATAACCACCCATCAGATTTAGAAGTCGCGGAGCTCTCTTGCCCTATCAGAACCATAGCCAAAATCTAAGCCCACTAACGACATAATTCTTGCAAAAATACCTTAATCAAATCCTATGGTAATCATTTCAGGTCCAATAACCTCACCTTATCCAGTACAAGCTACTCGGCCGACCTGTCAGAAAAATCCTACTTAGAGTCACATACCATGCAATCCGCGCACCAATGAACAATAACTCAAATATACCCAATGATGAAAAGAGAATGGAAATGAAGAAACTATCCCGCCAGCTCAACAGATGCCACCACGAAGCGCAATGCTATCAATCCATCACACAAGGGGAATAAAACATGAAATAAGCACAAAGGATCATATCCTAGCATAACGATGCTGCATTATATGACCTAATCCGACACCGGTCCACTTGGAATACGTCGAGCCATGACACTCACAATCAACAACCATAAGCATATCAACATCAAACACATGAAGCGCGTGACCATAACTATGGATATATGGATATCACTATATACCAAAAATAGGAAGACCATAACCAAGGAACAATCAACCATTCAACACCCCAAGAGCATTATCGCTTGAATTTCGCTACAAAGCCCAAACATAATCGCATTGGTGTGCAGATAACCAATAGATCACAACCCATCACATCATACGCGAGTAACACATGAGACATATCAGAACACGAATGTGATCCACCCTACTCGATAACATACCCCTCCACAATAACTTCCCTAAGTAGATAAATCTGACCCGATTTAGAGAACACATCCTTATTAGACCTACTAGTAGCCTCCAAATCAATTTTGGTCCTTCCGAAGTAGGTAGATAGCCTCTGAAAAGCCCACAATAATATATCTATAGTACATACCATTAGTTTCCAACCTCTTAACATATGTTCACCGTTCATAACGTAGAATAATCTGCCTAGAGAACTCTCTTAGTCTTCAAATCTCTAGAATACTAGAATCTCCATATCCGATCCTAACTGCATGACTCAAATAACTGATACATTTCTCACATACGGTCAACCCATGAGAATTACTTATATAATTCTTTCATGCCACAAAGCAAAATCTGGATATCAACAGTCGATCAACAAGGCGATTACAAAATAAACTCGGTGAGGTAATATAAGCAAGAACTATAAAGGATACTCGCTAATCACTTGTACAATGCTTAAATCAAACAAGTACATGACAATAATATGATCAAGTCATGAATCACAGAACAAACCACCTTGGTGTACATAACTACTTAGTGTATTCTGCTTAGTCAACAATCCAACATATAAAGAAGATATGCAAATAAATTAGGTAAACGACCAAGGAAATTGCAAGTAAAGATGAAATGCAATAACCAAATCAAACACTAACCACATGTTTCTTAGAATCTCAATAGCTGAACCAAATCACGGATCAATTTTTCTCAAATCTGCATGTACATCATCAAGAAAAAACATGAGAGGATGACCCTAGGGGGATGGATCCATATCCACACGTTGCACGGCATAGTCACGTTCAATTCGCCTGATGTGGTCACATTCTCAATATCACAATCCGCCTAGATGGTCACAGGCTCAATATTACAATCCGTCCTCTGTGGTTATAGGTTCACTATCATAATCCTCCTGGCATGGTCACATGCTCAATATCACAAACCACACAGTGTGGTTACGTGCTACCAGTCCAAACCATATCACATAGAAAGCAAAATATATAAGAATACATGCATATGACTAATGAATATCAAAATTTATATTGCAGAACTGATATAAGTGACATGCCAAGGTGTATGCATGTGCAAATCATGCTATCATAGCTCAAATCAGGCAATTGCATCACAAAGTAGCAATTATCAAGTTCAATTAGGAGATTAACCTCTATATAACCTCAAATATCATTCAAATAGCTCACAACATGGTTACAAATATAAGAAATATCACATATCACAAAGCCTAGCAATCAATTCAAGGCATATCATAGCCTAAGCACTACCCCAAGCATGAATAATACCCTCGTGCACGAACATGAGCTCAACCACACACATGTGCCCCACCCATAGCACATAACTATCCTAATTAATTCAGGCAACTAGTGCCTCAATTAAATTTAGGTAAGATACTTACCTCAAGCAAGATAAATCAATTCTTTAATAAGCCCTTCCGGCGTGAATTCCATATGAAACAATTCTAGACAATAAAGCTAAGATTTTTATCGAAAATAAAAAAGTCAAACCCAGGCTCACGCCTTGGGATCCGTCAAAACTCACAAATTATGAATACCCATTCCGATACAAGTCCAAATATATGTGTTTCATTCAAATCTGACCTTAAATCGACCCATAAATCATCAATTTATACTTTAGAAAGGTATTTACTATAATTCCCAATTTCTTCATTAAGATTCACCAATTAAATGCAAAAATCAAGGTTGGAATCATGGACAATAAACAAATTCGAGTCAAAAACACTCACCCCAATCCAAATTGTGAAAATCTCCTCCAAAATAGCCCAAATTTGAGCTCGATAACTCAACATATGTTAAAATGACCAAAACCCTCGAAAATAGAGTACTTATGGTCTGCCTAGGTATACCCTTCGCGATCGCGAAGAACAACCAAAAACTCCCTCAGGAAAGACTTTCGTGAATGCGAGCCCCAGGTCGCGAATGCAATGCACTCCACTACTGAGCCTTGCGAACATGGTCCTCCACACGTGATCGCGAAGGCTAAAAGCCTAACGCCCTAACCAGCCTCTCCTTCCACGCAAACGCATCCCCCTCAAGGCAATTGTGATGGCCACTGCTGCCCCAAAATTCATGAACGCGATCACTTATTCGCGAACACGAAGAACAAACTTGCCTGCCATCAGAAATACCCTCCGCGAACGCGACTGCATTGTCGCGATTGCGATGAAGAAAAACCAGACATCAGAAATAGCATATAGTGAAATGGTGTGAAACCCATCTGAAATACACCCGAGACCCCGGGACCCTATCCAATCATACAAACCAATCCCAAAACATAACATGAACTAACTCGAGGCCTCAAATCAAACAAAATAATACTAAAATCACAAACCGCACCTCAATCAAGCCTAAGGAGCTAAACCAAATTTCTGAATTCAAAACTTACGCCGAGCAAGCCTAAACAACTCGGAATGACCTCAAATTTTGCATGAAAGTCTCAAATGATACAAATGACATAATCCAACTCTCGAAACCAATATCTGAACCCGATAACATCAAAGTCAACTCTCAGTCAAACTTATAAACATTTCAAACCTTCAACCTTCCAACTTTTGCCAATTCAAGCCAAAACGACCTAGGAACCTCCAAGTCCAAATTTGGTCATACGCCTGACTCCAAAATCACCATACGAAGCTATTGGAAACATCAAAACTCCATTCCAGGACCGTCTACACAAAAGTCAAACTCCGGTCAATTCTTACAACTTAAGCTTCCAACCTTGGGAATAAGTGTCCCATTTCACTCTAAAACTTCCCTAAAACCAAACCAACCACCTGTCAAGTCACGTAACCGCAAATACACATAAGTAAATCATCAAATAGGGAGATGGGGCTAAAGTACTCAAAACGACCGACTAGGTCGTTACATTCCCCCTCTTTAAACAAATGTTCGTCCTCGAACGAGTCTAGAATCATACTTAGAGTCTAAAAAATGTGAGGATATCTGCTCCGTATCTCCTGCTCGGTCTCTCAAGTAGCCTCCTTGACCGGCTAACCTCTCTAGTGAACCTTCACCTATGCTATATTCTTTGACCTCAACTTTTGCACCTACCGGTCCAAAATGGCCACTGGTTCCATGTCATAAGTCAAATCCTCATACAATTGCATTGTGCCGAAGTCCAGAACATGTGACGGATCACCATAATACTTTTGTTGTAGCGCCCCCTTTTTCCTCGCGGATTCCGAGTTTCGACATTTCGGGACAACTCCTTTCCTTTTGGAATTGGGTAAGAGATTTGAATAGTCGCCACCTAACGGATTAAGATGCATTAGGGCACCTAAAGCAAATAACTCATGAAACTAATTTACATCACCAGAGATTGGGTAAGGGCTCGAAATTATCTTGAGAGAAAGGTGTTAGGCACCCCTCGAGGTCCACAATGGTGGGTTCCGGCCAAACTCAATTAAGTGAATTAGTCTTTAAAGGAAAGTTAAACAATTTAAAAAACAAAGAGATTTTATAAATAATTATCTAGTTTTGGATGTCCATAACTCTTAAAGGAGTAATACCCACTACTCTTCTCCATTATCTCCATAACTCCTACTACTCCAATACTTATGGAGTTATGGTTGTAACTCCCACACCTCCATAACCTCCCCATGATCTTCCTCCATGATCTCAAATGTTTAATGTCATGTTTATGACATTTTTTTGTATACCTTTAAGTAATACTATAAATAGAGGATGAGAAGTGATATTGCACACACTTGAATAGATTGAAGAAATAAGAATCTCTCCTCTCTTTCTCTCTACATTCTTATCTATTTTCTTGTTTTATTACTTTGAGATAAGTTTCGTAACATGTTATCATCACGACTTGCTATATTCTTCTTATATTTTCTATAAGAGATGAAGCCTTCCATGGGAGCGTCAACCTTGAATCAATTTGGTTGAGCCTGTGAAAATCTGGGCATTTCGTTGCCATATTAATGTTGTGTTTGCTTCTGTTATACAGGGAGTATCATTTTTCAGTTGCCATGAATTCTGAAATTAACTTATGTTAATATCTAAGACTTGGTTTAATTGTGTTACTTAACAATTTAGTTTCATTTGTGCAGATGTATACATATGGAGTACCTTCTTTAGAGTGACAAACAAGAGCATATTACGATGCCTTGACATCATCTCCCATATGTACTGCCCTGACAATTTGCAAGCCAAGATTATGGAATTGTTAACTATTGAGAAGGTTTCTAATTAATCTTAAAAAATAATAAGAATTTAAATTTATATTGTGGTCAAAATAAATTTTGTATAACTAAGATAGTTTTATTCCCTTTATATTTGATCATGTGGTTGTTCGTGAAAAAGATTAATGTGAACTTTAATTAAAGTTGGGGCAAAATAACTGATTATTATAAAGTGGTATATCATGAAAGGCTCAAGGGTGAGTCCACTTAGACTTATTATGCTATTGTATAACAGTAAGACATCGGGTTTGAGTCGTGGTGCACTATGATGATAAGGGTTAGATTTGAGTCCCAACTCATTATGGCCTAACATGCCTTTATATGGATAAGGCATTGAGTTTGAGTCCCAATGCACCATATTGATGATATAATAATGACTAAAGAAAAATAATGTATATTTCATGAAAAAACATGAACTTGTCCCACTTGATTTGCTCCATTCTTGAAGAGAATGTGATAGTGATGCATATAAGTCTAAATGAAGACAAGTGGTTGACGAATAAACGTGGGCGTGCCAAAGATCAAAATAATAATAGTCATCATTATGGTAATTGTAAAATGAGAACAATAAGGGTTCTCAAAATAGTCCTTCGAAATGTGAAGGCAATGTTTACGATCAAATTGGTATAGAAAAATAATAAAGCACGTCGCTGATTATGATCCGTTCCTTGAAGAGAATGTGATTTGTGATAAGCATTAAGAATGCATACCCATTCCTGAAGGTGAATGTAGCAATATGTGATAAAGTTAATGAATAAAGGCGTACAATGCATGATTGGATCAATACCACACAACTCACCTCTACGGGAGGTTTGAGTGAAATAAAGAGAATAAACATAATTGTGGTTATATGAATATGTCATTGGTCGCGTACATGTGGAACGCTAAAAATATTTTTCCATGTTTATAAAAAGTTATTAAAGGCAAAAGTAAAGCAAGAAATGATTTTGCTTATGATGATTTTAACCATGACAATTATTATGATATGATTTTCTCCGTAAATGAGACATTCACCATATGGATGGTATGACAAAATATCTTGGAGTACAAAATTAATTATGAGCTCCGGAAGAACTAATTTGTTACTATTCGGATGAATGACATTGTTCTTAACATTGATATTGTAGTAAGTCTCAAAAGAAACTTTTTGAGTTTCAAATGTATTAGCCAAAATGATTGGCATATTGAGACTATAAATGAAAGTAAGATTGATTATCTTCATATTACTATAACATACCGGGTAAATATGAAAGGTTACCTGACTTTTCTTCTATCTGTACTATAGATGTAAAGCATGATGATGGAATCACATGCCATAGTAAATTAAATGTTTACTGAAACAAATATTAGTTGTCACGACCGGTTGGCCATCCCGGTTCAATTATGATGCGAAAAATTGATTGAGAATTCACATTGACATATATTGAAGAAATAAAAGGTTCTTCAGGAATTCTCTTGTACTACTTATTCTCATGATATACCAGTTAAGGTTGGGATTGAATCCCTTAATTTTTGGAACGTATATATATATATATATGGGCCCAATGACCTGCCATGTGGACCGTTTATTAGATGCATCTATTGTATGGTCACATGTGCGTTTGTTATCAACTTTCAATTTGGTTTTTGCAAGGTTGTTTGCTCAAATTATTAGAGCACAATTCCAGAATATAAATTATTTGGTTTAGCAGAAATTGTATGCCTCTAATTATAGCTAAACTATTGGTTATAAGAATAAAATTCACAAATAGAAATTCGGTATGAGGTGTATTATTTAATATACAACAGCACTTGTACGCATCTAGCCAACAAGTTATGATAAATTCTCCCCATCACAATTGGTTCAGGGTCAGGAACCAAATATTCCCATCTAGAAATATGGATGTGCTATATGATTTAATTGTGCTGCCACAATAAACAAAGATGGATTCCCAAAGAAGGTTGGGAAATGTGTTGTTGAACCCGACATTAGGGGGATAAAATGGGCAGCTGAAAAAGTGATACGTGGAATAAATTATTATGAATACATCTAGATCCTCGTACAAGAAAATGTGAACTTGAAGTTCAAATGATAATTCATTTTCAAACACATTTGTTGATGTCACAACCCTAAACCCAGACCCGATCATGATGGCGCCTATCGTGAAACCTGGCCAGCTGACACAAATCGCCAATCCATTTAAACAGTTATAATAAGTCAATTTAAGTCATTAATAAGTAATAAATCCCAACAATAGAGTGAAATAGAACAAGTGCGGAAATAAACACAGCCCGACATCGGGGTGTCACCAATCATGAGCATCTAAACATCCGTCTAAGAGTAGGAAGAGTCTACATAGTCTACTAACAATCCAGTACAAATGAAAATAAAGATCGAAAGGAGAAGCACTAGGCTGGGAACGCCGAGCAGCTACCTAGTGAACTCCGAATAGGCTGCTGGAAGCAATCAACCCTCGCTAGCAGGACCCGAGGCTCCTGAATTTGCACACAGGGTGCAGGGAGTAATGTGAGTACGCCAACTCAGTGAGTATTAAAAGTAAATATAGCTGAGCGATATGAAAACACGTAAAACACAGCAAAATGCTACAAAGAGGCAGTATAAAACCAGAACAATGCAATAAAATAGTAAAAGCTCGTAGAAACACCTTAGTTCAGTAAAAACCTCTTTAAAACACCTTTTAGCAGTTCAAACGAATGAATGAAAACAAAGAGAAATGATAGAAACATAAATCAGCCCCTCAGGCAAAATACCAACAGAACCAGCCCCTCAGGCAAAATACCAACAGAACCAGCCCCTCGGGGAATAACATGGAACAACATCAGCCCCTCAGGCTATATCACATCTCACACTGGGTACCCGCGCTCACTGGGGTCTACAGACTCTAGGAGGGGCCCCTTACGGCCCAAGAGCAATAACAAGCCATCTCGTGGCATAATCAAACAGGCTCTCGGCCTCATATCAAGCCACTTTGTACTGTACAACTCAGGCCCTCAGCCTCAAAATCATGAATCATCACAATACCACTACAGCGTGCAACCCGATCCCATAATAGCCTCACAATACAGGCCCTCGGCCCTACTCAGTCAGAAATCTCTAAAAGCCACTAGGGCACAGTAAAATATGATGCTCAGCTCAAAATATCATTTAGGATGTCAAAACAGAGTAAACATGGCTGAGTTATGAAAACAGTGGAATATAGCATGACTGAGTACAAATATAGAGTCAAACAGTGAGGAATGGTAGTAAAACTCTCCTAAGGGTCCAAAACAGTTGGCACGAGACCCAAATATGGCATTTCGCCCAAAACATAATGATAGCAAAAAGTTTTCAATCAAATACGCAGTAAAACAGTCATTCGGGACGGACTAAGTCACAATCCCCAACAGTGCACGACCCCACGCTCGTCATCTAGTGTGTGCGTCACCTCGAAATAACACAACGATGTGAAATCCAGGGTTTCATGCCATCAAGACAATTTTTACAACCATTACTCACCTCTATCCGGTCCAAACTCTAGCCCGCGACACCTTTGCCTCTCGAATCGGCCTCCGGATGCTCCAAATCTAACCAAAATCAATACATAACCATCAAAATATGCTAAGGGAACAAAGCCCACTTAAAAGTAATCAAATTACAACACAAATCCCGAAATTGACCAAACCTGACCCCCGGGCCCACGTCTCGGAATTCGATAAAAATTATATCAATAGACTCCTTGTCTTCCCACGAGTTCATACATATCAAATACATCAAAATCTGACCACAATTGACCCCTCAAATCCCTAGATTTAGATCTCCAATTTCCAAGCCTTAACTTCCAATTTTTTAGGCTTAAATTCCCCAAATTCCATGATTAATTAGGTAGAAATCACATTAGGATTGAGTATTAAGTCCATAAATCTTACCTCCAAGTATTTTCCCTTGATTCCCTCTTCAATCTTCCTCAAAAAGCTCTAACATCGCCCAACAATGGTGAAACTTAGGCTATAAATCGCGAATATGACCTTTTAAATCATTCTGCCCAGCTATTCAAAATCCTTCTTCTTGAACACGGTCAACGGCTCGCGTTCGCGAACCACAAACTTAAGTTGACCATTTTTTCCTTCATCGCGAATACGACCCCATGCACAATAGCGTGAAGCCTTAGCTTCACAACTCATCGCGAGCGCGGCTACCCACTCGCGAATGCGAAGAATAACTGACCTGGACCCAACTGCTCACCTTTCCTCTACGCGAATGCGACTAACCCCTCGTGAACGCGATGACCATTGAGCTCAACCCTTCGCGATTGCGGGACCATTTTCATGAATGCGAAGGCCAACTTCACAGCCTCCCATCCTAACCCTTCGCGAACATGGGACATGCATTGCTAATGCGAAGGTCAAAAACCTGCAACACCAACAACAGTTTTTCTGCAATTTCCTCCAAGGTGAAATGGTCCGTTTAACCACCCGAAACTCACTCGAGGCCCTCGGGACCTCAACCAAACATGCCAACATATCCCATAAAATTATTCAAACTTGTTCCAACCTTTAGAACACTTAAAACAACATTAAAATACCAAATTTGCATCGGATTCAAGCCTAAGAATTCCAAAAACTTCTAAATTCCGCTTTCGATCAAAAGTCTATCAAACCTCATCCGAATGACCTAAAATTTTGCACACACATCACAAATGATACAACGGACCTACTCCAACTTCCAGAATTCCATTCTGACCACTATATCAAAATCTCACCTATCAACCGGAAAACACTAAAATTCCAATTTCGCCAAGTCAAGCCTAAATCTACTCCGGGCCTCCAAAACACATTCCGATCACGCTCCTAAGTCCCAAATCACCTCCTGAAGCTATCCGAACCATCGAAACTCACATCCGAGTTCTTTATCACATAAGTCAACATCCGATTGACTTTTCTAACTTAAGTTCACTCAAAAGAGACTAAGTGTCTCAAACCTTACCAAATCCTCTCTGACCCCGAGCCAACCAACCCGATAACATATAATATAGCTGAACAAGGCAATAAGAAGCATAAATGAGGGAAACAGAGCGGTAACTCATGAAACGACCGGTCGGGTCGTTACAGCTGATCCAAAGCTAAATGTCATATTCCAGTTGCTAATGCTCCAAATAGAATAACGTCCATGATGGATAGAGTTTATGGCACGCATAAAGCGTAATAGACAAATCGATTCCAAAGATAAAACTCCTTGAAGAAGGAGGGAGCAAATGTTCAAGATGATCATAATAAGGAGGCAAAATGCTTTATAAGAGCACTGTTACACCTCCTTTTTCCACCCCCGCGGGGGGCGTAGGAGTTTTTCCAATTAAAGGACAATCAAAACGGGATTTATTTATTTATTTCAGAGTCGCCACTTGGGAGATTTAGGGTGTCCCAAGTCACCAATTTAATCCCGAATCGAGGAAAAGAATGACTCTGTATTACAGTCCGCGAACCAGAAATCCGGATAAGGAATTCTGTTAACCCGGGAGAAGGTATTAGGCATTCCCGAGTTCCGTGGTTCTAGCACGGTCGCTCAACTGTCATATTCGGCTTGTTTATCTGATTTTATACAATTATGAGCTCATGTGCAAGTTTTAACTTTTAACCGCTTTCGTCATTATTATTATATATTTTTTTTCAAGAATTGCAACATCATGGAAATACATCTCCAACCACGTCACATCAATGCACCCGTGGTTGTTGGCACATTTCAACTCTGTTGAGATTTGGATTTGGGTCACATAAATGTGCACCCGAGTTTTAAGAAAATTAAATTATTAAAGGCGCGCCTAAAGCGACTAGCGTATCATCTACTTTGGGTAGGGCCGTGGAATTTTGCTAAACGATCCATCCCGAAGTCTAAGCAATTTTAAAGCAAATTTACTGAGGTTCCCGCAATTTTGTATTTTTATTCGGCGAGGCTCATCTCATTCTTACTTTTAAAAGGAATTTGCAACGTCATGGACACGCATCTCGGACCACGTCACAATCAATGTACCCGTGATCAGAGACACATTTCGACTCCGTTGAGATTGGAATTTGGGTCACATAAATGCACACCTGTATTTAAGAAGGTAAGATTAATTAAGACGTGTCCTAAAGAAACTACGTATTGTTGTTTTAGAAAAAGGCCGTGGAAAATTCACTAAACGGCCAAATCCAAAGTCTAGTCAATGGTTATGTATTTATTGAGGGCCCCAGCGATGTGTGATTTATTTGGCGAGGCTCGTCTCATTTTTATTTTAAAGGATAAATCTACAGTGACTACATTTCTTCTATTAAGTTTGTCTCTAAAATAAAAGAAAATCTCCCAATTAATTACATGCTGAAAAACATAACTTATTAGTTATTAGTTTACTGCTAATACGAATGGAAAATTGCGATCGAGTTTGTACAAAGAAAGACTGCTTTCATTCTATATTCTATTATTTAATAATACTAGAACATGAGATTGACACACCATAATATCAAAACAAATTAACTAGTCTTTGATTAATTTAAACTAACATTATTAGATGAAGAAGTTATACATATGCAACCTCATTACTCATTAATCAGTCAACTACATTTTTATACAAAGAAGGGAAAATTCTATTCAAACACAAATCTAAACAGGAGGAATTCAACAGGAACAGAGCCGAATTAATATTTCATTTCGCTTCAAGCCGAGAGTGTACAAATGTGTACCTGGAAATGGCAGTACAAGAAGAAAAGAAGGAGGAGTCAGCAGCAGTAGTAACACAGCAACGTAACAGCAACCCCACAGCAGCAATTTGAACCAGAATTAAAACCCAGGAAAATTTGAAGAAAATCAAGCAAGCTCGATAGAACAAACCCAAAAGTTTGTAAAAGACTTAAACAGCAACAAACTACATCACCACAAACATACTCAAACCCACGTGTATTAAACCCGAAACTAAACTCGTTTCTCCCTTTGTTTTTGTTTTCTCTTTTTTAAACTCTCTAACACTCTTGAAATTTTTCAGAATGTATTCCTCTCTCAAAAATAATCCTCAAAAATCTTTCAAGTTCAAGTCTAAGTCTTCCTCCTCTAAGTCCCTTTTTTTTCTCCTCCAGTCTTAAAACCTCTCAAGTGTAAAAGTCCTCAAGCGTAAAAATCCTTCCTAAAATGTGTCAAATGACTCTATTATAACAAGACTCTTGTCTTGAATCCCCAACCCGAAATATTCCCCCAATTGCATGCTTTGTCCACACTACTTAATGTTTTCCTTATTTTAAACCCTTGTCCCCCATGCCTACATGCTTTGTCCCCACTACTTAATGTTTTCCTTATTTTAAACCCTTGTCCCTCATGCCTACATGCTTTGTCCCCACTACTTAATGTTTTCCTTATTTTAAACCCTTGTCCCTCATGCCTACATGTTTTGTCCCCCACTACATTAAATAAATATATCGACCCCAACTCATTACATCTTGTCCCCCATGCCTAACATAAACAATTACAATATTCCCCCCACTACATTATGTCTTGTCCCCCACTATATTAAACAATTATTCAAATGTTCAATTCCAAAAATACCCCTCCGACCTTACTGAAATTACTAATTTACCCCTACACGTACTGCAATTTACCAAACTACCCCATCAGTTATAACCAATTCACCTAATCAATCTCAACCAAAATACAGTAAATATGACCAATTTCTAAACAAATTTCAACAACAAAATACATGATTCAAACTAAATCGACGAATCAAAAACCAAAACAAAAACTCATATTAAATCACTGGGGGTTACAAACGAACTTCAAACAAAGATGAACATGAATTAAATCTATTTTAAACAACAAACATGACGGATTCAAATGATTTAACCAACATTAACAATTTCTGAAAAAATACATAACACATGAAACAAACTGAAGAAATAATTAATTAAACTTCAATTTGAATCTAACAAACATTAAACTAACAATTTCACATGAACAAACTGAAAAATTAACAAAACAATGAACATGAACAAAACAAACATTTACCGATTTTAGATTTGAGAATATCAAAAACAAAATACGGACAAAAGTGAAACTCAAAACCCACTAACCGGATCGAAACGATGAACAACGACTGACCAACGACAAACTCGAACTATGTATGGACTGTTTCGACAAACCTCGACCAAAGCTCGAACAAACGAGATGGTTGAGTCTCATTTTTGGACTGGACTGAAAGCGATGAACCCAAATGTGAAGCAGAAGCGATGGGGTCTGTTTGGACGTAGCGAAGAAGAAGCAGTAGGGTCAGTAGGGTCCGTAGGGCTCGAGCTGGACGAAGCAGTAGCAGCTGCCAGTAGGCTGGGCAGCGAAGCCTACGAAGGAGATGAAGGCAGTGAAGCAATCACGTTTCTGCGGTGGTCGTCCGACATGGTGAGGAGACGACACAGCAAGAGCAACAGTGGTGAAGCAAAAGACGCAGCAGCAACCATGGGTGTCGAGCTCAAGCTCGAAGAAGATGAAGGCAGAAGCAGCGGGGTCGTTTTGTGCGTGAAGGAGACGCAGCAAGCAGAAGCAGAAGGCGATGTTTGGACGACACACAATCGCGCTTGGAGCTTACGTCGTTCATGGCGGACGAAGCAGTGGCAGTGGTCGTTTGGGCGGAGAAGATGAAGCAGTAGTGGGTTCAAAAGGAGATGGAGGTGTAGGGCAGTCCGAGCTAGGGTCGTGAGGAGGCGGGCTATTTCGAGACAAGATGAAGGTCGCCAGATTTAATGGGGGGGTTACCGGACTGGTTCACGTGAGGAAGACGAAGTACGACGTATGTGTGTGTGTGTTGAGGGTGAGGCGTGAGAGGGAAATGGCAGCAGCCATGGCTGCTTGGGGTTTTGGGGTGTTGTCTTGGAGAAGAAGAAAAGAGGGTGGGGGGTGGATAGTTTAGTTTTAGGGTTTGTTTTTTTTTGTTTTGTTTTGTTTTTGGGAAAAAATGAAAAATGAAGAGGGGTTAGGTATTGGGGTTATGGGGCGGACCGGGTCGACCCGTGTTGAAATGGACCGGGTCGTGGGGAAGGTTGGGTATTTTTTGGGCTTGTGGCTTGAATTTGAAGAAGAACCCAATTCCGATTTTCTTTATATTTTTGCTCTCTTTTCTTCTTTTATTTTTCTAAAACTAAATTCTAAAATCCTTAAATTATTATTAAGTTATAAAAGCGCAAATTAACTCTCAATAACAATTAACTCACAATTAAGTAATAATAATTAAGCATAAAATTGTACAATTGGACATTAAATGCTAAAAATGCAAAAGATGCCTATTTTTGTAATTTTCAATTTTTGTAAAACAAACTTAATTACTAACAATTGTAGAATTAAATCCTACATGCAAAATGCGACATATTTTTGTATTTTTTATTAATTTAACAAATAAACATGCACAGACAAATACAAATAATTATCCAAAAATGTCACAAAAATTCTCAAAATTGCACACCAAGAAAAATCATTTTATTTTTAATTTTTTGGGAGTAATTCTTCATAGGGCAAAAATCACGTGCTTACAGCTGCCCCTCTTTGCCCGAAGACACAAAGGGTTTTCGTGCAAAGATAAAGTGAGCGATTTTTGTCCATCCGAGTACTCTGTGTGAAGCATTTTTTTGAAAAAGATTTAACCGAACCTTTGCTTCAAAGGTTTCCTACATATCCCTGGCTAAAGGGGAATCAGATTAATGTAGTTCGGGAAGTTTTGGTAGCTGGGACTACCATGGGACTGCAAGGTTACTACTGTTGAATGCTATTACCACTGCTTACCGATCTCCTTGTTACACCGTGCTTAAAAGAAAACAAGAAGCTAGGCTAGACTACGGATCATAAGATCTCATCTATCTGCAACTTGTTCTTGTTGCATTGCTTTCTTGTCGGCTTGTGTTTCCTCCGATACTTTTTTTCCCTGAATTTGGGGATGACACTGGCCTTTTGCCTTTCTGAATACCAGTTTCATCATTTTGCTCGGTCCGCTGAGGATATGGCTCCCTTCATTAAACTCTTTGGTGATTCTACTGGGTATACGACTTTCTTCATCAGATTTGTTATGCTGGGCATAATTTAATGTTCACAAGCCGCTTCTTTCAAGACGAGTCTTTTCTTCCTTTTGACTCATGCGCTTGAATTTGTGCTGGAACCTCCTGTTGCAATCTTCTGCTTTCCGGTGCTGGGGATTTTTATTGTTTCCTGCTGAGGATTCTTGTTGTAACCTTCTGCCTTTCGGTGGGGTTACTGATTTCAAAATCTGATGTATAAGACTAAAAAGTATTCCTCTCGTTATACAGGTGGGCGCCTGATTTCAACAACTTTGAAAATAAAATGCCATTCATTTCTTTAGGTTGGCGAGATTTCCACAACTTTTAAAAATAAAACGCCTTTCCTCTCTTCAAGCGGGCTCCTCACTTCAACAACAACTTTGAAAAATAAATGTCTTTCCTCTCTTCAGGCGGGCTCCTGACTTCAACAAACAACTCTGAAAAATAAAATGTCAATCCTTTCTTTAGGCTGACGAGATTTCAACAACTTTTAAAAATAAAACGCCTTTCCTCTCTTCAGGCGGGCTCCTGACTTCAACAACTTTGAAAAATAAAACGTCTTTCCTCTTTTCAGGCGGGCTCCTGACCTCAACAAAAATTTTGAAAAATAAAACGCCATTCCTCTCTTCAGGCGGGCTCCTGACTTCAACCACAACTTTAAAATAAAAATGCCATTCCTTTCTTTAGGCTGACGAAATTTCAACAACTTTTAAAAATAAAGCGACTTTCCTCTCTTCAGGAGGGCTCCTGATTTCAACAACAACCTTGAAAAATAAACGCCTTTCCTCTCTTCAGGCGGGCTCCTGACCTGAACAACAATTTTGAAAAATAAAACGTCATTCCTCTCTTCAGGCGGGCTCCTGACTTCAACCACAACTTTGAAAATAAAATGTCATTCCTCTCTTCAGGCGGGCTCCTGACCTCAATGACAACTTTGAAAATAAAATGTCATTCCTTCCTTTAGGCTGGCGAGATTTCAACAATTTTTAAAATAAAACGCCATTCTGTTCTTCAGGGGGCTCCTGACTTCAACAACAACTTTGAAAAATAAAACGTCATTCCTCTCTTCAGGCGGGCTCCTGATTTCTTCAACTTTTCAAAATATATTCAGCCTCCATTCTCCAGGCGGGCTCCTGACTTCAACAAACAACTTTGAAAATAAAACGCCTTTCCTCTCTTCAGGCGGGCTCCTGACTTCTACAAACAATTTTGAAAATAAAACGCCTTTCCTCTCTTCAGGCGGGCTCCTGTCTTCAATAACAACTTTAAAATAAAAATGTCATTCCTTTCTTTAGGCTGGCGAAATTTCAACAACTTTTAAAAATAAAACGTCTTTCCTCTCTTCAGGCGGGCTCCTGATTTCAACAACAACCTTGAAAAATAAACGTCTTTCCTCTCTTCGGGCGGGCTCCTGACTTCAACAACAATTTTAAAATAAAAATGCCATTCCTTTCTTTAGGCTGACGAGATTTCAACAACTTTTTTTTTTAAATAAAAACGCTATTCCTCTCTTATCCCCAGCAAAAGGAGATTGACAAAAGGATTGACGAGTATCAAGAGGGATATTCTTGCCGAAATCAAAGGTTATTAAACTTCAAGGCCAAGGCCCGTGGACAAATCAAGGAGAGCAATGAGCGTGATTTGGGAAATTCATGCGAGACTAAAAGGTCGGAAAAATGACAGTTTCCGAACTATGCCACAAAAGAAGAGGGATATCCCCAGCAGAAAGGGATCATTCCCAGCAAATAATATCGTCCCCAGCAAGTTTTTTGGAACGTAGAGCAAGGAAGGAGAAAGGGAAAACCACCCCAGTAGGAGTATCACAACCAACCACCACGTTTTAAACTAACAAATTTTGTTTGATTTGAAACAGGTAAAGGAAATGGCATTGATGACGGAAATGCATGCCACAAGGGAGATTATCAAACTGGGGCAGAAAATTTTCTCGAAATCAGGTACCCATTTGGGGAAGAATAATGATAACACCAGTCTCAAGGGAAGTGGTCTTTGAACCAGTGTTACCCCCAGCATAACATAGAAAACACCAGTCTCAAGGTGACCCAACTTATTTATGACTCTTTTTATTTTCAAACTAGAAAACTCAATATTGCAAACACGGGCTTTCAACGCCTCGGGGACGAAGATTTTTAAGGCTGTGTGGGTCAACTGGACCAAATCTAAAACATGACCCAAAGGTGGTTGTTTATGCAAAGTCAGCCTTCCGGCGTCCCTTTCGGGAACATTCGGCTATGTTTTGACAAAACAGCGTCACTCGACTTCTTTATGATGAAATTAAAATTTGACGTATTTTTTGGTTATTTTAGCAAAAGGGGAGCTTGGACCCGATTAGGGCTGCCTACGTATCTCACACCCGGTGAGAATCAAACCAGCGTAGTTCGGCCTCAGAAATAAAGCAAATAAGCTAACTCTTTTTTTCGAATAACAATACTTACAAAGAAAAGAGAAAATATTTCTGGATTTTGATTTTTGTTTATATATATATATATATATATTTTTTTTAACTTCTTTTGATTTTTTTTTTTGGAAAGTTCAAAAATCTTCTAAAGAAAAAAGGAAATATTTTTGGACTATTACTGTGGATTTCTGAAAGAAATACTACAAAAGAAAAGAAAAAATATTTTTGAATTTTGAATTTTCTTTTGAACTTTTAAACAAATATTTTGAATTCTGAGAGAGATTAAAAAGAAATATTTTTGTATTATTTTTTTTTTATTTGAGGTCTAAAAGACTGAGTAATCAAAAATATATTATTTTTTTTTGGAATATGGTGGGCCGGAACCAAAGTGGTTTGCCTACGTATCTCACATCCGGTGAGAATCAGACCCGCGTAGTTCGGGCCATTAAACAAACTATTTTAAAAACGACTTTTTTTTATTTTTAGCATTTCAAGCAAAATAAATGAATAAAATAAAAAAAAATATTTTTTTAAAAAAATAACATATTTTCGCTTCCGTTGGCAAATAAACTATTTTGAAACAAACTCAAGACTCTTTTTCTTTTCCCATAAGAGAACAAACTATTTTCTTTTTTCTATTTTTTGAAAACGAGACAGAACAACATTTTTTTCTATTTTTCCTTTGCTTTTAGTAAAACAAATTAAAACAACATTTTTTATTATTATTTTCACAAAATTTCGGCAGAGTTCGACGGTATTTGGGCATTGGGTTTTTCAAAAATAAACAATTAACTCCCTAACCGCTATTTCTTTTTTTTTTTTCAATTTCACAATATTCCTAATATTCAAACACCGCTCACCATGCGGGCGCGAGACAAATAAATGCACGGAAAACAAATAGGATACATCAGGATGGTCTTTTCATATTAGGTTGCTAGTCCTAGACGGACCCAACCCCTGTGTTGAGTCCCCTAAGTCAAATGCAACGTGATGCAAATAAGCGTTCCTACTAGGGATCCGGCATGAAGTCACGTTATTCTATGTTCAAAACCTGGGTCGGTGTTCTAGACAGTGTACCCGAGCGGACAACTCGAGTTGAGGAAGGAGCTCCTTTCCGGGAACCAAAAGGCCAGCCGGCTTAGAAACTTTCCGAGCCTCTTTTATTTAGGGTATGACACTAACAGAATAGGGAGTCTCAACCAGTAAGCACATCCCCGGAGGTAAGAAGAGAAAGGTTTCGGCACAGTTTATATACAGTTCAAATAATATCAAAGCGGTAAAAGCAGCATTTAGCACATTAGGCTCAAAACATGTAATAATCAGATAATAAATAAAGCCAAATAATAACAATTATTCTAAGCTCGAATTCTTAACCCTGAACCAGTGGTTCTGAGTTTTGAAGGAAACAAAAATCCCCAGTAGAGTCGCCAGAGCTGTCACACCTCCTTTTTCCACCCCCGCGGGGGGCGTAGGAGTTTTTCCAATTAAAGGACAATCGAAACGGGATTTGTTTATTTATTTCAGAGTCGCCACTTGGGAGATTTAGGGTGTCCCAAGTCACCAATTTAATCCCGAATCGAGGAAAAGAATGACTCTGTATTACAGTCCGCGAACCAGAAATCCGGATAAGGAATTCTGTTAACCCGGGAGAAGGTGTTAGGCATTCCCGAGTTCCGTGGTTCTAGCACGGTCGCTCAACTGTCATATTCGGCTTGTTTATCTGATTTTATACAATTATGAGCTAATGTGCAAGTTTTAACTTTTAACCGCTTTCGTCATTATTTATATATTTTTTCAAGAATTGCAACATCATGGAAATACATCTCCAACCACGTCACATCAATGCACCCGTGGTTGTTGGCACATTTCAACTCTGTTGAGATTTGGATTTGGGTCACATAAATGTGCACCCGAGTTTTAAGAAAATTAAATTATTAAAGGCGCGCCTAAAGCGACTAGCGTATCATCTACTTTGGGTAGGGCCGTGGAATTTTGCTAAACGGTCTATCCCAAAGTCTAAGCAATTTTAAAGCAAATATTTACTGAGCGCCCCGCAATTTTGTATTTTTATTCGGCGAGACTCATCTCATTCTTACTTTTAAAAAGAATTTGCAACGTCATGGACACGCATCTCGGACCACGTCACAATCAATGTACCCGTGATCAGAGACACATTTCGACTCCGTTGAGATTGGGATTTGGGTAACATAAATGCACACCCGTATTTAAGAAGGTAAGATTAATTAAGACGCGTCCTAAAGAAACTACGTATTGTTGTTTTAGAAAAAGGCAGTGGAAAATTCATTAAACGGCCAAATCCAAAGTCTAGTTAATGGTTATGTATTTATTGAGGGCCCCAGCGATGTGTGATTTATTTGGCGATGCTCGTCTCATTTTTATTTTAAAGGATAAACCTACAATGACTACATTTCTTCTATTAAGTTTGTCTCTAAAATAAAAGAAAATCTCCCAATTAATTACATGCTGAAAAACGTAACTTAATAGTTATTAGTTTACTGCTAATGTGAATGGAAAATTGCGATCGAGTTTGTACAAAGAAAGACTGCTTTCATTCTATATTCTATTATTTAATAATACTAGAACATAAGATTGACACACCATAATATCAAAATAAATTAACTAGTATTTGATTAATTTAAACTAACATTATTAGATGAAGAAGTTATACATATGCAACCTCATTACTCATTAATCAGTCAACTACATTTTTATACAAAGAAGGGAAAATTCTATTCAAACACAAATCTAAACAGGAGGAATTCAACAGGAACAGAGCCGGATTAATATTTCATTTCGCTTCAAGCCGAGAGTGTACAAATGTGTACCTGGAAATGGCAGTACAAGAAGAAAAGAAGGAGCAGTCAGCAGCAGTAGTAACACAGCAACGTAATAGCAACCCCACAGCAGCAATTTGAACCAGAATTAAAACCCAGGAAAATTTGAAGAAAATCAAGCAAGCTCGATAGAACAAACCCAAAAGTTTGTAAAAGACTTAAACATCAACAAACCACATCACCACAAACATACTCAAACCCACGTGTATTAAACCCGAAACTAAACTCGTTTCTCCCTTTGTTTTTGTTTTCTCTTTTTTAAACTCTCTAACACTCTTGAAATTTTTCAGAATGTATTCCTCTCTCAAAAATAATCCTCAAAAATCTTTCAAGTTCAAGTCTAAGTCTTCCTCCTCTAAGTCCCTTTTTTTTCTCCTCCAGTCTTAAAACCTCTCAAGTGTAAAAGTCCTCAAGCGTAAAAATCCTCCCTAAAATGTGTCAAATGACTCTATTTATAACAAGACTCTTGTCTTGAATCCCCAACCCGAAATATTCCCCCAATTGCATGCTTTGTCCCCACTACTTAATGTTTTCCTTATTTTAAACCCTTGTCCCCCATGCCTACATGCTTTGTCCCCACTAATTAATGTTTTTTTCTTATTTTAAACCCTTGTCCCCCATGCCTACATGCTTTGTCCCCCACTACATTAAATAAATATATCAACCCCAACTCATTACATCTTGTCCCTCATGCCTAACATAAACAATTACAATATTCCCCCCATTACATTATGTCTTGTCCTCCACTATATTAAAAATTATTCAAATGTTCAATTCCAAAAATACCCCTCCGACCTTACTAAAATTACCAATTTACCCCTACACGTACTGCAATTTACCAAACTACCCCATCAGCTATAACCAATTCATCTAATCAATCTCAACCAAAATACAGTAAATATGACCAATTTCTAAACAAATTTCAACAACAAAATACATGATTCAAACTAAATTGACGAATCAAAAACCAAAACAAAAACTCACATTAAATCACTGGGGTTACAAATGAACTTCAAACAAAGATGAACATGAATTAAATCTATTTTAAATAACAAACATGATGGATTCAAATGATTTAACCAACATTAACAATTTCTGAAAAAATACATAACACATGAAACAAACTGAAGAAATAATTAATTAAACTTCAATTTGAATCTAACAAACATTAAACTAACAATTTCACATGAACAAACTGAAAAATTAACAAAACAATGAACACGAACAAAACAAACATTTACCGATTTTAGATTTGAGAATATCAAAAACAAAATACGGACAAAAGTGAAACCAAAACCCACTAACCGGATCGAAACGACGAACAACGACTGACCAACGACAAACTCGAACTATGTATGGACTGTTTCGACAAACCTCGACCAAAGCTCGAACAAACGAGATGGTTGAGTCTCATTTTTGGACTGGACTGAAAGCGACGAACCCAAATGTGAAGCAGAAGCGATGGGGTCTGTTTGGATGTAGCGAAGAAGAAGCAGTAGGGTCAGCAGGGTCCGTAGGGCTCGAGCTGGACGAAGCAGTAACAGCTGCCAGTAGGCTAGGCAGCGAAGCCTACGAAGGAGATGAAGGCAGTGAAGCAATCACGTTTCTGCGGTGGTCGTCCGACATGGTGAGGAGACGACACAGCAAGAGCAACAGTGGTGAAGCAAAAGACGCAGCAGCAACCATGGGTGTCGAGCTCAAGCTCGAAGAAGATGAAGGCAGAAGCAGCGGGGTCGTTTTGTGCGTGAAGGAGACGCAGCAAGCAGAAGCAGAAGGCGATGTTTGGACGACACACAATCGCGCTTGGAGCTTACGTCGTTCATGGCGGACGAAGCAGTGGCAGTGGTCGTTTGGGCGGAGAAGATGAAGCAGTAGTGGGTTCAAAAGGAGATGGAGGTGTAGGGCAGTCCGAGCTAGGGTCGTGAGGAGGCGGGCTGTTTCGAGACAAGATGAAGGTCGCCGGATTTAATGGGGTGGGGGGGTTGCCAGACTGGTTCACGTGAGGAAGACGAAGTACGACGTGTGTGTGTGTGTGTTGAGGGTGAGGCGTGAGAGGGAAATGGCAGCAGCCATGGCTGCTTGGGGTTTTGGGGTGTTGTCTTAGAGAAGAAGAAAAGAGGGTGGGGGGGTGGATAGTTTAGTTTTAGGGTTTGGTTTTTTTTTGTTTTGTTTTGTTTTTGGGAAAAAATGAAAAATGAAGAGGGGTTAGGTATTGGGGTTATGGGGCGGACCGGGTCGACCCGTGTTGAAATGGACCGGGTCGTGGGGAAGGTTGGGTATTTTTTGGGCTTGTGGCTTGAATTTGAAGAAGAGCCCAATTCCGATTTTCTTTATATTTTTGCTCTCTTTTCTTCTTTTATTTTTCTAAAACTAAATTCTAAAAATCCTTAAATTATTATTAAGTTATAAAAGCGCAAATTAACTCTCAATAACAATTAACGCACAATTAAGTAATAATTAAGCATAAAATTGTACAATTGGACATTAAATGCTAAAAATGCAAAAGATGCCTATTTTTGTAATTTTTAATTTTTGTAAAACAAACTTAATTACTAACAATTGTAGAATTAAATCCTACATGCAAAATGCGACATATTTTTGTATTTTTTATTAATTTAACAAATAAACATGCACAGACAAATACAAATAATTATCCAAAAATGTCACAAAAATTCTCAAAATTGCACACCAAGAAAAATCATTTTATTTTAAATTTTTTGGGAGTAATTCTTTCATAGGGCAAAAATCACATGCTTACAAGCACCATGACATAACACTTTATAAGACCTCATGAGAGAGGCTTAGGTACCTGAAAATAATGAGATCTCGATAAGTTATGTCTTTATTGTGCGATGATGGAACCGATGTAAAACGATCGTTGATAATGTTGTTAATATAATGTAGCGCTCAATATTATTAATATTGATGAGGATCTTGAGCTCAAATCTATCATAAAATTTGGACAGATAAATGATTGGCCAAATAAAAAATATTGAATGAAAATTGACTTTGTCTGAAAAATATTAAGTTGGACGGATAGTCCTAACATCTGAAAGTATAAAGGCTATATGGAGATATTGAAATATGATTAGTTTTATATTTCAAAAGGAATCTTTGATATAGATTTGTTTATTCTAACAAATATTGTCAAGGTTTTGTTGGTTATACAAATACAGGGCACAGTTCATTGTTCAAACAATCTATTTCCAAGTGAGGGCAATGCCATATCATTATTCTACAAGGTAGTTAATTGTTGATACGTATTCAAGTCATGCCAATATAAGCAACTGATAAAGCAAGTGACTCAGCACGTAACAGACGTGTGACTTTTCTTTAAAGAGATGATTCCAATAATATTGAAGATGAAGTTGCTTGCATAACTCAATTGAGAGAAAGATATATTGAAGGAGACAAAAATAAAGCACATTTCGCCAAAGCTTTTTTTAGAGACGATCTTCAATAGAAAGATGAAATAGATGTTCAAGAAATTCGTTCAAGTGATAATTTGGCGAAATAATTATACAAGCTTGGAATTCGTCGTCTCTGATAAATAAAGCGATGTTTTCATCAGGGGGAGGCACATACGTGCTACACTCTTTTTTCCTTAGCTGAGGTTTTATCCCACTGGGTTTTCCTAGCAATGTTTTTAACGAGGCAGCAAACAATGCATATTATAAGATATGTGTACTCTTTTTCCTTCACTAAGATTTTTTTCCCACATGGTTTTTTCTTAGTAAGCTTTTAATGAGGCACATTATCTATGAACATCCAAGGGAGAGTGTTATAAATAATTATCTAGTTTTGGATGTCCATAACTCCTAAAGGAGTACTACCCACTACTCTTCTCCATTATCTCCATAACTCCCACTACTCCAATACTTATGGAGTTATGGTTGTACTCCCATACCTCCATAACCTCCCCATGATCTTCCTCCATGATCTCAAATGTTTAATGTCATATTTATGGCATTCTTTTGTATACCTCTATGTAATACTATAAATAGAGGATGAGAAGTGATATTTTAC